>NC_053492.1:319957577-320557577 GCF_905171775.1 Rana temporaria
CACTTGTGGTTTCCAAAAAATGAAAAAAAAGCAGGGACCTTTTCCCTACCCTTTCAGGAGGAACGGTACTGGCACAGCCCATTCAAATGAATAGGATGCCATGTCTGTGCAAAATGTGTCTTGGAAAGGATCACAGGTGAAAATAAGAGACAAAAAGAGTGATATAAGAAAACAAATGTACTACACCACATCAAATAAATCGTGAGATATATTATATTTTTGTTCCTGGGTTTAGATATACTTAGGCTTTGTACACACAGGCAAACATGTACGATGAAAACGGTCCAGCAGACCGTTTTCAGCGTACATGTCTGCCCGGGGATTTCTGTATGATGGCTGTACACACATCCGCGCATACTCGATACGCGGCGACGAGGCTGCGCCGTCGCCGCGAAGATGACGCGGCGACGTGCGCGGCCCTGCCAGTTCAATGCTTCCACGCATGCGTCAAAGTCATTCGACGCATGCGAGGGATGGCAGCCGCTCGGACATGTACGGTAGGTCTGTACAGACGACCGAACATGTCCGACGGACAGGATTCCAGCGGGCTGTTTCTAAACAAGTTTGGAAATATTTGCCCGCTGGAAAAAGGCCCGGCGGGCAAATGTATGCTGGAATCATGTCCGCTCGGCTGTACAGACGACCGAACATGTCTGTTGAAACTGGTCCGCGGACCAGTTTCAGCAGACATGTTCGGTCGTCTGTACGGGGCCTTAGAGTTCATCCAGAGCTAATATTTCTGCTTTGGATAAATGCCTAAACATTAATTTGCTGGCTCTTATTGCTCTCAAGGACTTTACAATGCCGATCTGGTGCCCGCCTCCTTCTCTGTCTCCACCACCCCTCCGCTCCTTCTGCAGGCATGACGGCTTACAATGCCGATCTGGTGCCCTCCTCCTTCTCCACCTCCACCACCGCCCTGTCTCCACCTCCACTCCGCCTCCCCAGTCCTTTCAGCCAGCGATGCCGGCTTATTTTGCATGCCACTGAATGCTGTGGCAGAGATTGCTGCTATTTTACAGTTATAGTAAAAAAACAAAACAAAATACTGATAACACAGGAGATCCGCCCACAGAGGGATGGTACCACTGTAGCCCAATAAAAAAAAAGGGTACTATAGCCCAATACAAAGGGAGGGAGCAGCCTACACAGGGAGGTACCAGAGCTGGTCCAGGTAAGAAGGTAAGATAGAGTACAGATGTGAGGAATTTTTAGGCGCAATCCTGACCCATGCACTGTGTACGTAGCGCAATCCTGACCCATGCACTGTGTACGTAGCGCAATCCTGACCCATGCACTGTGTACTTAGTGCAATCCTGACCCATGCACTGTGTACGTAGCGCAATCCTGACCCATGCACTGTGTACGTAGCGCAATCCTGACCCATGCACTGTGTACGTAGCGCAATCCTGACCCATGCACTGTGTACGTAGCGCAATCCTGACCCATGCACTGTGTACGTAGCGCAATCCTGACCCATGCACTGTGTACGTAGCGCAATCCTGACCCATGCACTGTGTACGTAGCGCAATCCTGACCCCTGCACTGTGTACGTAGCGCAATCCGGACCCATGCACTGTGTACTTAGCGCAATCCTGACCCCTGCACTGTGTACGTAGCGCAATCCTGACCCATGCACTGTGTACTTAGCGCAATCCTGACCCCTGCACTGTATACGTAGGGCACCCGGCCCTTTGAGGGTAACCATACTGCTGATGCGGCCCCCGATGAATTTGAGTTTGCCACCCCTGCTGTAGGTGGTTGTTATTGTTTGAATTCAGTGAAACTGTGACTGCCTCCATTCGCACAGCTGTGTCAATCATTTATTTACAGGGATCTATCAATGAACATACTCCACCAACAGACAGACTCAAGAGAGCATGCTGGCAGCAGGGTGGTGATGTCACCATAAAGCTGGATTCACGCTGGTACGACAAATGCTCCGACATTGGGAGCTCATGTTGCATGACTTGTGAAAATCAATGTTTCCCTATGGGAACCGTCTTAACTGGTGCAACACAAGTTTATCCGACTTTGAAAATGCTTCCTGTACTACTTTGGTCCGACTTTGATTGACTTGTGCTCTGATGATTTTGAGGGGGAACTCCACACCAAATAAAAAAAAAAAACGGCATGTGTTCCCCCTCTAAGAACATACAAGGCCCTTTGGTCTGGTATGGATTTTAAGGGGAACCCCCTATTCCGAAAGAACGGCATGGGTGTGATACATTTGCCTATATGTCTCAGTTTACTGCTCCCTGCTAGCCAGGTTATTGATGTGCTAATGTCCCCTCACTATTTCTAAAGGTTAATTGATCTATTGTGTTGTGTGAAGGAGAGCTGGGTTTAAGTGGCTTGTGTTAATTATTCTGATTGCTTCATTGTGGTAATTATCTCTCTATATGCGGGGTCGAGCGGTCTGGTTGATGTATTCAGTACAGCTAGTGCTCAGCATCATTGATGTCATTGTCTAAAGAAAATGTGTTTCAGCATCGGCCCCGTCGTGTCTACCTAGTCATCTGTATGGAAGCCCCAGTGTGAGGGGGGCGGAGATTTGTCATTGTAACAGTTTTGGAAATGACATATAAGCTGTGTGATATAACATTAAAGTCTGTGTTGTTCAAGCAGTAAGCTGGTCTCATGTGTGGCTTTCTGGGCGACTCCAGGGATATCCCTCCTCGTGGGAATATTGGGGTGATTATCGTAGGGAAGAAGGGTACGTTGACGGGGATATCATACCGGATACCGTCACAATTGGTTGGTAGCAGTGGGATTTTTCCCTTCTTTTCCCCTTCACACCGGATTCCAAGCAGGACACTGGAAGAACTACCTGGAAGTTCGTGGAAGGATTGCTAGCAACAAAACCAAGCGGGGTCATCATAGGCAGAATCAATGGAGATAGACCAGGAGGACGGATTGCAGCAACGCCAGCAGTCCCAAGAGATGGAGACACCAGTGATTCAGGAGGAGGAATCGCCAGCCCAACAAGCTAATGAGAGAGAAGCTAGCGTGGTTCGGCCCGAACCCAACGCCAGATGTGGTACTGAAAGTGATGGACCTGTTAGCGAAGGAGGCTAAAGAAATAAGAGACGCGGAGCTACAGAAGGCTAAACAAATAAGAGACGCAGAGCTACAGAAGGATAAACAAATAAGAGACGCAGAGCTACAGGAGGATAAACAATAAGGGACGCAGAACTACAGAAGGCCTAAAGAAATAAGGGACGCAGAACTACAGAAGGATAACAAATAAGAGATGCAGAAACTACAGAAGGATAAACAAATAAGGGACGCAGAAACTACAGAAGGATAAACAAATAAGGGACGCAGAACTACAGTTAAAAACTGGCAGCAGTCCAACAAGCAGCCGCACATTCTCCAAACAGTGGAGTACAGCACAGCAGACGCAAGGAAGATTCCGTTAGCGCTTTTAAAGCTTTTGATGAAAAGGACTGTGAGATTGATAACTTCCTGGCGGATTTTGAGCGACAATGTAACCTGCACCGAATAGCTAGAGGAGACTGGGTTGCAATATTGTCAGGCAAACTGTCAGGCAAAGCTTCTGATGCTTTCCGGACCGTGCCAGATCAGGATATCCATAGCTACGCCGCCCGGTTAAAGAAGCGCTCCTGGCTCGTTATGCAGTAACCCCAGAGTCCCACCGACAGAAGTTCAGGGGACTCACGCAAAACCACGAAAGACTCTTACGCGGAATGGGCATGCCAGTTGTCCCTGTCGGCCTCTAACTGGGTTAACAGCAGCCAGGCCACCACCGCAGAGGACATTTTGCAACTAATGCTCCTGGAGCAATTTTACAATCACATCCAGACGGACGTCAAAGACTGGGTGAGAGATCGCAGGCCCATGACTCTACCAGAGGCCGCGAAGTTGGCGGATGAATATGCAGATACTCGCAAGACGAACCAGGTCACACCACAGGAACAACCTCCACCACAAACGGTGCCCTCACACCCACCAACCGCTAGATACCAACCTCCTAACAGACCGGTGACATCTAGCCCTCGCTATCATCGCCAGGAGGGCAACGAACAACGCTGCTTCCGGTGCAAACAGCTGGGTCACTTCAAGCAGAATTGCCCCATGAATGACAACACCAGGTCAAATTGGTCTCAACCTGGGTACCGCCCACCAGCAGCAGCCCATTGTGTAGACTCGGCTTGGGATGCAGAGACAGGAAGAACCATTGGGCACCCCTTACGAAGCCCTCATGGTACAATCTGTTATTACGGACAACAGGGAACACCATTGTCAGCTGGTCATGGGCGACAGCCCTGAGCCAGAGGGGCCCTGGAGGAGCTGGGCAGAAAGAGGCACCGCCGGCCACCCTTCAAGAAGAAGAGTCCTGGAAGCCGTTATAACAAGCTGGACCTGGGAGGAGGAAGAAAGCGACTGGAGGAGAGGGAGTCACAGCGGCGTCCCAGAATGCGTGCCGAGATGTTCGCCAAGGGCCACCGGTGGCCCCCTTACGCACCACCACCCAGTTCCTGATGATGAAGGACCACGTGGAGAGCCTGCAGGACATGAGCAAGCAGGAGCTGATCCGTGAGTACATAGAGCTGGAGTAGTGCATAAGCCGCATGGAGGAGGAGAACAACCACCTGAGGTCACAGCAGCATGAACTGGAGATGGAGCTGGAGAAGCTCCAAGAGGAGAACCGGCGGCCTGCGGAGGAGCAGGGGTGGCTGACCTTATATGGGGCTCTGATTCCCCCCCCCCCCCCCCGGACCTCTGAGCCACCAGTGCTACAAGCATTTCAACAAATTATAACTTTTTCTTTTTATGAATCTCCTGGGATTGTCACTTCAGAGCCATAACCTGCCCCCTCCCATATGCGGGCCACCTATGACGGCGGCGCACAGAGCCCATTCGCTGTCTTCACACTGACTTTGGTGACTTTGCAGATCGCACAAAGTACTTGGGGACTGACCGGCGTGTGATCTGACGACCCGGGGTGACATACCTGCGTCTGAAGCAGTTGCCAAGGGAGGTCAGTCATGCCCAAACGGAGTTAACCTCTGACCTAATAGCTCTGAACCCCGTCAACCCTACTGGACCAGGGAAGGTCCAAACCGGGTTTGCCGGAAGCAGGAGCAAAAGGGGGGCCCATTGTGATCATTTGCCTATATGTCTCAGTTTACTGCTCCTGCTAGCCAGGTTATTGATGTGCTAATGTCCCCTCACTATTTCTAAAGGTTAATTGATCTATTGTGTGGTGTGAAGGAGAGCTGGTTTAAGTGGCTTGTGTTAATTATTCTGATTGCTTCATTGTGGTAATTATCTCTCTATATGCGGGGTCGAGCGGTCTGGTTGATGTATTCAGTACAGCTAGTGCTCAGCATCATTGATGTCATTGTCTAAAGAAAATGTGTTTCAGCATCGGCCCCGTCGTGTCTACCTAGTCATCTGTATGGAAGCCCCAGTGTGAGGGGGGCGGAGATTTGTCATTGTAACAGTTTTGGAAATGACATATAAGCTGTGTGATATAACATTAAAGTCTGTGTTGTTCAAGCAGTAAGCTGGTCTCATGTGTGGCTTTCTGGGCGACTCCAGGGATATCCCTCCTCGTGGAATATTGGGGTGATTTTCGTTATGGGAAGAAGGGAACGTTGACGGGGATATCATACCGATACCGTCACAATGGGGTTCCCCCAAAAGTCCATACCAGACCCTTATCTGAGCATGCAGCCCAGACGGTCAGGAAAGTGGGTAGGGGCGAGTGAGCACCCCCCCTCCTGAACAGTACCAGGACGCATGCCCTCAACATGGGGGTGTGGGTGCTTGTTGATGAGGACAAGGGCCTATTCCCGACAACCCCGGTCATTGGTTGTCAGGGTCTGGGTCTTTAATAAGGGGGCCCCCAGATCCCAGCCCCCCACCCTATGTGAATGAGTATGGGGTATATTGTACCCCTACCCATTCACCTGTAAAAAGTGTCAAAAATAAAACACACTACACGGGTTTTTAAAGTAATTTATTAGGTAGCTCCAGGGGGGGGGTCTCTTCTGACTTATTCTCCCCTCTCCAGCTCTTCTCCGCTCTCTCTCCGTTTCTTCTCCCCCTGTCTTCTCCCAGGTCTCCTCCGCTATCTTCTGCTCTTTTGCCTGCTCTTTTGCTCACTCTTGCCCTGTCTTCTCCCTGGTCTTCTTCCATTTGTTCTTCCGATGTTGACACAACGCTCTCTCCTGTTCTAATGCCAGGTGCGCGGTGTGCCACTACTTATATTGGCATGGGATGGGGTCACCGGAGCCCTGCCCCTTATGATGTCACCACCACTCATGCCCTGGGTGGTGATGTCATAAGGGGCGGGGCATCCAGATGAGGTCACACAGTGACCCCGCACCATACCAACGCAGCCCTGACCGGTCGGGCTGCGTGCTCGGATAAGGGTCTGGTGTGGACTTTGGGAGGGGAACCCCATGCTGTTTTTTCGGCGTAGGGGGTTTCCCTTAAGGGCCTTGTATGCTCTTAGAGGGGGAGCCATGCTGTTTTTTTTTTATTTGGTGTGGAGACAGTGACTGGTATTGTCGGCAATCGAAGTCGGATCCCTGTTCATTGAAGTCGGATGCATGTCAGACTTCAAGTCGCAGGGCAAAGTTGGATGCAAAGTAGTACGACTGCTGTGTGGTACTAGTGTGAACCCGGCTAAGTGTTTTTTCATACTTCCTTCAGCCCAATAACCAAATTACCTCTGTATGGCCTGAGGCTGCAGGTGAATAAAGGCCTTTGCATTGCACACCTGCACTCTGAGTGTAGCTGCAATGTTCTACAGGCCTAAATGCAAACATTTTATGTTTTTTCATTGTTGGAGTATGTACTATTTTTTTCAAAAGGTGGACTATGCCTTTAAAGCATAACTAAACCCAAGAATGAAAACATATTGCAGTTACCTGCCCCTAGATGAGGTGGCTGCATTAGTTTTCATTTTGCAGGCTAAGAACATTTTTAGAAAATAGAGAAACTACATTTCTCGAAATTTAATGACCTTATCCCTTCCCGTGGGATAAAAATGGAAGCAAATATACTCCTATCTTTCCTCAGTCAACTACTAATCCCATCACTCCTACATGTAATAAAGATGAAAAAGGGCAGATGTGTGAAGTCCATCCTGAGTGGTAACCATGATGTTCCCAGATTCAGTGGAGAAGTAAGCATAGCCACCCAGGAACAGGAAGTGTGTCAGAATTACCAGGTAAAAATAGAGAGGAAAAAACAAAAAAATATATTATCATTTCTCTTATGGGTTTAGATGTGCTTAAAGGGGTTGTAAAGGTTTGTTTTTTATTTTCTAAATAGGTTCCTTTAAGCTAGTGCATTGTTGGTTTACTCACTTTTTCCTTCAATTTCCCTTCTAAAGGTTCATACACACGGTCGGACATCCAACAAAATTTCCCTTGGATTTTTGACTTAATTGATTTGTCCGATCACACCCATAGCATACACACACTCGGGACTTTTTTGGCAACCCACACGAACGTAGTGACGTTTTAACGTACGGCCACGCGATTCAAAGAGGAAGTTAAATTTTCGTACGTCACGCATTGCGTTCCATCAGCTACTATATAGTTAGTTGACGTTTCGTGTGAGTGCTTTCCCGATTTCCATTATCGTGCCTTTTTGGTTGTTACTTTGCGTGCGTTCGCTTAACGATATGTTGCGGAATCCAGCGAGAGAACGGGCTGTTTATGGTCTTGGAGTTCTGGCTATTGCTCAAGCCCGGACCAGGACCAGGAGAGGAGGACTGTTTGGACCAAAAATTGGTTGCTTCATCGGGACCAATTTTCCCATATGTCATTGCTGAGGGAGCTGCAAGAAAATAATCCGAATGATTTCGGAACTATCTTCGGATGTCAGATGCCTGCTTCCAGCGTCTTCTAAACTTGCTGTCCCCATATATTAGCAAGAAGGACACCTGTATGAGGCCTGCTATTCCTGCAGAGCAACGGCTCATAGCCACTTTGCGTTATTTGGCCACAGGAAGAAGTCTCCAGGACATCAAGTTCACCACTGGGATCTCTCCCCAGGCTCTGGGACACATAATTCCGGACACTTGCTGTGCCATTATTCAAGTCCTGCAGAAGGACTATATTCGGGTAAGTTGTTTTCTTTGTTTTCACATTTGATACACTTCATGATTTCTCCAAAATATTTTATTTGTACTTTGTCTTATTTGTATCTATTATGTTATTGTCTACCCTCTGGTGTGACAATCACAAAAACCCAAGTCGGTTGCAACCTGATCCTTCATTGGTTCACCATATTGGTCCCATGGAAAAGGAGAGAGTTCTTAAACACTTGCCAAGCTTTAAGCATTCAACATTATCAACCCAAAATGTATTTAATCTGCCACCAGAGGGAGTCAGGAAGCATATTATTCGCTCTGCTTGTTAATTTTTATTCCACAAATGTTTGGATATATTTTAGTGTTCTCTTGCCCCCTATAATGTATGTATTAAAATGCTGATAATATTTTGTGCTCAAGTATTAACTAATTTTTCTTTGCTTGACTCCACAGTTTCCTTCAAACCCTGAGGAATGGCAGGATGTTGCGGCCCAGTTTGCCAATCAGTGGAATTTTCCCAACTGTGGGGGGTGCCATTGATGGCAAACATGTCCGAATTGTTCCTCCACCGGCCTCAGGCTCTTATTTTTATAATTATAAGGGCTTTAACAGCATAGTTCTGCTTGCTATTGTTTCTGCAAATTATGAGTTTTTATATGTTGATGTCGGTATGAATGGTCGTCATTCTGATGGAGGTGTCATGGCTCATACCGAATTCTATCAGCGTCTTACGTCTGGCACCTTACATTTGCCACCTGAGCAGGACAACGTGGAGGGCCTCAACTTTGTTTTTGTGGCAGATGAGGCGTTTGCTCTTGGGGAACATCTTTTGAAGCCATTTCCAATGAGGAACCTCACCCCTGAGCAACGGATATATAACTATAGACTATCTCGTGCCAGAAGGGTGGTTGAAAACGCCTTTGGCATTTTGTCCTGTCGTTTTAGGCTTTTTCTGACTGCCATTCACTTGGCGGAATACAAAATTAATCATGTGGTTTTGTGCTGCTGCATCCTCCATAATTTTCTACGGAGGAATGCTGCTAACTACATAGGTTCTGGCCATACTGATGACCCCTCAGGTGGACGGCCAGCTGAAGACGCAGTGATGCCAGCCCTGCAACAAACTAGACCTGCTGTCTCCTCCCAGAATGCCCATCTGGTGCGGAAGCAATATATGGACTATTTTGTGGGGTATAGGGGCAGTGCCTTGGCAGCAAGATCTCCTGTAGTTTTTTGAGAACCTTTCTGATGTTCCTTTTGAAAACCCTAAATTCATTTTCAAGATGCTGTTTTGTGTGTTTATTAATATTATTTTACTGATTAATGAAATGTTGCTGTGATTAGCATTAAATATTTTGAACCAAGCAAATGTTGAATTAGCCTTTCTAAAGTTACAAACAGCTATGTGTATTATTATTATGCCTTTTGCTTCTGCTACACCCCTTTTCCATATGCAAATATACTGGTAGTAGTGATCAGATAAATAATAAGCCACAAAATCTTTGGAAAAATATAATTGTTCAATCCTGCACATCCAATGTCACTTTTTGGCAGTTTTACAAAATCCAAAAACATTGGTAGTTCAGGAATAACACAATTTTTTTGGATAAACGCTAAACATGCACCTTTAAAAACTCAGCCCTAGACATTGTCAAGTGTTTTGAGAAGAAATGTAACCATTTTCAGCTTTCTTCATGCAACAAAATCAAATTTACTAATGTAAATGTCTGTCCAGATGCACTTTTGTTCATTCTGTGTTCCATTTTTGGGTGTGGTGGTAAAAAATGCCATGCACAGTGGTCAATGTGCTCCGTGGGTTGTGGTTGGCTGTAGCTCACAACATGTAGTCATCCTTATCACCGGAAACGGAACTACCATGTTGTGAGCTAGAGCCGACCAGAACCATAATGGAGTGCATGTCAAACACTGTGCCTGCATCTTTGTCGCATACAAAAATGCACACCAAAATGAATGGAAGTGCGTCTGATGTGAACTGACCCTTAGCACAGTCTTTATCAACTCTCCTTCTCCTGGTGCAATCCCAGGGTCAGAATGACAAGTTGTTCCACTTTTGTCCTCGATACATTGGGCATTTCTGTATGTGCATTTTTGTCTGATTTTAAGGTCAAGCCCCTTAAAACATTAGAAATGACATTTGTAGGCACCAGGAGAAGAAGAGTGGATAAACACTCAGCTGAGACCCAGAAATAACACATAAAGATTGTCATTTTGTGGTAATGACCAACCAATTAAAGTTTTGTTTTGGCGAAAAAAGACACATTGTCAAAAATGTGCGTAGTGCAAATAGAATTAGTGCAAATTCTTTGAATTCTCACAAACTGAGCATGTGCAAACAAGGCTAATTACAAATATTTCCATAATAAAACCTTGAACACGAGGGGAACATTTGTAATTATAAAAGAACGATAGAAAACAACTAAATTTTGCTAACAGGTCGTAATAATCCCGGATTCGTCTCTGAACACCAGTGGCAGCCTCCTTGAGATTTTCCAGCTCTGTCATTGCCTGCAGCATATCAGCACTGATCCGACCAATAGTGCATCCTGGTAGTTGGTGGCCTTGGAAAAAGACAAAAAAATTTCATGTGTTTGATGGTCAAGTGACTGAGGCAATCCAAAAAATAAACAATCGGGTCTATTTTCATGAAATACTTACCTAACCTAGACACTCAATTAGTCCTAACAACCTTTTTCATCTTCATAATACACTTACACTACTAGTGAATGTACACACTACAGATAATACTCTGTAAATCTTGGGCCAGGTGCATATCCATGTGTCTTCACATGCATCTACCTAAACACCACTGCCACCTCTCCCTTCTACATGCTCAAATGTTGAATACACTAAATAATTTGCTATTGTGGTGTAGGCGTGTGTGGTGTGGACCTAGAAACAAGAAACAGGTGATGATTGTTCCAAAAACTTACTGGGGCAAACAACAACCTCCGAAGGCTCATCTTGCATTTCTTGCACTCCTTCACCCTCAGCATATCTGGTGTCTGGGATGTGCTGTCGACTGGTGGCTCTTTGCTGGGTCCGGCAATATCCTCCAAATCCTGCAAAGGTTTGGTGCTGAGCACACTCACAATCCTCTAAAATGAAAGAATAAATCATCTATGAATCCTCGCCAAAATTACATTATATTAACATAATCACATGTGCTGCTTTTAAAGTACACCAACCTTGCCCTGGTGAACCAGTTTGCTCCACACTAGTGCACTACACTATGCATTATTAAAATAAACGCAATGCTAGGGAACAGGAGTATGATGTCATTTAAAATGTGTGAATACATGTCTATATATAGGCCACATTAAACAACTCAGGCAGATGACACCCATCACTCTTGTTTCCTATGGCAATCCCTCCTGTATTGAATTGTATTGTGACTGTACTGTCTTCCCTGATGTAAAGCGCTGCGCAAACTGTTGGCGCTATATAAATCCTGTATAATAATAATAATAATAATAATAATAATAATAATAATGTGAAATCTAGCAGGCGTGACTCTGTGTGACTCTGATCCCCAGGGCCTCTCCTCTACCCATGTCTACCCTGCAAATGTATCATTAATGGTCAGTGATGAGCCACGCATCTAACATAAAGTGTAATGTACCCCTTAAGTTCCGCCCTGAGCCCATGGCCTTTGTCCTACCTATAAACACCCCTGTCACTGGCAAAATCACATTACTATTATTATTAACTTACGTTTTGGGGCAGATTTTGGGCCTGTTGTCTCCCCTGTTCTCTCCCCTGTTGGAGCCCGGCCAAGGGAAGCCTCCCTTTGTCCCCTGTGGTGTCTTTCTCTGTGCCTTTGTCCTGTAGAAAAAAATAGAATACAGTATATTAAGCATTTGACAAAAGTAGCCAAGACATAATAAAAACTTTACAATTGTAATGAACTGCTTTTAAACTTCCATTAACTTCTTCTGTAGGCCCCACCATAAAAAAAATCATTAAATTTCATCCATCTATAATGTACAGACAAATAATTCTCTAATTACATGTACTTACTTCTTTTGATAATGGTGCGGTGAATGGCTTCAAAATTTTCTTGCTCTCTGTGCTTTAAATCTAACCATCGTTTGCGGATTTGGTCTTTCGTTCGTTGGATTCCATAATCCTCCTTCCAATACCGCGAGGACCTTCTCCAGAACCCAGTCTTTATGGCTGTTGGGCCTATCATAATTTTCGAGTTTACAATCGTAATCGTAACTTCTCAAAGATGCGAACCATCTCCACCATCTCCCCCTTGCTCATGGGGGTGGCCTTGTGTTTTCTATAAACGCCTCCACTGCGGGGCCTATTCGTTTTCGTGGGTTCCGCCATCATATTCTCCCTCACACATCCCAGAATGTCGCATGAAGAAAAAGGATTGTGGTCCCGCCCCAGCGTCATGACGCACGTAGAGCGAAGCTTCACGCATGCGCAGGCTATATAAATCAAGAACGAGCGCTCGAACGGAACGACTCTACGTGCAGCCGAAGGTATACGCGGAACGAAGGTAGGTGAATACATTGGGACACTAGTGGTTACTGCATGATTTAGCTTAGAGCAAACAGAGATTGTATAAGCAGGTTAGGAAGTTAAAGCAAGCACTTATTGGTTGTATTGGATCCTTTATTGCAGATATCTCCTACAAAAACATGCCGAAAGCAAAGGGTAGTAAGCTGAATTCCAAAGCCTTCATCACAGCTTTTATTGATCTCTATAGATCTCACACATGTCTGTGGCAGGTAACCAATAAAGACTACTCAAATAAAAATAAAAGGCAGGCAGCAATTGATGAACAGGTGGCAGAAGCAAAGACTGTGTACCCCAGGGCCAACGAGACCCAAATAAAAGCCAAAATTGGGAGCCTGAGGAGCACTTTTCTGAGGGAGCTCAAGAAGATTGAGGGTTCAAAAAGATCGGGAGCTGCAGCAGATGATGTGTATGTGCCCAAGCTATGGTACTTCAGCAGCCTGATGTTTTTAAAGGACCAAACTGAGCCACGAAAACATCTGTCCACACTTGCATCCGCATCAGCAGAGGCCACAGATACTGAGGCTGAACCAACTCAGGATGAGGAGGAGGAGCTCAGCTTGACACAGGTATAGTATTCCTGAAAATATGTGCATTCAGATATACTATGATGTTAATGTGTTGTTATGATGGCAAGAAAAAAGAAATGATGCTCCTTTTTCAGACACAGGACGTTGGCAGCCAAGAAGAGGCTGGGCCCAGTAGACAGTCCACACAATGTAGAATCCCTACACTGAACCCTCCTAGGAAAAGGGCCAAGAAGAGGCAACATCTGGATGATGCCACGGCGGATTTCTGAGTAGGGCCACATCGTTCATCACCACAGCACCCGATAGTGCAGAAGGGTTTGGCTGTTTTATAGCAAACAAACTACGGGAAATTGATGCCGATCAAAGGGAGCTATGTGAGGGGATCATGGTCCAGCTCCTTAGCAAGGCCAGGAAACGGGAGCTAACCCCTATTTCACATGTCTGTGATTTAGAACACGCACCCCCAGCCAATGTACAACAGGCCTACCAACCACAGACAGCCTACCAACCCCAGACAAGCTTCCAAGCACACCCAGCCTACCCACACCAGCCAACCTACCCACACCAGCCAGCCTACCCACACCAGCCACCTACCCACCCCAGCCAACCTACCCACCCCAGCCAACCTACCCACCCCAGCAAGCCCACCCACCCCAGCAAGCCAACCCACCACAGCAAGCCAACCCACCACAGCAGCATGGGGGTCAGTGGCCAACTCAGAGCCCAGATTTTAGGGGATACTAATTTTATTGAAATAATATGATTTGGAACATATTTTTTCTATTATTTGTAGTTGAGTATGTAATTTTAGGTTTGGCTTACCAAAAAATTATAGAATATGGCATAAAATCTTTAGTTTTAATCTATTATTGTTTTTTGTATTGTGGTGGGAGTGCAAAAAAAATATAAGGCCTCAGCTGATGAGGTGTGAAGTGTGGAGAGTGTTGGTCGTGGTTCAGTTTGGTATGCAGAAATATCAGCCTGTTGAAGTACCACAGCCTGGGCACATATATGTCTGCTGCTGCTGCTCCCCATCTTTTGGAGACCACAATCTTCTTGGGCTCCTTATATTTAAGTTCATGCTCAGGTCCCCAAGTTTGCATATTCTAACATAATTTATTTTTTTAAATTTTTTATTTATCATCAAAGAAGTCAGTCCAAACGGACCATCGCCATACAACAGTTACAGCATAGACCACAAAACTTATTTGCATACACTAATATACACGCGGGCCTACATTTATATGCATATTATTTCAGTGTGGCAGACAAATTTAACTAGGCCCGCCAAGAGTGTGTCTCTCAACATTTGGAGTTATCAACTCATGCCCTGAAATCGTTAGCCCGGACGGACCGACCCCTCGTACCATTTTCGTTTACAGTAAGTGAAGTGGAGTGAAGGTTTAAATCTAACATAATTTATGTATGCCTGGGGTACAGGGGCTTTGCCAAGTCAACCAGTTCTTCAATTGCTGCCTTCCTGTTGTTTTGTATTTGGATCTGTCATTCTTTTTCCCATTTTTTTTAAAAATAAAAGGATGATGCTAAAAACTTGTGGATTATGTGTGGAAAGTCAAATGTCAGTTTGTGAGTAGGCAGGCCCTTTGCTAAAATTGCCTCTCACTACTCGGACGAAAACACCGCCGACGTTCAGGACGGAACGCGAGAGGCATCGGAGTGGAGAGACTACGGCTCTTCAGCACTTTTTATGCTACATCCCTATCAACCAATTGTAAGTGCAATACTTATTAAACCCTGCTTTTAACATACATAATACGCTATGTGAGTCCTTTCTTCTCTATCGTTTATGTATCTATCCCGGACCCATTGCTGAGCTTCTTCTGATCATTACACGGATTGGTTCCAGGGAGACCTGACTTCCCTATGCTCCATGAGACTGATGCAAAACAGTCTCTCCTTTAGGTAAGCAAGCAGTCTTAATTCACGTGTGCGGTGTGAAGATCCATTCTAATCAACAGAAAATTGAAGTTCACTTGATCACCTTTCTTGGCAGCAGTTTTCATCACAAGTTTTAATGCTGGACTCTTCCTCATTAACCCTTCATCACTGAGTGGCTTTTGGAGATTTTTCTTCCTTATCACACTGAACTTTTTATTTTTCTTGCTCTCTTTATTTATTTATGAAGAGCTTGTATTAATATATATTTCTCATGAACCATACAGTTGTGCTCAAAATTATTCAACCCCCCCAATGCTGTAAAGGGTTTTAGGGAATTTAGTGTACATTTGTAATTGTATTCAGAATGAAATCCTACAAGGACTTCTTAAAGAACATATGCAACTAAAATGACATCAATTGGTTTTGTAATACAGTAGTAAATGTTTATTTTTGTGAATTCTTTCATTTACACAATTATTCAACCCCTTGAAGACTAACACTCTGAAGAACAGAGGTTTCATTGAAGTGTTTTCAATCAGGTATTGAAAACACCTGTGGATGTCAGGGAGCAGCAATAAAGCCTAATAAGCACCAATCAGGCAGCTTTAAAATGACTGTGAACTCAAAATCCTTCTAGACATTTACTGGTGTGGTTACAAACATGGTGAAGAGAATGGTCCGGGACTAGAAAGAGAAGAGGTGATTACTCTTCACAGGAAGGGCCAATGGCTATAAGAAGATTGCAAAGATGTTAAACATACCAAGAGACACCATAGGAAGCATCATTCTCAAATTCAAGCCAAAGGGCACTGTTGAAACGCTACCCTGGTCGTGGCAGAAAGAAGATGCTGACTTCGACTGCTGAGCACTACCTGAAGCGTAGAGTGGAGAAAAGTCCCCTTGTGACTGCTGAGGAACTGACAAAAGATGTCAGATGTGGGTACTGAAGTTTCTGCTCAGACCATACGGCGCACACTGCGTAATGAAGGCCTCCATGCCAGAACTCCAGGCGCACCCCCCTTGCTGTCTCCAAAGATCAAGCAGAGTCGACCACAGAAGTTTTGGGATTGTGTTCTGTGGAATGCATGAAACAAAATTAGAGTGTTTGGGCCCATGGATCAACGCTATGTTTGGAGGAGGAAGAACAAGGCCTATGATGAAAAGAACACCTTGCCTACTGTGAAGCATGGCGGGGTGTCAATCATGCTTTGGGGCTGTTTTGCTTCTGCAGGTACAGGGAAGCTTCAGCGTGTGCAAGGCACCATGAATTCTCTTCAGTACCAGGAGATAGTGGATAACAATGTGATGCTGTCCGTCACAAACCTGAGGCTTGGGAGACGTTGGACCTTTCAACAGGACAATGATCCCAAGCATACCTCCAAGTCCACTAGAGCATGGTTGCAGATTAAAGGCTGGAACATTTTGGAGTGGCCATCGCAGTCACCAGACTTAAATCCGATTGAGAACCTCTGGTGGGACTTAAAGAAAGCAGTTGCAGTGCGCAAGCCTAAGAATGTGACTAAACTAGAGGCTTTTGCCCATGACGAATGGGCGAAGATACCCGTAGATTGCTGCAAGACACTTGTGTCAAGCTATGCTTCAAGTTTAAAAGCTGTTATAACTGTAAAAGGATGTTGTACTAAGTACTAAGATTGAATGCCAATTGGGGGTTGAATAAAACTGATAATGATGTGAGCACAGAAAAGACATTTGTGGTTATTTCATTATAAATGTTATGTTATATTTGTCTGACCTACACATGCCTCTTTGATTTAATTGTAAGCAGGATGACAGGATGATCAAAATCAATGTCAAACTGGGCAAAACAATCAATTTCAGTGGGGGTTGAATCATTTTGAATACAACTGTATATTATTTATCATTCACTAGCGCTGCATTTCCCTTTGTTTTTTTCATGTTATATTGAGTTGTTGTACACAACTTTTTAGTGCAAGCAGCTTACAGTTCATTTTTTTCACTGTCACTATTTCAATAATTTATGTCAGCGCAGCGTCAGCCTTTTGTTTTTTTTGTTTGTATCAGTAGATACGCCAGCCTAAGTCAGAATTTGCGTCGGCGCAAATTTAACCAGTTAATCACCGCACTATAGACAATATACGTCTACAGGGCGGTTGCTTAACTCTGGGAGGGCGTACATTGACGTCCTCCCAGAATCGCTCTTCTGCGCGCCCACCTGGGGCGCGCACACGGGAATGTCCGTGACGCGGGTCCAGAGGACCCGGCCCCGATCACGAATCGCGGTAAATTGCCGGGGGAGCGCGGATGTCAGCAGCGTGTGGAATGGATCTGTGACTACTTGCAGTCACAGATCCATCCATCCCTGCACTCAGCCTATCCCTGCAATAATGTGCATTACCCCTGCGCCATACTCTGCAATACCCCCTGCGCAATACTCTGCATTCCCCCTGCGCAATACTCTGCATACCCCCCTGCGCATACTCTGCATAACTCCCTACGCAATACTCTGCATACCCCCCTGCGCAATAATCTGCATACCCCCCCTGTGCAATACTCTGCATACCCCCCGGCAATACTCTGCATACCCCCTGCGCAATACTGCCATACCCCCCGGCAATACTCTGCTTACCCCCCCTGTGCAATACTCTACATACCCCCGGCAATACTCTGCATACCCCCCTGCGAAATACTCTGCATCACCCCCCCTGCGCAATTACTCTGCATACCCCCCTGCGCAATACTCTGCATACCCCGCGCAATTACTCTGCAATACCCCCCGCACAATACTCTGCAATACCCCCGCACCAATACTCTGCAATACCCCCGCACCAATACTCTGCTAATACCCCGCACCAATACTCTGCAATACCCCCGCACCAATACTCTGCAATAACCCGGCTAATACTCTGCAGTACCCAGAAAATACTCTGGCGAAAAAAAAATGCGTTTTTAACCACTTCCCGCCCACGGCCGTCATGACATCGCTTGACTTTATGCAGGGATATCTGAATGATGGGTGCAGCTACAGGCATCATTCAGATATATTTTTTTCAGCCCTGCGATTCCCTACACCATAGGAACAAATCATGTCGTCTGTTCCACCTCTTGATTGTTCTTACGGGCGGCGAAAAGGGACATCCTCCCTCTCTTCTCCCCTCCGGTGCTTCTTCCGACTCACCGCTCCGATCGAAACAGGATCGTTTTTTTTTTTTTTTCAGGCAATTTCAGCCTAGAGGTGAGATGTGGGGTCTTACTTGACCCCCACATCTCACTGTAAAGAGGACCTGTCATGCTATATTCCTATTACAAGGGATGTTACATTCCTTGTAATAGGAATAAAAGTGATCAAAACATTTATTTTTGGGGGAAAAAGTGTCAAACTAAAATAATCTAAAGTGAATTGAACAATAACATTTTTTTTTCTAAAGCGCCCCCCTGTTCCTGCCGTGCTCGTATACAGAAGCGACGCACACGTAAGTCCCGCCCACATATGGAAATGGTGTTCAAACACAATGTGAGGTATCGCTGCGAGAGCAATACTTTTGGCCCTAGAGCTCTTCTCCAACTAAAAAGATGTAACCAGTAAAAATATTTAAGGCGTCGCCTATGGGGATTTTTAAGTAGCAAAGTTTGACGCCATTTTACGAATGTGTGCAATTTTGAAGGGTGACATGTTGGGTATCTATTGACTCGGCGTAACTTCATCTTTCATATTATGCGAAAACATTGGGCTAACTTTAATGTTTTTTTTTTTTTAAAGCACAAAACCGTTTTATTTCCAAAAAAACGCATTCAAACAATTGCTGCGAAAATAACGTGCGCGATAAAAAGTTGCAACGACCGCCATTGTATTCTCTAGGGTTTTTGCTAAAAAAGCATATATAATGTTTTGGGGTTCTATGTAATTTTCTAGCAAATAAATGATGATTTTTCCATGTAGGAGAGGAATGTCAGAATTGGTCTGGGTGTTCCAGAACGCCTGATGGTGCTCCCTGCAGGTTGGGCCTCTGTATGTGGCCACGCTATGTAAAAGTCTCACACATTTGGTATCGGCATACTCGGTAGGAATAGCAGAATGTGTTTTAGGGTGTAATTAGTGGTATGCATATGCTGTGTGTGAATAACCTGCGAATATGAACATTTTGTGAAAAAAAAAAAATCTTGATTTTGCAAAGAATTGTGGGAAAAAATTACAACTTCAAAAAACTCACCATGCCTCTTTCTAAATACCTTGGAATGTCTTCTTTCCAAAAAGGGGTCATTTGGGGGGTATTTGTACTTTTCTGGCATGTTAGGGTCTCAAGAAACGAGGGAGGCCGTCAGTACTTCAGGTGTGATGAAATTGATAAATTTTTAGTAATTGGTAACATAGCTTGTAGACCCTATAACTTTCACCCAGACTAAACAATAACCAAATTTTTTTTTTTACCAAAAAAATGTAGCAGTATACATTTTAGGCCAAATTTATGAAAAAAAATTACTTTTTTGCAAAATTTTATAATAGAAATGAAGAAAAATTCATTTTTTTTACAACATTTTCTTTCTTTCTGAAAAATTTATAGCGAAAAAAATAAAAACCGCAGAGGTGATCAAATACCACCAAAAGAAAGCTCTATTTGTGGGAAAAAAAGGACACAAATTTCATTTGGTTACAGTGTTGTATGAGTTATTGTCATTCAAAATGTGAGAGCACCGAAAGCTGAAAATTGGTCCGGTGATTAAGGGGGTTTTCGTTGCCTGGTGGTCAAGTGGTTAAGCGTATTCTGGTAACCAGATACACTTAAATTAGGCTCAGATACGAGCGGCATAAGTGTCTTACACCCTCGTATCCTAAAGTGTAATTTTTAGGCTGACCGCTAGGTGGCGCTTCCATTGCGGTCGGCGTAGAATATGTAAATCACTAGATATGCCTATTCACGAACGTACACCCGGCCGACCCAGTACAGATATGCCATTTACGTAACGCATTAGCAGGCCTAAAGTTATTCCATCAAATAGCTGGAATAGTAATGTTAAGTATGGCCGCCGTTCCCGCGCCGAAATTTGAAAATTTTACGTCGTTTGCGTAAGTCGTCCGTGAATAGGGCTTTACGTCATTTACGTCCACGTCGAAATCAATAGGACCGTGCGGCGTACTTAGCCGCAATGCACACTGGGATATGTAGGCGGACGGCGCATGCGCTGTTCCTAAAATACATCAATCACCTCAGGTCAAGCCCCATTAACATAAAACACGCCCCCTCAGCCGAATTTGAATTAGCCGCCCTTACGCCCGCCCGATTTACGCTACGCCGCCGTAACTTAGCAGGCAAGTACTTTGTGAATCATGTACTTGCCTCGCTAAATTACAGCGGCGTAGTGTAAATGCCATACGCTACGCTGCCGCAACTATGCGCTCGCCACCCTGAATCTAGCTATTAGAAGGGAAATCGAAGGAAAAGGTAAGTGAACCAACAATGCACTAGCTTAAAGGAACCTATTTAGAAAATAAAAAACGAACCTTTACAACCCCTTTAAGCTAATGATTTACCCTAACAAAATTCCTTTATTTTTAGGGAACAGCCAAGTAAACATCGAAAAAAGGAGTTGAGAGCACCATGCTGGCTGGAAATACATGAACAGAAACTATTTTAATATATTTTTTTATATTTACCCTACCGAAAAATATTTTTTTTTTTTTTTTTTTTGAAAGTGTAAATTTTATTGTTCACAGCATAACACAGCAGCTTAATACAGTACATATTTTCAAATCTCAAGGAACAGAAGGAATTTCAGCGTCATTATAGTACATCATGTACACATTATTTGACAAGCATATTCATCGTACTCTTTTCCCTTTTTCCATCAACATATCCCTGTCAACCCTAACAGGGAATAAACAAAAACAGATACCGACAAAGCAAAAAAAAAAAAAAAAAAAAAATTAATTATACTAGTAATAGCAATAAGGGGGAGGAGGAAAAGGTTATCTCCCCCTGTAACCCCTAGGACCGAGTTCCATCTAATCCGGCCTCCAACCGGTCAGCCAGTTCCCACTGTATGAGTCTTGGCCCCAGTTAATGGCCAGAGCCTTTTTAGCGTAACAGAACAATATTCTTAACAGTATTTTCTTTGATACAGATAATTCCTCCTCCTCCAGGTCACCTAACAGGCACCTAGCCGGGGAGTATATATTAGGTAGTTCCAGGTTAGCCTCCAGAAATGTCAACACGTCCTTCCAGAACCCCTCCACTCGGGGGCACGTCCAGACCATATGAAAGAAATCGCCCTCCACCGCCTGGCAGCGGGGGCACTCAGGTGAATCCCCTCTACCCATTTTGTGTAACCGTTTGGGAGTGTAATACACTCTGTGTAAATAATTAAATTGTGTAATTTTGTCTCTGGCCGAGATCATCGAGGGCACCAGCGAGTCGAGGGCTTCAGACCACGACTCGTCAGTAATCGAGGGTATGTCCGCTTGCCACTGCGCCCTAACCCTCTCCATTCTAGGAGAGGAGGACGTCAACAGCATAAAATAGTATCTAGAGATCAACTGGGAATGATCCCCATCTGTAAGCAATTTCTCCATTTTGGAGGGGGAGAGCGCCACCACCCCCCCCCCGTATTGTGCCGTTACGGCATGCCGCAGCTGCAAGTATCTAAAAAAGAAAGTGTTAGGGAGCCCGTACTCCGTCTTCAGGTCTATAAAACTCCTAAATACCCTGTTCCTGAACAGTTGATGGGCATATTTGACCCCGTACTTTGCCCAACACGACCCGTCCGGTACCTTGGCTATTTCTTTAAGTCGGGGGTTATGCCACAGGGGGGCGTTGGGGGAGGCCTCCAGACTAGTACCCCCTACCCTAGTGTTGCAGGCATGGAATATTTTATATGACATTTTCAGTATATCCCCTCCCTTCGCTGGGTATGGGCCATTTCTATATAGAACATTAATCAGTCCCTCAAACGAGTGGACCATAGCCGCCTGAGTGGCCACCGATGCAATACATAGGTTCGGGAACCCCCACCAATGCACGTGCGTTAGCTGAGCTGCAAGATAGTAACAATGTAGATTCGGCATGGCCAGTCCTCCCTCCCTTATTGGCAGATACAGTGTGTCCAGGGATACCCTTGCGGGCTTAAGGCCCCAGAGAAAGGAGGTTAACATTGTATTTATTTCTGTGAACCATCTTTTAGGGATATAAATTGGGGCATGCCAAAACAGGTACAGAAACCTAGGCAAATAAATCATTTTAACTATATTAATTTTCCCTAGGAGGCCCAACGGTAGTTTAGCCCATGCTCTTAGGCTTTCCTTCAGGCGTAACTTCATAGGGGTCAGATTATTATTCATATAAGCACTGCATGGCAGCTGGACCTCCACTCCCAGATAGCGGAATTTGGACACCACTTTGAGTGGGACATCTGGGGGTAACCTCAGGGTGTCATCAGAGTTGAAGGGGAACACAGTAGATTTGCCCCAGTTCACCTTGAAACCTGAAAAGTTCCCAAAGTCTGAGATTAATTTTAGAGCGCTGGTCAGCGATCCCTCTGCTTCCGCCAGATAAAGAAGCATATCGTCCGCGTAAAGGGAAGTCTTCTCCTCCAGCTCATTAACCATACATCCCCTTACATTTACATCTGCTCTTATCTGTGCAGCCAACGGTTCTATCGTCAGAGCAAACAACAGGGGTGACAACGGGCACCCCTGCCGCGTGCCCCTGGCGATCGAGCACGAGTCCGTGATGACGTTGTTAACTCTAAGCCTAGCCCGTGGGTCAGCATATAAAATTTGGACCCACTTCGTGAACCTGGGGCCGAACCCCAACCGCCCAAGGACTGCTATAAGATAAGACCATTCAATGGAATCAAACGCTTTATGCGTATCCAGAGATACCACCACCCTATTATCCGGTGTGGATCCCTCCACCTGCAAGATAGTGAAAAGACGGCGCAGGTTAATTGCGGTCGACCTCTCAGGTATGAAACCTGTCTGGTCTTGGTGAATAATGGATGCAATCTTTGGATTTAAACGTTTAGCCAGTAATTTAGCAAGGATCTTAGCATCCACGTTAATTAGCGATATTGGTCTATAGGATTCGCATAGATCATGGTCCTTGTGCGGCTTGGGAATCAACACTATAAGTGCCTCCCTCATGGATTCAGGAAGCACCCCCCCCCGATAGGCGTCCATATACATTTTGAGCAATTGCGGTGCCAGGCTGTCAGCATATGTACTATACCACTCAGCCGGAAATCCATCCATTCCCGGAGTCTTATTCGAGTTCAGGGAATGTATGGCTGATACTACCTCCTCCACCGTAATGGGGAGATCAAGTTCCGACGCCGCCTCCCCAGAGAGTTCCAGGAGGGGTATCGGGGCCAAGAATGCCTGTACCGCCTCCCCACCATAGTCCACCTTTGAGGCGTATAAATCTGAATAAAAATCTACAAATGCTTTAGCTATATCCTCTTGTGACGTGCAGATCTGCATCCGGGCATTATATATACGAGGTAGGGTTGTCCAGATACCGATACTAGTATCGGTATCGGGACCGATACCGAGTATTTGCGGGAGTACTCGTACTCGCGCAAATTGCTCCCCGATACCTAAATAGAATACTTTTTTTGTATTTATCAACCTGTTCTATGAAAATTCTTTGAGCTTTTTTACTACTGCGTGACAAGCAAATAAAACATTTTTATCATTTTGTACTCATTTTTAGTTCTTTTATAATGTCTTGAGTTAGAGTTCTTCATATTCTAAAGAAAATATCCTTAGTCGTATTGTGGTTTGAAAACTGTCACTGACATTTAAAAAAAAGTATCGGTATTCGGTATCGGCGACTACATGAAAAAAAGTATCTGGTACTTGTACTCAGTCCTAAAAAAGTGGTATCGGGACAACCCTAATACGAGGGATAGATGTTGGTGCTTGTAGCGAAGGGCCAGGTAGGCAGCAACCTGCTGTTTTTATCTCCAAATGTCGAAAGACACGTTGCGCTTGGTAAAGCAATTTTTTCTGCGTCTTTTCCACAAGCACCAAGTCAACTGCGTATACTCTCTCTCCACTTCAATATGTGTGTCAGGGTAGGATTATCTATGTATGCCACTTCGGCCTCTGTAGCCAACTGTTCTGACTCTCTAACTCTCCACTCCCTGTCGGATTGGAAACGTTTAACCTCCCCTTAATAACTCCTCTAAGTGTGGCCTTTGAACGCATCCCATGTAACCCCTACTGGGGCCTCCCTCTATTTTCCAACCAGAAGTTATTAATGGACGTGGCAGTGGACCGTTCAAAGCACTCTTCCTTGAGCCACAAAGGGCTCAACCTCCATATTGTGTACCCTCGGGGCCTCTCCATAATCCAAGGTGAGCATTAGTGGGAATGGTCCGAAATAGCCCTTGGCAAATACTGTACATCTACCACTCTCGGGAGAAGCGCCTTAGACACAAAGCACATATCTATTCTAGATAGGGTATTAAACGTGGCAGAGAAGCAGGAATAGGTTCGAGCATCAGGGGCTTCGCACCTCCAGGCCTCCTCCAGGTCGTACTGTGTCACACATGCCTCTAGAGGGGAACTCCTCACTGCCGCCATCCAAGATCTATCCCTATCCGGGGACAAAACCTGCATTTAAGTCCCCCGCTAGGATAATAGGACCATTCCGCCACCCTGCAGCACTTCCTTCATCACAGCCTCCCAGACCCTCCCCTCTAAACGGGGGGTGGAATATACACTGCTACAAACGTGTAAGGTTTGTTATTACTAATTCAGACACTAGGATCACATATCTCCCAAAAGGGTCCAGTTTAAACGTTTTAGTTGCACATAGGAGGGACTTAGCTACGAGGACCGAGACCCCCCTGCGGTAGAGAGGAGTATGTGGAGTGAAATGCTTACCAATAAAGGCTCTAAGTAGAGCCAGTGTCTTGGAACCTACCAGATGGGATTCTGCAAAAATATGACCTGCGGTTTATGTCTCATAATATATTTAAATACTAGGGACCGTTTAATTTTTGAGTTGGGTCCCCCGCACGTTCCAAGATAGCCACTTAAGGGACTGCGTCATGGGTCTTACGGGTAAATTGGTGCAGAGGGTTGTACATCTTGGAGTGAAGGATTCCCATTCCCCCTCCCACATACAAGCAAACATTGCCCTGCAGTGTCATCATCAAGCCCAATACATTATGATAAGAAGTATGTCTGAGGCATGTATATACAGTCCACATAATAATTCTAGATCCCGCCAAGAGCCTTGTAGAGCCCGGGTCCTCATTCAAAGGAGGCATGGGGGAAAAAAAAATCAAAAACAAGAAAAACTGAAAATAGTCGGTTAAAAAAGAGAAAGAAAAAAAAAACCAAACTGTTCCAGGTCCACAACATAGGATTCCTGGGTCCATACCCCCCACCCTGCCTGTAGCCCCGAACATCCCACAGGCTTTTCCCCCAAACAACATGTCTCAAAAGGTCGTCCCTAAAGGGGGGTCAGCTTCCCTCACCAGCCGGTTAGGAAAGTCTAGGGACAAGTACGTGGTTTCTCACAGAGCGTTAATCCGGGCCGTGGTTAGCTTTGGATGTACAGGAGTCTTTCAACAGTACTTGAAACCTGAAGGACCCAGGGGACCAGAGGCGGTCAGTCAAAAACTAGCAGTAATGGGGATGTTGAAAACGTATATTTGCGGATTATTACAGTCATTAGTTCCTGGGGGGTCCCCCCCAGGTTCTCCAAATATGGTATCAAATAATCAGCGAGGTACATATCTACCTTAACCGTGTCCCAAGGATTCCAACCAGCGATTTGCTTCCCTAGGGGACAGGAAGAACTGCGTTTGCCCCTTGTGCGCCACTCTAAGCTTGGCTGGGTAAGCATACTGTACGGCAGGTTGCGTTCTCTAGGCGTTGCTTCACGCTTTGAAATGCCGCTCGCTGTTTCTGCGTTGCTGCTGAAAAATCCGGGAAAATAGTAATACGGTTGCCATTAAAACATTAGCTCAGGCATGTTGCGGGCCCTTGCGCAGGATAACTTCCTTATCTCTAAAATATAGGAATCGAGCCAGCATGGGCCTAGGGAAACCTGCCCGGCGGGGGCGCCCTCAGGAGGGATCCTATGTGCCCTTTCAATGGCAAATAAGTGAGAAAAATCCGCTTCTCCAAAGGTCTGCTTAAGCCAGGCTAACAGGAATTCTCTGTATTTTTCCCCTCGGACCCCTCCGGAAGCCAAGGAACCTGAGGTTATTCCTTCTCAGTCTGTCTTCAATGTCCCCCAACTTGGCCTCCTGGGACTTGTGGTCCGCCGCCATATCTCTCACCTGCACCACGAGGGGGGTTAACCAGATCCTCCACCGATCCTATGCGCTGCTCAGCATGTGTAACCCTCTGCCTGACCTTCTGCACATCATTTT
This sequence comes from Rana temporaria, assembly GCF_905171775.1. Classification (NCBI taxonomy): domain Eukaryota; kingdom Metazoa; phylum Chordata; class Amphibia; order Anura; family Ranidae; genus Rana; species Rana temporaria. Next base: position 319,983,996 of record NC_053492.1, read on the forward strand.
TTAGTATAGCGAAGTCCACTCTGATAGCATCCACCTGGGAGGACAGGGCGGCATGGCAGCTTTTTATAGTGTCCATTATCTCCATCAGCGTCGGTTGTCCGGGCTGCGCGCCGGAGCCCCCCTCCTCCCCATCCGGGTGAGGAGACGCCGCAGGTGAAGCCAGAGGGTCAGGTAGGCTCGGCCACTCACTATCCTCCTCGGCTCCCCCCCGGGCCGGGGGTACAGATAGAGCCCTGCGATCCGTGCGGGCGCCATTTTGAGACGCCACGTGAGAGAATTTTGTGAGCTTCCCCGCTGGGTTAGGGTCCATGCTGGACCCGTGTTTCACCATCCTCGGGATCCTGGGTCTCTCCCCCACTATTTTAGGCAATTTGGCAGGATAATGTCCAAGTCTGGAGCCCGTCAGGATGATTCAGGATATGTCCACGGCCGGAGCTCTGAGCAGAAGCGTCTTCACATCCCGGAAGTCGGCCACGCCCCCCTACCGAAAAATATTTAATATTTTTTTAGTTATGAATATAACAAATTAGGAAATACAAATACAAACCCCTATAAATATAAAGTCAAAGGGGGTTATCCACAAAAGAGATACGCCGGCGTATCTACTGATACGCCGTCGTATCCCTGTTTCTATCTATGGAACTGATCCACAGAATCAGTTTACCATAGATATTCAGAAGATCCGACATGTGTAATTGAATTACACTGTCGGATCTTAAGGATGCAATTCTAGGCCGGCCGCTAGGTGGCGAGGCCATTGCGGCCGGCCTAGAATATGCAAATGAACACTTACGGCGATCCACGAACGTTCCGACGGGCCGTCGCGCTAAATCTACGTTGTTTACGTCGAGTTACGCCGTGTAAAACTAGGGCTAAGTCCTATTTGACTAAGCCCTATTAAGTATGGCCGTCGTTCCCGCGTCGAAATTTAAAACTCTAAGTCGTTTGCGTAAGACGTCCGTGAATGGCGCTGGACGCCATTTACGTTAACGTCTAAGCAAATGACGTCGGAGCGACGTCTGTTAGTGCAATGCACGTCGGGTAAGTTACCCGACGGAGCATGCGCAGTACATCCGGCGCGGGAGCGCGCCTAATTTAAATGGGACTCGCCCCATTAGATTCGGCACGCCTTGCGCCGGACACATTTAAGTTACACCGCTGCAAATTTCAAGGTAAGTGCTTTGTGGATCGGGCACTTAGGTAGAAATTTTGCGGCGGTGTAAATTAAATCAGAAGATTTAAGTTACGCAGGATATTTGTGAATCTGGCCCATTGATCCCTTTTTAAATATAGGCACCATAGTGGACTTAAGCCAATCCAGTGGTTCTATCCCAGTCAATAAAGAGTCCCTAAAAATGTAAAACAATGGCTTTGAAATTACAACGCTAAATTCTTTTAGGATCCATGGGTGTATGCCATCTGGTTCAGGTGCTTTAGAGAGTGTAATAAATACATACATAAGCCATAGGAGTAGTAATATATATATATTAGTCATTTCAAGGTTTTGGCAATAGCGACTCACTGCACATGTAGCGTGAAGGCCTACACAATTACCACATAGTTAAGGTTTGAATGAGGCAATTTCAATAGCGAAGGGATGCTGCTGGTAAAGAAGAAGTTAGCCAAGAGGTCTTTATTGGGCCTGCTTCTGTGCGTTCCTTCTAATCTGGCACAGAGGTGAGGTTTGAAATCAACTCATAAAGGTGCTTTCTTCTGGTATGGTGGATAGGATTGCCACCTTTTCTTCAAGCTAAACCCAAACACTTTAGTGTCACTCTGCAATTTTTTGTTTTTGTAGTATACACTATAAGATTGTAAAAGACCTGGGACACTTGTGGATGCCTCAAATAGAGTAGTAGCACCGCAGTGGATAGTGGGTGTGGCCAAATTGTGTTAACGGTGGGAAAGTCTTGTACCCATAAAGAATTCTTGTACCCATAAACTATGCTAAGATTTACAAACCTCACTGTAAAAATATGAACTTGCCTACCTTAAAAGTTGCCAGTGTCAGTCAGTAGAGCAGTGGATGATGTGTGGACACATTGTCCACTGTTCTACTGACTGACACTGACAATGCAGTAGAGCAGTAGATGGGGTGTGGACAGTGTCAGTAGAGCAGAGGTTGGTGTCAGTAGGGCAGAGGATAGTATCAGTAGGGCAGAGGACGGTGTCAGTAGGGCAGAGGATGGTCTCAGTAGGGCAGAGGATGGTCTCAGTAGGGCAGAGAATGGTGTCAGTAAGGCAGAGGATGGTGTCAGTAGAGCAGTGGATGGTGTCAGTAGAGCAGTGGACAGTGTCAGTGGGGTAGTGGATGGTGTCCGTAGTTCAGTGGATGGTGTCAGTCAGTAGAGCAGTGGGCATTGTCAGTAGGGCAGAGGTTGGTGTCAAACCCCTGATTATTATCACTGTCCCAGCCCTTGCAGCCCTTTTTATCTGTGCAACACTGGGTGGCCTATAACAAACTCCAATGATTACCTTTGTAGCAAGCACACCCATGTGCAGTTCCACCCATAATGCTTCAGCCTCATCACACTCTCCATCAACTAGGTCCTCACTCACTCTCGCTTTGAGATCATTTCTCACATAGAGACAGACACCACCAACCCTCTGATCTACCCTGTCTTTCTAAAAGAGTTTAGCATAGCCGGGAATATTAATAGCCCAGTCATATGAAGAATGAGACCAAGATTCAGCAATACCAATTAAATCATAGTTCTCTTTGTGCACCAAGGCTTCCAACTCATTTATTTTGCTTGACCGAATGTATCGGGTTGATTGGACCCAGATTGTCAACCCTTTGCATTTACTCTTCCCTTCTTTCACAAAACATGCACACAGAGCTAACATGGGGGAGAAGTGGGGAATAGGGTCTTGTTCATTATAATCACCTGGTGCACTCTTTGTTATTCTGATGTGAAAAACTGCGGTGTCTGCAACCCTTAATTTAATCCCCATAGATTTTCTCACCAAAACGAAAATTCTTAGTGCAAGGGATGCCTACACTTTGACTTGTATCTTAGTGACAACTTCTGGGAAAATCAGTGAGCCAATTACACAAGGAAAGAATATTTTTTACCTTACTGGAGCAAATTGGATCATGCTATATTGTTCTTTTTTTACCCTCCCCTGGATCAACTGTGGGTATAGGATTGTATATATTGAGGTTTTCTATAGTTTTTATCCATTGGTTGAACTAGATGTACTCGTGTCTTCTTTCAACATTTTGTAGACCAACTGTGTACAAAACACTTGTAGCTTTACATATTGCATTGCATTTTACAGAAAATTACATAAGTTGGAGCTTAAAGAGGAAAGGTAATATTTTATAACATTAAATTACAATATGGCTTGTGTAGCAATTGTATATGCTATATTTTTTATGTGCTATATATTTTTTCACAAAAATTAGGGGGAAAAATTAGTAATTAAAGTGTTTGTAAAGTCTTGTTTTTTCCCTCTATAAAAATAACAAACATGTGATACTTATCTGCTCTGTTGCAGTGGATTTGCACAGAGCATCCCAAATCGTCCTCTTCTCGGGTCCCTCTTGATCCTGGCCACTCCCTCCTGTTGAGACAAAAGGTGAGAGATTATCTACTTAATGAAGAAACAGACAGCATTAACACACCTCGCACACTTTTTTTTTAATAGTAATCAAATAATCTAAGACTGGAAATCTGTCTTTCTAAAAGTCAATGGGCTTCATTTACAGAACTAGATCACATGCAGTATTTTGGTGTTATCCCAGGAGCCTTCATTAGGAGCGTAGCGGTTATTTTTTCGGTGGCTGGTGGTGGCGGCCAGCATCGTGATGGCCGCCACAAATTTTAGTTTTTATAAATACCGTATTTATCGGGGTATAGCGCGGGTATAGTGCGCACCCCTAAAGTTGCCCCGAATTCCTGTGGAAAAAAGTTTTTTTCTACTTACAGTTTTGGTGTCTTGCGCGGCGTCCATCGGTGGCCTCGTCGGGTCCGGCGTCCGTCTGTGGCTTCGGGTGTCCTCTTCGTCGGGTCCGGCGTCCTTCTGCGGCGTCCTCCCCGCTCGTTTCCCGCGCCGAGTTTGAATACTGCGCCGACATATACAGAGTGCAGTACACTCGTGTATCGTCGGGCAGGCTCGGCAACTCTCGCGCTGACGTCCTGTACGTCCAGTACGTCATCGCGAGAGTACCCGAGACTGCCCGACAATACACTAGTGTACTGCGCTCGGTATATGTCGGCGCAGTATTCAAACTCGGTGCGGGAAAGCGGGTATCGGCGTATACCGCGCACCCACGATTTTGCCCTGATTTTCAGGGCAAAAAAGTGCACGGTATATGCCGATAAATACGATAAATGACTTGTCAAAAACTGCCTATTGTCTTTTTTTTACACTACTATGTTCCCCCCTACTCATTCACATAGGGGGGCCAGGATCTGTGGGCCTCCCTTGTTAAAGGGTCTTTCAGATTCCAATAAGCCCCCTGCCTGCAGACCTACATGACCACCGACCAGGGTTGCAGGGAAGAGGCCCTTATGGGGACAAGGTGCTTTGGAGGGGCCTGAGGGCATGTGGCCTGGTATGGTTCGGGGGGGGGGGGTCCCTCGCTCATCCCCCCCATTCCTAACCTGCTGGGCTGCATGCTCGGATAAGGTTCTGGTAAGGACACCATTTGATAAAAAATTGGAGTGGGGGATCCCCTCAAATTCTATACCAGACCTGAATTTTTCCTAATTTTTCATTGCCGGCATTTTCTTTTTACATTCAGCTGTCAGTGAGGAACCCAACTGACAGCTGAAGACTCATCGGTTCTTTAACCACTTCAGATCCGCGCTATAGACAAAATACGTCCGCAGCGCGGATCTGAAGTGCCAAGTGGACGTCCCTGGACGTCCTGTACTTACCTGCTCCTGCGGGTCCCCTCGAGCGCGAATCGCAGGTAAAAACTGTGTTGGCCGTGTCCATCGGACACAGCCAATCACAGATCGTGCTGAATGGCCAATCACAGCGGCCATTCAGCACTCGATCTAGCCGTCCAATGAGAGATGATCTCAAATGTAAACAAATGAGATCATCTCTCATCGCCGGCTTTCTCTCCTCACACACAGACCGCGTGTGAGGAGAGAATCAAAAGTGAGTGACAAATCAGTTACAGTGAGCGAAAAAACACGCGATTACAGTGCCAACAGTCCCTGCCAGTGCCCCCTTTGCCAGTGCAATCACCCAGTGCCACCTGCCAGTGCATTCTCGCCAGTGCCACCTGCCACCTGCCCCTGCCATCAGTGCCACCTGCCCCTGCCATCAGTGCCACCTGCCCCTGCCACCAGTGCCACCTGCCCCTGCCACCTGCTTGTGCCATCTGCCATCAGTGCAATCTGCCATCAGGGCTACCTGCCAGTGCAATCTGCCATCAGTGCCACCTGCCAGTGCAATCTGCCATCAGTGCCATCTGCCCGTGCCATCTGCCTGTGCCATCTGCCCGTGCCATCTGCCCGTGCCATCTGCCTGTGCCATCTGCCTGTGCCATCTGCCCGTGCCATCTGCCCGTGCCACCTGCCCGTGCCATCTGCCCGTGCCATTTGCCGTCAGTGTCATCAACAACAATGGCTAAACGGTCATTTTCACTCGAGGAGGCGTATGAAATTATTGCGGCCGATGGGAGCAACGGGGAGCTCCCCCATTCGGATTCCTCCGCAAATTCAGACGCCGAATCTGACATTGACTACGAGCCGGTAGTCAGCAGTGGAACAGAGACATCGGAGGAGGAGGGGGAGGAGGAGGGGGAGGAAGAGGAGGAAGAGGAGGAAGAGGAGGAAGAGGAAGAAGAGGAAGAGGAGGAGGAGGGTCCGCCCGTCAGATGAAGGCGTATTGCTGAGGAGGCAGTGCCATCCACCAGCACCGTGGTGCCATCCACCAGCACCCGTGTTTCATCCACCAGAACCGCAACACCTTGTCAAGCAAGGTCACGTACCAGTAGGTCCCATGCCAGCCTTCCCTATTCCCTTCAGTACCCCTTGTGGCTTCCTCCTAATTCAGGAGAAGCCAACATTCCCCCTTTCACGGCCCAGCCAGGAGTCCAAGTGGACACAGAAAATTTTGCCCCGATCGATTTTTTCCATCTAATTTTTACAGACGACATGCTTGCCTCAATTGTTTCCCAGTCCAATCTCTATGCCGAACAATTTATTTCCAGTCACCCCACGTCCTATTATGCCCGTCCCTTCCAATGGAGACCCGTAACAGTGGAGGAATTCAAAAAATTTTTGGGCCTCGTATTTTGTATGGGACTTAACCACAAAAACGAAATACGTTCATATTGGTCAAAACGCCCCATCTATCACATGCCCGTCTTTTCCTCAAAAATGCCCAGGTCCAGATATCAAATGATCATGCGATTCCTACATTACAGTGACAATACCCAGTGCCCTCCCCGAGATGACCCAAATTTTGACAAACTTTATAAAATTCGGCCACTTCTTGATTATTTTTCCCAAATTTTCCCCCAGTTGTTTACCCCGGACCAAAACATATGTGTTGACGAGTCACTTGTAAAGTTTTCTGGCAGGCTCGGCATAGAGCAATTTATTCCCTCCAAAAGGGCCCGCTATGGGGTGAAACTCTACAAATTATGTGACCGTGCCACCGGATATACGTATGCCTTCAACGTATATGAAGGAAAGGACAGCCAGCTACACCCCCCTAATTGTCCAGACTACATTGGGACCAGCGGGAAAATTGTTTGGCAACTCCTAAACCCACTAATGGAGAAAGGATACCATCTGTATGTGGACAATTTTTATTCAAGTTTGCCCCTGTTCCGAAACCTCTATAGAAAAAAGACACCCGCATGCGGCACCGTACGGTCGAACCGGAAGGGCTTTCCTCAAAGCCTTGTCACCAAAAAATTTAAAAAGGGGAGACGGCGAGTGTACGCAATGAGGAAGTTCTGGCTGTGAAATGATGGGACAAAAGGGATGTGTACGTTCTTTCTACCATCCACAAAAACACATTTGTTACCATCAGGAGGAGGAATGGGCAAATCCGGAAACCGAAATGTATTCAAGATTACAATAAGTTCATGGGGGGTGTCGACTTGAACGACCAGATGCTGGAACCGTACCTTTCCACAAGAAGATCATACCAGTGGTACAAGAAAGTTTCTATTAACCTATTCAATTTGGCCATGTATAATACTTATGTAATTTATCGGAAATCCACTCCAAGACCCAAATCCTACCTTTATTACCAGGAGGAAGTCACCACTGCCCTTTTATACCCCAGCAACCCACCAGCAAACATTCGTTCCGATGTGGTTAGCCGTCTTTACGAGCGCCACTTCCCAGATACAGTCTCTCCCAGACCAACAGGCCAAAAACGTCAAAAGAAATGCCGGGTGTGCTCCAAAGGAGGAGTGAGAAGAGACACCACTTATTATTGTGCCCAATGCCCTTCCCAACCAGGCCTCTGCGTAGTTGACTGTTTCCGCATTTACCATTCCTCACTAAATTATTAGTCCCTTCCTGCCATTTACCTTCACACCCCTTATACTTCTGCTTATGACCCTGGCTTGTTATTTGACCACGATTCTGCCTACCGATTTTGTTTATACCTCTGCCTGATCTGGAACTGACCCTGGACTGTTATTTGACCACGCTTATGCCTACCGATTCTGTTTATACCTTTGCCTGATATGGAACTGACCCTGGACTGTTATTTGACCACGCTTATGCCTACCGATTCTGTTTATACCTCTGCCTGATCTGGAACTGACCTTGGACTGTTTGACCATTCTTTTTGCCTGCCTCTTGAACTGATCTTTTACCCTGCCAGTGGACTAGTGGGATTCATAGCACAGGGGTCTCACATGTGAGGGGCTCCAGAATTGTTTTTCTGGATGAAGAAAACTATTGTTTGTTTTCTCATTCTCGATTAGGGTCTGGTTGCCCGGAGGCTTCAAAGAGATTTGGGTGGGAGAAGCCTCTACCCCTGTCCCCATTCTGTCCTGAACGAGGCCCTACTTCTGCCTGCTGCCTGTAGGACCTATGCCATCATGCCTGTTGCCTGGACAATTGCATTTTCTTTTGCTGACCAAGTCCCTGCCTGCTGCCTGGACCAGTGCTATCGTCCCATGGACAACTGTGCTACTAAAACCACAGGTACATTTTTTTGTTTACCCTTTGCTTAGCATAATGTATTTTGGGGTGTAATTCTTGTCATGTGTACACCTGTTGGTGTTCCTTGCATGTTGGGCCTCTGTATGTGGTCAGGCTGTGAAAAAGTCCCACACATGTGGTATCGCCATACTCAGGAGGAGTAGCAGAATGTATTTTGAGGTGTATTTTTTGCTATGTACAGGCTATGTGTTGGCAATATCTTATAAATGGACAACTTTGCATAAAAAAATTGCGTTTTCATTTTTTTTCCACATATTCCAAAAACGTTTGGAAAAAAATGAATCGTTCAAAAGACTCATTATGCCTCATAGATTATACGTTGGGGTGTTAGCTTTCCAAAATGGGGTCACTTTGTGGGCATTTCCATTGTCCAGGTGCTCCAGGGCCTTCAAAATTGTAATAGGTAGTCAACAAGTTAGATGTGTAATTTATGCTCCTAGAATACCTGATGGTGCTCCCTGCATATTGGGGCTCTGTATGTGGCCAGGCTGTGAAAAAGTCCCACACATGTGGTATCGCCATACTCAGGAGGAGTAGAAGAATGTATTTTGGGGTGTAATTTTTGCTATGTACAAGCTATGTGTTGGCAATATCTTATAAATGGACAACTTTGCATAAAAAAATTGCGTTTTAATTTTTTTCCACATTTTCCAAAAACGTTTGGAAAAAAATGAATCGTTCAAAAGACTCATTATGCCTCATAGATTATACGTTGGGGTGTTAGCTTTCCAAAATGGGGTCACTTTGTGGGCATTTCCATTGTCCAGGTGCTCCAGGGCCTTCAAAATTGTAATAGGTAGTCAACAAGTTAGATGTGTAATTTATGCTCCTAGAACACCTGATGGTGCTCCCTGCATATTGGGGCTCTGTATGTGGCCAGGCTGTGAAAAAGTCCCACATATGTGGTATCGCCATACTCAGGAGGAGTAGCAGAATGTATTTTCGGGTGTCATTTGTGGTATACACATGCCATGTGAGAGAAATAACCTATTACAATGACAATTTTGTGAGGGGGAAAAAAAAAAAATATTCATTTTGCAAAGAATTGTGGGAAAAAATTACAACATCAAAAACCTCATCATGCATCTTACTAAATACCTTGGAATGTCTACTTTCTAAAAAGGGGTCATTTGGGGGGTATTTGTACTTTCCTGGCGTGTTCAGGGCCCCAAGAAATGATATAGGCACCGGTACAACAGGTGTGATAATTTTTTTATGATTTGCACCATAGCTTGTAGACTCTCTAACTTTCACAAAGAGCAAATAATATCCACTAATTTGGGTTATTTTTACCAAAGACATGTAGCAGTATAAATTGTGGCCAAAGTTTATGAAGAAAAATTTATATTTTGCTAAATTTTATCGCATAAACTAAGAAAAATTCATTTTTTTTCAAAAAATTTCGCCTTTTTTCATTTATAGCGCAAAAAATAAAAAGTCCAGAGGTGATCAAATACCACCAAAAGAAAGCTCTGTTTGTATGAAAAAAAGGACAACAAATTCATTTGGATACAATGTTGTATGACTGAGTAATTAACATTCAAAGTGTGAGAGCGCTGAAAGCTGAAAATTGCTCCGGGAACGAAGGTGGTTTAAGTGCCCAGTAAGCAAGTGGTTAAGGATGCAGCAATCACCAACTCTTTAACAACCATGACAGTTACTGGTAGTTAAGGACACCGGTGGCTGTCAACTACTTAACAACCAGTTATTTACAGCACGTGTTAAGAACACTGGCTACTGCCGGCAGTAAATGACCACTACTAAAATAACGCATGACTTTATAAGTTAACTTGGTATTTAGTAGCGTTTTTTGCTATAAAAATGATTGAAAAACGATATGCGGTCTCTTACAACATACGCGGATGCGGTAAGTTACTGCTTTGTGAATGCAGCCCAATATTCTGTGAAAGCGACAGGGAAAGTACAGTTCATGTGTTTGACACAAGAAAAATTCCTATGATGTTCCAGCATGTGTTGTCTTGAAACAAGTCCTACAATTTCTATGATTATCAACTTGCTTTAATTTTATTTAGAGATGTTGTATTTGTGTGCTTTTGTTGTGCAATCATTTTTAAGTGTGTAAGGTTTAATTTAGGAAGTATATTTTTTGTGTACTTTTGTGTTATGTAATAGAACTACCCTAAATGAAAGTGGAGGATAAGGTATGATTTCATAAATGGAAGAGGAGCACCTAAACTGTCGAAAGATCAACTGAACTGAATTTATTATCCCTTGAGAAAAGGCATGTAAGGCAGCAATTTGATCACCTTTTAAAAAGACATTCCCGTAAAAATCCTATATGGTAAACTTGGTGCAGAGTTGCTCAATTTAAGGTCTCTGCAAATGACAATGGGCATGAGACAAAGAGGTTTAACCTCTGCATATGGAAAGGCTTTTTCACAGTGTAGCGCTACCCCCGAAGGAGACGCTGGTTGATTTGGGATCGGCGTATAAAGTTACCAAATTCTTCTGTCTAGTGGTGATGCTTGTGAGTGTGGATAAAAGAACAAGTGTCCAGCAGGTAGCGTGAGTTTTAATGCTTTATTCCAGGGCCAACAAGGCCAACATCAACATGACACACAGTAGAGCAAAAGGTTGATGAGTAGGAAGGACTTGTAGCATCAGGCCCTGGATGTCAAAAACATAGAGAGCAAGCCTGCTCTCGGCACGGATAATTCAAACGCCGCCACCCTCGCCAGGGTGGGTAAGTGCCCTTTGGACAGGCAATTAACTTGGACCTGGCAGCCAAAGGGTCGCTCGCATTAATCAGATAACTGGGAGGAAACAATGCCTCTGCCACAGGCGTAGTAAAATTTTTTGGTATAATTGAAGTGTAAGGATAGCGAATCCTCCCAGTAAGTTTTGTTCTACGGGATCACCCACTGACAGCAAAAGAAAAATACCTGTCATGTAGCGAGGTGGTCGGATCCCCGGTGGTTCGTCCAGGCCTCACAGACAACCTCTGCACTTAGGTGCTCCCGAGCCAATCCCCCACCGTTCAGCCTTCAGCTTAGGATCTGGAACCCAGCAAGCCGCTGGGGTCCCTTTCTTCATCAACAGAAGGCTCCGCGAGGTGCACAGCCTCAACCCGGCCGGCCATGAGCATGGGGCCCGCGGATGCGCGCACCCTAAAGGTGGATGCCGCACCTGGAACTCGGGCCCCGCAGACTCTACCAGAAAAATGGCCGGTGCTCCAGATATACCCCTCGCCAGCATGAACCCCTATAGCGCCAACTGTCGCCCAGGGGTGGAAGCGCACCCCTGGACACACAGACTGACCCAAGAGGCAGTTCTGAACTGGCACCAGCACAAACTAACAATTAGTGAATGGGAGCAAGTGAAATCTCCCATTCCCCACTAACTTTAGCGTAACACCCAACTAACTAAAAGGGGGGGCGCTACAACAGTAAGAGCTGGGAAAATCTGTAATAGACGTTTTCAAGTCAAGACAAACATGTTATACTTACCTCCTCTGTGCAAGGATTTTGCACAGAGCGACCTAATCCTCCTTTTCTGGGGTCTCCCGGCGGTGCTCTTAGCTCCTCCTCCATATTGAGTGCCCCCACATAGAGCTGAATTCCACAAGGGCACTCATGCGGGTGCACTCCGGAGTCCTGCTGCTGTGTCCATTGACTCCCATGTCACTAGATTTGATTGAAAGCAGCGGGAGCCAATGGCTCCCACTGCTATCAATCTATGCAATGAGAACCCAATACAGCAGCTGGAGCTACTGGGCTTGTTCTCATTGCTGAAAAGATCGGGCTCAGGTAAGTAAAAAGGGGGCTCTGGGTGGCAGCTGCACCACAAAAGGTTTTTCACCTTAATGCATAGAATGCATTAAGGTGATCAACCTCAAAGACTTTCCAACTCCTTTAATATATATGAATAATAACACCATACAATATTGAGACAGGAAATATACAATTACCTTAGTGGATTAGGTAGGAATGTTTTTCACCTGTCAAAGCAAATTGGACTATGAATTAGACTAAGGTGGATGGCAGTGGCGACCCGTCCATAAGGGCCACCCCTCACTCCTCTTCACCCTCTATATGCAGTGGATAGATTCATGCATAGCAGTAATGTATAGCATGAATCTATCCACGGCTGCCCCCTATTCACTTGTCTGGCCCCTTTCGGGTTACAGGGCACATGAATTACAGCGGCCAGGTTTTTTTTTAAGCCCCTGATTAAAACCATAGGCTCTAATTGGCTTCAAAATAGCGTGGGCTTGGGTTGTAGAGCATGCGTCCTGAGCCCACCCAGGTGTGTTGCAACAGCGAATGAATGTTCACTGTTGCAACACTAAACCTCCTCCCGGCCAATCAGGAACAAGTATGAAACCATACCATTCCTGATTGGCCAAATTGTTAGGCGATCCTATTGGATGCCTAGCACTGGGAGGAGCAGAGAGGAGAGGACACCAGAGCCCGCGACACTGGGAGATGGCCACAGCAGCTCTGACTTCCCGCATCCACAGTAAGGACAGCGGGTGGTGGAGGGGAGTGTTAGTGCCATGCCACGGGGGGGGGGGGGGGGGGGTGTATCTGGCAGTTGTGCTAGTGGCGCTCCACTGGCGGCCAGAGGGATGTTCGCCTCCCCCCCCAAAAAAAACACTGGCTGCCACTGGTGGATGGACTAAGTATTTCTTTACCTTCTGCCTTCCTTTGGATCACCTATGAATTTTGAGTTCTGTGTATGCAGGTTTTTATTCATTGTTTTTACTATTGCATGAACTTAATGTGTCAAAGGCTAGAGCTAAGATCATTTGTGGATGGAAATGTAAAAGAATAATCACAGACAAAAGGAACATAGACAGAGATGGGATAATAGGAAATTCCCTCCCCTAGGAAGTGATACAAGCTGAGAGTGGTGACAACTTAAAAAAACTTTTAGATATTTTCCTCAGGAAGCAGAATATACAGGGCTATAGAAATGTTAGCGAATTCAATTTACACACACATACCTTAAACTGGATTTACCCATGTCTTTTATAAACTATGTAACTCTATAAAAAATGTCAAGAAAGGAGAGAAGGCATGAATGGGAATGGAGAAGGTTGGCTGGAAAGGAGAACAAGCACAAATGGATGTGAAAGACAGAATGGAGGAAAGTGGAGAAGAATTGCAGAAGCAAGGAGAATGGTCATGGAAGGAAGATAAGAATGAGGACAAGAAGAAGGCCATGGAAAGAAGTAGAGAACAAAGATGAGAGAAAACAGCAGTCATCATAAGGTAGAGGAATGCCTAATGATGAAGTAAAATGACAATGATAAATGCCTAATGAGTGGAGAATGTCCAGAAAGCCGAGCAAGCATTGACCACAGTAAAAACATAGAATAAAAACAACCCACAACTTGGGCTCACTGTGGCCACACTGCAGAAGTAGAACCTTGCATACAGGGCCAGATTCACAGTCAGCGGCGTAAATGTAGGCGGGCGTAGCGTATCGTAGTTACGCTACGCCGCCGCAACTTAGAGAGGTAAGTGCTGTATTCACAAGCACTTGCGTCTAAAGTTACGGCGGCGTAGCGTAAATGTGCCGGCGTAAGCACGCCTAAATCAAATGAGGAACAGGGGGGCGTGTTTTATGTAAACTAATCATGACCCCACGGTAAATGACGCTTTTTTCGAACGGCGCATGCGCGCGCATGCTCAGTATCACGTCGAATTTTCAAATTAAATTACGCCCGCTCAATGCCCAGCCCCATTCACGGACGACTACCGCAAACGACGTAAAACATGACGCTGTTCCGACGTTTTCGACGTCTATACCTAACATGACTTACCCTGCTTTATGAGGGGTAACTTTACGCCGGCGTATGTCTTTCGTAAACAACGTATCTTGCTACGCCGGGCGCACGTACGTTCGTAAATCGGCGGATCTAGCTCATTAGCATATTTAAAGCGGAAATCTACGGAAGCGCCACCTAGCGGCCAGCGTAAATATGCACCCTAAGATACGACGGTGTAAGAGACTTACGCCGCTCGTATCTTATCCGACTTTATGCGTAACTGATTCTAAGAATCAGCCGCATAGATACGACGGCTCTCATTCGAACTTACGACGGCGTACATGGCACTACGCCGTCGTAAGTCCTTTGAGAATCTGGGCCACAGCCTACAACACAGAACTAGTATAATGAAAAATCCACAGTGACAGAATGGAACAAAGATAACATCCCACCTCTTGTAGCAGTCAGACAGGGAGAGAAGAGCCCACAGTGAAGGAGTAAAACTGCAAAAATGTGGCTGAACAGTCTCTAGCACATAACCAGTTGGGAACTGGAACACAGTGGAGATGAAGAGCAGTGAAGATGACAACTGCTTGCAGCATAGGTCCAGGGGAAGAAAGTGCCAAGGTGAAGCAGTGAAACTTTGGGGAGAAGAAACCAAAGTAGAGGAATATGGAACTGTCGAAGGTGGACGCAGGAGGAGGGAGTGCAATACTGAGGAAAATGACAGAATTAGATGCTTGGGCCTTTATTTTACCATTGGTCGCTTTACAACATCATAGAGCTTCCTTTAAAACTATAAGCATCCCCATCACCTTTCATGTGGTAAATTCCTGATCCTTTCACTATGGTTTGCTGTGGGGTGCCTCCATATACTTCCATTAAATGAAATTTTACATTTACATATGCTCTTCTTGGTTCTCAGAACAGCATAGGAGGAAGCAATAATGAAATAAAAAGACTAATCTGTCCCTCTTCTTAATGTATTAATTTGCACTTCTTTTCTGTCCTATGGCACTACATACACAATGAATATTAACTAGCAAGGCTTGACAGAATCATACATAAAGCAGATTTTAAAAATGCTGTACATTGAGATGAAATTATTAACCACTTACCCCCCGGACCATATTGCTGCCCAAAGACCAGAGTACTTTTTGCGATTCGGGACTGCGTCGCTTTAACAGACAATTGCGCGGTCGTGCGACGTGGCTCCCAAACAAAATTGGCGTCCTTTTTTTCCCACAAATAGAGCTTTCTTTTGGTGGCATTTGATCACCTCTGCGGTTTTTAGTTTTTGCGCTATAAACAAAAATAGAGCGACAATTTTGAAAAAAATGAATATTTTTTACATTTTGCTATAATAAATATCCCCCAAAAATATATAAAAAAACATTTTTTTTCCTCAGTTTAGGCCGATACGTTTTCTTCTACATATTTTTCGTAAAAAAAATCGCAATAAGCGTTTATTGATTGGTTTGCGCAAAAGTTATAGCGTTTACAAAATAGGGGGGTATTTTTATGTCATTTTTATTATATTTTTTTTACTAGTAATGGCGGCGATCAGCGATTTTTTTTCGGTACTGCGACATTATGGCGGACACTTCGGACACTTTTGACACATTTTTTATAGCGATCAGTGCTATAAAAATGCATTGGATTACTATAAAAAATGCCACTGGCAGTGAAGGGGTTAACACTAGGGGGGCGGGGAAGGGGTTAAGTATGCCTGGGTGTGTTCTTACTGTGGGGGGGGGGTGGCCTCACTAGGGAAACAATGATTCTCGGTTCATACATTGTATGAACCGAAGATCAGCATTTCCCCTGCTGACAGGACCGGGAGCTGTGTGTTTACACACACAGCTCCCGGTCCCCGCTCTGTAACGGGGCACACGCTGGGCACACGCACGGGAGTCAGGGGCGAGCGGGGGGCGCGCGCGTGCCCCCTAGTGGCGGCTGGGAGAGAGGACGTCATATTACGTGCTCTCGCCCAGCAGAGCCACCTTGTGGACGTATAACGACGGTGCACGGTCGGCAAGTGGTTAAAGATGGTTTTACTTTTACCCAACACTGTCCTCAGTCTATGACTATAATATGGGGATTGTCATGAGCAATGATCATTCTCTTTTTATCAGCTAATTTATTAAAACCCAGGAAGTAATGTAGTCAAAGATGTATTTAGAAACATAAATTATTATATTATTATACAGGATATATATAGCGCCAACAGTTTGCGCAGCACTTTACAACATGGAAATTATCAAATACTTTCCTCAAAAATGATGAATCAGCATTATGTATAACTTTGGGTATTTGCTAAATATTCTAGGACATTCCACCAAGTTTCACTTTCAGACTATCTGCTCCACAACCTCTATAACAAACTAAGCAAACTGGAACTATATCTAAAGGATGCAAAATCCCAGAAAGGCTTGCTATAAATCTGTTTAGGTGTGGCCATAATAATGTCCTAAAAAGGGGGTAAGCTAACCTCTTTGCTGATACAATGTCTCACTACAAGGACTACCTTACTATTGATTTTTCTCATTGGCATACCTCCAGTCTATCTTCCTTCTTGACTGCTCAGAACACGATTTTGAGAACAAAAACGCTGATGTCAGATGTGGGGAATTACTTACCTACCTACATTCATTAAATAGATCCGATTTCATACAGATACATATTACCACTTGTTACAGGACGAGACTCTGTCACTATATAGGTGGTCAGTTTAGGCCCCTTTCACACTGGGGCAGGAGCTTTACCGTCAGAAATTACGGCGGTATTCGGCTGCTAGCGGTGTGGTTTTACCCCTTGCTAGCATCCGAAAAAGGGTTAATACAGCGCGCAATGCGCCCCTGCAGAGGCGCATTGCGGCGGTAAAAGCCGCGGTTTCCCATTGCTTTCAATGGGAAGGAGGCGGTGGAGGAGCGGTAAACACACTGCTTCTTCACCGCTCCAAAGATGCGGCTAGCAGGACTTTTGGAGCGGTCCTGCTAGCGCACCACGCAATCTCGTCTCAGCAACCTGACACCCATTCAGACTCTTGTAGCCATACAAAATCATCTCATTTAAGACCCTTGCAAAACACAATATCTTCTTAGCAACCCTCGCTCGTCGAGACCCTTGCAACCACGCAATATCATAAAAAAAAACCTCATGCTCATCGAGACCCTTGTAACCCTGCAATATCGTCTCACCAACCTGACTGAGACCCTTGAAACCACGCAATATCGTCCCACACAACCTCATACTCATCGAGACCCTTGCAACCACACAATACCATCTCAGCAAACTGACTTAGACCCTTGCGACCATGCAATATCGTCTCAAAAACAAACCTTTATACTCATCGAGGACCCCTCCAACTACGCAATATCGGCCAGCAACCTGACACTGACACCCTTGCAACCCCACAATATTGTCACCAGTAGTATAAAACACTTTGTGACGCGCATCTATGAGCAAACCTGCATGCAAACTAACTTGCAAACACACCTCAGTGACAAACACTCAGCCACACAAACTCGCAGTGGCACCCAAGTTGGCCATTCATCTCCAGTGGCACGCGGGTCACTCATCTTTTCTCTGTATTTCTCCCTGAGGATAGTTCCGGTTTCTATCCAGCACCAGGTTAGACTTTTTCTCCACAGGTATAAAAAAATAAAAATTAAAGGGGAAAAGAGGGTACAGTTTGCATCTTCACCAGTTGCATTATAGGGGTAAGCCAGCTCTTTTCAGGTAAAATCACACCAGGTCAACCGTCAGATGATTATCCACCACCTCAATGACTTTTTGCTCATTGAATACTCCACCGGCAGATCTAGACAGGTTGAAAATAGTGTTCGGCAATCTCAATGTGCCCATAGCTGAGCATAAAGTGGAAGGCCCGACACACTATATCACCTTCATAGGCTTCATTCCGGACAAGCGCACCATACAGGCTAGCATGCCTCCCGACAAACAAGTCAATCCCCATCATGTCCTTCCTGCGCAGGCTCGCGCAGCTGCCACTCTGTCACCCGTTTAGAATCTTCTGTAGACATATTCCAGGCAAATGCAAATATTGCAGCTGACGAGCTGTCCCGTTTCAACCTTTGTTTTTCCAGCAGGAGCCTGGAGCTGACCCAACAACTACTTCGGTCCCATCCTGATCGTTGCCGACGATGGACTGAAGTCACACGAGGTGCTCTGAGAAATTGTGCCATCCAGGACATCTCACATACTGCTAGTGCGGCACCTAGCAGCGTGGACTTTCACTGGCATCTGGTCTTTTGGGGTTGGCCCCACCAGGACACTGTTAAAGCTGCTAATACAGCGTTGGGTTTTATATGTGGTTGCGCTCATCCAAAGACCAGTCAAGATTGACCTTGATTTACCTCTGTATACATTGTATTTGAGATTTACCTGGTGCACCCCCATATCCTAAAACAATAGTGTTGGTCTGCTTCTGTGGGTTGGCGCCAAGGCCTGTGGTCTTCCCCCTCATGTAGAGGTGGTTGTTCTGTTGCTGTACTAATAAGTATGAGCGAGTTTTGATACCCACTTTAGCACCTTTCATGAAGCTCCTGAAGAAGCGACTTTTTCATTTGTGAAACATGTAGAGCCGTTTTAATTCTTCAAGGACTGTTTTGGAATACCCAGGAGCAAATACTCTATCTCAGTGAGTAGCGGTCCGCCAAAGCGGCGGACATCTGGCGATGTTCGCGGCGGTCCGCAATGTTACATGTGTAAGAACTATGACCTATGACACATCCATCAGGTGGTGGCAGGACAGCCAATTGAGACATTTCAGAACATGGACATACCCCCCTACCTTATAAATAGACCTGATCTGGCAGCATCTTACATTCTGCTTTTTGTCAGTGTAGGGAGAGGTGTGCTGTTTGGAGGCAGGGCCACAAAAGTCAGTTTAAGGACTGGTATAGGTGTGCTACTTGCTGTGCAGTATATAAGGTGTCTAATACATGGATATACTTTTTGTCAGTGTAGGGAGAGGTTGGTGTTTCCAGCAGGGACAGGCTGTATTCAATCAAATAGCTATCTAAAAGGTCCACAAAAGTCCTTTTAAGGACTGGTATATGTGTGCTACTTGCTGTGTACTTTTTGTCAGTGTAGGGAGAGGTTGGCGTTTCCAGCAGAGAGAGACTTTAGCGACACAAATCGCTACCTAACAGGTCCACAAAAGTCCATTCAAGCACTGGTATAGGTGAACTACTTGCTGTGCAGTACATAGGTGTGTAATACATTCATATACTTTTTGTCAGTGTAGGGAGAGGTTGACGTTTCCAGCAGGGACAGACTTTAGCGACACAAATCGCTACCTAACAGGTCCACAAAAGTCCTTTCAAGCACTGGTATAGGTGTGCAACTTGCTCTGCAGTACATAGATGTTCAATACATTCATATACTTTTGTCAGTGTAGGGAGAGGTTGGCGTTTCCAGCAGGGACAGACTTTAGCGACACAAATCGCTACCTAACAGGTCCACAAAAGTCCTTTCAAGCACTGGTATAGGTGTGCTACTTGCTGGTGCAGTACATAGGTGTGTAATACATTCATACACTTTTTGTCAATGTAGGAGAGGTTGGGTTTCCAGCAGGGACAGACTTTAGGGACACAAATCGCTACCTAACAGGTCCACAAAAGTATTTTCAAGCACTGGTATAGGTGTGCTACTTGCTCTGCAGTATATAGGGTTGTAATATACACAATGGCCCAGATTCACGTAGATCGGCGCATCTTTATGCCGGCGTAGCGCATCTCATATACGCTACGCCGACGTAACTTACAGAGGCAAGCTCCGTATTCTCATAGCAAATGCGCCCAACTTTGCGCCGGCGTAACGTAAATTAGTTGGCGTAAGGCGGCGTAATTCAAAGTAGGAAGGAAGTGGGCGTGATACATTTAAATGAAGCGTGACCCCATGCAAATGAAGGGCCGAACGAACGCCGTGATGTGGACGTATGTCCCGCACCCCTCTGCGCATGCTCACAACTACGCCCGGTGTAACCCTTGAGATACGCCGGCCCACCGCTTACGCCCAGGGCATAAATACGCCCAGACATGCACCCGTCGAATGCAAAAGTACACCCATCTGTTTGTTAGTGGTGTAAGTACTTTTGCTTTGTTTTGCTTTGTGCCATGTCTGCTCCTAGGAGTGATAAGAGGAAGAAAAACTTCTCCCCAAAGGAGAGGGCAATTATCATATTGGCCAAGGATAGGTATGATGCTCGCCTCCATGGGGCAGAGAGTAAAGGCATGAGTAAGGCCAAGAGGGATGAGATCCTGATGAGGATCACCACCCAGGTCAATGCCCTTGGAATGAGGTAAGGAGGCCCAAGGACATTTTGAAAAAGATAAATGACCTGCGTAGGAAGGTCAAAGAGAAGCTGGGCGAGATGAGAAAGCATGCCAGGGGCACTGGAGGTGGACCAGCCTCTGCTCTTAGGCTGACTCCTGAGGAGCAGGTGGTTGCCTGTTGTCTTGAGAGGGAGCAAGTGGAGGGAGTGGAGGGCTATGACTCCATTGAACCGGCCTTGAGGACAGGTAAGTGTGTTTTATCTCCTATCTGGTGTGTAGCATGTGAGGGGGTAGAAGGGAACATGTGACAAGTGTGTGGGTCCACCAACATGTGAATGTTTTGTGTCATCCACAGATGTCCAGGAGGGAGCGGGGACATCCCTCCCAGACCTCAAATCAAGAGGTGGTTGAGGAGGATGCGGTCCCTATGGATCAGGAGGTGTGCCTCTATTTGGAGGAATCCTCCCTATCAGCTGGGCCGTCTCGCACTTCAAGCCCCATCTTATCAAGCCCCTCAGGATCCATTGCCATCCCAACCTCTCCCTCAAGGGCCTCCCCATATGCAAGGGCCCAAGCCTCTCCTGGCCCCAGGAAGGCTACCAGGAAGACAGGGGGGTTCCTGACTTCCTGCCGGAAAGTTTAGCAAGGGCACAGGACTGCCAGACCCGCTATATGGGTGAAGTGGCTGTGGAGATGCGTCGTGTGGCAGACAGCCTGGCCTCCACGGGCCACATCAATGACGCACTTCTTGATGTCGGTGGCAACAGTGCAGCGATAATCACCTGCCTGGGGGAGCTGCAAACCACAGCGGCTACCCTCGTGGCAGATGTGAAGTCCCTGACAGAGGCCGTATAGCGCAATACAGCTGCCATTGAGGCGGAGGGGAGGCAGTCATGCCTGACTCCCATGTCACTCACCAACCAGCCAGCTGTCCCCGTACACGTTCTGTTTGAATTCTTTTGCTTTGACGGTATATGTAGCTGTCGTGACTGGCCCCGGGGTGTTTGGCACGGACGTGCCATATGAGGCATTGGGCATCGGCTATCACCTGTATGTTGATGGAATGCCAATGCTTACTGTGAAGGACTTTTATGCAATTGCCTATATGCTTCAGTTTAATTCTCTCCCTGCTATTTTAATGTCTGTGTGTTATGTGTAAAAAGTGACTTTTTGTATTCTAAAGTGTTTTATGTCTTTTTGCAACCATGTGCTCAATGGAGTCTGCCTCTAGCCCTGGATAATTGGATTACTTTCCTCTTTTGTCTCCAGGATAGAGGCCTCTGTAAAACCTATTTAAACCAGATTGCCATGCTGCCAGTAAGGACAAAAGATACTTTTATTAACTGTATGTGTAATTGGGTTACCTCTCAGGCTAAGGGGAGGAGATGTGTGGGATGTAACCATGGTGTAATTGGGTAATTCATAATTGTCTGTGGGCGTCTCTCTTGCATGGGAGAATTACATAAAAGCAGAGTGTGTGTCATTAAAAGTCAGTCTGGTTCCAGCATTAAGCTATGGCTCATGTGTGGATTATTCAGCGATTCCAGGGATATTTCTACTTGTGGAATATTGGGTGATTTTCTTTTATGGGAAGAAGGGAATGCTTGACGGGGATATTTTCTACTACCGTCACAACTGGTTGGCAGCAGCTGGATTTTCCCTTCTACTTTCCTTTACACCAGGATTCCAAGCAGACACTGGGAAAAGTGAATGGAAGGCTGGTACACCCGGCTTAAAAGAAATACACTGAAAGAACTACTGGAAGTTCGTGGAAGGATTGCTAGCAACAAAACCAAGCGGGTCATCATAGCAGAATTAATGGAGCTAGACCAGGAGAACTTGATTGCAGCAACGCCAGCAGTACAAGAGATGGAGACACCAGTGATTCAGGAGGAGGAATCACCAGCCAACAAGGTAATGAGAGAGAAGCTAGCATGGTTCGGTCCGAACCCAACGGCGGATGTGGTGCTGAAAGTGATGGACCTGTTAGCGGAGGAGGCTAAACAAATAAGAGACGCAGAGCTACAGTTAAAACTGGCAGCAGTCCAACAAGCAGCCGCACATTCTCCAAACAGTGAGTACAGCACAGCAGACACAAGGAAGATTCCGTTTAGCGCTTTTAAAGCTTTTGATGAAAAAGACTGTGAAATTGATAACTACCTGGCAGATTTTGAGCGACAATGTAACCTGCACCGAATAGCTAGAGGGGAGTGGGTTTCAATATTGTCAGGCAAACTGTCAGGCAAAGCTTCTGATGCTTTCCGGACCGTGCCAGAGCAGGAGATCCATAGCTACGCCAGGGTTAAAGAAGTGCTCCTGGCTCGTTATGCAGTAAACCCAGAGTCCTACCGACAGAAGTTCAGGGACTCACGCAAAACACGAACGAGACTCTTACGTGGAATGGCATGCCAGTTATCCCTGTCGGCCTCTAACTGGGTTAACAGCAGCCAGGCCACCACCGCAGAGGACATTTTGCAACTAATGCTCCTGGAGCAATTTTACAATCACATCCAGACGGACGTCAAAGACTGGGTGAGAGATCGCAGGCCCATGACTCTACCAGAGGCCGCTAAGTTGGCGGATGAATATGCGGATACTCGCAAGACGAACCAGGTCACACCACGGGTACAACCTCCACGACCAACGGTGCCCTCACACCCACCAGCCGCTAGATACCAACCTCCTAACAGACCGGTGACATCTAGCCCTCGCTATCCACGCCAGGAGGACAACGAACAACGCTGCTTCCGGTGCAAACAGCTGGGTCACTTCAAGCAGAATTGCCCCATGGACGACAAACACCAGGTCAAATTGGTCTCGACCTGGGTACCGCCCACCAGCAGCAGCCCATTGTGTAGACTCTGCTTGGGATCCCCAGGAGCTGGGTCAGGAAGGACCATTGGGCACCCTTTACGAAGCCCTCATGGTACAATCTGTTATTACGGACAACAGGAAACACCATTGTCAGCTGGTCATGGGTAACGGAAAAACAGCCGGGGATTAAGAGACAGCCGGGTGGGCGGACAGCCATGAGCCGGAGGGGCCTGGAGGGAGCTGGGCAGAAAGAGGCACCGCCGGCTACCCTCCAAGAAGAAGAGGTCCTGGAAGCCGTATAACAAGCTGACCTGGGAGGAGAAGAAGCGACTGGAGGAGAGGGAGTCGCAGCGGGCGTCCAAGATGCGGGCCGAGATGTTCGCCAAGGGCCAACCGGTGGACCCTTACAACACCACCAAGTTCCTGCAGAAGGACTTTTCCGAGACCTACGAGAAGTACCACGTGGAGAGCCTGCAGGACATGAGCAAGCAGGAGCTGATCCGTGAGTACATGGAGCTGGAGAAGTGCATGAGCCGCATGGAGGAGGAGAACAACCGCCTGAGGTCACAGCAGGCCGACTCCCCCAGGCTCCATGAACTGGAGATGGAGCTGGAGAAGCTCAAAGAGGAGAACCGGCGGCTGCGGAGGAAGCAGGTGGTGGCTGACCCTATGGGGCACTGATCCAACCCCCCCCCTCCCCCCGGACTCTGAGCACCAGTGCTACAGCATTTCAACAAATATCAATTTTCTTTTTATGAATATCCTGTGATTGTCACTTCAGAGCCATAACCTGCCCCCTCCCATAGCGGGACACCTAGACGGCGGCGCACAGACCCATCCGCCGTTCTTCACACTGACATTCTGGTGACTCTGCAGATCGCACAAAGACTTGGGGACTGACCGGCGTGGTGATCTGACGACCCGGTGGCATACCTGAGTCGGAAGCTGTTGCCAAGGTAGGTCAGTTACGCCACCATTGAAAAAGAGTGTTTGGCCTTGGTTAGGGCACTCAAAAATCTCACACCTTACCTTATGGCCGGGCTTTCACTCTCATCACCGATCACAACCCCTTGGTGTGCTTAACCGGGTTTCAGGGGACAACGCCGTTTGCTACGCTGGAGCTAGGCCTTACAGCCCTATGACTTTACGATTCATTATCGCCCAGGCAAGCAAAACGGAATGCCGATGGATGATCACGCCAAAACTGAGTTAACCTCGGACTAAAAGCTCTGAACCCATCAACCCTACTGGACCAGGAAAGGTCCAACCGAGTGCCGGAGCAGGGAGAAAAAGGGGGGCCATTGTGTAGGACTTTTATGCAATTGCCTATATGCTTCAGTTTAATTCTCTCCCTGCTATTTTAATGTCTGTGTGTTATGTGTAAAAGGTGACTTTTTGTATTCTAAAGTGTTTTATGTCTTTTTGCAAACCATGTGCTCAATGGAGTCTGCTCTAGCCCTGGATAATTGGATTACTTTCCCTTTTGTCTCCAGGATATAGGCTCTGTAAACCTGTTTAAACCAGATTGGCCATGCTGCCAGTAAGGGACAAAAGATACTTTTACTAACTGTATGTGTAATTGGGTTTACCTCTCCGGCTAAGGGGAGGAGATGTGTGGGATGTAACCATGGTGTAATTGGGGTAATTCATAATTGTCTGTGGGCGTCTCTCTTGCATGGAGAATTACATAAAAGCAGAGTGTGTGTCATTAAATGTCAGTCCTGGTTCCAGCATTAAGCTATGGCTCATGTGTGGATTATTCGGCGATTCTAGGGATATTTCTACTCGTGGAATATTGGGTGATTTTCTTTTATGGGAAGAAGGGAATGCTTGACGGGGATATTTTCTACTACCGTCACACTTACGATTGCGGTATATGTGCTCTGTGGCACGGGGGGCCGTAGTGCCACATGGGTGCAATCAATGGCCCCCACAGTGCGTGGGAATCCTGCAATTGTGACAAAATCACCCCTTGCCTTCTGCCGCAGATGCTCATGGGTGGGTCGGATGATGTGGTGGGACATGCGTGTGAGGATTGCGGGGACAACCTGGTGCACACATCTGCTTATGGTGGTTTGTGACATCCCAGCCACTACTCCACTTGTACGCTGGAATGATCCACTGGCGAGGAAATGGAGTGTTGCCAGTACCTTGACCAGTGGCTGCACTGCATGTGAGCGGTGTGTTGGGCTGGTGATGTCATCATTCAGGGTTGTGGCTATTTCCAGGATGGCAGCAGTGTTGAATCTGAAGATGCAATACACCTCTGAATCCCCCATGCCAAAGAACGGTAGATCCTCTCCCGCGCCTCTGAACACACTAGTAGTGCTATGACCATGCCTGCCCCTGGCATGTTGGCATACGGATGTGTTGTCCTGCAAGTGTGGTTGCTCAGCTCGTCCATAACGGTGCTGCTGAAGCTGCTCTCCAGCTGACCTGCACACGTCTGGTGCAAAGTTACCCCTGCTTTATGAGGGGTAAATTTAGGCCGGACGTACAGCTTACGCGCACCGCGCGTAGCCTGTGTCGGGCACACGTACGTTCGAGAATCGGCGTATCTACCTCATTTGCATATTTGAATACAAAATCAATGGGAGCGCCAGATGCGTCCATACGCCGGCGCAGAAAAGTTACGTCGGTCGGAAGAAGCCTATTTTCAGGCGTATCTGGTTCTGTGGGTACGGCGCATAGATACGCCGGCGTATATATACACTGAGGCCTTGTACACACGGTCGATCCAAACCGATGAGAATGGTCCGACGGCCGTTTCCATCGGTTCACCGCTGAAGTAGCCTGACGGTCTGATGTGCGTACACACCATCGTTCCAAAAACCGATCGGGTCAGAACATGGTGACGTAAAACACACGACGTGCTGGAAAAAACGAAGTTCAATGCTTCCATGCATGCGTCGACTTGATTCTGAGCATGCGCGGGTTTTGAACCGATGCTTTTCTGTACTAACCATCGGTTTGGACCGATCGGTCAGCGGTCCATCGGTTCGATTTTAAAGCACGTTTTAAAATTTTGGACCGAAGGACAACAGACCGATGGGCCATACACACGGTCAGTTTGGACCAATGAAACTGAACTTCGGTCCATTCTCATCGGTTTGGAACGACCGTGTGTACGCAGCCTTACGCCGCGCATCTCGAGATACGCCGGTGTAACTTCTTTGAGAATCTGGGCCTTATAATATACTTTCGAATATAGAAAGCATATTATAGTGGATTTGTATTGTGCAGCACTGTGACTGGTGGTGTATTTGGTTACTGCTGAATTTTTGCCTCTTTCGCTGCGTTACCTCTGCTACACACATTAAAAAAAATTCTTGATTTTTTTTTTAACTGGTGCCATAAACCAGTGGCCCTCCCAAGACGACAGATTTTGATATGTACCTTCTTCCACATATATTGCGCTTCTCTAGAGACTTTTGTTGTCACAGGTTTATTTAAAAAATGACAGGCAGAGGAAGAGGCAGGCCCTTCTGCAGGGGTGGTAGGGGTAGGACAGGAGCACTAGGCCGGAGCCAAAGTGGGAAGTGGAACAATGTTCATTCAATTACGTCAAAGGACGCACCAGACTTGGTTGAGTGGCTCGCCACCAACACCACCATATACCCTCCGCTTGAGTCACAGGAATTATTTTCCGATCCATCAGAAGACATTTCGGAAACGCAGCCATTCTTGGCATTGGATCAGGAAGAGGAGGTAGCAACAGCTGGAACATTTAGCAGTCTAACGACAGTACTCAGATCAGCCCAAGGAGGTTGCTGCCTACCCAGAGATCTCTATTGTTAGTGATGGGGAAGGTGACGTTGATGATGACGTTTCATACCAGACATCCACGTGGGTGCCAACAAGAGCGGAAGAGGAGGGGAGTTCAGAGGGATAAGATGGACCAGCAGATAGAGAGGAGCGAAGCAGGCCGACCTTACTTTGCAACAGGAGGACAAACCAGACTCCTAATGTATCAGGACGCGAGCATCAACATGTACGGTCACATCTGGTGCTCCCAGGACGCCGGCCACATGTAAGGCTTTTTTTTAACGTGTCCGTTGCAGACAATAGTGTTGCCATCTGCAGCCTTTGCAGTCAACGCATAAAGTTGACCCTCACCTAGGGACGACCGCCTTAAGAAGGCACCTGAACATCCCCATCACAGAGCCCAGTGGGAGCAACGCCATCATAACCCACAAAGCCACACTTCAGGCTCTCACCGTCCAGCCTCTTCTCCTTCCCCTCTATGCTCACAATTGTCCTCCACTCCACCTTCCATCATGCCTTCCTCACGTTTTTCTGCAAAAAGGCAGGCTTCCGTGGCCCCCAAATGTTCGATCGTAAAAAAAAGATGATGCCGGATAACCCTCTTGCCCAACGGTTTTGACCGCTGGCTTGTCGGAACTGACCACTACTGCCATATAAACAGGCATTTCGAAAAATTGTGGCCATTGGAACACCACAATCGAAGGTCCCAGGAAGGAATCCCAGAGCTATATGGCCATGTCAGCAGCAAGTGAATGTATCTCTGGCACACAGTGTCGGTGCCATATACATCTGACCACAGACGCGTGGTCTAGCAAACACGGGCAGGGAAGATATATAACTTTCACTGCCCACTGGGTGAACCTTATGACGGCCGTCAAGCATGTAACCCGTGGCACCCCAGTAGATTTGTTTTACTGCCACGGATTACATGCATGCCTGCCTCTTCTTCTCCTCCTCCTCCATCCTCCCTCTCCTCCTCGGCTGACTTCTCATTTTCCGATGCTACCCGTCTCTTCCGCTGCGCTGCCCAAGATCCCCAGAACCTATTAGACATGCCAGGTGAGACGTTGCCATGCTGTGGCTGCATCTGTTGTGCCTGGAAGACAAGAGCCACACTGGTCCTGCACTCCTTTCAGCCTTTGCGTTCACAGGCAGATCAGTGGCTAACACCGCTCAATTTGACAGTTGGTAAAAATGGTGTGCGACAACGGTGCCAATCTGCTGAGTGTGCTGAAACAGGGCAAAATTACACACTGTGCCATGCATGGCACATGTCCTGAACTTGGTCGTGCAGCGATTCGTTGCCAAATACCCTGGGCTCCAGGACGTCTTGCGGCAGGCCAGGAAATCTCAGCCCATTTAGAAGATCTTACACGGCCATGACTCGCCTTTCTGACATTCGACGGGCGACACAACTGCGGTCAGACGTCTTATTTGTAACTGCCCAACGCGATGGAACTCAACATTGATATGCTTGATAGGCTGCTCCAGCAGAAACGTTCAGTTAACGACTACCTGTACGAACTCTGTGGTAGGACAGGTTCTGGAGAGCTTGGTTTTTTTGCACCGCGCCAGTGCTGCTCATGCGCGACTCATGCAGAACTTCTGCGGCCATTTGATGAGATCACCCAACTGGTCAGTCGCAGCCAGTGCGCCAATCAGTGACATCGTACCTTACGACTTCTTTCTGGAGCATGCATTGCATCATGTCATTGATCAAGCCGTCGAGGAGCAGGAGCAGGAAGATGAGGAAGTCGCAATGCTGGATGAATTACTTCACCTGAGACAAGTCAACAACGGAAGTCGAAAGAGGAGTTCAGAGGAGGATGGTGCCCGGGGCGGAGGAGGTGGAGGAGCAAGAAGAGCATGCTTTATAACCTTTCTGGGATCCCTGTGTTATCTGTGGATGGGGGGAGGAGAAAGAGGACGACATTATTCTGGATGATGAGCAGGAGCCAGGCCAGTACAGCGCTTCCAGTTTAGTGCAAATGGGCGGCCTTCTAGCTCCAGTGTTTTTAAGAGGGACCCCTGTATAAAAAGCCATAAAGGGCAAGGACCAGTACTGAGTGGCAACGTACTTAGACCCCCCCCTGGTAAAAACAAAACAATTGCGAAAATGTTACCCACCATCACAGAGGGCTATCAGAATGCAGCACTTCCAGGCCTTGCTTCGAGAAATCCTGCATTCTGCTTTTGCGTGCGCTGGCAGAGGAATTTCCACTCACAGAGAAACAGTTTCGGGTACCAATCCAACAGCGCCTACAAGAAGAGGGCGGGTTAAAGATTTCTTGGTCACTAATGAAATGAGATCATTCTTTCACCCGACAATTGACAGCTGTCCCTCCGGATCCAGCATCAGGAAACGCCTAGACTGACAGGTGTCCGACTACTTAGCGGCCGATGTGGATGCACTGAGAAGTGATGAACCCCTGGACTACTGGGTGGGCAGGCTTGACCTCTGGCCAGAGCTTGCACAATTTGCAATGGAAACTGTTGGCTTGCCCCCTCATCCAGTGTCCTGTCCGAAAAGGACGTTCAGCGCAAGAGGGGGTGTCGTGACCGATAAGCGCACTCGCCTAGCTCACAACAGTGTTGACTAGAGGTCGGCCGATATATCGGCCAATATTTGGCCATTTTTGTGAAATCGGCATCGGCCGATTATTGTGGAAAAATCGGCCGATTCGCGGGTAAAATATCCGGCCCCGCATTGCCGCCTGCCCTGCAGTACTGACCAGTGAGTCACCACCAGTGCCCCCCGCTCTTGCATGTAACTATGCTCCATCCGCATGGCTACAGAACGAGTTAAAGATTTCAATGGCATTGCGCCGTCCGCCCGGCCTGCCCCCTTCCTCGGCGTGCTGTTAGGGAGAAACAACCATTGGTCCGGCGCCCACCCCCTCTCCGTGCTTTGTGAGGGAGAAACACCATTGGCCCGCCCACTCCCTCTTTGTGCTGACAACCATTGACCCCGCCCCATCCATCGGCGTGCTGTATTAGAAAAAACAACGGTCGCCTGCAGCAGTACTGTACGTGACCAGTTACCAGTGCCCCCTCATGTATCTTCCCATCCGCATTGGCTACAGAACTAATGATTTCAATGGAATTGCGCCGTCCGCCCAGGCCCCGCCCCCTTCCTCGGCGTGCTGTGTAGGGAGAAACACCATTGGCCCGCCCACTCCCTCTCGTGCTGACAACCATTGGCCCTGCCCCCTCCATCGGCGTGCTGTATAGGGAGAAATAACAACTGCCGCCTGACTTAGTAACTCCCCCCCAGTAGGAGATCGTGGACAGCAATAGCTCTGTCTTCTGTCCCTGCTGAGGCGGAGTTTGCTTGCATTATTATTATTACACTCTAGTTCTAATTAATGATTGGCTGGTCAGCTCATCTGCATGCACCTAGCCTATCAGGTGCATGCAGATAGATTAGGATACCAGCATGTATGGAGGGTAAGTTGACTAAAATTGTGTGCTACTGTGCCCCCCTACAGAATTTATTAATGTCTTTTTAAAGTGAAACCTGGCTGAGGCTGGCATTGAGAAAATGGATGAGGATGACTCTGGGTGTATATCAGAGTTACATTGTGGAGATCCTCTTCACAATGTAACTCTCATCCTCATTCATTTTCACAATGCATTGCAAACCAATTATCTTCGTTACCACAACGCAGCACGACCAACCCCCCCCCACAACGCAGCACCACCCATCCCTCTCCACAACTCAGCACCACCCATCCCTCGCCACAACGCAGCACCACCCATCCCTCTCCACAACGCAGCACCACCCATCCCTCTCCACAACGCAGCACTACCCATCCCTCTCCACAACGCAGCACCACCCACCCCTCTCCACAACGCAGCACCACCCATCCCTCGCCACAACGCAGCACCACACATCCCTCTCCACAATGCAGCACGACCCATCCTTTGCCACAACGCAGCACCACCCATCCCTCTCCACAACGCAGCACCACCCATCCCTCTCCACAACGCAGCACCACCCATCCCTCTCCACAACGCAGCACCACCCATCCCTCTCCACAACGCATACCCACCCATCCCTCTCCACAACGCAGCACCACCCATCCCTCTCCACAACGCAGCACCACCCACCCCTCTCCACAACGCAGCACCACCCACCCCTCGCCACAACGCAGTACCACACATCCCTCTCCACAACGCAGCACCACCCATCCCTCTCCACAACGCAGCACCACCCATCCCTCTCCACAACGCAGCACCACCCATCCCTCTCCACAACGCATCCCCACCCATCCCTCTCCACAACGCAGCACCACCATCCCTCTCCACAACGCAGCACCACCCATCCCTCTCCACAACGCAGCACCACCCATCACTCTCCACAACGCAGCACCACCCATCCCTCTCCACAACGCATCCCCACCCACACCCAGCAGCGCACCATCCATCCCTCTCCACAATGCATCCCCACCCGGTACAGAGAGGTGGTTGTGGAAGAGGGGGGGTACAGAGGTGTCTGTGGAGGAGGGGCGTACAGAGAGGTGGCTGTGGAGCCACCTCTCTGTACCCCCCTCTCCTCCACAGCCACCTCTCTGTACCCCCCTCCTCTACAGCCACCTCTCTGTACCCCCCTCCTCCACAGCCACCTCTCTGTACCCCCCCTCCTCCACAGCCACCTCTCTGTACCCCCCCTCCTCCACAGCCCACCTCTCTGTACCCCAGTGGCGGTGCATCTATATGGGGCACACGAGCGCCGCCACCTCTCTGTCACTTCTCTTGCAATGCATGAATCTATCTCTATGGTTGCCGCTGCTGTGTCAGGCTTGTCCCCTTGTCAGGCGCCAGGCACCTGAATCACATTGGCGTGGTATTTTTTGGAAGCACCTGATTAGAGCCATAGGCTCTAATAGGCATCCAAAAAGGTGAACAGCGGGCGCCATGCTGGGCGCTCGCTGTTCAGTCAGAGTTGTGTTAGGAAAGCGATTCATTCGCTTTCCTAACACTAAACCGCCTCTCAGCCAATCAGGTGCTCAGGTCTGTTACCCGTCACCTGATTGGCTGAAACAACAGGTGCTGTGATTGGACACCTATATAGAGGACAGGAGAAGACATTGAGGATCGTGGAGGTCTGGAGGACACCGCTTCCCCACCAAGGCAAGTGCCGGGCGGGGGTATGCACACTGGTGGCAATTGATGGGTCACACTGGCGGCAATTGATGAGGCATAGTCAGTGGCTGTGCTTGGTGGGTTTTTTTTCAGTTTGTTTGCGCCCCCCCCCCCCAAAAAAAAATTTTGAGCACCAGCTGCCCCTCCTTTAAAATGACTAAAACATTTTTTTTCCTTTTTTAATAATTACAGTCTAATGATGGCTGAAAAAAAATCAAACCCAGTATGGCAGTATTTTAGTGAGCCAACATCGGGGAAGGCCAAGTGCAATATCTGCCAGAAATTGCTGAGCATGGGAGCAGAAAAAGGAAAGGCTAAAAATACAACAAATATCTGGAATCATCTGAAAGTCCACCACCTCCAAGCTTATAAAGATGCACAGAGGGAGAAAGAAGATGCAGCTGCTTCTTCATCCAACTTTCAGCCCACTGTAGTACAGATGTTTGATGCTAAAAGAAAATGGCAAAATACTGATCCCCGGTCCAAGAAAATTGATACCCTAATCACAGAAATGATTGCCACGGACAACCAGCCCTTTACAGTTGTTGCAGATATTGGCTTCCAACGTTTGCTGGCAACAATAGAACCAAGATATTTGATCAAAAGTGACAAATACTACCGCACAGACATGCTGGACAGCGTGTACAAAAAGGTTACACAGCGAATTAAGACCCTAATTGCAACAGAGAATGCTGGCCCCTATTTGTCCTTCACAACAGACTGTTGGTCTGGAAAAACAGAATTGCTTATGAGCCTAACATGTCATTGTATAGACAACAACTGGGAAAGGAAACAAAGTCATTCTAAATGTCAAGGCTATGTCTGGCTCCCATACTGGGGAGATGTCTCTTAGCATGCTCAACGATTGGGACATCAACCAAGACAGAGTGGTTCTTGTGCTGCGAGACAGTGGTGCCAACATGATTAAAGGCCTCAGACTGGCAGATATACCAGACTTAAGCTGCACTGCACACACATTACAGCTTGTGGTGAAAGAGGGCATCAGCAGTCAGCGAGTAGTGGGGGACATCATTGCCAAATTAAAGACTTGTGCTACACACTTTAGCCACTCTGTGCTTGCAAAGCAGCGTCTTGGAGCCATCCAAAAAGATCTTGGCCTCCCCCAGCACAGCATCATTCAGGATGTTCCCACCCGCTGGAACTCCACATTACACATGTTGCAGAGGATGCTGGAGCAGAAGCGTGCCCTGAATTTTTATGTAGCAGAACATGGCAAGTTTACCACACCTCCAGCAGAACAATGGGATATTATCTCAAATTTAATAGATACACTGGGCCCTATTGAGGAAGCGACCTTGGATATCAGCAAGGCAGAGGCCTCCATCTCCTGCATCATCCCATGCATAGCTGTGCTGAAGATGGTGCTTCAGGCAGAGGGTCACACCACAAGGGGGATAAAAACACTTAGAGAAACTATGTGGCAAAGCTTGGAGAGACGATTTTCTAAGATAGAGGATACCAAATGTTTGGTGCTGGCAACACTTCTTGATCCTCGGTACAAGGGCCATGTATTTGCAGGGGACACAGTCAGCAAAGCAAAAACGTGGCTGCGAGAAGAGTACGCCAGCATTGTGTCCGAGCAACAAAAAAGTGGAGATGAAGGACCAGAACCGAAACGGACCAGGACAAGGGTAGAAGAGGAGATGGAGGAACCCAGTCTTCTGGAGAAAATGTACGAAAGCATTTTGGGGGCTCATGGAACTCCTACTGAAGAAAGTGACGAGCACTTAATTTTCGAGCAGTTGGAGAAGTACCTCCGAGAGCCACTCATAGACCGACGGACTGGTCTGCCACTGGAATGGTGGAAACAAAATGCATCCCGCCTGTGCCACCTTGCACCACTGGCAAGAAAATTTCTCTGTCCACCTGCCTCTTCTGTTCCCAGTGAGAGAGTGTTCAGCGAAATTGGGATTATCTATGATAAGAAAAGGAGCAGGCTCACTGGAGAAAATGCAGAGACTGTGTTTCCTGAACTACAACTTGAAGCTTTTAAACTGGGAGTACTAAGAGAAGAGAGGGACTGGAACTGAAGAAGAAAGCCTAAAACTAAAGAAAATTTGCACTTTTGTATTGTTTACAAACTTACCTCATTAATGTTCATTATCTATTGCTGTTGATTTCTTTCAAAAGTTTTGATTATTACCTCACCTGTTTTTGTGTATTTTTAAGATACATGTGCACTGACTGGAAATTTGTTGTGTACTTCTGTTGTTTTAATAAATGGTTAATTTTTGCAATTTTCTGTATTCCTTCTTTGTTATTTAACTAAATTGTTAAATTTTCCGAAATGGGGGGGGGGGGAATAAATAAATCGGCCTAAAATATCGGCCGCAAAAATCGGCATTGTATATCGGCCATCGGCCGCCCCGATTTCTAAATATCGGCATCGGCCATAGAAAAACCCATATCGGTCTACCTCTAGTGTTGACTACCTCACATTTATAAAAATGAATGAAGCATGGATCTCAGAGGAATTCAACACATGTGACTAGTAGACCATGTTTCATTCAAATTCAGGTGAACGCCTGTGGGCTAATTTTTTGGGCCTGCACTGGCCGACAGTATGCTCATCCCTCTGCGCAGATCCCAACTCCAACAAAAAAGGGGAGGCAGCTTAAAGTACAGCAGGGAGGAGGGACAGGAAGAAAAAGTCAGGGGCAACAAGCACCTACAGCCCTTTAGGGCTCAGCAGGGCCATCAACAGTTAAAACATTAAGTAATAAAACCCCAGGGCTGTCGGAACAAAATACAGCGGCAACAGCGGTGTCATGCTCACCATTAGAGATGGAACCAACACTAAAGGACGTATTCTTAGTGGTGAATGCATGTAAGAGCGCATTAAAAGAACTTTGTGACCAGATGAAAGAAGTAAAAGAGGACTTAGTAGGGGTTCGGCAAGAATTGCAAAAAAACGGGAGAAAGAACATTGGCCCTGGAGGCGAGGACAAGTCAACTTGAAGACGATGTATCTCCATTAATAAACGAGGTGAAGATTCTTAAGGAACAGATGGGCAGATACGAGTCAAAAATGGACGAGATGGAGAAAAAAGGCTCAGAAGAGACAATGTCAGACTGGTGGGGATGCCTATAGAGTTCCTGGAAAAATGGCTCATTGAAACCTTTGGAAGAGAGACATTTTCAACAACGTTCTCAATAGAAAGAGCACATAGAGTCCCCTTTAGGGCTCCCCCAGCAGGGGGGCACCCTAGGCCAATTTTATTGAAATTTCTCAATTACAGGGACAAAGTGACATTATTGCGGATAGCTAGAGAGGCGGGAAAGGTCTCTTTTAAAGACACAAAAATATCATTATACTCCGACTTCTCGCCAGAATTACAGAGGCGTAGAGCAGAATTTATACCCGTTAAGCGTACATTACAGAAATATAGGCTGACATATGCCCTGCTGTACCCATCATGGCTAAGAGTAGTGGCACTGGGAGGAACCCAGATTTTTGATACTCCAGCAAGCGTAGAGAGGTGGTTGGAAGAGAACAAGGATAAGTGGTAGATAAGGGAGGAGAAACTGAGAGAGCAGTGAGGGAGGGGGGAAAGAAAAATGTAGTGTTCTTTTTTTTGTTTAGCAGTGATTTTTGTTCCCCCCCCTTCTTTTTTTTCTCTCCCTATTAAGGGAAATTAAGGATTAAGTCAATTTAGGGGGGGGGGGGGTAAGATGCACACAGATGATGAATGAGATGGGGGTGGGGGTGAATATGGAGTGGTGTGGGAAATGGTCACTAAAAGCCCCGCAGGGGAACACCAGGATAGGTGGATGGGGGGAGGGGTGGGAGAAGGGCGGAGGGGTGAGGAGGGAGGAGGATGGGAGGATGGAGGAGAGGGGAGGGGAGGATGGGAAAGAGTATGTTACATAGGAATAAATGGTTCACTATTGTATGTAAAATATGAATCGAAGGAGAGTATAGAAATTAATGATACTGTACAAAAGAATAATACAATGAAACACACTGGGAGGTTGCAAGGTAACACATAATGGGAAAAAGATTGTTATAGTAAAATGGAGTTTGAAATTCACATAGAAATAACTTTTGATGGTAAACACACCTTTTTGAGTGGTTGTGCTACAATTCCTAAAAAACATGGTAAATAAGTAGTAGGCACAGGATTATAGGACAAAACAAACAAAGAAAATAGGGTAGTGATGAGTTATGCATTTTTTTTCCTTTTTTTCTTTGTTTTTTTTGGGTCGATATCCTCGACTCTTCATGATATATCCCACATCCCTGAATGCAGAGTAAAATATTAAAAATAGGCCTATGGAATGTCAGAGGCCTGGGGACAGAAGCTAAAAGAGCAGCAGTGCTCTCCACAATGGAAAGATATGGGGTAGAGCTGATCTGCTTGCAGGAAACACATCTAACAAAGGATACAATCCAACAACTACAGAGTAAAAAATACCCAATTCAGTATCACTCAGTACACTCTTCATACTCTAGAGCGGGTAGGAGTTATGGTGAGAGCTGGGGTGGGGTTTTCCTGCAGGGAGACCAGCATAGATGAGAAATTGTCGATATGTTGGTCGATACAACTCCAACAACTACAGAGTAAAAAATACCCAATTCAGTACCACTCAGTACACTCTTCATACTCTAGAGGGGTAGGAGTTATTGGTGAGAGCTGGGGTGGGTTTTCCTGCAGGCAGACCAGCATAGATGAGAATGGTCGATATGTTTTTCTGTAATGTACAATTGATAACAGAAAATCTGTAATAGCAAATATTTATATTCCTCCACCTTTTAAAATAGATATAATGTTAAGATTAAATGAATTATGCAGGGTACGGGATAAATACCGGTAGTAGTAGTAGTAGTAGTAGATTTCAACGAGGTCTTAGACCTAAAGGTCGATAGGTTTCCCGCACTGTCATAATCAGACTCTATAGGGAAGAGCCGACTGAGCCAATTTATGGAAGAAGTTGGACTTATCGATAGGTGGAGAGTGCGGAAGTCTGGGCACCCAGCAATACTCTTGCTTCTCAAGCACGCACTCCACACTCTCCAGGATAGATATGGTCTTGGGGAATGATAGAGCACTACGGGTCATGGGAAAGATAGTATACCTGCCAAGAGGAGTGTCGGACCATTCCCCAACGGTTCTAACTAGTAAACCTAGGGGGACAAAAAACCTCCAGAGAGAGTGGAAAAATTAACCCATATTGGTTCGAGCTAATAAAAGAATCAGACGGGTCCTGCCCAAACTGAGGGAATTTGTAGAATTGATGAAGGCTCTACAGGGACGGGGATACTATGGGATGCCCTGAAGGCATACCTTAGGGGTATCCAGATCCAGCAGGTGGCCATAATTTAATAAAAAAAGTAGAGAAGGGGAGGAAAATATCCATAGAGAGGTATTGGAGGCAGAAAATATTATGTAATAGATCAACGTTAGAGAAAAAAGAAATTGGTTAGAGAAACAACAAGATATAAGATGGTAATCATGCTGAAGTAGAGACCAGACGACTCTTTTTGCAGCAGCTTCTCTTTTGCAGGGGTCGAAAGTGTTGAAAGGATGCTGGCGGAATCGGTGAAGTTGAACTCCCTTCCCTCTGATATCGGGTCAATTAGAGCAGTAGGAGGGGCAATAACAACAGACACCTCAGAGATAGCTGCAGGTCTTCCAGGGGTACTATGAAAAAGCTGTATACCGCTCAGAAGGTGGGGATGGAAAATAGAAATGGAGGTTTTTTTTGGGGAGGTTAGAGATCCCATCTATTACAAATTAGAAAAGAGATGAGTTAGAAACTCCAATATCACTCGTAGAAATCCAGCAGGCAGTAGCAGATATGGTAAATCAAAAGACGCCAGGTCCAGACGGGCTCCCGATGGAAATATATAAATATTACGGAGAAATATTACTACCAGAGCTCATAAAAGCATTAAACGAAGCGGCCACGGAGGGAAGACTCCCATCGTCAATGTTGGAAGCAACTATAATAGTTATACCAAAAGAAGGCAAGGACCCCCTGGACCCGGCTGCATATAGACCAAATTTCCCTCTTGTGCTCCGATGCCAAGATAGTAGCTAAAGTCTTGGCATCGAGGACTCAATAGGTTTATCTCAAAATTGATCCATCCAGACCAGACGGGATTCATAGCCAATAGATCTACCAGTATGAATATAAGACAAGGACTTTTTTAAAATCTACAAACCCTGACAGAGTCTGAGGGAAGGATAGCCGTATTGTCACTGGATGTGACTAAGGCATTTGGCAGTGTAGAATGGGGTTATATTTGGAGGGTGCTGGGAAAGTTCGGATTTCGGTCCGAAATGTACTGGCTGGATAAAAATGCTTTATGACAGTCAGTCCTAGTGCCAAACTTAGAATTAATAATGAATTTTCAAAAAAGATTCTATTGGAGAGGGGGACGAGACAGGGGTGCCCTTTGTCGCCCCTGCTCTTCGCCCTTGCGATGGAACCGTTGGCGATTGCCATAAGGTCAAGCACTGAGATAACCGGATTCCAAAGGAAGACGGGAGACAAAAGAATCGCGTTATATGCCGATGATATTCTCCTCTACTTGGGTGATACGGAACAATCACTGGTAAGAGCAATGAGTATAGTAGAGGAATTTAGTAGCTTTACGGAACTAGAGATAAATTGGGAAAAATCTGAGTTATTACCGGTAGACCCAATTGGAGAAACTGGGGCATTGGGAATGCCACAATTGAAGGTGGTGGACACACTGAGATATTTGGGGATATTGGTGACCAAAGATCCCAATCAATATATAGATAAAAATGTAATCCCCTACTGGCTAAATTTAAACAAAAAAGTCTATATTTGGAAACGGCTCCCCTTATCAGTGGCTGGCAGATGCAGCTTAATTAAGATGATTTGGCAGCCACAATTGCTGTATATAATGCATAACTGTCCTGTTTGGATTTGTAGAAAATGGTTTAATAAAATCGAAACGCTGTTCAGAGAGCCAATATGGAAAGGGGGACAACCCAGGATTCGACTTTGCACACTGCAGCTCCCGGTAGTGGAAGGAGGTCTGGCAGTTCCCCACCCTGAGAGTTACTACTTATCGGCACAACTGCAACAACTAATGGGATGTAATATCCGGGGGGGCACCCCTAATGGGAGAATAATGCTGAATGGTGCTGCACATGACTCTATTATTGAAACATTAGAGGCAGATTCCTTTAGATATAGGACCCCAACAATAAAAATGATAACTAAAATATGAAAAATGGTCAAAAAACTGATGGGCTATACTGGTTTTTCTAAGTACACCCCTCTGTGGAATAACATTAATCTACAGGAAAATTCTCCAGATAGGAAAGTTGGGGAATGGGAGATATATACAGTATAAAAAGGCTGCGACAACTGTACAAGGGCAGCGGGTATAGGAAGTTTCGGGATTCGAGGGTGGAATTTAATAATCCGCAACACTCATTTTTTACATATCTCCAGGTAGGGCATGCCCTTGAAGCCCAATTTAGGACACAAAAACCCTAGTGTAGGAATGGAATGCCTTTATTCCAAAACTTAATTAAGCTGGGTCCAACCAAGGGTCTCATAGCTGAAATATATGCACAGATAACCAAAAAGATTAACACAGGGTCATACCTCCTTAAAGTAAGAGAGAGATGGGGAAGAAGATATAGGGGAAATAACACAGGAACAGTGGAAGAGAATCCTAGAGATGGGATCAAAGGTTTCAGTTTCACCCCCCCCCCCAGAGAATCTCCCACCCAATGTTGATAAATAGGGCCTACTACACGCCTATGCGCCTGTTCAAGTATGGTAGAAGACCAATGTACATGTCCCAGATGTCAGGGCCTGGGGACCTAGTGCACATGGTGTGGCGCTGCCTAAAGCTGTTTCGCTATGGGAGGAGTGCTCAATACTTTGAGAGATATATTTAGGGCTTTTACTGATCACTACCCCAATGACATCGTCCACTGACACCAACCACTGCCCCACTGACATCGTCCACTGACACCGACCACTATCCCACTGACATCGTCCACTGCCACTGACCACTACCCCACTGACCACTGCCACCGACCACTACCCCACTGACATCATCCACTGACACTGACCACTGCCCCACTGACACCGACCACTACCCCACTGACACAGACCACTGACATCGTCCACTGACACCGACCACTACCCCATTGACACCGACCACTACCCCACTGACACCGTCCACTGACCACTGCCACCAACCACTACCCACCAATAATTAAAAAAATGTAATTGTAAAAATTAATAAAAAAAAAAATCCACTGGTCCCAAAAAAACTTTTGAAAAAAAAAATATTAAATTGCAAAATAAAAAAATTATCTGACACTGTCCACTATCCTGACACCATCCTGCACATACTACCCACCACTGTACACTCTGCATTCCTGTGATTCGCACCGCATTGCTGTTCAGATCACATGCGATGTCTGTGTGATGCGATTTCAGCCATACAAACTGTATGCCTGAAATCGCATCACATTCGGACCAAACACGCACAGGACCCTTTTTCGGTCCGCACCAGAATCGCATGGGTGTTCACACATATGCTATCCGATTCTTGTCCAAACTGTCAGTTTGCAGTGCGATATGCGAGCTGAAATGGGGGTGACATTACCAGCTCGCATATCACACTGTGAACTGACAGTTAGGACATGAATCGGATCACATAGGTGTGAGCACCTATGCGATTCTGGTGTGGACCAAAAAAAGGGCGTGTTTGGTCCAAATGAGATGCAATTTCAGCCATACAGTTTGTATGGCTAAAATCGCATCGCACAGACATCGCATGTGATCTGAACAGCAGTGCGGTGCAAATCACTTGCGATCTCGCACAGCATGTGAACCAGCCCTAAGTTCATTCAGTCTTACTGGGTGTAAGTATAAAAAGTGAGAAATCCACCCCTCCCCCACATAACACATCCTGGTAATATAGGAATTTTGCATATGTGATCAGGTGACCTCAGACACACACACTGCAATATAACAATAATAATAAGATCACTCAAGCTCAGACTAAATACATCTCCCCTAATAACTTGTCTATGTATATTTTGATGGCTGTTCACTGGAGCATTTCCTCTTGACATTGAACTGTGTCTCACCTCATGTTTTGAAAACATTTAGTCAAAACACAGGACAGACAGTAAATTCTAGGAGAGCTAGAAGGGAGAGGAGAGGGGAGGGTGATGTGAATTGTGCACTGTTTACAGAAACTGTGCATGTCTGCAGGCTAGTGCACGAGATATGTAAATAACCTGTCACTCAAAGCATGGGGGCGGAACAGACTTTTCTTTTTCTCTGAAAGTCCGTTTTATTTCACTGAACAATAAAAAGAGGATTGCTCAGCGCTGGATTAACTCTGTGTGGCAAGACTGGGCACAGATGATAGGAAATCTTATTCTCTACATTGCGACATCAACAAAAAAAAAAAATTGGGTTTACATCCACTTTAATGTAATCTGTTTTTTATACGATGATGAAAATCAATAAAGAATATAAATAT
Source organism: Rana temporaria (assembly GCF_905171775.1). NCBI lineage: Eukaryota > Metazoa > Chordata > Amphibia > Anura > Ranidae > Rana > Rana temporaria. The sequence goes on from NC_053492.1 coordinate 320,025,429, forward strand.
AATAAAAAAAAAAGAAGAAGAGTTGTTCCTTTTGCTATTTAATTTTTTTTTATATTTTTGATTTGTTGGAAAAAGGGACTGAATGTTGTCTTTTCAACCTCTGATGTCTATCAATGGACAGGTGCAAATTAATAAGAGGGGGGGAGGAAAAGGAAAGGGTAGGGGACGGGATGGCTTGGGAAAGGGGGAATGGAGTTGGCAAGTGTTATGCAAAGCCAATAGTCTAAAAAAAGGTGAAAGAGAAGTATTGTTATAGATATTATTATTGTTCCAAGAGAATACGCTATCATAATTATAGTCGTCCAGATCACGTCTGAATTTACCAAGTTTGGTTTTGAGGAGGTGGTCTTCATCTTGTTTGGTATTTTTCTTGAGTAAATTGAACCAAGAAAATGGAATACATGTGTTGTAACCGAGGATGTCCTGTACGAATAGTTTCCACATGACACTAACCAGTATATCCGATTAAACAATAGAAGAAGTGTATGAATACTTTTTCAAAGGCCCTGTACCTCGATCTAGTGAAACTGCTCTTGATCAGATGTTTTCAAAAGAAAGTATTTCTAGTGTACAGGAAAAATATATATTACTAAAGTCTAAAATCACTCATAATATCTAGTTTCCCAATGACCAACCCACCCCCAGAGAAAAAATTCTAACCATTGTGTGCACTTACTCTGTTGTCCATCAGATAAACAGCCCAAAGACCATATCAGGCTGGGTTCACACTATACTACACGACAGCAGTACAACTTTCATCCTACTTTGCTCTGCGACATCTGTCCTACATTGGTCCTACATCCATCCGACTTTCATGAACAGCATACTACTTTGATCCGACTTTGTGATAGTCTGACTTGTTCTTTGACCAATCAAAACAATCCCAGAGTGAGGTCAATTCCTTTTACTGCTGCTGTAATCACATGTCGGATGTCAAAAGTCGGATGGTAAGGACAAGGCTCCTACTTTGGTCCTACTTTAATGATATTCAATGGGCTGAAGTAGGATCAATGTCGGACCAAAGTAGTACAGGGAGCGTTTTCAAAGTCGGACCGACTTGTGTCGGACCAGTTAAGACGGCTCTCATAGGGAAACATTGATTTTCACACGTCATGCAACATGAGCTCCTAATGTCGGAGCGTTTGTCGGACAAGTGTGAACCCGGCCTTAATGAGATCCCACACCAGTGTGACAACATTGAAAGACAGTGCCTAAAGCCTGCCAGACATGGATGAAAATTTGTCCGGTTCAGCAGACACTGGCCAAATTTTAATCCATGTATGGGTAGGGTAATTGCATAGAAGTCGATCTACCAATAAACGGCCCTGTTGGAAAATTTCTACTCGATCAGTGTCCCTGGCTATAACCAGTGAATTCTGATAGTGGGGGAAGTCTCTCCCTGCTGACAGAATACAAAAAGATACTGAGGTTTCCCCCATCCACCTTGAATAGGTGGATGGGGGAATCAAGTCAAGTCAACCTGTTGGTTGAATGAAAATAGATTCCATTCTCTGCATTCATGGTATGTGTTTATTACCATGTACTACCCTGGGGACCCCTACTACCTAATTTATTTGTTCCCTATGTACTTTTTCTTTTATGCTCTTTCTCTCTCATACTTTTCCCCCCTATTCTTTCTCCCCTCTTTCAATTTACTCTTCATATAATTCTGGTAGTAGAAATTGTATTTCCTTGGTTATCATTATACCAATGGTACATAGTTCCAATATGTAGTATAAGATTTTAGATTCTATAATAAATTTATTTTTAGTTAAAAACTTTACTCTTGATAATAATTAAAGTGGATGTAAACCCACTCTCATCCTTTCTAAACTGCCATAGTGCTGAACTATAAGTATATAGATGCCTCCTGCATGTATCCTTACCTGTCAAATGTCTCCCCTCTGTCTGTTATGAGACCCGAAAAAATGCAGATTCTGTGGGTGGGTCTGTTGTCTGGAGCTCGGTGGGTGGAGTCGTGATGTCTGTAGACTCACCACCCACCTCTACACTCCCCTTGTCAACATGCATTTTGTCCTGTGTATTTCTAACACTAAATCCTGCTATGATGACTAACATCCAGTCAAAATCCAGAAAAGTAACCACATGACTTCAGAAAAGGAGTGGGGGTGGGAATTAAAAAATAATGCCTGTCTCGAGCTAGTGCATGAGATATGTAAATAACCTGGTCAAAATAGCAACAATAAAATATAAATATTCAGCTGCGACAGTATAAACGATGGACTAATAAAATGTCCAAATACTGTGAAAAGTGTACCACAAAATAGATGTTAGAATAAAACTCATACAATCCTTAAAATGGGATCATCATGTGACATATGCTATCATAAATAGATAAATTCACACTTAAATTCCATAAAAATTAAAATAAAAATGAATTTCAAAGAAAAAAAAACGCAGTGCAGATAATATCCATAAGGTGCAAGCTGGATGGATGGCTGTGTGTGTACAGTGATCAGGGTGAAGGTGCTGGTGCCAGTAATCAATCTATGGTATGGAGTGCTACTGATAGGTGATTGCTGGTTCTCCGTGCAACTTAGGGTATAGGTGTCCCCTTACCTTACCGCTGTAAGGTAACAGCGTGTGAGTGTGTCTTTCAATCTCCTGGTGGCTCCTGACGTCTCAGGCTCCGCTGGTATGTATCTTTACTTTGGCATCAAAGTCCCCTTTAAGTGTCCCTGTGGGTCTATATCAGATAGCCTCACATTGGGGCATGGGGTGATGTAAAGAGGGATGCTCGATAGTGTAGTATTTAAAACATTTATTGGAATCAGCAGCAATAATAAAAACAGGTACTCACAATGTGAAGTATCAAACAGGCATATCAAAACGAGTCGCAAACTTGTCCAATATCACTTCCGGTGCCCTGCGTTCCCGCACATGTTCGTTACAGTCACGTAACTTACCAAGGGGATCCCCTGATCAGACAGAAATAGCCATCTAAGCACTAGAGGCCAAACAAAAGCCACAACAAAATGGCAGCCACTCGCCTCATGAAAAAAAGAGCGCGAACTACAAGAAAATGGCCACAGACTGCAAATACAATAGAAAAAGTGCGGCTACAAGAAAATGGCCATCAGCTGCATTGAAATAAATACAGTGCGGCCCCAAGAAAATGGCATGGGTGCAAATCTGAGGTAAAAGAAGGCCGCAATGCCAAGCCGAGGCCCCCCTTAATGGCAGACCACCCCACACAGACAGCGGACCCCACACACAGCCCCCAGTACAGGACCTGGAGCCCCCCCAGGGACCCCAGAAAACAGCAGGCCCAGCAACGCATGGGAAGGAGGGGAGGACGGGGTGAGAGGAAAGGGAGGGCGAGAGACCCCCTAAACGACCACCCCAGGAATGCCCAGCTGCTCCATCCTGCCAGAGCAGAAGGAACCTACTTACCCGACCCTGCGAGGAGTGCTGGATGCGTTCCTGACAGACCCACCGCCATACTAGTATGGGGTAGCTGTCGGCCACGGTGACATGGACTGCAGTAGCCCGGTCATAAGTGAGCCCCGGAGCATGTAGCTCACCGCCCACCCCTGGAGTAATGGGGTATGTCGTGGCCGACCCCACACGCAGCTAAAGGTCTGCTCACGCTCACAGGCCGGACTGGGGAGACTACAAGGATCTATATTATCCAGCCTATCACCCAGCCGGCAGTTGATAGTAGATCTGAGGATCAAAAAACAAAAAATATAAGATCTCCTAGGACCAATGGGCCGACTGGGAGCCAGGTCCTTTTCTCCTATGCAAGGCAGAAAAAACTGAGCTGCTGACTGCAGAGTGAGGGGTTATGACCAGAGGGCCCGCCTCCTGGGCGGTGCTGTTCGGCTTTGCTGTATTACATGTATACCTAGTCCTCTCCTGATAGACAGAACATAACCCTACTGTCAAGATTGTTTAGAGCCGTCTCCGTCCATGAACAAAAGCGAAACTAAAACTGTGCATCACCCTGAACACACCGTCCCCACCATGAAACATGGCGGTGGCAGCATCATGTTGTGGGGGTGCATTTCTTCAGCAGGGACAGGGAAGCTGGAGTTGATGGGAAGATGAATAGAGCCAAATACAGGGCAATCTTAGAAGAAAACCTGTTAAGAGTCTGCAAAAAAAACAAAAAACCTTGAGACTGTGGTGGAGGTTCACCTTCCAGCAGGACAACAACCCTAAACATACAGCCAGAGCTACAATGGAATGATTTAGATCAAAGCATATTCATGTACTAGAACGGCCCAGTCAAAGTTCAGACCTAAATCCAATTGAGAATCTGTGGCAAGGCTTGAAAATTGCTGTTCACAGACGCTCTCCATCCAATCTGACAGAGCTCCAGCTATTTTGCAAAGAATGGGCAAAAATGTCAGTCTCTAGATGTGCAAAGCTGGTAGAGACATAACCAAAACGACTTGCAGCTGTAATTGCAGCAAAAACCTACGTTAGACTTACCGGTAACGGTATTTCTACGAACCTTCCAGGGCGGCACACTTGAGAGATGAGGGCTCCTCCCCACAGGAAACACTATCAATGAGAACTTGTTATAAGTCCCCACCCTTCTCCTTGATCCCCAGTATGTAATAAAGTAATCCCGACTGTTCAACAAAGGGGGGGGGGGGGGGGACATCGTTCCATATAATTACTTACCACCTAGCGTTTAGCTTATCTTTCCCTCCACATAGGGCAGGAAGTAGGCCTGCCGTCCTGTAAGGTTCGTAGAAATGCCGTTACCAGCAAGTCTAACGTAGGTTCTCTCCTATCACCTTCCAGGACGGCACACCTAAGAGGATAATAAAGAAACTAAAGGTCTACCTTAGGATGGGACCCCTGCCTGCAATGCATTTCTGCTAAATGTCAGATTTTGACTTGAATTTTTTTTACCTCCACTCCCTAGTGTGTGATGAATGTAGCTAGCTGGATCATGTAACTGACCTGCAGGTCTGCTTCACCTATGCCCCTGCCTTCTCTTCGGATGCAGGAACTAGGTGGCATGGGCTCTTAAAGATAAAATCTGAGAGTGTGAATTTTTGAAGATAGAAAGATTGACTGTGTCATCCTTCTAGCAATCGTGGTCTATAATGTCTGTAACTGCTGCATAGGACCACCAAAAAGACTAATCAACATTTGTTCTGTGAAACAAGGAACTACTTTGGTCAACAAAGAACATCTGGTTTTAAACCATTAGTCTGTTCAGGAGAATGGTTTAGAAAAAGGCTTCCTGACAGACAATCCTTGTGGGTCCCCTTTTTATTTGTTTGCCATAGCCATGGTGAAAAAGGAAAAAAAAAACACTTAAAGCGGAGCTCCACCCTCAAATTAAACTCTGCATGAGCACTTTTTAAAAAATGTCATTAGCTGAGTAAAAAAAAAAAAAACATTTTTTTTACATACCTTAAAACGGTTGTTGCTAGGCAGACTTCCTAATCTGCCTTCTTCCTGATCCGCGGTCGTTTTCCTCTGCCTACACCGCACAGACTCCTGGGATTGTTGAGTCGCCTCCCCTCCTAGTAACGTAGTATATGCAGTAACACCCCCCTCCCCTCTGAGACGCAGTCAATAAGTCAATAATCTTTGTATAATTGTCACTCGCAGCTCCCGCGGACCCCCCTCCCCGCTTCTCAAGAAATTTTTGTTTGATCTTCACTCGCGGCTCCTGCGGTAACCCCCCCCCCCCCCCGCTTCTCAATAAATTTTTGTTCAATTTTCACTCGCTGCTCCCGCGGTAACCCCCCCCGCTTCTCAATAAATTTTTCTTTGATTTTCACTCGTGGCTCCCGCGGACCCCCCTGCTTATCAATAAATGTTTCTATAATTGTCACTCGCGGCTCCCGCGGATCAACCGCCCCCCCGCTCCAGCCCCCCACCCCCCCCGCTTCTCAATAAATGTTTCTATAATTGTCACTCGCGGCTCCCGTGGATCACCTCCCCCCCCCGCGCTCCACTTCTCAGTGCAGCACTGAGCATGTGCAAGGTCTGCAAAGCTGAAATCCAGGAAGTAATACAGTCTGGCTTCATATGCCCACACTTAAGATGGCCACGGCGGCCTAATGCTAGTTTATAAAGTGTCTAAATGCTGTAACAACCTAACAAAACGGGCCTTAGTTTACAGACTAACTTTACTAGAATACATTAAGCTTGTGTATTACAGGGGTATTTACATTTAAAAAGTGAAATTGTGGCCGGAACTCCGCTTTAAGGATAATAGATTAAGGGAAGCTTATTCCCTGCCCCAGGTCATTATAAAATGACGCCGGCAGGAACCCTCCCTCTGGGTGGACATCATATGATGTCCTTTCTTCCAGGCAATCTAGGGCGCTCGTGACGCGGTGCGCGTGTCTGGCGGCCGCGATGTCCACCGGGCACCCGCGATAAACACACAGATCCACCTTCTGTCAGAGGTGAGGAGACCGATGTGTGTTCCCAGTACAGAGGAACACACATCGGTCTCCTCCCCTTGTGAGTCCCACTCCCCCTACAGTAACAATAACTCCAGGGAACATTAACCCCTTCAGCACCCCCTAGTGTTAACCCCTTCCCTGCCAGTCACATTTACACAGTAATCAGTGCAGTTTTATAGCACTAATCACTGTATAAATGTGAATGGTCCCAAACATGTGTCTAAAGTGTCCCATATGTCCGCCGCCATTACTAGTAAAAAAAAAACAACATAATAAATAAAAATGCCATACATCTATGCCCTATTTTGTAGACGCTATAACTTTTGCGCAAACCAATCAATATACGCTAATTGCGATTTTTTTTACCAAAAATATGTAGAAGAATACGTATCGGCCTAAACTGAGGGGAAAAAAAACTTTTTTTTAAATTGATATTTATTAAATCAAAAAGTAAAAAATATTGTATTTTTAAAAAAATTGTCGCTCTTCTTTTGTTCATAGCGCAAAAAATAAAAACCGCAGAGATGATCAAATACCACCAATTGAAAGCTCTGTTTGTGGGGGAAAAGGACAAATATTTAATTTGGGTACAGTGTTGCATGAACGCGCAATTGTCAAAGTGCAACAGTGCTGAAAATGAAAAATTGGTCTGGGCATGAAGGGGGTGAAAATGCCCTGTCGCTGTGTTCGGGAGAAACACAATCAATACTGGGGATCAAGGGGAAGGGTGGGGACTCATAACAAGCTGTCAATTGATTGTGTTTCCTGTGGGGAAGAGCCCTCATCTCTCAGGTGTTCCATCCTGGAAGGTGATAGGAGAAAGGTGGTTTTACACTGTACAAATGTATGCCACACTTTTCAGATTTGTAAAAAAAAAAATTAAAACCATTTATCATTTTCCTTCCACTTCAGAATTATGTGCTATTTTGTGTTGGTCTATCACATAAAATCTTAACACACATTACCACATTTTGTCATGCTACAGCCAAAAATGTAAAATTTCAAGGGGTGTGAATACTTTTTCAAGGCACCATAACACTTATATAACATTTTACACACAATAAAAATGAAAATATCAAAAAAAGGTAATTTATTCCAGTAATTATATTTAAAAAGTGAAACTTATTTTATTTTATATTACATGCGTTTCACACAGAGTAATACATTTCAAGTTTTTTTTTTTAATTATGGCTTATAGCTAGTAAAAACCCAAATCGTCACTGACTGGAAACTTCACACTGGATCTCATGCGACATGATTACTGTGCTTGATTGGTCAGCAGACTCGCCAGACCTAAACCCGTAGAGAATCTGTAGGGTATTGTCAAGTGGAAGACGAGACACACCAGACCCAACATTGCAGGCGAGCTGAAGGCTGCTATCAAAGCAACCTGGGCTTTCATAACACCTCAGCAATGCCACAGGCTGATTGCCTCCATGCCACGCCACATTGATGCAGTAATTCATACAAACGGAGGCCGACCTAGTATTGAGTGCATACTATACTGTTCATGGACATACTTTTCAGTAAGCCAACATTTCTCTATTAAAAATCCCATTTAATTGGTCTCATGTAACATTTTATTTTCCAAGTTACTAAAACTGGGGTTTTCACAAGCTGTAAGCATTAACGTGATTGTAAAGTTTTTTTTTTTTTGTCATACTTGCTCTGTGCAGTTGATTTTGCACAGAGCAGCCCAGATCCTCCTCTTTTTGGGTTCCTTTTCTGTGCTCCAGGCCCCTCCCTCCTGTTGAGTGCTCCACAGAAAGCATCTTGCTATGGGGGCACTCAAGCCGAGTCACAGCTTCATGTCCATTCAGACACAGGGCCACGGCCTGGCCCAACCTTCTCTCTCTGATTGGCTAGATGACTTTAATTGACAGCAGTGGGAGCCAATGGCACCGCTGCCATATCTCAGCCAATCAGGAGGGAGAGTCTTGGACGGTTGAGACACTCGTGGACATCGCTGGACAGAGATGAGGCTCAGGGAAGTATTAGGGGGGCTGCTGTACACAGAATGCTTTTTATCTTAATGCATTAAGATTAAAAAATAAAATAAAAAATGTGACTTTACAATCCCTGTAATCATCAAAATTAAAAGAAAGAAAATGTTTGAAATATATCACTCCGTGTGTAACGCTTCTATATAAAATATACAAGTTTCATTTTTTTTTATTGAATTACTGAAATAAATTAACTTTTTGAAGATATTCTAATTTTATGAGATGCACAGACATTCTGATAAACAAAGAGAGGAGGATGGGTATATGGCCAGAACCTCCCCTTGTCCATTCACAGAATCTCTTTAATTCTCTGAGCAGAACATTTTTGTGCATGACAAGAGGAGGGGAGGGGGTGGCTACACAACATGATTCCTGCATTATGTAAGACTTTAACTTGCAGCGCTGGAAGAAATGTGCAGACATTAGTATGCGGCATCCTTGACACCATTTTTTTTTAATACTACACAGCAGAAAGCAGGACCTAGGATCACCATCCTTAGTGATAACTCTTTTTTGAGGAGCAGAATTTGAAGAAAATATTTCCTGGTATTTAGCTTTATTTACAAGAGTCTAACTATGAATTACAATTTAACAAACTGCCCTGTTTTGCCGCTATATTTTTCTGGCTTTTTCATCAATTTAGAAAAGTTTGTGGTGTGAAAGAAAACTGCTGCTTAAAAAAGTAACACGGAACCAAACTGATATTGCCTTGAAGTCGTTTATACCATCTTCAAAAAGTAATTCACTTTTAAGGAATTAGTATTAAGGTAATTCAGAGAAATAGGGAAATAAAAAAAAATATAATATTTTATATATATATATATATATATATATATATATATATATATATATATATATATATATATATATATATAGATATAGTTTAACTTTAACACTGTGAGGGCCCAGAGGGAATTAAACTTGGTGTTGTGGCATGATTGAATTATCATCTGCATGTGTGTCAGACAACTGATCGTAACACGGACCTATTAAATGATTGTTTAATAGATTTATACCCTATCTGTTGCTTCACTCAATATTTTAATTGGTAATTAATTGGTTTTTGCTATCACTCGTACCTAAATTGATCACCAATCTGTGCTTGTATGGTCCCCTTTAGTCAGAAGGCAGGGGAAAATGCATACTAAATTTGTGTGCGCTTTCTAAAGCATATGCACACATTACAGAGTAAATATACACAGAATTTAGCCAATAAGATAAAGTTGAGATGTGCGCAAGAAAAACATCTTACCTTTTTCATTTTATTTGCACTTGATTGTGTATGTAAAATGAACACAACTTAATTGTATCTACTATACAAGAACATACGCTTTGTAGAGGAAGCCTCTACTGCTTTGGTAAATCAAACCTCAATGGATAGTGGTTTTATCATTAAATGTAACTATTGAGTTTTTTTTTTATTACAGTCATGCTAAAACATATTTAGATGTAAAAATGTTACAGTATGTGAACAGAATGGATATTTTCATGGAAATAAAATTTGATTACTATGGTATATACACAAATACATTTGCATGTCTATGAGAAAGGTGCTAGAGACTTACCTGGGCCTGTTTCTGTACACCCACAACAACCTGTAATGCTCATCATAACCTGCTTTCCCAACACCATCTCAATCAAATGTCTGTTTTTACTACGGTCATATTACTTCAAATTGCCATTTTACAGGTAGATGCATCTTTACAATTATAGGAGACTCCTGCTATGTTAAGTATAAATTACAGCCATACCCTAAATTCACATAATAGCATAAGGATAAAATACCCATTCAACACTGCAGGTAACCCATGCATACTGAAAATGCTGCAGAGCTCTACCTCCCACATTGAGACCGATTTACCAAAAAAGAGTTGAGAATCTTCACACAATAGATTCACTTTGATTATCCAATCAAGTAAAAAGCAAAATACCTGTTTACTTGTTTATGTCCCCCACACAGGATATGATAATGGAAATAAATATTCAAACAAACTACTGAGTGAAGATTCTCAACTGTGTAGTGAAAAGTAGTTTATTATAGCTGCCTAGGAGTATCATAGAAATTGGTTTTTATCTACAAGCTGCACGATCAAAGGCAAAAATGCATTGCTGGAATGTTGGCTCACCATTTAAAATGCATGAAATAGGCTGCTGATCTTGTCATATATAATTAAAAAATAAAAAGTTCAGCATTTTTACAAATATGTAGCAGAGTGTTGCACTCTCACTTAGTAGTTAAAACATTTTGCTTTATGAGATTCAGGATGCAATTCCTACAAGCACAATGTAGATGTAATATGGTGCACGTTTCCTCCCACAATCTAAAAACCCATTGGCAGAATAACTGGCGAGTGCCCAAAATAAAGTATTTGTAGAAATGTATTTGAAGGCAGTTCGTATCTGCTGTAAGACCATTCTTAGAGGAAGCAACCAGTTGAATGTAGTCTAATAGCATAAATAAATAAAAACGAAGTATAAAAAAAACATATCTATATTTGTTAGCTGTGGTTAGTGTGCATGTTTTTAATAAGTGATTAAGTATTTACTAGCAGCCTATATGTGTAGAAAGTAACTCTAATATCAGTTGCATACATTTTTTTGTCTAAACCTTTTATTCAGAGAATATATATATATATATATATATATATATATATATATATATACACACACACACACACACACACACACACACACACACACACATATATATATATATATATATATATATATTTTTACTGTTGACCAGAACACTGCTTAATACATTGTTGTTGTAAACTTTGCGGGGGCAGAAAGTATGCAGTATTTTTGCTATAATGAAAGTATTTAAACAAAATAATTTTCAGGAAAAATGAATATGTACAGGGACAAAATATATGTTATTAAGGTATGTAAAACATACTTCATGGGAATTTTAATAGTAGTATTAATACTTTAATGACATTTGTTAATTTTGATGTAATTTTGTTTATTTAAATGATGCAATCCTGATTTTAGGTCTGAACTTATAGGGAAACGTGTATTCTTTACTTCCAAAATATGTATAATGGGCTATAATTAGGTTAGGGTTTTATAATATATTACTTGCAGTGAGTTTTATTTCAGAACTGAAACATTTAAACCTTTTTTTGATTACCGTTTCATGTAAAATATTTGGGCTAAAATATTACTTTTTAAATGCAAAACGGTCTATCCAAACCTTGTGCTTTTATACAAAAATCTGTAAATATTTCTAAAGAAACAAGCAAACAAAAAACCCCCACAAAACTCTTTGTCATGGAGGAATCAAAATTTCTAATACCTAAAATATATGGTACTATCACAAAAAAAATAAAGAGTACCCCATTTGTTTTCTAACCATTTCCTATTAAGGTAATATTGTTTTTTTTTTTTTTTTATTGGGTACGTGTTAATAAAAATTCTACCTGTCATACTGTAACTCCTGTATTATTGCATTAAAAGTTACAAAACCACACAAAAGCAATAGGATTAGTGAGTATACAATATAAGGTTTTACATTTTGCTAAAAGTATTGCAAACATAATATGGTCATTTTGTAATTTTATATAATTTATTGAAGTTTGCACACAAATTAAAAAAATTTACTGAACATACACAAAGTACAAAATTTAAAACAGCATAATAAATTACCCTCCCATTTCCTGGAAAATAAATCACACAATGATTGTCAAAGCTAGACAGCAGTCATTCTTAAATTTAGTATTCAACACAGAGCAAGCTTTAAAATTATGCTAGGTCAAAACAAAATCTGCCTATTCATTGATTGTCTTTTCTAAACAAATGTAATTTTATTAAATTGTTACTACAAAAGTATCTAAGCGATGATACATTAAATTCACATCTTTCATATTTAATTTCAGAATGTTTTTGATTTTTAAGAAATACAACGAAATACAGCATACACCTCCCATTTTGGAAAATGCCCCTTATATTAACTGCTATACAATACTGGAGAGTTCTTTTAAATAAATAAATAAATAAATAGACAAATCAGTCTTAAGAATAAATAAATACTCTTTTATCAGTAGGTTTTCCCAATACACATTTTTATAACTTAATTTGTGTAGCAGGAGAATATTGTCATCTTAAGTGCTGGCTAATAAATATATTGAGTGGCCAGGCACCAAGTTACTTGGACATAAACCAATCTATGCCTCTACATCATGTCAGCTAGAGCTTCACTCAGGTGTTTTTTTTTAGATAAATTAACCATAATTAAAGAATCGTTTTGTTTTACAAAGTGCCATAATCAGTGTTCTGCTACATTTTGATGCACAGATCTTCTCTATTGAAAAAGCACTGCACATTCAAATTCGTGTAAACAGGTATATTTTTCTGGAAGCAAGGTGTGTCAGATAAAATAATCCAACAACTTATTACTTACAGTGTGGAGAGACTACCATTTAAATAAAATGAAAAACAACCCACACAACACGGTTCATGGTGTGTTTTTAAGACCACCAAGTTGCAATTGTAACAGCTTGTTTCAAAGAAAACATAATTATCTTGCATATATGCAATGTCAATAGTCAAAAGGAAAAAAAATAACCATGCATTTGTTATAATAAAATAAAAGCAGCATTTGTATGACATCACCTCATCAAGTTATACAAGTTAAACATTTAAATTTGAAGTTTAACACCTCTGATTCACAATCTTTATTTATATATATATGTATATATCAAACTAGGCCCTCTCATAAAAATGTGCAGTTAATCCCTTACCATTTACTGGTAAAAAAAAAAAAAAACTGCTCTTCTGCTCTTATGCAACAGTTTAAAACTTCTACCAAACTGGATACAAATATGTGAAGCTTTTAATTATTTTTTTAAATGTTTAAGAGGTAAGTTTAAATTTAATTTAGGAAAGTATTTTATGGATAAACCTATCACTTGTATCACACGGTCATCATTTCTTGACAGTGTGCTACATGCCTAACCAGTAGATTAATTAAAGTCCAATGTCTTCCTGCCAAATAATAAAATAAAGGAAATCCCATAACACATTAGCCAGTTTTAATATTCATAATATGAAAATCTTGAAACGTGCAATTTTGATACTTAATAACTGCAGTTATGGGGATAAGAAGGTTTTTCAGTTTTGTAGAAGCATTTTGGATACTTACATAAACAAGACAATCATTATAATTATTTATAAAAAATGGCTCATTTTATATTTGAAGACCAGTAACATCCGAAGAAAATTAATTTTAGCAGAGGGAGAGGCAGTCATGTAATAATTTGACAGTGCATAAGTGAATACATGTATAAGCATATACATAGGTTTATAAAATGTGTATGCACAAATGCATGCACATTCCATTTACTTCCAAAGATCTTGTGAACTATCTTCTAAGGTCCAATCTCTTACCACTGGCAAACTTATTGCTTCACTTTTAACAGATAAAGAGTTCACCAGTTCACAATGAAATTTTCTGATGTGTCTATATAGGTCTCCAGACTGTGTGAACCTTCGCTCACACCATTTACATGCATGGGGCTTCTCCCTTGTATGAACTACAGCATGCCGGCTCAAATTGTGGGAGTACTGGAAACTTTTTCCACACTGAGTGCAAGTGAAAGGCTTTTCTCCAGAATGAGTTCTTTCATGACGTTTAAGTGTGTACATGCATGAAAAAGTTTTACCACACAGGGAACAAGTGGGAACGTGGACATCATTAGTGGGCTTATTACGAATGCCATCTTGTTCTCTGAAGTGTGTGCTTAAATGGATTTGAAGAATATGTGGGCTTGGGAAAACCTTATTGCAGAGTGGACACATGAAGATTTGTCCACCAGGACTTAGTATGTTTGAAACAAAAGGAAGTAGGCTGTTGTCCATGTTACCTTCCATTGGAACTCTCTCATTTTCCGGAGTCATCATCTCATCATCACTTGCTTTTTGATCATGATCCAACTCTCTTAAGACAGCATCTTCCCTTACTGGACCAAGGTGAACTGACTCCTGATACTGTGTCCTTAAATCAGTGTTTACACCTTTCACAGTGCTGTGCTCTACATCATACTCATTGGTATCTATATCATTTTCATCACAAGAAACATCTTTTTCTACTTTTATTTGAACTAGACTGCTTCTCATTGTATCTGGTGAAGAAAGGTAGGAGCTGCTTAAAGGCTCAGTTCCTGAAACACTGGATTTCACTGAAAGGTCCAAGACACAGTCTGAATCTGCTATGTTCCTTAAGGAAGTGTTAGATCTCATAGATAATGAGCTAGCTGAGCTGCAAGGACTAGGTACTGTTTTTCCAGCTGTTGTGTGTATTTCTGTGTCTGCACAATTCTGTGTCATGCTTGTTGAATCCGAGGGCATTCGTATCCACATACTCTCAGATTCCACAGTCAAGTCACTTTTACCAGACATAATATTCAATTTTTCAGCTTCACCGTCTTCATCATCACTTACTAGATCACCTGCCATATGGCTGCTACCATCTGAAAGGCTCTCCACTTTATCTGAACAACTTGAATAATCTTCTTCCTTTTTTGTGCTGTCTGCCTCTGTTGAAGCTTTTTCTTTCAGTTTCTTTTTGCAGACTTTTACTATAGCGTACATGTGGAGAAAGCTGGCAGCTGCTAGTACATCTTCAACGGGGAGATCTTTAAACTGGAGTTTTCCTTCATACATGAATTCAAGCAGCAGAGCAAAGGCTGGAGCTGTAACAATGTCACTGTTCAGATTAACAATGTCTCTTTTGTCTAGCTGATCCTTGTAAAAGAGGTGGAAATACATGCTGCATGAAGCCAATACAGCCCTGTGAGCTCGAAAATGGGCATCTCCTACAAGGACAGTGCAATCGCACAGAAATCCTTGATCTCTTTGCTCGCTCAAGCACTGTAGCAAATGTCTGCTATGTTCTGGAAAATCCATACTGTCTTCATAACCTAAAAACAAAAACAAACAGAAAAAAAACATATTAGAGAAAGGTGGTAAAATTTACGAATGCAAAATGACACAATAAACTCTGCTGGCACAACTGCTACATAGACTATAAACAATCTATAGTAGATTTTGAAATCTTAAAATGTTGCATAGAAAGATATGGGAATGCTCATGTCTACCATATTTCTTTTTTTTTTATTTCTTTTCTAAACATCATAATTGATGACAATACTTCCTGAAGAGACAGGGCCTCTGGCATTAAAAGGAAATACAGCAGGGACATAAAATCATTTGTGAATGTCATTTTTAATACCAAGTTATAAAAGTTTATATTAAAATATACTCTTAATGTAAAACTGTTATATTCTGGTTACAGAACATGCTAAAGAATATAAAGATTAACAATTACAATCACTTTAAGTGCCCCGTAACCCACATCAATCCTAATCCTTAAGAGGGCTAAAAATAAAGATTGGAGGGCAGCTCACAAGGTAGCTGTGATCAAATTAGCAGGCTGAAAGGACAGAGGGACGAAGAAGGAAGCTTATAAACATCTGATCCAGCTGACGGTGGCCATATGGCAGCTGCTGCCCAGATAAAGAGATTAAGAATAGAGGAGTGCGATTACAGCTGTCTGGCCAATTCAAGCTGCTCAAATCTACAAGTTCTAAATTAGTTTGCTAGTAGATAAACCAGTCCAAAGCATTAACAAAACAAAAAAAAAAAAAACACAACACAATAAAAAAAAAAGAATATTCATGCTAGGTACATCCAGGAAATCATTGATTCCGGTTACCATGCAAAATGAAAGTGCGATACATGTGGGGGGGGGGGGGGGGGGAAACAATGGTATTGTTAACAAAATACGTTCATTAAATCTTGCTGCATGCTTTATATGTTCTTTGCAGGCCATTCCTGGTTTCATCTTTACACACAGATACATGCACAAATATTTAGCATTTTGTATATAAACTAGAAAGTAAAATTAATGACTCGCTCATAATAATGATACACTTTTACAAACAGATTAAACATCACATTTACATAATGAACTACAAGGAATACAGTAAAATGTGTATGGCTTAAATGAACATTTAACTTTTTTTTTTTTTTTAAACGTCAAACACATTTTTATATACTGTTATGACTGATATACAAAAAATAAAGCATAAATAATAAAAAATGTCATCATGTTACATAGGACTGATCTGGCAACTATATTACTTAAAATATATATAACATGTATGTTGTAAATATTAATAATAATAATTTTCCATCTGCATTTCCCCCCACCAAATAAAAATATGTTCAAACATACACTGATAAAAATGAAAGAAAAAAAGTTTAATTTAAACTAAGAAAACAGTATTAAAGTTTAATTATTATTATTTTTTTAACGAGAAGTCCTACCTTTTTTATACATAGACCTGTATTATGCTCTTTCCCCTTAGAAGTGCTGTATGATGGCTGTAGAGATCGGCTCAAGAAAGAAATTAAAAAAAACGGAAGAAAAAAAAAAAACCTGACAAACAGATGCAAAGTGGAGAGGATGTTAGAGAGGAATAAGATACCTTTTCCCCACACAGCTCTGCACACACTAACTCCCTGGCTGTGTGTTAGAATAAAAGGCTGAGGGATGGCAAGCTGTCAGCTGCTCTGACATCATGTTCAGATGGAAATGCTACCTCCAGCTGTGCTCCTTTTAATGCCATATGCTGCTCCTCTACACTCCTGCCACCAGCTTTTTCTTTGGAGAACTTTTTTTCTTCAGTTTGTATAAACAAAAACTTCAAAGTTTCCTCTTCTCTAAACTTTCTTCACATACCAACTTAACATATGGACTATTATAATTATGGAATTTTCTAACAACTTCACACCATTCTTGATGGTTTTATGCATTGAAGGTATGCACTCCCACAACATGCTGCTTAAAAATATATATTAAAAAAAAAATGTATAGACATGTGACTAACCAGTTTTTTTTCACATTCCTATTTTTCCCTGCCTGTAAAAATTAGATAGATGTTTATAAATTATATTTCACAATTATACGATTAGAAGTACGAAAAAGCTATTGTTACATCACACTCCTTTTTAAAACGAAGACAAAAAATGTATATAATTCCCTTCCTTCATGTTAAAGTACAGCGTTCCTCTGATAGAAATAATGGGCGCACTGGTGATGAGTGTGCGTAGAAAAAAATAATAATTCCGTTCTTACTGCATGTGGCTGATGAAATAGCACTGCAACCTTTTAGAGTAGGTGCACATATCTATTGTGTTCATAAGCCTCACATCTGTGTCAGCCACATAAACAAACACAAAATATTAAGTGGATTGTGACTTGGTTTTTTAATTTGGGTCATAATAGCTGAAGCTACAATTGTCTAAACAACACAGACTTTAAAAAATACTGTTTAGACATTAAGATGGTATATCTGCTTGTGCCTTAAAATAAGCACAAATCTTGCCATGGGACTTGGCTCAGCTTAATTTATAGGAGAAGGTATCACCTTGAAATAAAATGTTTAAACTGAAAACATTGTTTTTCCTTCTTCTATTAAGTCATCAACTGCACATTCTCTCGTGGTTAAAGCACATACCGTAGTTAAAATATGTGTATAGGAAAAATATTCCTTCATAACAGGACTATGGTACTTGAACTGGTATCTCACATTATAACGAGAAAATGCAGAAGGATGTGTTTTCTGTATCAGATTAAAATCAAATAAAAAACACATATAAGAAGTGTATAATCCAGTACATATTTAACAAAAAAAAATAAAAAATATGGGGAATTCCTCTTTCAATAGCATTTGCCAAATGCTGCTGGGGGATGCAATGAGTGTTGAACACCAAGGGATAAATAAATGCCAATGCAGATACATGATATGAAGTAAGGAAGCCTTAGAATACTCTAAATAAATGTTATGCGATAAATCAAAAGATTAAAGCCAGAATATAGTCTGCACAGCTGAATGGCGTAAAATATACATTCATCAAAAAAAAAAAAAAATTTCTATAGGAAATCATATTATATCTTTAAAATAAACAGCAAGGTGGCTTTCATCATTGCACAAAAGGCACGCAAACATGAGCCAGTGATGACCTGCAGTATTCACGTGCACTGCAGTGAATGAGTACATTTAGCACGTCTGTATTTATGTGCTAGGAAACTGAATTCTGACCCGCAGTTCTCGGCTCTGTTAATGAACAGCATCTTCACAAAGATGTCTAAAAGTAGCCGGTAAAATACTGCATTCCATATTTCTAGAGCAACCTAGTGTACAACTACGCAGGAAGTTTTGTAAATCAGTCATGAACATAAAATACATTTTAGAGCGATTTTTACACAATGCAATAAACATACCTGTAAGGCCACATTTGCACACACACATCAATGTGCAGTACTCCACACTTATCGACCATTTATGTCAGCCAGTTAATTTTCAATGGGCTTCCAATATGCCACAACACACCAAAAACCAGGCATTCACTTTTTAGAAATGCACAATGCACAGATGGTTTCCATTTTCATTGTGGTGTGCCACGAAGCATGTTCATTGTGGTGCATTGGGAAGGTGAATAGCACTGCAACACACATGGAAGTTGATTTACTGTAGGGCAAATATACTGTGCACTGCAAGTGCACTTGCTCTAGATCTGAGGGGAATATCTGAAATTAGGGGAAGCTCTGCTGATTTCTATCATCCAATCTTGTGCAAGCAAAAATGCTGGGTTTTTTTTTCAAATTTTCCTTGTACGTTCCCCTCAGATCTAGAGCAACTGCACTTGTGGGTGCAATTGCAGTACACAGACTATTTACCCTTAGTAAATCAATTGTGCGTTAATATTCACTGCAGTAATAAAAGGTAAACCATGCATTTTCGTGTGCATTACCACAATTTACAGATGTGAATCCAGGGCAAGGGCCCATTTGCACCATTGTAAACTGCACATAAGCCCATGTGTTACTGCAATGCATGGTAATGCACATTCCATGCTCTGCTGTACTGCACTGCCATTCATTGTGAATGGCACCTTAAAAACACATGTGCACAGTAATGCGCCGTAGTAAATGCAGAGCCCTGTGCTGTGCACTGCAGGAACATTCAACCTGCCCTATTTTTCTATGTGTTGTGGTGAGTTGTAGTACATTCATTTTGAACGCTCAGTTTAATGAACAGCAATGCAAGTTGACAGCCCTAAGTGTTCAGATTGATGTTGTCAGTGAGGTTTCCATAATACTGCCTTGGTTTGTGCTGAGAAAACTGAGCACCACAATAAGATGAGGGTAGCTGAATGCTTAAAGTAAGAGCTTTAACACACCAGCCCTTTTGGGCTGCATTGGGCAGCGTTGCCCAGTGCAGTCCCAATGCATACACAAGACATTTTTTTTCCTTACGTCTTAGGCTCTACTCACACATTTGATTCCAAATTGCAGCAAAACGCAAGACGCGTTTGCGATGCCATTACTTGTTAATGGCACCCTCAATTGCAGTGCGATTTTGACTCGATAAATTGCACTGCAATCGCAACGCAAGAAGCTCCTGCTCTTTTTTGCATAATAAGCTTTGCGCATTGTGATTTTACCACGACTGCAGCACAATTCATTGCACGGAAAAATCGCATTGAGATTCAGCTGCCATTAACTACTTAAGGACTTGAAGATTTTCCCCCTTAATAACCAGGCCATTTTTTGCAATACGCCACTGCGTCGCTTTAACTGACAATTGTGCAGTCGTGCAAAGACGTACCCAAACAAAATTGATGTTTTTTATCACACAAATAGACCTCTCTTTTGGTGGCATTTGATCACCTTTTTAGTTTTTGTTTTTTTGTGCTATAAACAAAAAAAAGAGTGACAATGTGTGAAAAAAAAAAAGTTCTTAATTTTTGCTATAATAAATATCCAAAAATAAATGTAAAAGAAATTATTTCTTCAACAATTTAGGCCAATATGTATTCTTCTAGATATTTTTGTAAAAAAAAAAAAAAAAAAAAAAAAAACACACACGCAATAAGCGTATATCGATTAGTTATTTTTTTTTTAACTAGTAATGGTGGCGATCAGTGATTTTTTGTGGGACTGCGACATTGCAGCAGACAGATTGGACACCTGACATTTTTGGGAACCCGTGAAATTATTACAGTAATCAGTGCTAAAGATATGCACTGTTATTGTACTAATGACAGTGGCAGAGAAGGGGTTAACACTTGGGGCGATCAAGGGGTTAAATGTGTCCCCTCAGTGTGTCTACTAACTGTATGGGGAACTGTGTAACTGGGGAAAGAGACAGGATCTGTGTGATATCCCCTGTCTGTTTACACAGGCAGATCCCCGTTCTGTCACTGCAGGGAACATTCACGGGTGGCTGGCGGACACCGAGTCCACCCCAGCTACTGATTGGCTCCCACGTGTGCCCACAAATCATTGTGTACGAGCCGACATACGATGATGGTGATTGGCAGGAACCAGCCACATTGCCGCCGTACAACTGCGGCTGGTCCTTAAGAGGTTAACAAGTAATGGTATTGCAAATGCGCCCCGGGATTTGGAATCACGGGTGGAATTGCTTGTATTCCCCAGGTGTGAATGGAACCTTAATGTTTCAATTCACACCAATGCACTGTGTGCTGAAAAAAGGACAGGTTGCATTTCTATGCTGTGCAGCACACTGGGACGTGTTAAAACACATCACAACGCGTTGTGGCCCATACAGTTGAATGCAATGCCATTTGTTAAAAAGCAAATAAAAATTAAATAAAAAAAAAGTAGTGGGGTGCAATGTAACAGTGCATTGCACCAAACCTACATATTGCACACCAGAAAGCACGCATTACACTGAACATAAGTGCACCCTCTGGTGTGGATGGGCCCCAACTCAAACTTAGAAAAGTGGCAGGATGAATCAGAAGAAACTTTTACTGAGCCAGACACACACTGGGGTTGATTTACTAAAACTGGAGAGTGCAAAATCTGGTGCAGCTCTGCATAGAAACCAATCAGCTTCTATCTTCAGCAAAACGTGGAAGCTGGTTGGTTTCTATGCAGAGCTACACCGGAATTTGCACTCCCCTGTTTTAGTAAATCAACCCCGATGTGGGCTCACCATTGCATCCTATAGGGCTCATGCACACTGCAGCTCAAAGAAGATGCGCCTACAGGCATTTGAGCTTTCATTTCCTTTTTTTTTTGCCTGGAAACTCACCTCCACATTACCCAAAGTATAAATGTGTTTTCAGGCACATAAGCTTACGGGCAGTAAAAAAGCAAAAAATACATAAATATATATATATATATATATATATTATATATATATATATATATATATATATATATATATATATATATTTTTTTTTTTTTTTTTTTTTTCTGCCTGTAAGCCTGTAAACTCCTGCAGTGTGCATGGGGGTTATTTATTTACAAAAGGCAAATCCACTTTGCACTACAAGTGCAAAGTGCACTTGAAATTGCACTGAAAGTGCACTTGGAAGTGCAGTCGCTGTAGATCCGAGGGGGACATGCAAGGAAAATAAAAAACAGCATTTTAGCTTGCAGATGATTGGATGATAAAATTAGCAGAGCTTCCCCTCATTTCAGATTTACCCCTCAGGTTTACAGCGACTGCACTTCCAAGGGCACTTTCAGTGCAATTTCAAATGCACTTTGCATTTGTAGTGCAAAGTGGATTCGCCTTTAGTAAATAACCCCCATTGCTGCACTGTGTATGAGCCCATAGAGAATGTTTTTTGTGCTCCAAGTAGCAATATCTTGCTGAATCAGGGAAAGGTGCGTATAAGCATGGTAGTGGGTCTTCAGTACAAGTGTAACTGCACTTCAAGATTACATCACAATCTGTTACTACACATGGGCTGACTTACTAAAGGAGCCAACAATCTTCACACAATAAATTGTATGAATATTCACTTACATCTATCCATGTGAAAAGCAAATTCTTGTTTATTTCATCTGTGCATGATGGGAAAATTACAATGAACATTCACACTTTAGTTAGTCAGCCCAAATGTGTTTGAATAAAAATGTACCTGTATTCATTTTGAGCTCTATTTATACAGGCAGTTTACATGGATGTATATGAATTGTAGTTTACAGTAGTCACTAAACACCAAAGAAGTGGCGTTACAAATGAACCAACACTATCAATATTAAGCCTTCACAAGCTAACAGATATTCCAGGCTTGGGTGGCTCAGCCAACATCATCCTGCACAACGAGCTTCGTTTGAGAAATGATGGCGCGTACACACGATCATTTTCAGCATGAAAAAAACAACGTTTTTCGGCATGTAGAAAAAACAACGTTTTTCCAACTTCATCATTAAAACGACATTGCCCACACACCATCGTTTTTTAAAAATGCTCTAGCAAAGCGCGGTGACGTACAACGGCACTATAAAGGGGAAGTTCCATGCGGATGACACCACCCTTGGTGCTGCTTTAGCTGATTCCGTGTTAGTAAAAGACGATTCGCACTTTTCTGTCTGTTACAGCGTAATGAATGTGCTTACTCCATTGCGAGCGGTAGTTTTACCAGAACCAGCGCTCCCGTCTCATAACTTGCTTCTGAGCATGCGCGGGTTTTTAACGTCGTTTTAGCCCACACACGATCATTTTTTACAACCCGAAAAACGACATCGTTTAAAAATGCAGCATGCTCGAAAAAAAATTGTTTTCATTTTTCAGAAGCTGAAAAATTATGTGAAGCCCACACACTATCATTTTAAATGACATTTTTTTAAAACAACATTTTTTTCATGCCGAAAAATGATCGTGTGTAAGCGGCATGACAGTCGGGCAGAAAAATTTGGTTGAACAGGGACTGCAGCCAATCAGGAGGCAAACTGTTAAAATACAATAGACGGCAGTGAGAGATTCGCAGGCTGAACAAGAAAAAAATTAAATGCTTATGGCCGGGCTTAAGAACTTAAAAAAATAAAATAAAAAAACATAGAAAAGAAGAATAAATAATTGCTGTTGACAATGAAAAATCAACAGTTGGCCATTCTAATTTCCAAATCTGCCTTGGAAACACTACTGAGCATCTTATTGAAAGCCCATAACACATCAAAACGGTTTCCTCGGGTCAGGTGGATAAATAGGTTTAATTAAAATGGAAATTGAACTCTGGAAGCAGAGGCAGGCAGAGGGCAAAGGACAAGCCACCAGCATTGCCTGTGGTCTCTTTGCAGCTCATCTTTTACCTATTACTGACTCATTTTGCCTTATTCTGTGGGCAGCAGAGCCTCCTGCATGAACAGTGAGCAGAACGGTTGTGCACAGTATTAGTCACTAAAACTCTGCGATTAGCAATCAGGGGTAGCAGTGTCTCAGATGCCTTCCACAGCTATGAGGTTGTAGGCATAGGAGTGCCTAGACATCCTCACATACCAAAAAGTACACAGATCATTTTCAGGAGGATTTTAAGACAGGCAAAGGGGTACACTTTCAGGTTACTGCCCGAATAAAAAAAATAAAAATCAGCATTTCCAAATGTACCCTATAGCAAATCTTTGAATGAAATTAGTACAGGTCCACTTTAAAGCCCATCTCTTGGCAAGATTGGGAATGATCCTCCCCCATCCATAAAAAAAAAAAAAAAAAAAATTCCCAATTACTGTTTTACCCACCAATGCCTCTTATAGAAGAAAAGAATGATGATCCACTGCAGCTGTCCTGTCCCACTGGCAACACATCTTGTCATTGCCCCTTGTCATTATGTCACCATGCCTCAGGATTCAGTATTTGGGCAACGTAGCTTTTTTATTCTATGGTGCGATTAGATGGGGGGGGGGGGGGGGTTGGGTTTTTGGGAGGGGCTTCCCTGGCCACACTTAAAAAACGTCTTTTAATATTACCACCCACTAAAACCAGTTGAGGCATGGACTCAAAAAGACCTCTGAAGGTATGCCGTTGTATCTGGCACCAAGCCATCAGTAGCATCCTTAAAGTGGATGTAAACCCTCCATACACCCAATGAAGTGAACAGCCTCAGATGATACACAGAGATTAACCAAATCTCCCTACATAAGTTTTACATGTAAATCTGCTGTGTTCACATTTATATACTGAGATTTTCTCTTCCTGGTTAACAGAGTGTGATGCCTGGGCATACAGCCAAGATAGCTAACATTGCTGATTGGAGGAAAGGCACACACCCCTCTCATCATAGGCAGAGACTCTCAGAGCTGTTTTGTAATAGGAGCTGCTCTCTGCTAATCTATATTAGCAACCTCCTTTGATAAAAGATTCAGGCTACTTTTGACTAAAAGTCAAAAAATATGTCAGGAGTTCTCAGGCTGATAACAGAGGCACCGTTCAGAAGAGAGCTATAAGACTTAGCTCATTGAAGAGAGATAACAAAATACTGCAAATATATGTACCCAGCTCAAATTTCATGAATCGGGTTTACATTCACTTTAAGTCATGTAAATTACGAGGTGGGCCCTCCATGGATCAGCCTTGTTTTTTTTTTACCACATCCCACAAATGCTCAATTGGATTGAGATCGGAAGAATTTGGAGGCCAAGTAAACACCCTCGTATTCCTAAAACCATTCTTGAAGTCCATCAGGCCAGACCACCTTCTTATATTAATGACACGCATGTTTTTTAATGTAAAATCAACTTCACAGTACAAAATTAGTGTGCGTCACTGACAAACAAAAACTATATTGAAATAAATGCTGCTACTTTTTTGTGTTTATTTCAATATAGTTTTATTTCATATTTTTAGCACAGTGACACACGCTAATTTTGTATTTTATCAGCTTCTTACATTGCGCCATGGTCCAGTTCTGATGCACACCTGCCCATTGTAGGTGCTTTTGGCTGTGGGCCAGCATGGGCGCCCTGACTGGTCTGTAAGTATGCAGCTACATTATGCAACAAACTGCGCTGCACTGTGTGTTTCAACACCTTTCTATTGCAACCAGCATTAACTTTTTCATTTGAGCTACATTAGCTCTTCTTTTGGATCAGACTGCACAAGCCAGCATTTGCTCCCCACATGGATCAATGAGCTTTAGCGGTCTGTGGCCCCATCACCAGTCCAACAGTTTTCCTCTCTTGGACCACTTTTGACAAGTCCTGATCACTGCAGACCATAAACATTCCACACAAGCTGCAGTTTTTGGACTTGCGATTTTTTTTCTGCTTTCAACACATCAACTTCAGAGAGAACATGTTCACTTGCTGCCTAATTTACCCACCCACTTTTGGATGCCATTGTAATGAGATAATCAATGGCATAATGTATATACGGCCCCTTTCACACTTGTGAGACTTGTCCTGCGACATGGGAGTGCAAAGTCACATGACAAGTCATACCCCATGATTCCCAATGATAACTATTCATATCTGTGCGACTTCAAGGTAGTCCCTGCACTACTTTGGTCCGACTTTCATACGAGTCGAGGTCCATAGACCTCAGGTGTGCGCAGGCATTCCCTGAAATCATGGCACAATCGTGGTAAAATTGTGCGACTCAAGTCACGGGAGTGTGAAAGGGGCCTTACATATACATTATACATATTTAAAAAACTTGGATCCAAGCAGTTTGTAATTAAGGTGGTTAAACAGACTTAAGGCTAATTCACACCAGCCGTGCCATCTGACCGGATCAGTGCAGTGATAATGTGCCGATCATGGGGCATTGCACTGTTCATTTTTTTTTTTAAATAAACCTTATCGAAATGTCACACAGACATTTCATAAAGTTCAACTGGGCACCACACAGTGTGAGGCAGTAAATTACCTCACATTGTGCTGCACTGAAGAAAAGTACTGCATGCAATACCTTTTTTTCAGCGTACATCACAACGCAGTGGTGGGAAAGGGGCACTTAGGCTCAGTTCAAACGAATGCCTTTTTTGCAGAAACGCAGTAAAGTTCATTTAACATGGTTTCCTATGGGACACGTTCACATCTCTGCTCTTTTCAGCCACTATGTTTTTGGAAGGGGTCAGTGACTTTTTTAAATGCAAAACTGTGCTTTTTTTTGGTTCAATAGACTTCAATGGAGAAGCTGCAGAAAAGCATGTAATGCGTTTTTGCCCCAACTTGCGTTTTTTAAAATCTGCCTAAAAAATAAATAAATGTGAAACGCATCAAAAACGTGTCTAAAAAGCACTGCAAAATGCACTGTAGAACGCATCAAACTCAACCTGCATAGGTGTGAATTGAGCCTTAAGAAGACAAGGCTTGTGTGGTGGGACTGCACTGGAATAGCTGCCCAAGTCAGTCCCACTACATCTGGCATGAATATACCCTAAAGAAGACAATTAGAAACAAGTACAATTCTTGTCTAGATAAATGGTTTGTAAAATTTATAACAAAAAAAAAAAATTTAAATCTGTAAGCCCTGGTTCACACTGAGCTGCGGGAATGAAGCCGTGCGAGTTCAGCTGAACTCGCACTATTTCACTCCTGCTTGTCAGTCCAGGTTTCTGCACAGATGTCAATGTAAATCGCAGCCCAAAATCGCACAAAGGGATCAGGAAGGTATTCTTTCCTTTGGAGCAAACTGGACCAAGCTTTGCAATGATTTTTGCTTTCCTCTGAAACAAAAGGGGTTTAGGATAACATTTTTAACTGGATGGAGAAGTGTCTTTTTTTCCAACTTATATAAAGCAGGCCATGTATTATAGTATACATTTTTTTTTCGTTCAACCAGAGCCATTGTGTTCTGCCGGTGGGGAAGGCTCCCAGCTGGCAGAACACAAAAGTGCTGCAGAAGCGATTCCATCATCTACATTAAATTTGTGGATCGGAGAAATTGGATTTGGATTGGCACTTTTTTTTTTCATTCAACCTGCCAACAGAATACAATGATCAGCGTTGCCGTTGGGTTGTCCCGATACCGATACTAGTATCAGTACTGAGCATTTGCACGAGTACATGTACTCGGGGCAAATGCTCCGACACTTCATCCAATACCTGGACAGTCAGGGTGATCAGTGCGGTGAGGGAGTTACAAGCACCGATCACCGCTGACTGTCCCCGTATCCTCCTCCAGCCCCCCATTGTTCTGCTCCCGTCTCCCCCTCTGTGCTGCCGTGTCCCCCTCCGTGCTCCTCCTCCACCCCCTCAAAATGTCAGGATGGAGAGCAGAGGTAGCAGCCAGTAAATCCGGCTCCTACCTTTTCCGAATGTACAGAGTCAACGATGTCCGTTCACATAACTGAAACATCGTAAGCTGTGTTTACACTTTTTCAGTTTATGAATGGAAAGGAGCCGCTGTCTTCTCTTGATTCATTTTCAGCACAGCTGAAGCTGCTGAGAAAAAGACTGGGGATTCCGTGTACCTAGTCCCTTTCCCTGTCTCAAAGGGGAGATGTCAGAGGTCTGTTAAGACCCCTGATATCTCACCAAAGCCCCCCAACAGGGCTGATAAAAAAAAGAATTGCAATAAATAATATATATATTTTTTTTTTCTTAAAAAAGGAAATAAACAATAATAATAATAAAAAACACACAAAGAAAGCATTTGTAAAAAAAAAAAAATACTGACACATGTGCCACTGTCACATGATTATAAAAAAAGTATCGGTAATAGGTACCAGCGAGTACTTGAAAAAAAGTATCGGTGATAGGTACCGGCGAGTACTTGAAAAAAAGTATCGGTAATAGGTACCGGCGAGTACTTGAAAAAAAGTATTGGTACTCGGACTTAAATAGGTGGTAATCGGGACAACCCTAGTTGTCGGCTATAGTTGGTGGCACAGATCAGGCATAAAAAATAAAAAAAAAATCAGGGTGCCCATAGATGGATTGAATTAATATTAGCCAGTCCCTGCTAAATCGGCCAAATTCCGATCCATCTATGGATGACTTAAATATATACTTATGTTAGAGTACCTATATTCATCACATATGCAGGCTCTGTTTCTTGCCTAGTAGTGCTCTATTTAGTGATAAGGCATTGCTGATATTATAATCACACTAGGAAAACACCAGAAAGAAATGGTCTTATTGAAAAACAACAGGCTCTTTCAGGGCTGGACTGGGACAAAAATTTGGCCCTGGACTTAACTCAGACTGGCCCACTTTGGCCCACGGGGCAAAGAATCAGTTCAGTGCTGCCCCTTACGGGACAAGATTAGGCAGAAGTGAAAAACTCCCAGGCCATAGCTGTTGAGTCAGCTGTCTGTCCTCTCCCCCATGCTCCTCTGTCGTCCCCCCTGCTCCTCTCCCTGCTTCTCTGTTCCCCCCAGGTGAGCGCTGTGGGGAGGGAGAGGAGGTGAGCGCTGCGGGAAGGGAGAGACAGAGGAGCAGAGGGAGCGGCAGTCCGCTGTCACTGAAGCCGGCCCACTGAGCCATCGGCCCACCGGGAAACTCCCTGTAGTCCCAATGGCCAGTCCATCCCTGGGCTCTTTGCAAAAAAACAAAATGCTCCTAGCCACAGAATGTAAATGAACCTGCTTAGGCTTTGGGTCACATGAAGAAATTTTGGAAGAAGCTGTTCTTGAGAAGCAAAAGAGATGGAGGATAGAACAGCCCAGCATAGAGAATCATTTTCTATGTGATAATGCCAATGGACTTTGGTGCAGTCTTCTGTATGTTAGCCTTGTCTGTATAACTAATTTGTCAAAGCAGACAGCTATGGCTCTCTATATGGATCGGTTTCATTCTCATCCCTTCTCTGACATAAAAGTATTATTAGTGAGAAACAAAGCAGAAAGTCACCCTGTTGGGCACTGTTAACAAAAGTTAACGGTAAGGTTTGGGAACTTCATCTAGATTCTAACATCTATGGAAGGCTTGTCCAGGCGATTCTGCAGGCCGTTTTTACAGTGCCAAGAATATGAACTGGATCTGGACCATTTCTTTGTTTTGTGCACCAGGCTTGTGACCATCTGGTAACTATGGAAGACTTGATATCCCTTAACAGTTAAAGGAGATTGCTGATGTTTGCCAAGGGATGCCTCCTTGTTAATCAGTTTATCATAAGGCCAGCAGCAAAACACCTGTGTGATTAGGCTCTCATGGGATAACCATTCCCTGATTGGTTTACCGCATACTAGTCCTGAGTCGATGTCCTGCAACTAGTAAGCAAAACAAACTGAAGAAAGGATGCTTTCATAGGAAGTGAATCGCACAAGAGTTAATTTGCGGTAGAGCCTCTAAAGCTGTCTGCATTTAAAATTGCACAAATATGAACACTTCATGCAATTTTCATTTAAAATGAGAAGATATATAACAAAACAGTGCGTTACAGTTAGCATGCTGACATAACTCACGGAAATCCACAGCGATATGAAATTTGTAAAGACTCAAAAGGCTTTGTATGCAAAGACAATAAAAATTGAGCATTTGGCACTCTTGGCGCCACTTCCTGATGCCTGCCGAATGTTGCCCAAAAAGTGCATTGAGCCAAATGGCTCAAAAATAGAAATACTCTGTGCTTCAATTAGTGCTGTAATAAGTTCCCTGAACACCGCCTTCAAGGGTCCACCACTGCCTAAAGAGGCAGGCCCATTCAATTTCATTACTTTTCACAGACTCCCAGGCTAGGCGAATGTTTGAAAACAGGAAAATTAACATCAATAAAAAAACATCCTATTCTATTTTGCCATCAAAATGATTTTAATTTGGACTAATGATGTATTGCTGTGATCAACGTGGTGCACACAATACAAGTACAAATAGGGACACTGGGGTTGATTTACTAAAGGGATATAGACTGTTCACTTAGCAAAGACTACATAAATAAAGGTGAAGCTGTGATCATTTCAATCAAACACAAGCAAAAAGCTTGTTTGTTAATTTCCTCCTGTGATCCCCATGAGAAGTGGGGACAAAAACTGGGCCTCACTTCTCTTTTAATCAGAAAATAAAAAGGTAATTTTGTACTTTGTGTTCCAATGGCGTGCACTATGACATGAAGGTATTACAGTCATCTTTGAAGCACCTCAGTTACCTAAATAATAGTCCAAATAAGATTGTTTCCTGTAAAGTAAATACTCACACATTTGCTGCTGCCTGTGCTGCTTAAGACCTCTCCATCGCAGAGAAATTGTCCCCTAAAATCTATGCAGATACCAACACTTCCAGGAGTGTCAATGTCCTGCAGTGCTTTAGTGGCTTCTTCTGTCAACACCAACAAAAACAAAGGACGCAGTAGTAGGGATGAGCTCCGGCGTGTTCACACAGTCCACGTGCAGAGCCTGCCAGGAAGTCTGCATGGCGCTGCGCTAACCTCAGGCAGGGACACATTTCCCGATCTCTGCTGCCGAGCATCGGAAATATGTCTCCCTGCCTGTAATCAGGGCAGCACCATGCAGACTTCATGGCGGGCTCTGCGCGTGGACAGTGCGAACACGCCAGAGCTCATCCCTACCCAGTAGTGCAGACAGAGAAGATTGGTGATCACCCCAACTACAACTATATTGGTAACAATGATCAAAGTGTACCTTAGAACCAGGCAATGGGGCAGGACGTGTTGGAGAGCTTTGGTCAAATTCCTTGCTGTTCATAGCAAACAATAAGAATGCCTGTTTAATTTTAATAGCAGTAATGAAAGCTCTAAGGTGATGCTATGGGCAACAATCCATCTTTTCTGCACTTTACATACAGTATATACTGTGGATATAAAAAGTCTACACACCCCTGTTAAAATGTCAGGTTTTTGTGATGTAAAAAAATGACAAAGATAAATCATTTCAGAACTTTTTCTGCCTTTAATGTGACCTACAAATTGTACAACTCAATGGAAAAACAAACTGGGGGGGGGGAATAAAAATCTAAAATAATAGGATTGCATAATTTTGCACACCCTCTTATAACTGGGGATGTAGCTGTATTCAGAATTAAAGGGTCACTAAAGGAAATGTATTTTTAGCTAAATAGCTTCCTTTACCTTACTGCAGTCCTGGTTTCATGTCCTCATTGTTCGTTTTTGCTCTGATGTTGCTGTAATCCTTCTCTGTTCTGGACACTTCCTGGTTGTCTGTTTCCTGATGACCACAGTACTGGGAGATTCTAGTTTCATTTTCCAAACCATTACTGCTCTATGGCTCTGTACTTGCACATAGGCAGGATAACATGCAAAAACGAAACTAGATGCAAAAACTAGAGGTACATTATATGATTGATTTTTATCTATTTTTAATCAATTTTAAAAGGAATCAGTTAACTATTATGTCTCTATACCCTGTAAACAGTCATTTCAGCAAAACAATGTTTTTCCTTTAAGCAATTACATTCAAACTGGTGTTAAATGGGACTCAGTACACACCTGTCATCATTTAAAGTGCCTCTGATTAAGCCCTGGTTCACATTGGTGCGTTTTGACATGTCAAATCGGCGGCAATTGCACCGTCCTAATCGGTGCGATGCTGCAAGAAAACTGGTCAGGGAGGCTGTTGAAAGGCCTACAGCAACATTAACCTCCCTGGGGGTATGATCCTTTCAGAAAAAATATGCTGAAAGCGGTACCATTATTTGCAAGGAAATTTGGCGTTTTATATGTAGGCCTGTAATTCTTAGGAATAACTCACTTAAATCTGACCAAACAAGAGACTAGTAGGCATCCCGGGTATGACATTTTTTTAAAAACTAAATTATAATATAATAAATAATTATAAATAATTATAACAAATAATAATATAATTCTAATAAAAATTATTCAATAATGTAATCAACTCAAAATCACTGAAATTTGCTCAGTTGCAGAATTGTTGCTGTCATTTTTTTTTTTATGACGAATTTCCCCACAAATCGCTATCGCACAATTCTGCAAGTGATTATAATTTATTATCGCTGTTTTCTAGCTGCTCTAAAACCATTTTTGACATGAAGGGACACTTTTGGTTGCTATGGACAATCTACAGTTTGCAGGGAGAACGAAAGGTTTTTATTATATAAAATAACATGCAAGACACTGGGCAGACCACTAGGGACAAGGGGTGTGTGTATTTTTTACATACAGTACTGTAATCTATAAGATTACAGTATACTGTATGTAATGTGTTTGTTTACGTTTTTGAATTTGGCGCCGTTCTCCGCTCCCGTGCGTCTTAACGTCTCAGGGAATGGAGATCGGCGGCACAGGAGGACGCTGTGTGAATCGAGCGAGGTCCCGCTCGCTCACACAGCGCGGTGGCATCGCTGGATCCAGGGACAAGGTAAGTAACTTTGTCTGCTGCTGCAGCGAGGCAAGCCCGAGTCTGACTTGGGGTTACCGCTTTTGGTATGAAAATCTCACCCCGAGTCAGACTCGGGAATACCGCCAGGGGGGTTAAAGGAGCTGCAGGAATATCAGGAATATCTGGCAAGTACTGGCTGCCTGGTACATGTGATAATCTCTCGTTTTCTTCATATGTTTGGGCTATGGGGTAGAGTGTCAAGACGGAAACATTGTCTTAAGAAAAACATCCAAGCCTGGCTAAACTTAGCAAAAACACATTTGAAGTCTCCCAAAAGCATGTGGGAAAATGTGTTATGGTCTGATGAAACCAAGGATGAACTTTTTAGCCATAATTCCAAATGGTTTGTTTGGTGCAAAAACAACACTGCACATCACCACAAGACCACATACCCACTGTGAAGAATGGTGGTGGTTACAGCATCATGCTTTGGGGAGGTTTTTCTTCAGCTGGAACATGGGCCTTAGTCAAGGTAGAGGGTATTATGAACAGTTTCAAATGCCAGTCAATATTGGCACAGAACCTTCAGGCTTCTGCTAGAGAGATGAACATGAAGAGGAACTTCATCTTTCAGCATGACAATGACCCAAAGCATACATCCAAATCAACAAAGCAATGGCTTTACCAGAAGGAGATTAAAGTTTTGGAATGGCCCAGTCAGAGCCCAGACCTAAATCCGATTGAAAATCTGTGGAGTAATCTGAAGAAGGCTGTGTACGGGAGATGCACTTGCAATCTAACAGATTAGGAGTGTTTTTGCAAAGAAGTCAAGATGTGCCATGCTGAAAGACTTATGCCGCGTACACACCATCACTTTATGTGATGAAAAAAAACGACACTTTCTGTGAAGTAAAAAATGACGTTTTTGAAACTTCAATTTTCAAAGACGAAGTTGCCTACACACCATCGTTTTCTCACAATGATCTTGCAAAGCGAGGTTACGTTCCACCACGTTTTACCATTGAAGCTCGCTTCATAAGTAGCTTCTGGGCATGCGTGGATGAAAAAACGTCTTAGAAAACTACGTTTTTTGCTACACACGGTCAATTTCTGTGAAGTAAAAAGTGCACTTTTGAAAAACGACACATAAAATTGAAGCATGCTTCAATTTTTTTTTGGTCGTTTTTTACAAGACATAAAACGACGTTTTCCCCCACACACAGTCAATTAAAGTGACGTTTTTAAAAACGTCATTTTTTTTCATCACATAAAGTGATGGTGTGTACGGGGCATTATACTCAAAAAGTCTGAGTGCTGTAATAAAATCAAAAGGTGCTTCAAAGTATTAGTTTAAGGGTGTGCACACTTATGCAACCATATTATTTTATTTTTACTTCCCTCCACCTAACAGATTTCTGTTTGTTGTTCAACTGAAATGTACAGTTTATGGGTCACATTAAAAGGAGAGAAAAGTGCTTTCTTTGTCTCGTTTTTTTACATCACAGAAACCTGACATTTTAAACAGGGGTGTGTAGACTTTTTATATCCACTGTAAGTATACAGTCATTGGGGTCAATCCATACACGGAGATAAATAGGTACAGTAAAGTTCAATCACTAGGCTGTACGGCTAAGCAGAAGTACAGTACGTATGTGTAATAAGAAAACAAAGCTACTCTATATACATATAACCTGACACAAAAATGAGAAGCTTCAGGTCAAAATAATATTTTTATAGCTCCTTGTGTTTGAGCTCTTTAGATAACAGACTACCAGTTTTATATATGTATATCAGTTGTTGGGATGGTTGCCAATATGCAAATCCTACTGTAAAGTGAACCTGTGCTATGTTACTATGCACACTTACACACTCCAGCACTTCCCTCTTGCACATACTGCCTGCTGTTATATCCTCTGCTCTTCTCTCCTACACAACTGTTATTATATCCTCCACAATCCTCTTAGCTCCATGGTGATACTAATTAAATAAAGAGGAAAATAAACTATGAAAAATAATATATATATATATATATATATATATATATATATATATATATATATATATATATATATATATATATATATATAAAAGCAGCCCCCTTTCACACATTTATGATGTATATAAAGTACATAAGTAAACACCTATTATGGTATATATTAGGTCAGGGCTTATTTTCAGTGGAAACGCAGTTCTGGCTTTTCCAACACTTAATGGCAAGGGGTGCTGGAGGGTGGATTGATGCTGGCGACTGAATGATCTATTGACGCTGGGGAGGGCTTATTGTTGCAGGATAATCTATTGTTGCTGGTAGGGGATCTTATGTTGCTGGGGGTCAATTGGTGCAGGGAGAGAACTACTATTAATGCTTGCTGCTGAAAGGCCTATTGATGGTAACTACTAATAGATCTATTGTTGCTGAGAGTGATTTATTATTCCTGGGTGGGGTCTATTGTTCCTGGGTGCAGGGGATCTATTTTACTTTTTTGTTATCGCATCATACTAATTACTTAGTACCACAAAAATGATACTTGGTTCTGTGTTCTCTGAAAGGGGCAGTACTGGGAATCTAGGGGGTGCAACCTAGGTACGATGCTCAGAGGTGGATGGGGGACAGAGAAGGGGGGAGTACCTGCACCTGTTCTCAGAGAAAAAAAAAACACCCATGTATTAGGCATCTCTATCCACAGTAAAGTTAGAAAAAAAATTACAGGGTCATCATTTAGATTTAACTTTAAAAGTAATGTGCTGCACAGCTTTTTTTTTTTTTTTTTTTAACATGCCGCTTTATTACAGCTTTAAAATATAAAAAAAAAAATAGCATTCTGAATCAAGATATATTTGGTACTTATTAAAGTCAACTTTCGTCCTCTATCTACTTTCCACACTATGAATCCCTTTCTCAATGAAAATGGATTTTTTGCCATCCCAGGAAGACGTACAAATCGGGCGCAGTGCATCGTCAGGGAGACAGCTGTGTATTCCTGGTTCTTGCATCTGGACACACGAAGATCTACGGCACATGTGGCTAATTGGGGACCAGCTGCAAGAAGAGACAGACAACCGTCTCCTGATCACTTCAGAAGAGCAGATGGAGGTGTGGGACCCGGGCAGAAAAGTTTATTGTTGATAAAACAACAAACAAGGTAATTAAAAAAAAAAAAAAACGAGGGGGGCGGGGTGTTAATGAAATGATTTAGAAAGCATATCATGCTTGTGTGTATATATATATATATATATATATATATATATATATATATATATATATATATATATTAATAAAAACCATTTCCTCAAGGTTTTCATTTTTCTTGATTTTTTTTTGACCACTTGCCTACTTTTTATTCCCACCTGGCTGAAAAAAATCGAGAACACTGCTTTTTATAAGCTGAAACACAAGAATATATTTTTACTGCAAGATGCAGTTTGAACTGCTATAAAATAACGCAATTTGCGTGCATCCAGCAGAGTTCATGGAATATAATCACTGGCTGTGCAAAGAGCCATGAATAGATGGAGCCGCTGAGAAATAGTGAACAGGACCGGCAGTGGCACCTAACCGCTGAGAAATCAGAAGATTCCTGGCGCTACAATTCGCACTGGCCTCAAAGGGGTTGTAAAGGTTTGTTTTTTATTTTCTAAATAGGTTCCTTGAAGCTAGTGCATTGTTGGTTCACTTACCTTTTCCTTCCATTTCCCTTCTAAATGTTTTTTTTCTTTGTCTAAATTTCTCACTTCCTGTTTCTCCTCAGTAAGCTTACCCCCATCATCCATGGGGGTTAGTCAGCCAGAACAGCTTACTGAGGAGGAACAGGAAGTGAGAAATTCAGACAAAGAAAAAAAACATTTAGAATGGAAATTGAAGGAAAAGGTAAGTGAACCAACAATGCACTAGCTTAAAGGAACCTATTTAGAAAATAAAAAAACGAACCTTTACAAGCCCTTTAATCGCAGGTGTGAATGTAGCCTCACTAACAGACAATTTGTTTGGCAGCTCTTCGCATTAACACAACACGCCTCATCAAAGAGGTATATATGAATAAATACATCTATCGGTGCTGTATTGTTTCTTGCGATAGATTTATTCTGCTGCTCACCAGAACAACCTGCGCAAACAGGCGGTGAAAAAGATGCTTGGAATGCATTCCTGATACCCTGTCAGAGACTGTGCCAAATGCCTGGGTGCCCATCATCACTTAGCCAAACAGTCCAACCACACAAAACTTTATTCTAACACAGGACCCTTCACTTTCTAATTCTGGAAAATCACTGGGAGATAGTTTTTTACAAAAATGATTGAACAAATACTTCCAAAACTGCATGCTTGTATCAGTTTGGCACATTCCTCACCTCTCAGAGCATGACTAACAGTCAATACTGTACACAAAGACAAAACTCATACGCAAAAAAACAACAGAAAAATGAATAAATAAAATGACCAAACGATAGGAAACACAGTAAAGAAAGCAGGTAGCACTTTTATAACTTGTGTCAAATTATGAAAGAAGCCCCGCCGTCTTTAAACTTTGCAATCACTAACATATAAAGCACACCAAATATTTAGCATTACTAAAAAAGGTATATAAATATGTGTAGAAGAAATTTACCAAACACAGAAGGACACAACTATACACACACACTGGGTGGACTATAAGCATAGAAGAGGATCAAGGTCAGTCTCTCTCAACCTTTATAACATGGAAGAACCCTTGAAATAACTTTCCATTCTCAGGGAACCCTTGCTAATAATTACTATATCTACAGCTCACAGTACATTAGTCTGATGGTCACTGAGGAAAATGCTCCGGACACCGGAGGGCATTGGGAAGAACGCTCCGCACACCGGAGGGCATTGGGAAGAACGCTCCGCACACCGGAGGGCATTGAGAAGAGCGCTTCGCACACCGGAGGGCATTGGGAAGAACGCTCCGCACACCGGAGGGCATCGTGAAGAACGCTCCGCACACCAGAGGGCATCGTGAAGAACGCTCCGCACACCGGAGGGCATCGTGAAGAACGCTCCGCACACCGGAGGGCATTGGGAAGAACGCTCCGCACACCGGAGGGCATTGGGAAGAACGCTCCGCACACCGGAGGGCATTGGGAAGAACGCTCCGCGCACCGGAGGGCATTGGGAAGAACGCTCCGCACACCGGAGGGCATTGAGAAGAGCGCTCCGCACACCGGAGGGCATTGGGAAGAACGCTCCGCACACCGGAGGGCATCGTGAAGAACGCTCCGCACACCGGAGGGCATTGGGAAGAACGCTCCGGACACCGGAGGGCATCGGGAAGACCGCTCCGGACACCATCGGGAAGAACGCGCCGGACACCGGAGGGCATCGGGAAGAACGCTCCGGACACCATCGGGAAGAACGCGCCGGACACCGGAGGGCATCGGGAAGAACGCTCCGGACACCATCGGGAAGAACGCGCCGGACACCGGAGGGCATCGGAAAGAACGCGCCGGACACCGGAAGGCATCGGGAAGAATGCTCCGGACACCGGAGGGCATTGGAAAGAACGCTCCGGACACCGGAGGGCATTGGAAGAATGCTCCGGACATCGCAGGGCCATAGGATGAACCCCTTCACTACAAAAGTCCATGTTTTAAATTGTGCCAGCAGTTTTACACCTGAAGCTCAGAAAGGTACATGAGTTACTTTTGGAGCAAAAAGGGACTTTCATCTCTACACTTCACTGGGAGAATGCGGAAAAAAACACATTACCTGCGATTTCTGATCCTACCCCTCCTAATAACATGTAAAAAAGGCTGAAAATCACCTAAATGTACATTATCTCAGGGGCTGACAGATAACAATGGTTGCAGTCAGTGATTACTCATCTGCGAGGCAGGAATTACTCAATGAACCTCTGGAGGATCCCTGATTTACATCATTTCAATCCCACGGATCACTAATATCCGATCACTTGATGAAAAGTGATTCCGCAAAGCCCAGCGTGTCTATTCTGCCAGATTTGCATGGACACACACCATAACTCCTATTGTAGCTCTTCAGATTGTTAAAGGGAGGCACATTTCCTTAGAAAGTAACTTGTCATGTAGAGAACAGTCACAGCAGGGCTGGCACGTCCCATCTGATTTAGTGGGCAAGACTCT
Organism: Rana temporaria; assembly: GCF_905171775.1. Lineage (NCBI taxonomy): Eukaryota > Metazoa > Chordata > Amphibia > Anura > Ranidae > Rana > Rana temporaria. Next base: position 320,063,977 of record NC_053492.1, read on the forward strand.
GGAGCAGCTGTACACAACAACCAATCAGTTTCTAGCTTTCATTTTCAACGCTTAACTGAGGGAGCTGAAGCTAGACGCTGATTGGTGACTGTCCACATCTGCTGCCGATTAGGATCTGCTCCTGAATGGCACACGATGTGCCCGCTGAACTGGAGCCCAGGGGCCCCCGAGTACACAGGCAGTGATCAGAGAGGGTGCAAGTGTCAGCTCACCTGCCATGCACTGGACTCCTCTATTCCGTCCTCTCTAGTCTCCTATGGACCTTGTCCTTGAAGCTGCCGACACACACACAGTCCCCCTCCCTCCATTACCCTCGGCTCTTACTCTGAAGAATCCCGGTCACTGCTCGTCCAGTGACCGCTCCTCTCCTCCGCCGTGCTCGGGCTCTGTGTCAGGAAGGTGTCCCCAGTGCTGAGCCCCGGGGCGCCACTGGCAGCACACATCAGTCTGGCGCGCTCTAGGTGGGCCAGGTGCCAGAGAAGGTAACCACAGAGAAAAGCTGGGAAGGATGGCAGCATCAGGCCGGCCACTGCGCGTGCGCGAGACTTCACGGGCTGGGGGCGGGGAGTGTCACTACAATTAGTTCTTGTGACGAGCCCGGTCATCTGTTATTTCCCACCGTCATGTACTGTGCCAGATGTCAGGGTGCAAGTCGTCTGTGACCCTGGGGCTGAGGACAAAGAGGGTGCTTATTATCGGGGTGACTGCCTGGCACTGCACAGCTGTACACTCCAATACTACAGAGTGATAGCACCTGTAATCATGTATGCCAGCTTTTACCGTTACCGGGCGTTGTTTCCTCTGGGTTCTCCTTTATTCAGGTACCTGGATGGAGACTGGAGCAGCTGTGTATGGCGACCCATCAACTTCTGGCACTTATTTTCATAGTTTACCCTGGGTTCACATTGGTATGATTTGGCATGTCAAATCGCATGCCAAATCGGCGGCAATAGCACCATCCGAAGCGGTGCAGCGCCGCACCGATTCCCAAAAGTAGTTACTGTACTACTTTTGGCGACTTTGGGAGGCGACTTGTATAGACATATGCACAGGAACACCCACAGATGTCTGTCAAATCTCCACTAAAGTCGGACCAAATCGCCTGGTTAGAAATCGTGCGAGTTCAGCAAGATTTCTAACCCATTCCAATGGGAACCTAGGCTCAAAGTGGAATTTCCCCCATAAAGCGAAAGTTCACCTATATGCCCCATCCCTTTCTTCTTTTGGAACTTTTTTTGTGGGGGGGGAGCAGGTACCTGGTTATGACAGGTACCCAGTGGCAGTGCCACCACTAGGCGCACTGCTGCCTAGGGCGCCCAGCCACTGGTGTTCCTACTCTGTTCACTCTGCAGCAAGTTACTAAGCCTCAGCAGGCAGCCGCTGCTCCGTTTGCACATAGGAGATTTACTAAAACTGGAGAATGCTAAATCTGGTGCAGCTCTACATAGAAACCAATCATCTTCCAGGTTTTATTGTCAGAGCTTAACTGAAAAAGCTGAAGATAAAAGCTGATTGGCTACCATGCAGAGCTGCACCAGATTTTGCACTCTCCAGCTTTAGTAAATCTCCCCCATAGTGTCATAGGCACAGCAGCGGCGGTGGTCTGTGTCCCAACTCCCAAATGAAAGAAAGCAAGCAAACATTCATTGATAGGCGCTGGTAGGCTGCATTTGATGGGCGCTGGTAGGCTGGATTGATGGATGCTGGTAGGCTGGATTAATGGGCGCTGGTAGGCTGGATTGATGGGCACTGGTAGGCTGCATTCCATGGGTGCTGGTAAGCTGCATTTCATGGGCGCTATTAGGCTGCATTGATGGGCAATGGTGAGGCTGCATTTGATGGGTGCTTCATTAAAAGGTTGGGTATACATGGGCAGGGCAAAGGGGAAGGAGTCAGGGGTGGAGCTAAGGGGCAGGCAAAATAAGGTTTCGCCTAGGGTGTCAAAAATCATTGCATCAGCCCTGCAGGTACCCACTTGGCCTCCCAGATGTTTTGGAAATACCTGATGCTCAACTACACTGCAGAGTGCATGAGCATCATAGGAAATGTAGTTCCAAAACATCTGGGGTGCAAAGGTTCGCTAACACTAGCCTAGGCGATCCAAGTAGAAGTTTGCCCTCTGCTCACAGCCTTCTGGGACACTTCACGTGTCCCAGAAGGCTGCAGGACCATTCACAAAGCACAATGCATCTCACATGCGCAGTGGGAAGCCAACTGTGAAGTTGCAAGGAGTCAGAGGCAGCTTCCCTTAGTAAGCATGCTGGCGCTGTGGACCTAAAGGTTGGGGAAGGACCAGTCCAGTTGAAGTCGGTGTCCATTTTATTTTTTCAAAGAGGTGAAGAACTTCTTTAACCACTTCAGCCCCAGAAAATTTTACCGCTAAATATATGTACAATTAGGAATGATTGAGACAAACCTAATGACGTGTACCCAAGGTTAAAACATGATAAATAATCGTGAGTCCACAAATAGAATAGAAAAAAGGCTTAATGGTAAAGTCTCTTAAGCAATAATAAAAAACTCCAAAAAAATTAGTGAGTCAATCAGCAATAAAGTGACTTGTCTTCACAGGCATAGAGTGACAATCTGAAGTGCATCCACCACCGAAAATAAATGGAGGCTTACCGGATTCAGTGGACCCAAATAGGCTTATACCTAATGGGTCATAAAGACTTGTAAATGATGGTATCCAACTTCTAGAGGTATCTTAGATGGCAGGCAGGAGGGAGAGGTCCAGTGCAATGTAATGAACGTACCAGGAGAAGGATTATCCCAATAACAGCCTTTGATGTTTAAGGATTTGGACCCATGTAAGTGGTTCAAAATCACAGCAACAAACAGCTGTCACCACAGGCAGTGGATAGGCAACATTCCCAACGGGCAGTTAATGAGAATTTACCGCAACTCCTTGCTCTCTCACAGATCAGTACCAACTGTGTTTCCCAGGATAGAGACCCTCTATCCTATTTGGGTCCACTGAATCCGGTAAGCCTCCATTTATTTTCGGTGGTGGATGCACTTCAGATTGTCACTCTATGCCTGTGAAGACAAGTCACTTTATTGCTGATTGACTCACAATTTTTTTTGGAGTTTTTTATTATTGCTTAACCTCCCTGGCGGTATGATTCTGTCAGAAAAAACATGCTAAAAGCGGTACCATTATTTGCAAGGAAATTTGGCGTTTTATATTGTAGGTCTGTAATTTTTAGAAATAACTCACTTAAATCTGACCAAACAAGCTTCTAATAGGCATCCCGGGTATGACATTTTTTTAAAAACAAAATTATAAATTATAATATAATAAATAATTATAAATAATTATAACAAATAATAATATAATTATAATAAAAATTATTCAATAATGTAATCAAATCAAAATCACTGAAATTTGCTCAGTTGCAGAATTGTTGCTGTCATTATTTTTTTTTTTTTATGACGAATTTCCCCACAAATCGCTATCGCACAATTCTGCAAGTGATTATAATTTATTATCGCTGTTTTTTAGCTGATCTAAAACTATTTTTGACATAAAGGGACACTTTTGGTTGCTATGGACAATCTACAGTTTGCAGGGAGAAAGAAACGTTTTTATTATATAAAATGACATGCATGACACAGGACAGACCACTAGGGACAGGGGGGGTGTGTTTTTTTTACATACAGTACTGTAATCTATAAGATTACAGTATACTGTATGTAAGGTGTTTGTTTACTTTTTTGAATTTGGCGCCGTTCTCCGTCCCCGTGCGTCGTAACGTCGCAGGGAACGGAGATCGGCGTCACACGGAGGCACTGTGTGAATCGAGCGAGGTCCTGCTCGCTCACACAGCGCGGTGGCATCGCTGGATCCAGGGACAAGGTAAGTAAAACATGCCTGTGGATCTAGCGAGGCAAGCCCGAGTCTGACACGGGGTTTCCGCTCGCAGCAGGAAAATCTAACCCCGTGTCAGACTCGGGAAGACCGCCAGGCAGGTTAAGAGACTTTACCATTAAGCCTTTTTTCTATTCTATTTGTGGACTCACGATTATTTATCATGTTTTAACCTTGAGTAATTAGGTTTGTCTCAATCATTCCTAATTGTACATATATTTAGCGCTACACTTTTTTGTCTTATCGTTTGTTTTTACAGAATTGATCTATTTCTGTTGTGTTTGGCTTCCATTTGTATGTTCATTCAAGTAGCGCGGTGTTATTTATACTGTTTGTATAATTTTCTTCACCAGAAAATTTTACCCCCTTCCTGACCAGAGCACTTTTTACAATTTGGCACTGCGTCTCTTTAACTGACAATTGCACGGTCATGCAATGCTGTACCCAAACAAAATTTGCGTCCTTTTTTCTACAAATAGAGCTTTCTTTTGGTGGTATTTTATTTTTTGCGCTGTAAACAAAAAAAGAGCAACAATTTTTTTAAAAAAAATATATTTTTTGCTATAATAAATATCCCAAAAATGTTTTTAACCACTTAAGATCCGGACCATTATGCAGGTAAGGGACCTGGCCAGTTTTTGCGGCACTGCGTCGCTTTAACTGACAATTGCGCGGTCGTGCGATGTGGCTCCCAAACAAAATTGGCGTCCTTTTTTTCCCCACAAATATGGCTTTCTTTTGGTGGTATTTGATTACCTCTGCGGTTTTTATTTTTTGAGAGAAAATTTTGAAAAAAAATGCAATATTTTTTACTTTTTGCTATAATAAATATCCCCAAAAAAGATCTAAAAAAACATTTTTTTTTCTCAGTTTAGGCCGATACGTATTCTTCTACCTATTTTTGGTAAAAAAATCGCAATAAGCGTTTATCGATTGGCCTGCGCAAAATTTAAAGCGTTTACAAAATAGGGGATAGTTTTATGGCATTTTTATTAATAATTATTTTTTACTACTAATGATAGATCAGCAATTTTTTTTCGTGACTGAGACATTATGGCGGACACATCGGACAATTTTGACACATTTTTGGCACCATTGTCATTTTCACAGCGAAAAGTGCTATAAAAATGCATTGATTACTATGAAAATGACAATTGCAGTTCAGGAGTTAACCACTAGGGGGCGCTGTAGGGGTTAAGTGTGACCTCATGTGTGTTTCTAACTGTAGGGGGGCGGGGCTGGATGTGTGACGTCAGTGATCGTCGTTCCCTATATCAGGGAACAGACGATTACTGACATTGCCACAGTAAATCGGCTCTGAGGGTCCCGTGGGCACGGTCACGAAGTTTCAGGCCGGGTCACGGCTGGGCTCTTAAAGGCGACGTGTATATATACGTGACTGTGCCTAGCCGTGCCATTCTGCAGACGTATATCCGCGTTAGGCAGTCCTTAAAGCGGAGGTTCACCCGAAAACAATTATATACTGACATCTTCAGTATGCTGGTATTTTTTTTTTTCCGCTGTACATACCTTCTTATAGTTCTTTTTACCCGGCTTCCGGGTTCTCACTGCCCCAGGGAGTAGGCATTACTATGAAGATGCGTAGATGATTGACGTGCGGGTAAGGCGCGTCACACGTTCCGAAAATAGACGAAGTGGGACTCGGCTTTATACAGCGCCTGCGCAGTCAGCTCTACACGGCAGGTACAGGCGCCGTATAGAGTCGAGTCCTAGTTCGTCTATTTTCGGAACGCGTGATGCGCCCTACCCGCACGTCAATCATCTACGCCTCTTCATAGGAACGCCTACTCCCTGCGGGAGTGAGAACTCTGAGCCGGGTGAAAAGAACTATAAGACGGTAAGTACAGCGAAAAAAAAAAAATACCAGAATACTGTAGATGTCAGCAGTATGCTGGATGTAATTGTATATAGAGATGGTTTTTAGGGTGAACCTCCGCTTTAAGTGGTTAAAAAACAAATTTCTTAATCAGTTTAGGCCAATATATATTCTTCTACACCAAGGGTGTCAAACTTAATTTCATTGTGGGCCGCATCAGCATTATGATTGCCCTCAAAAGGCTGGTTGTATCTGTAAGATTAGATGTCTAGCGCATCCCCTCCCCTTACATTAGATGTCAAGAGCCACCCCACCATCAGAAGTTCGGTCCTCTACTCTCCTTTACATCACAGTGCACCTCCCTTACCTTATGCTGCTTCTGGGAAGAAGCTGGATGCATTACTTGAAAGCAGAAAGTAAGGGTCTGGAGGAGGGTCAGAGGAGGGCCGGAGAGGTGCGAGGGCCACATGCAATGAGCTGGAGGGCCGGATTCGGTCCGCGGGCCTTGTGTTTGACACCTGTGTTCTACACAATTTTTTTCACAATAAGCGTATATTGATTGGGTTGCGCTAAAGTTATAGCGTCTGCAAACTATGGGAAAGATTTATGTCATTTTTATTATTTATTTATTTTTACTAGTAAAAATCATCAGATCAGACACTTTTGGGTGGTGCTCCGCATTAACACAATCATTCTGTACAGAAAAGAAACAGTGGGAAAACACTACATACATAAAGTAACAAAGCTGTCCTGTGCATATAATATATCTGCTAGATTGATGCCTCCCCAGTACTCGGACCCCTCTGCACCCCAGATATCCCCCCAGCACTCGGACCCCTCCACACCCTAGATATCCCCCAGCACTCTGACCCCTCTACACCCCAGATATCCCCCCAGCACTCGGACCCCTCCACACCATAGATATCCCCCCAGCACTCTGACCCCTCTACACCCTAGATATCCCCCCAGCACTCTGACCCCTCTACACCCTAGATATCCCCCCAGCACTCAGACCCCTCTGCACCCCAGATATCCCCCCAGCACTCGGACCCCTCTACACCCTAGATATCCCCCCAGCACTCTGACCCCTCTACACCCCAGATATCCCCCCAGCACTCGGACCCCTCCACACCATAGATATCCCCCCAGCACTCTGACCCCTCTACACCCTAGATATCCCCCCAGCACTCTGACCCTTCTACACCATAGATATCCCCCCAGCACTCTGACCCCTCTACACCATAGATATTCCCCCCAGCACTGTAACCATATACCGTAAGATACCCCTTGTATTGTGACCCCACTACATCCCTGATATCTTGTGCTAAATGTGTCTCCTGTAAAAAATTTACATCTGCAGAGTATCGTTTTATTTCTGGTAAGACCTTATGGGCCATATTCTCATACATTTCAGGCGGCGGAACGTATGTACTTTACGTTACGCCGCCGCAAGTTTAAGTGGCAAGTGCCGGATTCCCAAACCACTTACCTGTGAACTTGCGGCGGCATCGCGTAAAGTCCACCCGTGTAAGCCATCCTAATTCAAATGATCCAGGCAGGGGGCGTGGATCATTTAAATTAGGCGCGCTCCCGCGCCGATCGTAATGCGCATGCTCCGTCGGGTAAATTACCCGACTTGCATCGCGCTAAATGACGTCTCACGGACGTCATTTGTTTTGACTGTAACGTAAATGGCGTCCAGCGCCATTCACGGACGACTTACGTAAACGACGTTCAATTTTGAAATTTCGACGCGGGATCGACGGCCATACTTAACATTGAGTACGCCACCTAGGGGGCATCTTTATCTTTACGCCGCGTATCGCTTACGGAAACGACGTTAAAACACTACGGCGGGCAAGCGTACGTTCGAGAATCGGCGTGAGTAGTCATTTGCATATTCTACGCTGACCGCCACCTAGCGGTCAGCGTAAATATTGCAGTCTAAGATACAACGGCGCAGGCTGGTGTATCTTAGGCATGTTTAAGTGTATCTCATTTTGAGAATACACTTAAACATAGGAAAGGGACTTACGTAGGCGTATCTGTTGATACGCCTACGTAACTTGTTTAAGAATATGGCCCTATGTCTTTTTGTTGGGGTATTTAATCCTCATATTGTAAGTTAAGAGATGTAATGTTATCATGTTGTCTAAAGCCTCGTACACACGATCGGACTTCCATCTGACTTTTCCGTAGATTTTTGTCCGAAAGGTGTTGTCCGTGAACTTGGTATTCATACACACGGCAGAACTTTTTCAGCCAACAAACACAAACGTAGTGACGTTTCAACGTACTTACGACACTTCAAGAGGAAGTTTAATTCTCATGCTTCACCCTTTGGGCTCCTTCTGCTAATCTCGAGTTAGTAGAAGTTTGGTCAGTGTTGATTCGTGCTTTTCAGTTCGTTTCTGAACAGTCGTTCGTCAACCAGCCATGTTGCGCAATCCTACGAGAGAGCGTGCTATTTATGGGCTTGGAGTTATTGCTTTGACTCTAGCCCGGTCAAGGAACAGGAGGAGGAGTCGTTGGACCAAAAATTGGTTGCTTAATCGTGACAAATTTTGAGAATAATCCTAATGATTTTAGGAATTATCTCCGAATAACGGACTGTTTTCCTTGCTGTCCCCCTATATTAGGAAGCATGACACCTGCATGAGGGTTGCTATTCCAGCAGAGCAAAGGCTCATAGCCACCTTGCGGTACTTGGCGACAGAGAGAAGTCTCCAGGATATTAAGTTTACCACTGGGATCTCTCCCCAGGCTCTGGGAGTCATTATTCCAGAGACCTGTTGTGCCATCATACAAGTCCTACAGAAGGACTATATTCGGGTACATTTTATTCTTTAATACCAAATTCTATGTACTTAATGTTTTCTAATGTCTTTTACAAATTTTTGGATTCCCATTATTGTAATATGCTATGAATGTCCTCTTTGACCCCATGCATGCTGTAAGCTTTTTCTTGGCCTACATGCATATTTTCCTTACTAACCTCCCCAGCATGCTACCCTGGGCTCATACACACCTGGCCTAGTAACGTAATTTTTTTTGCTGCTTCATTTTTATGTTTACCCTAAACGCCCCCTAAAATGTGTGACGATCTTATTATTGTCCTCAAATTCATGCAGAGTGCAAGAGTCCTTTTTTTTTGGGTGCACAAACTCTATAAGCCTCCCTTCCACCCCAAAATGTCGGCTGACTTTGCAAAACCCATACACAGTATACCTCTTTTGTGGTAAGATTTCTGCATTAATTCTCCAAAGCATGTAGTGCAAGGGCCTGCCTGATTATCTTCAAATTGTACACTATAAATGTTTGGTCTCCTAAAATTCTCCAAAGCATGTAGTGCAAGGGCCTGCCTAATTACCTTTAAATTGTACACTATAAATGTTTGGTCTCCTAAAATTCTCCAAAGCATGTAGTAAAAGGGCCTGCCAGATTGCCCTCAAATTGTACACTATACATTTTTGGTCTCCTATTATCTTGTTAATGGTAAGTTATGTATGTCAAAATGTGCTTCTATTTGGACAGTGTGCATTCTTCTTTTTGGATTATGACACTTCTTACCTGTCCACTGGGCTGCCAATCTTAAAAAAAAGGACAGAGGGGCTGGCCAAATTATCCTTAATGTTTTATGCATTTAGCTCTCATGGAAGTGGAGAGGGTTACTGTAACGGCTACCCACTGGTAGTGAGGGGTATCAGCCGTTGGAGACGTCCTTTTTGCTGACAAGTTATGATATGCAGGTACCGCCGGTATATCCCATCGAACGCCCTTCCAAGAAACGAGACGGGCTACGTTTGAAGGGTCAAGCAGACTGACTTTATTTGGCATATTTCACCTGCTTATATCTGCTTACAACTGTTACAAGAACAATGACAGTTTCCGCCCCCCCCCCCTTCACCCAGTAGGGGGCTTCAACACAGACCCCCTGAAACAATGACATCTCCTTGAATTAATCACTTGACCAGTCTCTAGATGCTTCGGTACCGCAAACCACTTAACATTTTCTGGCCAGGCACATTCCTTTCTCAATAGAATTCAGTTAACCTTTAAAACAATTATCACTCACACATAATCCCCATCAGCATACACCTCACAGGGGGGCTGTTACCTACACAAGAGAGAGTTCTCATTAGCTATGTGAAGGGAATATTAGCATTCAGCAATGAAAGAGACTTGTCCAATTAACCCTTTGAGCAATGTGGTACATCCAATTGTGACAAGCCATGCAGTTCCTTGTAGTCCTTCCTGCCTGAAGATTATAACTGTCCCGGCAGCATGCATATGTCCGTTACACTACTCCCCTTTTGTGGAACACTCCGGCAGACCCGGATTGATCCTTTTCGGATCAACTTGGGGATGTCCGGTCTGCTGTTAGGGTAAAAGTTCCGTTTGCCTGGACAGTCCGTCGGCCTTCCCATTGGCTTACCAGGTCGGTAGCTGATGGTGACGGTGAATAATAGAATTCAATTCTGGAACAGTCACTTGCTTTGCTCTCTCAATGGCTCCCAAAACCTGTTGCTGATGCTCTTGGGACAGATACGGCACCACCTGGATGCAAATCCCATTTAATCTTTTGACAATTTCCGCCTGTTTGTGCATTTCAATGTTCAAGCCACGGGACATCTCATAATACATGACATAGTGTCGTTGCATCTCTGATTTCTCACTGGCCAACTTGTCACATTCCCATTTTAGACTGTGATATTGTGCCGGATCTACAGTACATGTCGGGGAAGGTACTCTTACCCGGTTCTCAGCAGCAAGCGGGTTGATTCCAGCAACGCGGGTGGTCACGGCACAAGCAGCAGCAGGTGTAGGTAAATAAGCCGAAGTCAGAGGGCCAATGTCGTTGCCCAGCACCACCTCGGCAGGTAGGTTGTCCATGATACCAACTGTGGTCTTTTCTGACCCGGCTCCCCAGTCTAAGTGCACCCGTGCGGTGGGTACGCGAAATACAGCACCCCCTGCGACCCGGACGGCAACTGTGTGAGTGGACACGTTCTCTGGCTTTACCAGATGTTTTTGAATCAGAGTGATAGTAGTCCCGGAATCTCTTAGGCCTTGTGCTACTTGTCCATTCACTCGTACCTCCTGACGGTGATGCTGACGGTTATCTGGAGAGGCCGCTTGTATTGGGTCTGCCTCATACCAAATTCCCAGACATTCCTCAGGGCCCCCCTCGGTCTCCAGGCAGTGGGCCGCAGAGGGACGTGATGGAGTGACCTCTGTGTTGGGTGTTGTGCGTCTCCAATTGTTATTTGTAGCTCTCAAAGGGCAATAACGAGCAATATGTCCCGTGTCGCTGCAGTGATGGCACGTCACCCTAGGCGAATCCCGGGGATAGTTGCTAGGCCCCTGAGGACGTGGTGGGACTGGAGCCCGAAACTCTGGGCGTGGGGTGACGGTTGGAGTACGCGGTTCTACCTTCTGAGCCAGCCGCATAGTACCCTGGCTTACTTTCCTTGTCTCCGCGTACTCATCTGCTAGCCGAGCCGCCTCGTTTAAGTTAGCGGGACGGCGATATCGTACCCAGTCTTGTATGTCTGCGGCCAGGTCTTGGAAGAAATGTTCCATTAGGAACAGCTGCAATACTTCCTCCCCGGTGTTGGCCTTGGACCCAAAGGGATGCCACCCTTTGTAACTGGTTGGCCCATTCCATGTGGGAGTCCACAGCCATCTTCTTGGACTCCCGGAAGCGACGGCGGTAGGCTTCTGGCGTTACGGCATATCGGGTTAGCAGCGCCTTTTTAACTTGCTGATATTGTGAAATATCCTCTGGAGCGAGAGCCCGAAAGGCTTCATTGGCTTTGCCCGACAATTTCCCCGACAAAATAGTGACCCATTGGTCTGGTGGTACCTGGTGTAGTGAGCACTGCCTCTCAAAATCCGCCAAGTATTTTCTTTCCTGTAGCAGCAGGTGGGGGGGTAGGAACTGCAGGTGTACTGGGCTGTCTCGCTCTTACCAGTTCCAGTTCTTGTCCCCTCTTCGTTTGTATCTCCTCCCTTGCTTCCCGGAACAGCTGGTTTATTAGTTCCATGGACGTTTCGGTATATCCCATCGAACGCCCTTCCAAGAAACGAGACGGGCTACGTTTGAAGGGTCAAGCAGACTGACTTTATTTGGCATATTTCACCTGCTTATATCTGCTTACAACTGTTACAAGAACAATGACAGTTTCCGCCCCCCCCCCTTCACCCAGTAGGGGGCTTCAACACAGACCCCTGAAACAATGACATCTCCTTGAATTAATCACTTGACCAGTCTCTAGATGCTTCGGTACCGCAAACCACTTAACATTTTCTGGCCAGGCACATTCCTTTCTCAATAGAATTCAGTTAACCTTTAAAACAATTATCACTCACACATAATCCCCATCAGCATACACCTCACAGGGGGGCTGTTACCTACACAAGAGAGAGTTCTCATTAGCTATGTGAAGGGAATATTAGCATTCAGCAATGAAAGAGACTTGTCCAATTAACCCTTTGAGCAATGTGGTATATCCAATTGTGACAAGCCATGCAGTTCCTTGTAGTCCTTCCTGCCTGAAGATTATAACTGTCCCGGCAGCATGCATATGTCCGTTACACTACTCCCCTTTTGTGGAACACTCCGGCAGACCCGGATTGATCCTTTTCGGATCAACTTGGGGATGTCCGGTCTGCTGTTAGGGTAAAAGTTCCGTTTGCCTGGACAGTCCGTCGGCCTTCCCATTGGCTTACCAGGTCGGTAGCTGATGGTGACGGTGAATAATAGAATTCAATTCTGGAACAGTCACTTGCTTTGCTCTCTCAATGGCTCCCAAAACCTGTTGCTGATGCTCTTGGGACAGATATGGCACCACCTGGATGCAAATCCCATTTAATCTTTTGACAATTTCCGCCTGTTTGTGCATTTCAATGTTCAAGCCACGGGACATCTCATAATACATGACATAGTGTCGTTGCATCTCTGATTTCTCACTGGCCAACTTGTCACATTCCCATTTTAGACTGTGATATTGTGCCGGATCTACAGTACATGTCGGGGAAGGTAGTCTTACCCGGTTCTCAGCAGCAAGCGGGTTGATTCCAGCAACGCGGGTGGTCACGGCACAAGCAGCAGCAGGTGTAGGTAAATAAGCCGAAGTCAGAGGGCCAATGTCGTTGCCCAGCACCACCTCGGCAGGTAGGTGTCCATGATACCAACTGTGGTCTTTCCTGACCCGGCTCCCCATTCTAAGTGCACCCGTGCGGTGGGTACGCGAAATAGAGCACCCCCTGCGACCCGGACGGCAACTGTGTGAGTGGACACGTTCTCTGGCTTTACCAGATGTTTTTGAATCAGAGTGATAGTAGTCCCGGAATCTCTTAGGCCTTGTGCTACTTGTCCATTCACTCGTACCTCCTGACGGTGATGCTGACGGTTATCTGGAGAGGCCGCTTGTATTGGGTCTGCCTCATACCAAATTCCCAGACATTCCTCAGGGCCCCCCTCGGTCTCCAGGCAGTGGGCCGCAGAGGGACGTGATGGAGTGACCTCTGTGTTGGGTGTTGTGCGTCTCCAATTGTTATTTGTAGCTCTCAAAGGGCAATAACGAGCAATATGTCCCGTGTCGCTGCAGTGATGGCACGTCACCCTAAGCGAATCCCGGGGATAGTTGCTAGGCCCCTGAGGACGTGGTGGGACTGGAGCCCGAAACTCTGGGCATGGGGTGACGGTTGGAGTACGCGGTTCTACCTTCTGAGCCAGCCGCATAGTACCCTGGCTTACTTTCCTTGTCTCCGCGTACTCATCTGCTATCCGAGCCGCCTCGTTTAAGTTAGCGGGACGGCGATCTCGTACCCAGTCTTGTATGTCTGCGGCCAGGTCTTGGAAGAAATGTTCCATTAGGAACAGCTGCAATACTTCCTCCCCCGGTGTTGGCCTTGCACCCTTGGACCCAAAGGGATGCCACCCTTTGTAACTGGTTGGCCCATTCCATGTGGGAGTCCACAGCCATCTTCTTGGACTCCCGGAAGCGCCGGCGGTAGGCTTCTGGCGTTACGGCATATCGGGTTAGCAGCGCCTTTTTAACTTGCTGATATTGTGAAATATCCTCTGGAGCGAGAGCCCGAAAGGCTTCATTGGCTTTGCCCGACAATTTCCCCGACAAAATAGTGACCCATTGGTCTGGTGGTACCTGGTGTAGTGAGCACTGCCTCTCAAAATCCGCCAAATATCCATCAATTTCCTCCTCACTTTCTACAAAAGCTTTAAATGCAGTGAACGGTATTTTCTTTCCTGTAGCAGCAGGTGGGGGGGTAGGAACTGCAGGTGTACTGGGCTGTCTCGCTCTTACCAGTTCCAGTTCTTGTCCCCTCTTCGTTTGTATCTCCTCCCTTGCTTCCCGGAACAGCTGGTTTATTAGTTCCATGGACGTTTCTGGATACAAGGATAATCTCCGCTGTACAATCCCAGTAATTACATCTTCTTTGCTGACTGGTGCAAGGGGCTCAGTTCCTTCCATGGATCCATCCATTTCGTCCAGCTCCAGAAGTTCAGCTATCAGCTCCCTCCGTGGTCTGTTGCTGGCGCTCCTACCACGAATCTCCAATAGATCTTTTAGTGTGGATCTTTTCAGCCTGGCATACTGCGACTCCATTCAGAACTTGTTCTTTGGATAAAAGGACCATCCCGCTGCTGCCAACCAATGTAACGGCTACCCACTGGTAGTGAGGGGTATCAGCCGTTGGAGACGTCCTTTTTGCTGACAAGTTATGATATGCAGGTACCGCCGGTATATCCCATCGAACGCCCTTCCAAGAAACGAGACGGGCTACGTTTGAAGGGTCAAGCAGACTGACTTTATTTGGCATATTTCACCTGCTTATATCTGCTTACAACTGTTACAAGAACAATGACAGTTTCCGCCCCCCCCTTCACCCAGTAGGGGGCTTCAACACAGACCCCCTGAAACAATGACATCTCCTTGAATTAATCACTTGACCAGTCTCTAGACGCTTCGGCACCGCAAACCACTTAACATTTTCTGGCCAGGCACATTCCTTTCTCAATAGAATTCAGTTAACATTTAAAACAATTATCACTCACACATAATCCCCATCAGCATACACCTCACAGGGGGCTGTTACCTACACAAGAGAGAGTTCTCATTAGCTATGCAAAGGGAATATTAGCATTCAGCAATGAAAGAGACTTGTCCAATTAACCCTTTGAGCTCAGAATACAATGTGGTACATCCAATTGTGACAAGCCATGCAGTTCCTTGTAGTCCTTCCTGCCTGAAGATTATAACTGTCCCGGCAGCATGCATATGTCCGTTACAGTTACCTGTCCAAACCATCTACCCATTCAACCCCCCTCTAACATTTTTAGAATGTGCCACCAGAGGGGGCAAGGAATCATTTAAGTAGAACTTACCCTTTTTATTGTAAATACTAATTTAAATGGTATACTTTTATGTTGCCCAAGAATGTTTGTGTCAAATATTCTTGCAATTTTATGAGCTCAAGTGGTAATTCTTTTTGCCTTGTTTGACTCCCCAGTTTCCTTCAAACCCCCACCAATGGCAGGATGTGTCGGTGGCTAAATGAGTGTGTTTGAAGTTGTCACTTACGGTTTTGGGAGGAAGATGGCCCTGTTGTCTCCCCTGTTGGGGCCCGGCCAAGGAAAGCCTCCATTTGTCCCCTCTGGTGGCTTGTCTGGTGACTTTTTGATTTAATTTTTCCTGTTGAAAGAATAAAATACATTAACCACTTAGGGACCCCTTCACGCCGATATACGTCGGCAGAATGGCACGGCTGGGCACATCCACGTACCTGTATGTGGCTCTTTAAGCCCAGCCGTGGGGTCGCACGTGCGCCGCCGGCGCGTGCACGCGACCTGGTCCGAAGCTCCATGGCCGCGGGACCCACGGACCCGATCGCCGCTGGAGTCCCGCGATCGGTCCCCGGAGCTGAAGAACGAAGAGAGCTGTGTGTAAACACAGCTTCCCCGTTCTTCACTGTGGCGCTGTCATTGATCGTGTGTTCCCTTATATAGGGGAACACGATCAATGATGTCACACGTCCAGCCCTGCCCCCCTACAGTTAGAAACACATATGAGGTCACACTTAACCCCTCAGCGCCCCCTAGTGGTTAACTCCCAAATTGCAACTGTCATTTTCACAGTAAACAATGCATTTTTATAGCATTTTTTGCTGCGAAAATTACAATTGTCCCAAAAATGTGTGAAAATTGTCCGATGTGTCCGCCATAATATCGCGGTCATGAAAAAAAACTATCCCCTATTTTGTAAACACTATACATTTTGTGCAAACCAATCGATAAACGCTTATTGCGATTTTTTTTACCAAAAATAGGTAGAAGAATACGTATCGGCCTAAACTGAGGAAAAAAATTGTTTTTTTAAATATTTTTGGGGGATATTTATTATAGCAAAAAGGAAAAAATATTGAATTTTTTTCAAAATTGTCGCTCTATTTTTGTTTATAGAGCAAAAAATAAAAACCGCAGTGGTGATCAAATACCACCAAAAGAAAACTCTATTTGTGGGAAGAAAAGGACGCCACTTTTGTTTGGGAGCCACTTCGCACGACCGTGCAATTGTCAGTTAAAGCGACGCAGTGCCGAATCGCAAAGACTGGCCGGGTCCTTTACCTGCCTAAAGGTCCGGGTCTTAAGTGGTTAAAAATGACTACACAAAAAAAGGGTACAACAAAAACAAAACAAGTATAGTTCATATCTGCTTTAAATTGAACTTCATCTTTACACAAAATATTCATACCTAGATTAGAGAAAACATTGGGCCAAATTCTCAAAAACTGTGCGTAACTTAAATTTCAGCAGTTAAGTTACACTGACTTAAAATTTCTACCTAAGTACCTGATCGTCAAAGCACTTAGGTAGAAATTACACGCTGTGTAACTTAAGTGCCGCCGTCGTAAGGCGGTCCTCCTCTCCTGGGGGCGTTTAAAATTTAAATGAGGCGCGCTCCCGCGCCGGCCGTACTGCGCATGCGTGTGACGTCATTTTCCCGACGTGCAGCGCGCGAACGTAATTAACGCCGGTCGGCTTTGAGAATTTCGACGGGACACTAAAGTTGCGACGGGTGAAAAAAAAAGACGCGCCGGGAAAACAATTAATTATAAAAAAAAATGACAGCGTCGCTCAGCATGCATTCCTGAGAGGGTGAACTCCATGCCAATTTTCAAAAAAAAAACCGGCATGGGTTCCCCCCCCAGGAGCATACCAGGCCCTTAGGTCTGGTATGGGTTGTAAGGAGACCCCCCCACGCCGAAAAATTGACGTAGGGGGTCCCCCTACAATCCATACCAGACCCGTATCCAAAGCACGCTACCCGGCCGGCCAGGAATGGGAGTGGGGACGAGCGAGCGTCCCCCCCCTCCTGAGCCGTGCCAGGCCGCGTGCCCTCAACATGGGGGGGTTGGGTGCTCTGGGGCAGGGGGGGCGCACTGCGGGCCCCCCCACCCCAGAGCACCCTGTCCCCATGTTGATGAGGACAGGACCTCTTCCCGACAACCCTTGCCATTGGTTGTCGGGGTCTGCGGGCGGAGGCTTATCGGAATCTGGGAGTCCCCTCAAATAAGGGGGCCCCCAGATACCGGCCCCCCACCCTAAGTGAATGGATATGGGGTACATCGTACCCCTATCCATTCACCTGTAGGCAAAAAGTAAAATGTAGTAAACACACAACACAAG
This sequence comes from Rana temporaria, assembly GCF_905171775.1. NCBI lineage: Eukaryota > Metazoa > Chordata > Amphibia > Anura > Ranidae > Rana > Rana temporaria. The sequence goes on from NC_053492.1 coordinate 320,081,398, forward strand.
GCTTTTTAAAATATTTTATTATTCTGCTCCGGATGCCCCCCCTGTCTTCGTTATTAGCTCAATTACCAGGGGGGGCTTCTTCTTCCACTCTCCGGGGGTCTTCTTCCACTCTCCGGGGGTCTTCCGCTCTCCGGGGGGGGCTTCTCCGGACTCCGGGGGGGCTTCTCCGGACTCCGGGGGGCTTCTTCCATCTTCTCCCCTCTTCCGCTCTTGACTCGGCGAACCCCGGTTCTTCTGCAGCTCTCCGGTGCCTTCTTCTTCAGCGCTGGCTGCCTGCTATGTTTGTGTGTTAGCTCGATTTCAAACAGGCAGCCGGCGCGGTCTTCTGTGATGCCAGGGTCTTCTGGTCTTCTGTTCTTCGATGTTGCCTCGTCGCCTGTTGTCGCTGTAATGATGGAAGCGCGCCTTGCATCACATTTATATAGGCATCACCGTCCCATCATGCTCCGGTAGGTACCCACGTGGTGGGTGCACGTGGGTAGGCACCCACCACGTGGGTACCTACCGGAGCATGATGGGACGGTGATGCCTATATAAATGTGATGCAAGGCGCGCTTCCATCATTACAGCGACAACAGGCGACGAGGCAACATCGGAAGAACAGAAGACCAGAAGACCCTGGCGTCACAGAAGACCGCGCCGGCTGCCTGTTTGAAATCGAGCTAACACACAAACATAGCAGGCAGCCAGCGCTGAAGAAGAAGGCACCGGAGAGCTGCAGAAGAACCGGGGTTCGCCGAGCCAAGAGCGGAAGAGGGGAGAAGATGGAAGAAGCCCCCCGGAGTCCGGAGAAGCCCCCCCGGAGTCCGGAGAAGCCCCCCCCGGAGAGCGGAAGACCCCCGGAGAGTGGAAGAAGACCCCCGGAGAGTGGAAGAAGAAGCCCCCCCTGGTAATTGAGCTAATAACGAAGACAGGGGGGGCATCCGGAGCAGAATAATAAAATATTTTAAAAAGCCTTGTGTTGTGTGTTTACTACATTTTACTTTTTGCCTACAGGTGAATGGATAGGGGTACGATGTACCCCATATCCATTCACTTAGGGTGGGGGGCCGGTATCTGGGGGCCCCCTTATTTGAGGGGACTCCCAGATTCCGATAAGCCTCCGCCCGCAGACCCCGACAACCAATGGCAAGGGTTGTCGGGAAGAGGTCCTGTCCTCATCAACATGGGGACAGGGTGCTCTGGGGTGGGGGGGCCCGCAGTGCGCCCCCCTGCCCCAGAGCACCCAACCCCCCCCATGTTGAGGGCACGCGGCCTGGCACGGCTCAGGAGGGGGGGGGACGCTCGCTCGTCCCCACTCCCATTCCTGGCCGGCCGGGTAGCGTGCTTTGGATACGGGTCTGGTATGGATTGTAGGGGGACCCCCTACGTCAATTTTTCGGCGTGGGGGGGTCTCCTTACAACCCATACCAGACCTAAGGGCCTGGTATGCTCCTGGGGGGGAACCCATGCCGGTTTTGAATTTCAAAATTGCCGTGGAGTTCTCCCTCAGGAATGTATACCAAATGCCGTCGCTGGAATGGGCCTTTACAAGGTTTGGCTAACTTTCCACATTGTAAAACCAGCCCTAATTTTGCGCCGACAAATTCGGAACTTAGGCAGAAATCAAAGTGCTGAAATGCTTTGAAAATCTACTTAAGTCCTCATTTGCATACGCAAAGCTGGATTTCAATGAGAAATGCCCCCAGTGGCGGATGCGGTACTGCATCCTAAAATCTGACCGTGTAAGTGTCTTACACATGTCAGATTTTCTGCCTAACTTTGGAAAAAGCCTTTTGAGAATCGTTTCCAAAGTTAGGCACAGAGATACGCAGGCTGAACAGCAGTTAAGTCTGCGTATCTCTTTTGAGAATTTGGCCCATTATGTCTAATTTTGAAGACCTACTTGTATAAAGCAAATATACAGACAGCTAATTCCAACATTTACATAATGATTTAAGTTATTAATCTGGCTTACTTTTTTTTATGATGCGATGGATGGAGTCCATCTTGGTCTCTCTCGCTGTGTTTCAAATCTAACCAGCGTGTGCGGATTTGATCTTTTGTTCGGTGCACCGAATATTCTCCCTCCAATACCGCGATGACCTTCTCCAGAATCCAGTCTTTTTTGGCTTTTGGGCCTTTCATAGTTCTGCTGCTTACAGTCCTAGTCATATTTCTCCAATATGCGCACCATCGCCACCATCTCCACCTTGTTCATGGGGGTGGCCTTATGTTTTCTATAAGCTCCACCACCATGAGGCCTGCTATTTTTCGGTGATTCCGCCATCATGTTGTCCCTCCCGATTGTTCCGCCGTGTATGTCGCATGTAGAATAGAGAATCTGGTCACGCCCCAGCGTCATGACGCTCTGAGAGCAGAGTTTCACGCATGCGCAGGGTGTATCAATCCATAACGAGCGGTCAATGTAACGGCCGTAGGAACATTCCGATAGTTGCGAAACGAACGCAAGCCAAAAGTAGCCAACAAAAAAAAGGTACGTTTGAAAATTGGGTCACCGGTGGTTAGTGGCATATACTGCTATAACAGGTGCTCTCCGCGCTGTCATTATTACGTCATCACGCGGCGGCGCGTGTGTTCCACCGTGGAACGCGGAAGTGCGCCGCAACTTACGGTGGTTTCCTTTGAATCAGTGCTTATGCACTGCACCTGCCTCTATGCTATAAACAGAGCTGCGTTCTGACTGCACACCGTTCTATTATTGTCAGCCGTAGCTCGGCCACGCTACAAGCAATGGTGCCATCGTTCCCCATGCTGCAACTTTGACCAGCCTGCAACTCCTGCATTAATGCTGTTACAATTGCTGCAACAGACTGCCATTGCCGGAGACAACTTTAAAGACCTTCCTTGCTGACACCCTACACTACGGAAACCCTTGTTGCTACACTGGAGCCCTGCAAATGGATAAGTAGCAATTGTTTCACTTGTAGTACTATAGAAAGACCTGCTGCATATATTCCATGTAAGACAATTGCTGTTATTTATTATGGCTTGTAGCTATTAACATACTACTTGGGATAGACTGTTGTGCCTATGACTGTTTGCTAAGGAACATCTTAAAGGGACATCTACTCTCAAATTACCTGAGCTATGTTTGCCTCTCATATGCAACTATTAGTTGTCTTTACAATTCCTATTTACTACGTTCTTGACATAAGTGTCATTTGTTTATGGGCCTTGCCCTAACTTGCTGAACATGTTCGCTCTTGTGTCCTGTCTTGCAGCCATCTGATACTTGCCAACAAAATGAAGGAAAAGTTGAATTCCCACAAATTCTTGGTGCAATTTTTCCAAAAATACAGGGAGCTTTTGTTGCCGGAAAGTTTGAGAGCATTCACAGCAAACATTTGTCCAATGAAAAACCGAACGGTCGGATTGTCCGATCAAACACGTCCGTCGGACCATTGTTGTCAAAAAGTCTGATTGTGTGTATGGGCCTTTACTCTCTCTTCTCTCTACCGAGTGCCATTTTTCTTCTTCCAGTTGTAGTTTCCCTCCTTATCTCTGACCATCCAGGGATATCCAGAACCGGTAGCTCCATTTTTTTTCAATTTTTTTTTAGCTCATCCGGGAATATCAATTTTGCTGAGCGATCTTTTTTTTCCGGCCAACCAGACATACAGGGAAACACCAGTTATACTGTATATCCTGTTTACACATCTGTTCCAAGAGGGGTTTGAGATGTCTCCTTCTCATTAATGTTTCACAGTTACATAGTTAGTTACATGGTTACAAAGTTACCCACGGACCTACACAGAGCCAGGAGAAAAACACTGTCAGCAGCCCCACAACAGGAGAATCTCCGGAAAAGCCACGGCCACCTGACATTCAATATCAATTCTTAACTTTGAGTAACATTGTCAACTATATTGTCCCAATCAGGGACCAGAGGCTGACTAGCAACACGGCAGATGAGTGTGATCCACATCATAGCTCCTTTTGCTTCCACCCACTATCTTCCAACATTTGGAGGCTCACAGTCACCCCCAGTGAACCGCCAGATCTCTCACTGTACTCACCCTGCAAAATCGTGCTGTACTATCCACACACTGCATTTTTGTGCGATCCTCCTACAAAGGGAACACATACTTTTTGGAAAAATATGATAGCACTGACTATTTAAAAGTTTCGCCCTTTGGACATTTCTCCCTTCTCTAAAAGTGAGAAAATTACAGTGTAAATTAATGTTTGTTTCTGTATCTGCCTGTAGTCTATGCCATTAAGACTCCCTGGGGATCTCAGACTGATCAGTGAGGACAGAGTGTATATGTACTAGCCAGAATTAAGGCTAACAACACTAAGGTTTCCTGCTGTCTCATTGCAACCTGACCAATGCTGCATGATAAGTAAATTTGAGGGGCGATCTCAGATATCTATTTAAGAGAAGACGTCAACAATGTATCTGTACAGCCATATCTAGGCTAACAACACTGAGGTTTCATGCTATCTCACTAGAACTGAACCCCCACACACTTATCTATATCTATTTACAGTATTGCCTGCACTTCATTATAATTCACGATTGTGGTCTGCATGTGAACCCGGATGTGTGCAACGTTGTCCTATGTTTTAACTTGAATTGTGCAGTCCGCATTACTGTATCTGTCAAATTTTGATATATAATAAAGTTCATAATTATAGGTAAAAACTCCTCTGGGTATCTTCCCCACTCTGTATATTTACAAAGTTAATCACGTTTGAAAAAAGACATACGGTAAGTCCATCTAGTTCAACCAAAAAAATAAATAAAACAATCTTATATACACAATCTTCACCCACAGTTGATACAGAGGAAGGCGAAAAACCCCAGCAAAGCATGATCCAATTTGCTACAGCAGGGGAAAAAAATCATTTCATTATCCCCTGAGAGGCAATCCGATTTTGCCTGGATCAACTTTACCTATAAAGGTTAGTACTAGAGGTCGACCTATATATCGGTCGATATTTGGCCATTTTGGAGAAATCGGCATCGGCCCATTTTTATCCAAATTAGGCCGATATTTAACACTGACCGCACCATGCCCATGTTCCTCCTCCCTTCTCCACACTCTGTTGGCAGAGCAGCGCGGCGGTGTGTGAAACTGACATGTAACTGAATGCAGAGAGAGAGAGGAGCTGTCAAAATTGAGTGCTAATGTCGGGGGTGGGCGGGACCCAGCAGCTATCAAACACCAGCCAATGGGATGGGATCTGGGGGGGGCCGCTATGTGAATGTGGCCCGCTCCTTTTTAAACAGCCCAATCATTAGCTAGTGTTGGATAGCTGCTGGGTCCTGCCCGACCCGGGTCCCACCCACTCCCGACATTATCGCTGAATTTGACAGCTCCTCTCTCTCTGCATTTAGTTACATGTCAGTTTCACACACCATTACACTATCGGCTCAGTGTGAAACCTGCCAGTGCCATCCAGTGCCACCTGCCAGTGCCAATCAGTGCCACCTGCCAGTGCCAACCAATGCCACCTTCCAGTGCCAATTAGAGCAAATCAGTGCCAACCAGTGCCAATCAGTACCAACCATTGCCACCCATCAGTGCCAACCAGTGCCACCCGTCAGTGCCAACCAGTGTTGGATCTAATGGATATCTATGCGTAACTGATTCTAAGAAGATTCTAAGAATCAGTCGCATAGATACGACGGCCCAGATTAGGACTTACGACGGCGTACATGGCGCTGCGCCGTCGTAAGTCCTTTGTGAATCTGGGCCTAAATCTTTTTTCCTCTAGGATGTAAAGAGTGCCCCCTTGTGCTCTGTCATGACCTTAAAGTGAATAACTTGAACACCAAGTTCACTATATGGACCACTTATATATTTGTACATGTTGATCATATCCTCCCTAAATCTCCTCTTCTCCAGAGGGAATAGATTCAGTTCCCTTAATCTTTCCTTATAGCTGAGCTACTCCATGCCTCTTATAATTTGGTTGCCCTTCTCTGCACTTTCTCCAGTTCCGATATCCTTTTTGAGAACTGGTGCCCAAAACTGAACTGCATATTCCAAATGAGGTTTTAATAATGATTTGTACAGGGGCAAAAATCAGCCTCTCTCTCTCTCTCTCTGGAGTCCATACCTCTCTTAATACAAGAAAGGACTTTGCTCGCTTTGGAAACCGCAGCTTGGCACTGCATGCTATTATTGAACTTATAATCGACCAAAACCCCCAGATCATGCGAGAGGTCGGGAAAGATCTGGGGATTTACACTTTCATATATCAATGGTGACACTCCCCTCAAGCTTCTCCATATTTGAGCTTTTTTTTCATAATAATGAAACCTAACTATTATGTGTTTTGGGGACTCCACTGCTACACCTTGTGGTCTTCTGATTCTATGAGCTCTTTCTATTTTTAATGGCTCAGACATTGGTCTACATAATAGTGGGTGAAGCCTCGTACACACGACCGAGAAACGGGCGAAACACATCGTTTTGCTCGTCGAGTTCCTTGTTAGGCTTTTGAGGATCTCGGCGAGCCAAATTTCTCCATTCCTGTCGAGGAAAAAGAAGACATGCTCTCTTTTTGGCTCAACGAGATCCTCAACAGTTTCCTCGTTGAAAAGTGTACACACGACCGGTTTCCTCGGCAAAAAAAAAAAACAGCAAGTTTCTTGCTGGTTTTTGCCGAGAAACTCGGTCGTGTGTACGAGGCTTTAAACATAGTTACATAGTTAGTCAGGTTGAAAAAAGACACAAGCCCATCCAGTTCAACCACAAAAAATTAAAAAAACAAAATAAAAAACACAGTACAATCCTATACACCCAACTCCATACCCACAGTTGATCCAGAGGAAGGCAAAAAAAAAACAGCAGAGCATGATCCAATTTGCTACAGCAGGGGAAAAAATTCCTTCCTGATCCCCCGAGAGGCAATCGGATTTACCCTGGATCAACTTTACCTACAAATCTTAGTACTCAGTTATATTCTGTACATTTAGGAAAGAATCCAGGCCTTTCTTAAAGCAATCTACTGAGCTGGCCAGAACCACCTCTGGAGGGAGTCTGTTCCACATTTTCACAGCTCTTACTGTGAAAAAACCTTTCCGTATTTGGAGGTGAAATCTCTTTTCCTCCAGACGTAAAGAGTGCCCCCTTGTCCTCAGTGTTGACCGTAAAGTGAATAACTCAACACCAAGTTCACTGTATGGACCTCTTATATATTTGTACATGTTGATCATATCCCCCCTTATTCTCCTCTTCTCAAGAGTGAATCAATTTAGTTCTTCTAATCTTTCCTCATAGCTGAACATTTTTCTCATTAGTTCTATTAGGTCCTCTCCTTGCGTTGGTTCTAGTAGGCCTTGAAAAAAAAAAATGAAGTAAAAGAGCGACCAGTCCACAGTCTATATATTACAGCACAATGTTTGCAAGTAAGCAACTTACCTCTCCTGGTATGTACAAGTTTGGTCTCGGTCTTTCCATAGACCAAAAAACATTATTTTTTCAATTGTCCCCTGCAAGGTGTTTTAATTTTTTGTTACTCTGTGGTGCCCTATGGAGTCTTTCAGGTATACCATCCTCCTGACCCTCCATATAATGCTGTTCAGTCCTTTCATGGGCCCTCCTGGGCTCTGCTCTGCTGGATTCAGTGTGTTTTGACTGTGGCTTTGGTTTCCTTAATGGAGCCTCAGGACCTCAAGATTCTGCCATTGGTTCCCACCTTTTCCAACACTCCGCTGCCGCCTGCGCTCCTGCAGTGACTCACGGAAATCTCTGCTTCCGCGCTATGCTTCGCCGTCACCTTGAGCCTTCACTATGACTCTGACCGAGACCCACCAAGCTCCCCTGAACCTCCAAGAGCTCCAACCGGGCCAGGCCCCAGCTGAGCGTCTCCTCCTCTGCTGGGTCCTGCCCGCCACTCTTCAGACTGAGCCCAGCGTCCCTCTACTCTCGGACCAGAACTCCTATGCAGCATTTACGCAGCCACGTCAGAGTGAGCCTTAACTGAACTTAAACACTCTAGTTCCCACTGCTAGCCAGGCTCCCAGACAGAATTTGATGATAGCAGTACTCCAGCTCTGAATATATGCTGAGTTTCTCTTGGACTTAGTATCTGTGGAGAATTACATAGAGAACTCTGATATACCATATCAGATGGCTATTATATACTAAGGCTTATAAGCTGTCTCATGCCGCAGGGTAGTGACAACCACCTCTAAAGGGTGAGAAGCTAATAACGTTGGACTTTTTTTGTTCATTATTGAGGCATTCTCTTTTCTTCTGTTTTTGAGATTCCATGTTTCTGCTTGACCTTGTGGATGTTTCAAAGAAAGTCCAGTCTGGGTAGCCATGAAACTTTCAAAGCTCTCCTGAGATGGCTGTGTTCTTTGTCTTTAGACTCTGTATTTGCTGCTATAATTTTAGCCAAACGTTACAGAGTCCCAATACCACTATAAACAATATATCTAAAAATGGGGAACAGAGAAAAGCAGGGGAAAACTAGGAGGTGCAGGGAGAAGATGGGAAGGGGGAACAACAACTGTAATCAGGAACAAGGGGGAGCAGGTGCAAGGCAGCAAGGTAAGAGTACAGAGTACAGGCAGTAGCAAGGTTAGGATCAATGGCAAACAGAATCTGTCAGAATCAAAACATTGAAGCGAGAGGTACTAGTAAGAGAGGACGTAAATTCCCTCCCTGCAGAAACTGGCAGAAACTGAATACTGCGATCTTCTGGCTGCTTGAATACACCAGCGGGTGATTCAGGTTTTGACCCCCCCCTTTAAAGACCAGCCTCTAGGTGCTCCATTGTGCCCTTGCTGCCAGGGTCTGGAAGCTAACTGGGTATCTGGTTAACAGAGTCCAATTGGGCAGCAGGAAGGGAATCGACAAAGTTCAGGTGGGCAGCGATCCAGGAATCAGCAAAGTCCAGCTGGGCAGTGGCCAAGAAACTGTCAAAATCCAGCTGGGCAGTGGCCAGGGAACCAGCAAAGTCCAGCTGGGCAGTGGCCAGGGGACCGGAAAAGTCCAGCTGGGCAGTGGCCAGGGGACCGGAAAAATCCAGCTGGGCAGTGGCCAGGGGACCAGCAAAGTCCAACTGGGCAGTGGCCAGGGGACAGGCAAAGTCCAGCTTGGCGGCAGCCAGTGAATCGGCACTGGCCAACTTCACAGTTGGCAGCGGATTGCCAGAGGCCGGCTTGTCAGCTGGCAGTGAACCATCAGTGGCTAGCTTGGCAGCAGACCGAGGATCACTAAAGGAAGTATGCAGCCGATAGTGGATCACCAAAGGCAGGCTTGGCAGCAGACAGCAGATCCCCAGAGGTAGGCTTGGCAGCAGACAGCCTATCACCAATAGCAGGCTTGACAGCACACAGCAGATTACCAGAGGCAGGCATTGAGGCGGACTGAACCTCATCAGCAGGCATTAAGGCAGACTGAAACCCATCAGCAGGCATTGAGTCAGACTGAACCCAATTGGAAAGCATTGAGGCAGTGTGAACCCAATTGGCAGGCAGACTGGATCCAATCAGCAGGCAATATGGAGGCAGACTGACCCCATGGGCAGGCAGCACAAAGACAAGCTGGACCCCATTGGCAGACAGCTTAGATAGTGCAAGAGTTGTATGAGTAGGAAAGAACTTTTGCTTATTTTTTAGTTAAAATGCGGAAGCCCTTCAAGTGATTGCAGGGTGCTGACTAGATTGTATTGCAGATTGTGTGGGGAAAATAGTAACAGTACTGGGGAGCATAGAGTGAAGGGAAGCAGAAGCAGGAAAGATGTCTGAGAGGTTGCTATAGGTAACGGAATTGCATGGGGAGCCGTCAATGGGTTAAATACAGGGGAAGTATGGTTAATGAAGGCAGAGTACTGGTATTCAGGAGGTAAGGAACACTTAAGCCCCGTACACAGGATCGGAATTTCTGATGAAAAAAGTCAGACGGACTTATTCCATTGGAAATTCAAACCGTGTGTAAGCCCCATCGGAGTAATTCTGATTATTTCCATCGGAGTTTAGATAGAGAACGTGTTCTCTTTTACTCCGATGAAATTCCGTCGGAATTTCGATGTGAGTTTGGTCGGACAAAGGTCCGATCGTGTGTACGGAGCCTTAGGAGCAGCTGTGGTTGCTAAGGGTAATGAAGGAAGAGATTCTTGATGTTTAGAGGCACATCTGAATTCAGTGAATCAACTGAAACTGGGTATAGTATCTCAGACCAAGCTGGAAGCAGAGGCTGACCTTTAAAGTTACAGTTCCCTTGTCTGACTAGGGAAAGCACATCAGTAACCCAATCTAACAGGAGCTTTATGAACAAGCTAAGTACTACTCAAAGAAGTAAGCTGTATCATCCAGCAAGTATACATAGTTAGTCAGGTTAAAAAGTTCAACCAATTAAAAAATAAATAAAATACAATCCCATATACACAATCCTATATCCACACTTGATTCAGCCAAAGACTGGAACTGAGGTGTATTGAAGTAAAGGGTGAAATCATTATAGCAACGAGCAATGTAGCAGGCAGGGCCTCTGATAACCCAGTACAACTGACCATGTTGTACCGGGCCTGGCCAGCAGGGTGGCCCGGCAATCAGAGAATAAAAGAAAGCAGAATAAAAAAAATATATAAAAAAATTCCTTCTCCAGCTAGCACCCCCACCCCCCCCCCCCCCCCACTTATATGAGGGTTTTTTCTTCTTTCTGTATACCTCCTTATTGATGTTCTTGTGGGTGTGTGGGAGGGACTATTTTTCTATTTTTTCTATTTCGGGTGCATGTCATGTCAAGTCCCAGCCTCCATATTCCCTTCCCTCGCTTAGTGATTCATCTCCCTCCACTCGTGGCAGTGGCAGACATATACAGGACACAGTAGTAGCCATTGGGACTGGGCACCATGCTGCAGGGGACCTCTTTGCCCCCCCCCCATTCCTGAATTGTTATAAAGGTGGCTGCCGGATACTCAGCTGGTATGTAAATCGTCAGTGCAGAAGCTCAAGCTCACTATTGACACTGAAAGTGAAAGCAAAGGGAGAGGTGTCTTGCACAGTACCCCGACATGGAGAGTGAAGGTACAGTGCTGCTGCTGACAATTTTTTTAAAAGCAATCTGTATATGTTTGTATGCATCTATGTGTTCAGAATTAGGGGGCAGAGAAGAAGAGGCATATAACAGACTATAGTAGATGGTGAATTCTCACAGTATCTCGCAGGAGAGGAGACCAAATACATGGATTTTGGATGTACAGTAGTAGTGAGGGGCCTATTCTGTTGAGAAAGCATGGCCAGAAATCTGTCATTTTTGTTCCCTGCTATGTAAATTTTTCCTCATGCCTTGTGTAACTGCAGGTCCCCCCTTAGCCGACAGCTACTGTTTAAGAGGTGTGTCTGTGTGAATGTTTGTGTGTGTGTATATTTATATGTGTGTATATGTGCGTACATGTGTGTTTACATGCGTGTGTGTGTGTATACACACGTTACACACAAACTGATTTTTTTTTTAGAGCGGGTTCATAATACCAACAAGAAAATACCATTCCTCTGAAAAGCAATGCAAACTTGAATTGCTTTTCAGAGGCAGTTGACAGACAGTGAAAAGGGAATATATTTCGCCATGACTGGTAAAATGTTGAGAAATACTGATCTAGAGGAACCGGTCTCTCTAATTTCCTCCTGCAGCCACTGAAAGCCTGGAAGGGGCTAGGGGTGGGGCCAAAGGAGGAACTAGGGGTAGGGCCGAAGGGGGCACCGTCATATAGGCTGTACGGGGCCCCATGATTTCTTTCAGAAGCCCTGGTAGCAGGTGAAGGTAAGTCAGTCAGAACAAACCTGAACCAGAGGCTGTATTTCTCGAAATGCTACCTGAATGTATTCCAACAGTATTTCACTACTGCAATCCTGCAAAATCTGGCAGAAAATATCTTGATTCTTCAATGCCAATGTCACATGACAAATAGCCTCCGCTAGATGCATTTTGACATGTCTTCATGCCAAAATGCATCTAGGGGAAGCAAATACTGAGAGTAAATAGATCCCAGTTTCTAAGTGCAGCTCATTTGGTTATTATATTAGTGGACTCCAGTCTCCAGTGTTATGTCAGGAATCAGCAGCAGAGATGGCCAGATCTACATAGCTACACGAAGGAGACTGGGACCAGACTGTGTATGCTTTAAGTGGTATTTACTTACAGTGAAACAAAATCCATCCAAACACCAGCACACGGCAAACATAAAAATTTAAGGGAACCAAAAACCCAGTCACAGAACATCTAGTTAGTCAACTAACAGAGAGCATAACTACAACTATTAGGGTTGCCACCTGTCTGGTATTCACCCAAACAATCTGGTTTATGAGACATATGTCCAGGTCTCTGCCCACCTGTAACCCGCTCAGTGCTTCACCCGACCCGCGTCTCACTGTGCCTGTACTGCCATGTTTGCAGTGATTTCTGCCAGGCCAAGGTTTCTCCCCCCTCATTTAACCCCTGCACCCAGCGCCTCCATCCGCTCAGTATGCTTCAGACGGGAGGCAGACTCTGACCATTGCAGCCTCACAGTGGTGCCCACCATTGCAGCCTCACTGTGCCAACTATTGCAGCCTTACTGTGCCCACCATTGCAGCCTCGCTGTGCCCATAATTACAGCCACACTGTGCCAACTATTGCAGCCACACTGTGCCAACCATTGCAGCCTCACCTGGGAAGAAGAAGAGAGAGGGTGGCCGAATCATGACAAGAGGAAGAGGAGAGCCGCGGGATAACAGAGCAGGATAGCACACCGGAACAGCTTGCATTATAATTGCTTTCGCTCTGCTCGCTGTCACACACAGCCCTGCCTCCTCCTGACCCCGGGCATGTGATAGACAGAACGCATCCCAGCATTGGACCCACGTTCTGTCTATCACAGGCGTGGGGTCAGGAATAGGCAAGGCTATGTCTGTGATCCCATGGCTCTCCTCTTCCTCCATTCTCTCTTCCCCCGGGGCGATCACTGGGAGAATAGCTCCCGATCAACTCGAGAGGCAACCTTACTAACTATATACAATATAACAAAAATGGGAAACAAAGAAAAGCAGGAAAAACTGGAGGTGCAGGGAACAAAAAAAGACCAGGAAGGCGGTACAGGCACAAGGCAGCAGGGTACAGAGCAGGAGCAAGATCAATGATTAATGGCAAACAGAAACTGTCAGTAGCAAAAGACTGGAGCAAGAGGCAGTAGTAGGGGAGGACCTAAATACCCTCCCAGCAGCCAGGATTAGGTGGAAACTGATTACTGAGGTCTGCTCGCCGATGAAAACAGTTCTGTAGCTGTTTCTTAATATTGGTACAAATTTACATGCGGGACGTAGTCTATTGGAAGCACTGTTGATCATGGCTCAATGACCTGAAAAAACATCAGGCTTGGGGGCTGCTCTGGTACCCAAAAAAATGTTTGTCAACCCTCAGGAAATGTATAGATTCGGAATTAATGGCTCCTACATAGTTACATAGGTTGAAAAAAGGCAATAATCCATCTAGTTCAAACAATAAAAAAAAAAAAACACAAATATCTCCTCCATATAAATGATCCTATACCCATAGTTAACCTCTTCTATATCGGGCCTTAGACAAATGACGCCGGCAGTAACACTATCCCATCCCGGGTGGACATCATATGAGTACCTGTTACCAGCCCATCAAAGTACCCGAGTACCTGTCACCAGCCCATCAAAGTACCAAAGTACCTGTCACTAGCCCATTAGAGTACTTGAGTACCTATCACCAGTCCATCAGAGTACCCGAGTTCCTGTCACCAGCCCATGCTTTCCAAAATTGGGTCATTTTGTAGGTAACTCCATTTGTCCTGTGCTCCAGGACCTTCAGGACGAGTAGCAGAATGTATTTTGGGGTGTCATTTTGTACATGCTATGTGTTGGAAATATCTTATAAATTGACATCTCTGTGTAAGAAAAAATAAGTTTTAATTTTCTTTCCACATTTTCCAAAAACTTGTGGAAAAAAATTACATGAGGTGTTTGCTTTCCAAAATTGGGTCATTTTGTGGGTAATTCCATTATCCTGGTTCTCCAGGACCTTCAAAAGTGGTAAGAATGAAGGGCCAAATCCTCAAAGATCCTGCCTAACTTATCTTTTCCCATTTAAGTTACACTGCCTTAAAATTTCTACCTAAGTGCCCGATCCACAAAGCACTTACCTAGAAATTTCAGGCCGTGTAACTTAAATTCTCCCGGCGCAAGGCGGTCCTCTTCTCCAGGGGGCGATGACAATTTAAATGAGGCGCGCTCCCGCGCCGGCCGTACTGCGCATGCTCGTGACGTCATTTTCCCGACGGGCAGTGCGCGAAATTACGTTACGCCGGGCTTTGTGGATTGCGACGGGACAATAAAGTTGCGTCGGGTAAAAAAAAAGTTACGCGTCGAAAAATAAAATTCTAAATTTAAAAAAAATAGCGGCGATCGAAAAAAAGGTCTGTTTTTACAAGGTGTAACTAGTTTACACTTTGTAAAAGCAGAACTAATTTTACGTATCCAAACGTAAACTTACGCAGAAAACACAAAGCTGAAAAGCTTTGTGGATCTCCGTAAGTCCTCATTTGCATACGCTAGGCGGCATTTCAACACGAAATGCCCCCAGCGGCGGATGCGGTACTGCATCCTAAGATCCGACAGTGTAAGTCTCTTACAGATGTCGGATCTTCTGCCTATCTTTGGAAAACTGCTTCTGAGGATCAGTTCCAAAGATAGGCACAGGGATACGCAGGCTGAACAGCAGTTCCGCCTGCGTATCCCTTTTGAGGATTTGGCCCTATGACTTACACACCGACCAAATAATATACACTAATTTGGGTTATTTTTACCAAAGATATTAGCAGTATAAATTTTGGCCCAAATTTTTGAACAGAAATTTCTTATTTGCAAAATTTTATAATAGAAACTAAAAAAAGTTCTTGCTCTTTTTTTACTTACCGTATTTATCGCGGTATAACGCGCTCTGGCGTATACCGCGCACCCCCAAAGTGGCCCCCAATCCTGTGGAAAAAAAAGATTTTTTGTTGTTTTGTACTTACAGTTTTGATGTCTTGCGCGGCGTCCATCTGCGGCCTCGTCGGGTCCGGCGTCCTTCTGCGGCCTCGTCGGGTGTCCTCTTCGGCGGGTCGGGCGTCCATCTTCGGCGGGTCGGGCGTCCATCTTCGGCGGGTCCGGTGTCCATCTTCGGCGGGTCCGGTGTCCATCTTCGGCGGGTCCGGTGTCCATCTTCGGCGGGTCCGGTGTCCATCTTCGGCGGGTCCGGCGTCCTTCGGCGGCGTCCTCCCGCTCGTTTCCCGCCGCGACTTTGAATACTGCGCCCGCACAGTACACTCGTGAATCTTCGGGCAGGCTCGGGCGCCTCTCGCACTGACGTCCTGTACGCTCAGGACGTCAGGACGTCAGTACGAGAGGCGCCGAGACTGGCCGAAGATTCACGAGTGTACTGCGCTCGCTATATGCGGGCGCAGTATTCAAACTCATGGCGGGAAATCGGGTATCGGCGTATACTGCGCACCCACGATTTTGCCCTGATTTTCAGGGCAAAATAGTGCGCGGTATACGCCGATAAATACGGTATATCGCAAAAAAAAAACAACCCAGTGGTGATTAATCACTTGCCGACCGCTTCACAACATATACATCGGCAGAATGGATTGTGCGGGCAAAGCAATGTACCTGTACGTTGCTTTAAAAATCCAGCAGTGCGGGCACACCCACCGCAAGCTCCGTGAACGTGGGACCCATGGACTCGATGTCCACCGGTGTCCCGCGATCGTGTCACGGAGCCTTGTGACAGGACACTGATCCACTGCTCCCTGTCATCAGGAGCAGTGATCAATGTCGTGTCACTGGTAGCCCAGCCCCCCACAGTTAGAATCACTCCCTAGAACACACTTAACCCCTTCCTTGCCCCCTAGTGGTTAACCCCTTCCCTGCCAGTGTCATTTACACAGTAATCAGTGCATTTGTATAGCACTGCTCGCTGTATAAATGACAATGGTCCCAAAATAGCATCAAAAGTGTCCGATGTGTCCACCATAATGTTGCAGTCACGATAAAAATCCAGATACAATATTGGTCTGCATTAACATATTCAGGTATATTTTTAAAGCAATGAATAAAACATTCAAACATTCACTGAAGTATGTTCACTGTGTAAGTTCCTGATGCATCTTTTTAACCACTTTAGCCCCGGAAGATTTGGCTGCTCATTGACCAGGCCATTTTTTGCGATACGGCACTGCGTCGCTTTAACTGATAATTGCTTAGTCGTGCGACGCTGTATCCAAACAAAATTGACGTTCTTTTTTCCCCCACAAAAAGAGCTTTCTTTTGGTGGCATTTGATCACCTCTGCGGTTTTTTGGCGCTAGAAAAAAAAAGAAGAGTGACAATTTTGAAAAAAACACTGGAGGGTTATTTTTTGAAAGGCAAATCCACTTTGCACTACAAGTGCAAAGTGCAATTGAAAGTGCAGTCGCTGTAAATCTGACGGGTAGATCTGAAATGAGGGGAAGCTGATTTTATCATCCAATCATGTGCAAGCTAAAATGCTGTTTTTGATTTTCCTTGCATGTCCCCCTCAGATTTACAGTGACTGCACTTCCAGTGCTATTTCAAGTGCACTTTGCACTTGTAGTGCAAAGTGGATTTACCTTTAGTAAATTAACCTCAATATCTTTTACTTTTTGCTATAATAAATATCTCAAATTTAAAAAAAACATAATTTTTCCTCAGTTTAGGCCGATATTTTTATTTTTTTTACGAAAAATATGTAGAATAATACATATCGGCCTAAATCAGCTTCCCCTCATTTCAGATCTACCCCTCAGATTTACAACGACTGCACTTTCAGTTGCACTTGTAGTGCAAAGTGGATTTGCCTTTCGTAAATAACCCCCAATATCTTTTACTTATTGCTATAATAAATATCCCAAATTTAGACCGATATGTATTATTCTACATATTTTTCGTAAGATAAAAAAAAAAATCGCAATAAGCGTATATTGATTTGTGTGCACAGAAGTTATAGCGTCTACAAAATAGGGGATAGATTTATGGCATTTTTATTATTATTATTTATTTTATTTTACTACTAATGGCGGTGATCAGCGTTTTTTATCGGGACTGCGATATTGTGGTGGATATATTGGACACTTTTGACACATTTTTGGGACTAGTGACAATTATACAGTGATCAGTGCTATAAATATGCACTGATTATTGTATAAATGTCACTGGCAGGGAAGGGGTTAACACTAGGGGCCGATCAAGGGGTTGGGGAATGGGACTGACTAGGAGGGGAGAGAGAGAGAGATTGGTGTTCTTACACACACAGATCCTAGTTCTCGCTCCTAGTAATCGCAGGTGCCTGGCGGTCATCGCACCTGCCGGGCACTTGCATCGGCGGCGAGCCGCATGCCCCCTAGTGACCAAAAGGCGAAACTACGTGACGTTGTTTTGCCCACCCGCGCCATTCTGTTGCAGTAAAACTGTGTCGGCTGGTTGGAAAGTGGTTAAAATTATGGTTGTTTTATTTGCAGTGCATGTTTAACCACTTGCTTACTGGGCACTTATACCCCCTTCCTGCCCAGGCCAATTTTCAGCTTTCAGCACTCTCACACTTTGAATGACAATTACGCGGTCACGCAACACTACCCAAATTAAATTTCTATAATTTTTTTTCACACACATAACGCTTTCCTTTGGTGGTATTTAATTACCACTGTGTTTTTTATTTTTTTGCTAACCAAATAAAAATAAAGACAGAAAATTTTGAATTTTTTTTATTTTTCATATATTATACAATTTTGCTGGTGGGCACCGCTGACGCGGCACTGGTGGGCACTGATCAGGGGGCACTGATGAGGCTGCACTGATGGGTGGCACTGAAGGGCACTGATCGGTGGCATTGATGGGTGTTCTGTCTCAAGGACATATAGCTAAAATAGACCTCAATAAGTACAATCTTGCATACACTACAGCATACATTGCAGAAACAACAATCTACAATATAAGATGAGATAGTAAAAACATACTTTTAAGGTTTTCTAAGGGGTGATGGCGATAGATTGAGAATTACTTATCTTGCTTCCTGCAGTATCTTCTAAGAGAATGGTGGCTGCTTCACTTCCTGTGAAGATTCTACCCAGAAGTCCCTGCTTACTAACAACATCCTTAAAGGGGTTGTAAAGGTAAAAAAACAGGTGGGAAAGTTCAT
The DNA here is from genome assembly GCF_905171775.1 of Rana temporaria. Taxonomy (NCBI): domain Eukaryota; kingdom Metazoa; phylum Chordata; class Amphibia; order Anura; family Ranidae; genus Rana; species Rana temporaria. Next base: position 320,099,567 of record NC_053492.1, read on the forward strand.
GGAGTAGGCCTTGGGTGTAGAGCTGCGTTGTGCTCTGTGCTGTCACATTCTGTACATTTGACACTGACCTTACAGTCCCTGGTGAAGTGTGTGGACAACAGATGTTGTTCTCTTTGAGGAAAGCTTTGCGATCCTGGATGGTCTTTGTTCTGAAGGCTCTGCATTTCAGAAGAGGATGCTGCATCTTATGTAGAGGGCAGAACTTAGTAGGGTCGCTGTCTTGATCCTCTGGCTGAGACTCTGCAAATCTGTGGGAAGAAATGTTAGTTTTGTGCACTGCTACTGGAGCTCTGAGTTGTTTGGGGCCAGAAAAAGTGGTGTAAGACACTGGAAAAATGAAGCTGGGGTCATCTTTCATTCCTGCTTGTCTGTCCACAAACTCACTAAAAGGCAGAAAAGGCACATTGGGGGTTATTTACAAAAGGCAAGTCTACTTTGCACTACAAGTGCACTTGGAAGTGCAGTCGCTGTAAATCTGAGGGGTAGATCTGAAATGAGGGAAAGCTCTGCTGATTTTATCATCCAATCATGTGCAAGCTAAAATGCTGTTTTTATTTTCCTTGCATGTCACCCTCAGATCTACAGCGACTGCACTTCCAAGTGCACTTGTAGTGCAAAGTGGTTTTGCCTTTTGGTAAATAACCCCCATTGTGTTTTCGTTTGTAGTTACAGCCATGAGCAATTCATTGTTCGTGTAACTCATAAGGAAATTTTTGTGCTAAGGAGTTAATACCTCTAGCAGAGTCAAGATAAGAAAGGCCAGGTAAGTCCCCTTCTGCTTTAGCAACTTGTAACTCCATACACAGGTCACTGAATTCTCTGGTTTGTTGGTAACCTCTGCTAGGTATTTTTGGGAAGTCTTCTATCCTTTTAAACAGTGTAGTCTCTGTAGCCTCTGGTGAGCCATAACATCTATCCAGCCTGTTCCTATCTCAGGGTGATTTATATTAACCTCCTGAGCGGTGTTCCCGAGTCTGACTCGGGGTGAGATTTTTGGGCTAAAATCGGTAACCCCGAGTCAGACTCGGGCTTGCCTCGCTGGATGTACAGGGAGTGTTTACTTACCTTGTCCCTGGATCCAGCGATGCCACCGCGCTGTGTGAGCGAGCGGGACCTCGCTCGATTCACACAGCGTCCTGCTGTGCCGCCGATCTCCGTTCCCTGCGACGTTACGACGCACGGGGACGGAGAACGGCGCCAAATTCAAAAAAGTAAACAAACACATTACATACAGTATACTGTAATCTTATAGATTACAGTACTGTATGTAAAAAAACACACCCCCCTTGTCCCTAGTGGTCTGCCCAGTGTCCTGCATGTCATTTTATATAATAAAAACCTTTTTTTCTCCCTGCAAACTGTAGATTGTCCATAGCAACCAAAAGTGTCCCTTTATGACAAAAATAGTTTTAGAGCAGCTAGAAAACAGCGATAATAAATTATAATCACTTGCAGAATTGTGCGATAGCGATTTGTGGGGAAATTCGTCATAAAAAAAAAAAAAAGTAATGACAGCGACAATTCTGCAACTGAGCAAATTTCAGTGATTTTGATTTAATTACAATTACATTTGAATATTTTTTATTATAATTATATTATTATTTGTTATAATTATTTATAGTTATTTATTATATTATAATTTATAATTTTGTTTTTAAAAAAATGTCATACCCGGGATGCCTATTAGAATCTTGTTTGGTCAGATTTAAGTGAGTTATTTCTAAAAATTACAGGCCTACAATATAAAACGCCAAATTTCCTTGCAAATAATGGTACCGCTTTCAGCATGTTTTTTCTGAAAGAATCATACCGCCAGGGAGGTTAATGTCTCTGATCCTTTTGGCACGTTCAGCAGAATCATTGCCAAGCCACTTTATGAGGAGTTCTATCTGTTCCCTGCAGGATAGATCTAGACCTTGAATGACACTCTGGAAAGAGGATCGCCACGCCCTGTAGTGTTGAGGGCGATCACTAAATTTGACAAGTCCTTGAGTAACTAACTCACATTTGGCAAGTAACTTGGCAAAGTCTACAGTAGCCTGATTGGCATTGGGGTAGGCTGCTGATGTATTGTGGTGCGGTGTATAGGCCTACCTGGTAGAAGTCTCTTCTTTAGGCGCACTGGGCTCAAACTTGCATACGGTTGGCAGTTCGTACCGGCTCGTTGCATACACCTTTGGATTGAAGACATGTGTTTGATGTTTGTAGGAAGGCTGGGTAAATTGTGGAGTAGAAGGTTTGGTTGGGACTGGAAAGTCTGGAACTCTGTCAGATTTTTCTTGCTTGTAGCACTGGGCTCCAAGGTCGTCTTGTTGCTGCTTTATTTGATGTGGCATACTGACGTCATCTTTAAATTCTTGTTGTGGGATGCTGCTTGGGTCACAGTGGTGGTAGACATAATCTGACGTGCGTTGCAAGGAATCTTGTTGGTCCTCCTCTAGGCCTAGTATACTGCTGCCTACTCTTGGCTCATCGTAGACGGTGGCTTCTAAAGCTTCTGCTTCTGCAATGGTGGCGGCAGCGTCTCGGTCCACTGCCAGCCTTTCCATGTTAGTTTCTAGGATAGCTTGCTGCAATTTCAGAGATGCCTCTTGCTAAGCTAGCTCGTCCTCCATGCGTACTCTTTCCTTCTCTCTTTCTTGTTCCTGTCTCACCTTTTCTGCTTCCAGGCATATTTTTTCCTTCTCTCTCTCTTGTTCCTGTCTCACCCTTTCTGCTTCAAGGTGGGCCTTTTCTTTTTTTATCTGCAGCTCTTGGCCTGCGAATGCGGCCCTGGCTCTTGCTGCTTCAGCTTTTGAACGGGCGATAGCTGCTGCATTTGCGACAGATGACCTAGATGAGCTTGTTCATGAACGTGTTTTGCAAGATGTCCCACTGAGAGACATGGCTGTGGGGAAGAAGCTGTCTTGCTGTATAGAGACTGCCGTTCTAGTGTCGATGCTGCTTGACAGAGCGCGTCTCTGTTAGGCATGGCTGCTTGCTTCGCCTGCCACAGGCCTGTTTCTTTAAGGCTTCTGACTCTATGGATACTGCGTAGCCCCGGGCTGTACAGACTTCCGAAGTCAGCTTATCTTCCCTTCAGAGGTCAGCTTAAAAATATCACTGTTCTGTCTCAAGGACAGCTAAACCTGCTTGTCCCATAAACTTCAGATACTATATTTCTTTGATCTCAGTTTTTTTAGAACAAGCCAGGTGAAACTACAAAATAACAGAAATAGACCTCAAAAAGTACAATATTGCATACATTACAGCATGAGATAGTAAAAACATACTTTTTAAGTTCTCTAAGGGGTGATGGAGTTAGATTGAGAAATACATGTCTTGCTTCCTTCAGTATCTATTCAAATAATGGTGGCTGCTTCACTTCCTGTGAAGATTCTACCCAGAATTTCCTGCTTACTAACAACTTCCTTAATTACACATACAGTAAATTAAATAAACAGAACACTGCAGCAATACCAAAAAAGAACGCTAGATGGAGCCTGAACTCCACATATGATTGTCTTATGTAAATTACAAACCTTACATGTAATTTTAACAACACAGATACAAATAATCAGCATAGACATCTGGTGGACAGAACAATGGGCACTGATAGGCTGCACTGATGGGCACTAATCAGGATGCACCAATGAGGCACTGATTGGCGGCACTTATAGGTGGCACTGGTGGGCACTGATTGGTCCCAAGGGCACCACGATCACAGAATGCGTCCCCTGGAGCGTGTGAGCGGTGCAAGAACAGGAAGACATACATGGAGGCCCTCCCGGTAAAGGAAGCCAGCGCTGTAGACATCTTTTGGCTATAGCGCAGGTGCAAAGTGGTTAATGTATGTACCATTCACTACTATATAAATATACACCTTACAGTGTGCATGAACCCACGTTCCCATTTAGGATTCACCTGGACAGTTCGGGTTTGGAATAATGCGTCCGGGTTTCAGACCAGACTAAGTCTCCCCTCTTCCCCCTTCTTTCTCCTGCCTCTAAGTGAGTACAATAAGGTAAATCAGGGTTCTCAGAGCGCTCATTACATCTGAGCTTCCCTTTACACCAGAGGCCACAGTGCTCCCCTTTACATCAGAGTCCTCTCCGTACACCAGAGCATCCCGTATGTTAGAGTCCCCAGAGTTCTTTTACACCAGAGTCTGCAGAGTGCCCCCTTACAGTGAAAGGGAACTCTGCAAATTCAGATGTAAAAGGGAAGCTCTGCAGATTTAGATGTAAAGGGGGAACTCTGTGGACTCTGATGTAAAGGGGGAACTCTGTGGACTCTGATGTAAATGGGGAACTCTGTGGACTCTGATGTAAAAATGCTGTGCGACGCTGAAGTGTTCGGGTTTGACTTGAAGAAAAGGTGGCAACCCTATTTCCCATGCATGCATAGATACTAACGGGAGGAGCTACAATGTTGACTTAATCAAACCTGCTGGGGTGCCTGCATGATTGTTTTATATGCAATTTTACTTCTGCCTTCTTATAAGTAGTTTTAACCTTCATTAAAAAGCCTGGATTTGTAATTACTACGTTATGAGTTCCTCTTTTGTCTCTCCCTTTTTGCTGAGCCCACTGTTGAACATCCTGGTTGTATGGTAATCCATTCCGGAATATTGGCTCCTGATATCCATCCATCTCATTATGATTCTGGGATTCTTGGGGTCAGAGCAGCTGGTAAGCGGCTTGAGAGTTGGGTGTGCAATTCTGTGTGTGAAGATTTTCCTATCCACACTGAAATATGGATTTTTGTTGATACACAAAGTAGAAATGAACTTTTTGCACAAGAGCACTTTTCTTCTTTTTTTCTGATGGACCGAATTATTTATGAATGTTTTTTTTTTTTTTAACACATTCTTTTTAAATACGTTTTTATTTTATTGTTTCACATGTCTACATCCGTCAATATTATTATATTTCTTCATTAAATCTTTTCCCATTTCATAAATACAACCACATCAACAGAAAAAAAGTGTCATTATACATTGCATTCCACCTTGAAAAAGAAAAAACAACAGATAACAAAAAGGAAACAAAACAATAAAGACAAACTACCCCGTTACCCTGGCTTAGTTTATACGGTGTAAGATAAACCTGATGTATTATGTAAAACTGTATCAATCTATTATTGCTTGCAGGTGATACTGTCAAATGTGATTTGCAGGCTTCCCCCCAAATCTCATCCGTCATAGATGGACATATCGTTTGCCACTTCCTCTTAATCTGAAGCGGAGAGTCCCGTATCTTGGCCTGCATAAAATATGTGTACAACTTGGATACTAATCCCTTTGGTCCTTGAGTTCTCAATATACCTATAAGGGGGAATCTAGATATAACTATACTTTTACTACCAAATTGGGCACTTAACGCATGTCTTAACTGTAAAAATCTATAAAAGAATATATCGACTAGTTTATATTGTGTTTTCAAATAATCAAATGAGCATATATTCCCACTTTGGTATACCTGTTCCAGAGCTACTATTCCTTTTTGCTTCCAAAATATACTATCCTCGAATGTATATAGTTCTTCAAACAAGGGATTATCCCACATAGATAGCTCAGCAGGGATATCCCTGAACCCCATAAATTTTTTGACCTCCCACCATACTGATCGTACCAATGAGAGCATAGGGATCTTGACCCCTGGTGTATGAATACATTTTGGGCTGGATTCACTTAGATCTGCGCATTTTTACGGCGTCGTAGCATATCGTATTTACGCTACGCCGCCTTAAGTCAGAGAGGCAAGTGCTGTATTCACAAAGCACTTGCCTCCTAACTTACGTCGGCGTAGCGTAAATGGGGCCGGCGTAAGCGCGCCTAATTCAAATGAGGATGAGGGGGGCGTGTTTTATGTAAATGATTGGTGACCCGACGTGATTGACGTTTTTTACGAACGGCGCATGCACGTTCCGTGTACATGTCCCAGTGTGCATTGCTCCAAAGTACGCCGCAAGGACGTATTGGTTTCGACGTGAACGTAAATTACGTCCAGCCCCATTCATGTACGACTTTCGCAAACGACGTAAAATTTTCAAATTTCGACGCGGGAACGACGGCTATACTTAACATTCGCTACGCCACCTAGGGGGCAGCTTTATCTTTACACGGCGTACCTCTTACGGAAACGGCGTATCTTTACTACGACGGGAAAGCGTACGTTCGTGAATCGGCGTATCTAGTCATTTACATATTCTACGCCAAAATCAACGGAAGCGCCACCTAGCGGCCAGTGTAAAAATTGCACCCTAAGATACGACGGCGCAGGCCGTCGTATCTTAGCTAGGTTTAAGTGTATCTCAGTTTGAGCATACACTTAAACTTACGACAGGCTTAGATTCCGAGTTACGTCGGCGTATCTACTGATACGCCGGCGTAACTCTTTGTAAATCCAGCCCTTAGTCTCTAATACTACCAAAAAGTTCTCAACTTGTAATATATTTAACAAATACTTCTCTACTCCCGAGCTTTGTTCCTGTGTAAACCAGTTACGCAAATGTCTCATTTGTCCTTCCAAGTAATACAAATAGACATCTTGCAGCGCCAACCCTGCCTCTGTCTTTGGGCGCTGTAATATTGTCAGCTTTACTTTACCTCTACCTTTTTCCCATATAAATTTTATAAATTGTGAATTTAATTTTTTAAATAACTTTTTAGGCACTACTACTGGGGAGTGTGAGAAGATATACAAACACTTTGGTAGTAGGATAATTTTAATTAAATGTATTCTTCCCACCACTGACAAAGGAAGTTTACTCCAAATCCTCAACTTGACTTTAATATATGTGAAAAAATAGGGTAGGAAAATATTTGGGACTTTGAATGAGGCTGCAGACATGGTGCGGGTAATAAAAAACGTACAAATGTATTGGTCACACATTTGCAAAACACATATCAACATCCCGAGATCATGTAAATGAAAAACATACATTTCAAAAATAAATGACATTACCACATATTAGAGCACATAGTATGCGCAGATACAGTGGGGGTAGCAGAGATACACCAATGCTTGACCGGATGTCACATGATCATCCGCATGGATTAATGAGTGCATAGGGTGAATATACATATGTACAGATGTCAAGATAACAGTCTTAGCGAATATGTAAAGGTGAAAAAGACTGGTAAAAGCATGTATAAAATATAATCGGATCAATTAGAATATTGTCATAAAGTATGTGTAGCATCCGTATTGGCCCGACGCGTTTCGTGTGTATAACACTCTTCAGGGGCAGATGCTTGGCTTATCTAAAAATATATAAAGATTAAGGGTAGGGTACAATAAGTAAATACAATTTATTTAAACCAGTATACGGTGGAAACGATGTCCACCTGAAGTACTCACATGGAATCAAGAATAAATGAATGCGGTATATATGGAGCCACGGCCAAGGGGATATGTCCGTCACGGGAGCTGAGGCGGCAGTAAAGCGCACACAAGAAGGGGCAGCAAGGAATCCTCCCAAAGCAAATAACATGGGGTTGAGCATGTATGGCATATACAGCGAGAGCAAAAACCACTAGGAATAGCCAGCTGGAATCTATAATAATAGTAATGATAGACAATTAGTGAGTATGAGAACAAATCGGGAGGCAGCCAGCCCAAATAAATGGATAGGTATAATAACCTAGTAGAGGCGTCCAAGATTCCCGGATAACCAGCAGGAGAGATAATGTGGTATAGCTTGTTACAGCTCATAGGCATTGGGATATGTAGGGAGGACCTTTAAATAGCCGCCTCACAGCTGTGCACGCCAGCGTGCCGTCAGCAACACGTGGGCTGGAGGTACACCATAGGAGGGTGCCGCCACGGGCGGGAACCGCCCACAGCGTCCACCCTGTAGTCCTGGCAATCTCAGCTGAGATGGAAAACACACGCTCAGTGTAGTGACGTCAGAACTGACGTCCCAGGCTGGGCGGGATGCGTGGCGCCGATGCGCCGTGTGCACCGCCTCCCTAAGTCCGAGCAGCCCCCCGCCCACACTGGGCAGAGAGAGGGACGGGCAGGAGGCAGCACGCAGAGCGCATTGCAGCTCCCAAATGGCAGACAGTGAAAGGCCATGGACATGTAACCACATCACATATCAGACCCATGACAGAAACGCATAACTGTTAGCTCTCAAGAAAAAATCCTGAGTGTGCTCAGTCTAAGCCTGATGAGAAAAACGCATAGAACTAAGCCGCCCAGCACTGGAATAGCAGGGGAACACTGCCAATCCTGTCTAGCAAGCCTCCATCCCTGAGCGAGAGAATAGGAAGGGAATTTTGGGACTTTAAATGAGGTCTATGAGTATAGCACCTCCATCCCTAGTAACGTATGTGAAAAAATAGGGTAGGAAAATATTTGGGACTTTGAATGAGGCTGCAGACATGGTGCGGGTAATAAAAAACGTACAAATTTATTGGTCACACATTTGCAAAACACATATCAACATCCCGAGATCATGTAAATGAAAAACATACATTTCAAAAATAAATGACATTACCACATATTAGAGCACATAGTATGCGCAGATACAGTGGAGGTAGCAGAGATACACCAATGCTTGACCGGATGTCACATGATCATCCGCATGGATTAATGAGTGCATAGGGTGAATATACATATGTACAGATGTCAAGATAACAGTCTTAGCGAATATGTAAAGGTGAAAAAGACTGGTAAAAGCATGTATAAAATATAATCGGATCAATTAGAATATTGTCATAAAGTATGTGTAGCATCCGTATTGGCCCGACGCGTTTCGTGTGTATAACACTCTTCAGGGGCAGATGCTTGGCTTATCTAAAAATATATAAAGATTAAGGGTAGGGTACAATAAGTAAATACAATTTATTTAAACCAGTATACGGTGGAAACGATGTCCACCTGAAGTACTCACATGGAATCAAGAATAAATGAATGCGGTATATATGGAGCCACGGCCAAGGGGATATGTCCGTCACGGGAGCTGAGGCGGCAGTAAAGCGCACACAAGAAGGGGCAGCAAGGAATCCTCCCAAAGCAAATAACATAGGGTTGAGCATGTATGGCATATACAGCGAGAGCAAAAACCACTGGGAATAGCCAGCTGGAATCTATAATAATAGTAATGATAGACAATTAGTGAGTATAAGAACAAATCGGGAGGCAGCCAGCCCAAATAAATGGATAGGTATAATAACCTAGTAGAGGCGTCCAAGATTCCCGGATAACCAGCAGGAGAGATAATGTGGTATAGCTTGTTACAGCTCATAGGCATTGGGATATGTAGGGAGGACCTTTAAATAGCCGCCTCACAGCTGTGCATGCCAGCGTGCCGTCAGCGTCACATGGGCTGGAGGTACACCATAGGAGGGTGCCGCCACGGGCGGGAACCGCCCACAGCGTCCACCCTGTAGTCCTGGCAACCTCAGCTGAGATGGAAAACACACGCTCAGTGTGTTGACTTTAATATACTCCATCAATGGATAAACATTGGCCTCCAATGCCGCCCGGGATTGTCTTGTTATATGGATCCCTAAATATTTAAAGGAGTCCACTATCTTAAGTGGGGTATCCATCCTCTCTTCCATTTCCCCCTCTCGATGCATTGGCATTAGAAAAGACTTCTGCCAATTAATCGTAAGTCCTGAGTACCTACCAAACGTATTTATTATACTCATAGCTTTCCTCAGGGTATCCTGTGTATCTTGCATATACAATATGATGTCATTTGCATACAGTGCAATCTGTTCTGTACTGTCGCCCATTTCTATCCCCTTATATTCTTCAGACTGACAGAATCGTGAGGCTAATGACTCAATTGTAATAGCAAATAGAGGAGGAGACAGCGGACACCCCTGCCTCATACCCATAAATAAGTTAATTGATGGGGTCAATATCCCATTAATCAATAGCTTAGATCGCGGGGCTGCATATAGTATCCTTACCCATTGCTTAAATCAGTTCCCGAATCCAATTTTTAACACATTCTTAGTTACAGTTTTTGATATATATGAATGTTCTACTTGATTAATTGTTATGAATTTATGCACTTTATATTGATAGCGCAAAACATTTTTCAAAATAATATAGAAGCTCATATATTATGTTTATTAGGTCTCGTGCACTGGTGTTAAATTAAGATGCAGATAATTCGCTCCTGCGGCTTCCAAGGCCAACTTGATTTCTAGATCATACCTATAGTATATGGATTGTATGGGCACAAACAGTTTGCAATGCTTTTGTGTCACTCTGCTGCTCTTCAAAATAAATGCAGACCGCTACATCTAGCTGTGCTTCACGCTGTGCTCTTGTAATATCTGAAACCACAGTAAAAATGCCACAGGTGCTGGAAGCATTTATGTATGTATTGTCTGTATCCATAAAGCTGGTACCATAGAAGAACCTGCAGACTGTGTGTAAGCACTAATATAAGACTGAGGATTAACATGTGACTAAGCACTAAAAGTGCTGAGATGCACTGCATTTTAACCCCTGTAATGCCTGAAGATAAAACACATCTTAACGTCTAAATGCAGTTTTGCAACTTTGGCATGCATTAGTAAAAATGTACATATTATCACAACTACTTGTTTATTCACGTGAATTTGTTTTTTCAAGAAGAATTGAGCCTTCACTTGATGGTAAATATTAATGGTTAAACTTGAGCAGACAAAATCTGGAACAGCTGTGGATTACAACCATTCAGGTTCTGTCTTTAGTTTGAGTGATATACTCATGGGGGTTATTTACCAAAGGAAAATTCACTTTGCACTACAAGTGCAAAGTGCACTTGAAATTGCACTGAAAGTGCCCTTGGAAGTGCATTTGCTGTAGATCCGAGGGGGACATGCAAGGAAAATAAAAAACAGCATTTTAGCTTGCACATGACTGGATGATAAAATCAGCTTCCCCTCATTTCGGATCTACCCCTCAGATTTACGGCGACTGCACTTCCAAGTGCACTTTCAGTGCAATTTTAAGTGCACTTTGCACTTGTAGGGCCAGATCCACGTACCTCGGCATAAATATAAGCGTAAATATAAGCGGGCGTAGCGTATCTCAGATACACTATGCCGCCGTAACTTAGTGCGGAGGTTCCTTATCCACAAAGAATTTGCGCCGTAAGTTACGGCGGCGTAGTGTAAATGTGTCGGCGTAAGGGCGCGGAATTCAAATGATAAAAGATGTGGGCGTGTTTTATGTTAATTCAACTTGACCCCACGTAAATGAAGTTTTTTTGAACGGCGCATGCGCCGTCCGAGGGGGTTCGTCAGTGCGCATGCTCGAGGCGCTACACTTTATCTTTATATGCTCGAAATCACGTCGCAAATAGTCAATGCTTTCGACGTGAACGTAATTTACGCAAAGCACTATTCGCGAATGTTTTACGCAAACAACGTTTTGATGCTGGCCCGACGTCCATACTTAACATTGCGTACGCCTCATAGACCCAGGCGTAACGTTACGCCGAAAAAAGCCTTACGTAAACGACGTAAAAAAATGTGCCAGCCGGACGTACGTTCTGAGATTCGGCGTATCTAGCTAATATGCATACTCTACGCTGAAATCAACGGAAGCGCCACCTAGCGGCCAGCGTAAATATGTACCTAAGATCCGACGGCGTACTAAGACGTATGTCAGTCGGATCTAGCCCCCATTCAGGCGTATCTTGTTTTGTGGATACAAAACAAAGATACGCCGGAGCATCCTAGAAGTTAAACGGCGTATCAATAGATACGGCGACGTAACTTCTTTGTGGATCTGGCCGGTAGTTTGCACTTGTAGTGCAAAGTGGATTTGCTTTTTGTAAATAACCCCCAGTGTCCCTTTCAGCACATCATTCTTTATCTTACATTAGGTGAAACCTCATATTCCCAAAAATATTTTTCAGAATCCAATAAAACAAACAAAACTTTGCCCAACATCCAACAAACCTAATCCTAAATCTAACAAAAACTCTTAGAAAAAAGTCATTCTACATTCAATACAACCTTATACTAGTTCTGAACAATTTTGTCCTTCATCTGTCAAAATCTTATGAAGTTTTTAGCAAACTTGCACAATGTCTGACAAAACCTCATTCTGTTGCTGAAGAAACCTTACCTTACTTCTGACTAAACCTCTCCCTAAATGCCTCAATGTATCTTTTATACAGCCAGAAAAACATCATTCTATAAGGCCCCATGCACACGAGAAGCAATTACAAACACCTCTAAACTCACATTTTCAAAGGCAAAAACCGGCGTTTAAAACGCCCGTTTTTGCCGCGAATTGCGCAGCGTTTTGCCGCGATTAGCAGCGTTTTACCGTGTTTGCGGCTGTCAGCGCTTATCTCAAAGACATTGTAGACCCTCCCAAAGTTTAAAACGCCAAAATAAAACGCTTCTGAACCCAAAATTTTGCGTCTGAAAAAACGGACATAAACCCAACTGCTTTAAAACGCCAAAAAACGTGATTGTGTGCATGGACACATAGGATAACATTACATGTGTAAATAACTCGAGTTTAGCAGCGTCTCGTGTGCATGGGGCCTAATTTGTGCAATTTCCTATTACATCTAAAGAAACCTTCTTCTGTTCTTCCATTAAGCTAAAAACCCATTGTCCTCTACCCAATGATTCCTCATGAGACCTAATAAACATATAATAGAGGTTAATAACAATGACCATGATGATGCACCATGCTGCATCAAACATCCACCTTTATGACCTATTACAATGTGGTTTATCCACAAGAGGGAGCTGGTACTATGTATAGCAAAGTACTAAAGCATTTCTATTGCGTTTTAAAAAGAAGTATGATTCTGACCACAAAGCAGTATTCTATTATTGTACTTTTATTAAAATGAGCAGCTTGTTTTGTGCAACAAGAGAGGGGTAAGCCGGATGTCCATGGATCAACATATAAATAAAATGTAGTGCTAAGCAAATAATAATACACCAAGTGATCTGAACACCATGTGCAACAATATATAAATATAACCAATAAACATATATCTATATAAAAAAACATATAAAAAGTCTCTGATATGCAAAAATTGGTGAATGTTGAAAACAGTCCAATATAAATGAAAGTGCTGGTGCTCTCACATCCATGATGAAACATGTGAAATGAAGATGGCCACCACCAACACAGGAGAGGGGAGAGGCTTACACCAGGGACTGATGCGCTCCAACCTCCCTGCATATCCGGCGCACCACGTGACAGCACGCAAGACGTCTAATGCACTCCAGGCCTCGATAATCCACAGACAGATTGCATTATTTTTTTCATTTTGGGTTTATATCCTAATTAAATCAACCTGTGTTGTTGTTCATGAAATTTATAAAATAATGGGTTTATTCTTACGTTTTTATTCATACGTTTTTATCTATAAGTTCATATCCCATTTACGGGTTCAGTTTATATATTGTCTCGTTTGGGATATGTCATTTTGAAGATAGGGTAACTCACTTGTGCTGTACCACTTTAGAGTGGCAGTACTACAAAATTCAATTTATGTGTAAGATTCCCCTTTTTTTATATTCTTTCCTGTTTTTTAAATTATCGGGTGGAACGCAATCTGTCTGTGGATTATTAAGGCCTGGAGCGCATTAGACGTCTTGCGTGCTGTGTCACATGCTGTGCCGGATATGCAGGGAGGTTGGAGCACATCTGCTTCCCTGTTGTCCTAGTTGGTACGCGGCGCGAGCCTTCCACGCAACGTATGGAGGGTTGTACCTTGCGTGATGTGTCACACGCCGCGGTTGGGTCTCGTCTGCTCCCTTGCCGTCGATGCCTGTTGCGTGATTTGACCGTGATGGATGACGTGCTGCATAATAGGCACGCCTCCTGTGCTTCGATCTCATGGTCTCATGGTTTTCAATTAGATCCAGACTTATCTGACACACCGCTTGGGTGTCCTGGGACCAATCACCTCCAACTGCAATGCAGTCTATATGGAGGCTTGGAACGCACGCCGGATGCCATTTTGGTGACCAGGAAGTGGTTATTCACTTGATGGACACTTGGGGGGGGGGCCTCATTATTGTGGGGTCATATTGTGTATATATTCGTGGAAGGCAGCAGTGGAGGGACACCCCAGACGATGCACCAGGTTGCGAAACGCGTCGACTCTCCCTCCTCAATCTTATCTGCCATCTGTTATCTTCCAGACAGAGCCCATGCACAGGAAAGGAAGTCAACAACTTATGATGATATGTTCAGAAAGAGGAGGGTGAACTTTACAGAGAGGCAGTAAGGGAGGCTCCTTTTAGAACTGATGAGGAATAAGCAAAAGTTCAAACTTTAAAGGAGTTGTAAAGTTTTTTGCTGAAATGACTGTTTACATGGTATAGAGACATAATAGTTAACTGATTCCTTTTAAAATTGATTAAAAATAGATAAAAATCAATCATATAATGTACCTCTAGTTTCGTTTTTGCATCTAGTTTTGTTTTTGCATGTTATCCTGCCTGTGTGCATGTACAGAGCCATAGAGCAGTGATGGTTTGAAAAATGAAACTAGAAACTCCCAGTACTGTGGTCATCAGGAAACAGACAACCAGGAAGTGTCCAGAACAGAGAAGAATTACAGCAACATCAGAGCAAAAACGAACAATGAGGCCATGAAACCAGGACTACAGTAAGGTAAAGGAAGCTATTTAGCTAAAAAAAAATGTTCCTTTAGTGACCCTTTAAGGGCTCGTTTACCCTGGCCTGCACACTAAGGTTGGTCATACATGAGTAATTTTTTTTTTATTAAACCAGCGGGTTGAACGAAAGAAAATTACTTAAAATCCACACATTCAATGTGAATGAAGGAACCCATCCTGCTAAGTTATTGCATTCTGACAGCGGGAGACTTACCCACAGTCATAATACACTTATCAGCACTGCCAGCTATACCCGGCAGCGGTGATCAAGATAACATTGTCCAACAGGCTGGTCCAGAGCATTAAACCTCCTGTGTTTGTATTTATCACCCCCCCCCTCTTCCGGACACCGGGGGAGGACAAGGAACACAGGACTCATTTATATTGGACCCCCTTAGGAGGTTTAATGCTCTGGAGAAGTATAATTACTAGAGAGAGAGAGAGGGAGCGTGGGGATTGGAGGGGATCCCTGACCACTAAATTGGTAGAAATTATCATCATTATCCATTAGTAAAATATGTAGTTAAGGGTTAACACAGCACCATGTCTCCTAAGGAGTGTATTCCACGTGGGAGCATATGCCCATGCTATTAAAATGTATCCCATAGTGTTTTAAGTTTAAACATATATGTTTTTTTATAGAGAGCTGCATTTGAATGGTAAACCATTTACAGGTATTTAACCGTTTAGCTGATTTGCACTGTGGCTGCATTACTATTGGTTTCCATTTCCCCTTATGAGCTGTAACGAGACTCATAGACAGACTACAAATACCGTGATCCTTTGTGACCAGGCACGTCCCCTGAAGACATAAACCAACAAAATGTACGTCAGCGGCGGTACTTGGTCACGTGTCTGCCCACGCCATCTCCGGCGCTTGAGGAGCTAGCAGGGTCCGGTGGAACGCACGCCGCCATGGAGGCGAGAGCATAGTGGCACCGCAAGACTTATTGGTGACATATCTGCAGCCCCAGTGCCGGGAGGCACAATATAATGTAAGAAGCCACTTGGCATTTTTTATAATTTTTTTTTAAATAAAACAGTATTTTGCTATGGGCTTTTCTGTTTGCTTTTTTTATCTAACCTGAACTCCGGGAGTGAGGCAATAAGGAATTTCCCTGTCAAACGAGTATGTGTACAGGCACAATCCTGTCAACGCTATGTCTGACTTTCTTTTTCATTAAAGAAGTCAGGCACTTTTGGGAAGCGCATTTCAGATCTGAGCACTTTGGTGTACGTTTATCAAACGGTGATAATTTATCTCATTTCAGTTCTCAGCAGTTCTCAGAGAAAAATCTTCTCCTCTGGCACCCTGTTTATGAAGCGGAGAACATTTGTTCTCAGAAGGAGAATAGATGAGAAGTTTTCCTCTGAGAACACCTGAGATCTGAGTAGAAGGGGGAGGGGCTGCCTGTGATCGCCTGAGAAACTTGTGTGATTACAGAGCAGCTGAGTTTTAAAAGTGAAACCAAAGTTAAAAAGGCTGTTATTACATGAAAATAATAAGCGCTTTTTTAACACACATTTTGGCACATTGTTTAAATGTGTGTTTTTAATTGCTAATTTTGGCATTATTTATGCATATTTTGGCGTTTTTTTTTATCATAGCATATTTTTTTAACACACATCTGGCCGTAGTTTTTTTTATTGTGCATTTTTTTAAACACACATTTTGGTCCTTTAGCACACATTTTGGCACAGGTTATTTTAAGATGCATTTTGGTATGGTTTGTAATGCACACTTAGGCGCTTTTTTTAGCATATAGTTTGACGTGCATTTTGATTTGCTTTTTATGCGTATTTTGGCAAACCACACATTTGCTAGCCACTTTTGGGATGCCATTAACAATTAATGTCACCACAAGCATATCATGCATTTTGCATGTGTTCCTGGAACGCACTCCAAAACGCAGGTAAAGAAATGAGCCAAAATACATAAAAAAGCACCAAAATGTACATTTTGGGCATGGAGCATTGTGCATTTTTTCAATGCGCATTTTGGCACGTTGCTAGAGTATTTGTCAAATGACAAAATGTGTGGCAAAATGCATGTTTGCTAACTGCATTTGGGGTGCCATTAACAATGAATGGCCAATGTGTATTTGGGAGGCACATAAGTGCTACTTGAGAGGTGTGCTCATATCATTAGGAGCTCACAGAAAACGTTCTCTGAGTGCCAAACTCGACACTCTGCTGGGAGAGATCCGACTGCTGGAAACAGCGCATAAGAAATCGCAGACGCATCGGACCGAGGAGAAGCTGGTGGGTCTGCGGGAAAAACGGAATCTTATGCTAACAGACAAAGCAAAAGCTAAACTGAGTCGGTGTAAAAGAGCTTACTATGAGTATGGAAATAAACCCAGCAGACTGCTGGCGAACGCACTCAGAGAGACGAGAGCTCGGAATCAGATTGAAAAAATTAAAACTCAAGGAGATGTGGTGGTTAGCTCTACGCAGCTAATAGCGGAAGCGTTTAAAAACTACTATTCAAATTTATACCAATTAGATAGGCAATCATCAAGGGCAAAAACCCTCGATAGAGAAGAAAGGATAAAGGAATATTTACTGGCTTCAGGGATGCCTAGGATATCGGCAGAGAATATAGATGGCCCGATCACAGTAGAAGAATTCTTAGGGGCCCTTAGATCACTGAAACTGGGAAAGGCGCCTGGCCCCGATGGGTATACATTACGCTATTATAAAATTTTCGCGGAAAAGCTGGCTCCTAAATTTATCAAAAAGAAAATAATGTAGCGCCAAAACTATAAAAAAAGGGGTAACCTCTAATTGGTTATGAGGGTGTGACCTCTATAATTAGAGTTGTGTTAAGGTGAACAAACTCCGTGAAAATGTTCATACATATATAACAGAGCTATGATAATAGCTCTGAGTGCTAATGATATACCTGGATGGTATTAATAGCAAACAAAAGAAAAATCTTAAGTGATATAGTAATTGCAAATGTGAACAAACACAAAAATAAATGTTCTGAAAAATAGGACGGGGAACACTCCCAGAGCTTCCCAAGAGCTGACTGTTCGTCACTTCAGTTGGAAAGCACCTTTTCCACATCAATGGAGAATCCTTTCCCTCAGAGATTGCACATCTTCAAAAGGACATTCCTTGGCATATAAAAGTTAGGGTACTCTTACCAGCTTTAGTTGACCCACAGCTCACCGTATGGTGGGTAGGTCCTCAGAGCTTGTATATACTGGCCGTCCTTCAGTTGCACCAATGGGTAGATGGATATCCCAATTCCGATACTCCGGATGGATCCCAGAAGGAGAGTTGATAGCACCGGCCACAGGAACGTCACATGAGATGGTAAGGAGGGGAAACTCCCAATTTCATGAGGGATATGAGAAAAGAGGGAAAAAACACCTCCTCATAGTGTAGAAATTTATTTAAAATTCTTGATCAAAAATATTGACACAACAAAGAGATAGTTCAAATCTCATTAAAAATAATTGCACAGCAAGGAAAATCGTCCAAAGTATAAAATGTTAGAATATAAAAAACCCAAACGATAGAAAAGTTGTTCACCACGGCACATCAAAGAAAACCACAGCAGGCAGATGACTTGAAATTAGCACAATGTTGGTGATATGGGTCAAAAATAACCGACCGGTTTCGTCCTCACAGACATCAACAGGGTTATAGAACTGACCCCCACCTCCACCTGTGCCTATAAATAACCATATGATTAGCTTACCTGTGATCTGCACCTGTTACACCGCTCCACTCGGGCGTGCGTCTCACACACTGCTACATCCTCCTCCTGCGCTCCAACCACCGGAAGTGGAACAACAGGGGCGCAGCCGAGGAGGCCAATCGCAGTGCTCCAGTGTTTGGTGTCATCTCCTCCCGTCCCACATAACAACCTCTGTCCAATGTGAGGATGTGGGACAAGGGGTCGCTCCGCCTCCCACCGATCAGCGAATCCGAGCCGCAGACTCATCATCCATGACTCGACCGCTCAGGGGGCGGCGGTGATGTGCGCGTTGTCACATGACCACGACGATATGCGTGTCAGCAGACGTCGGGCGTGATGACATATGCGCTCCATCTCGTGCGTCCCACAGGGAATCATTAATGAAAAAAGAGGTGTGAGCAGTAGCTTTAAACCTCTAAAGTGAAACGAATCCTAAGCAGTAAATACAGTGCATTAGGTCCCCGGGAGCGTGTATACAGAATTGATCACAGATACTATACATCCCCGATTATCCAGGTGATGCAAAAGGTCATACTTTTAGTGAGTGTATGGTGATTGTGCAAAACCATCCACTGTATACAAATAAAAAACATAATAAAAAGTAAAGAAAATTGTTTTTTTCCCCTGATAAGTAACCAAGATGAGAGTTCATGACTGGTTTATGAATGAATTCACGTCCCACTCCACGTTAAGCCCGTGGGGCGTATAACTTTTTAACTGGTATATCCAATATACTTCTAGTTTGGATACACCCCTCATACCTGGTTCACCTCTCCAATGAGGGACAAAGTGGTCTATAATTTGGAACAAAGTCCCCTCGACCTTCTTATTGTGGTGTTCCAAGTAATGTCTTGGTACAGTGTGTTTAGGGTACCCTGCCAAAATCTTGGCAATATGTTCACCTGCCCTTGTGGAAAAGTTCCGTATGGTACGTCCCACGTACTGTTTTCCACAAGGGCAGGTGAGAAGGTAAACCACATACCGGGTGGCACATGTTAAAAATTGTTTAATGGGGAATTCAACCCCAGTAACCGTGGATCTAAAATTAATAGATTTCTTCTTGGTAATGTTGTATGCACACACTTTACACCTCCTACATGGGTGATAACCCTTAGAAAGAGGAAAAAAAGTGGGTTTGACTGGGGGGTCCGGGACATTTGGCACGATCTGATTTCTCATTGACATTGCCCCTCTATAAATTGTAGATGCATTAGTGGGTAAAGTGGGTCCCAAAGTGGGATCACTTGTTAATACATTCCAATGTTTTTGGATGATTGACTTAATTTGCTTATATTGCATAGAAAATGAAGTGAAAAAAGAGTTCCTGAACCTACTATCCTGTACCGTTCTGACTTTTTCTCTTGTCAGAGTTGCCCTATCAATCGTTGAAATTCTTTCAATTTCTTCCTGGATATGATTCTCAGAATATCCTTTATCAACAAAGCGATTCTTGAGAATGTTTGCTTCTTTGAAGTCTCCCAGATTAGAACAATTCCGTCTAATTCGCAGAATCTGACTACGTGGGACGGACTTCAACCAGGAGGGATGGTGGCAGCTGTCAACCGGGATAAACCCGTTACGGTCGGTTTGTTTAAAGTAGGTTTTAGTTTGTAGACTGTTATTTTGCACAAAAATTTCCAGATCCAAAAAATTGATGTTAGAGGTATTGGCCTCGTATGTTAAGCTGATTCCAACTTGGTTATCATTTAGATACCTCATGAAGGTCTCCAGAGACCCACGGTCTCCTCGCCATAGGAGGAGGATGTCGTCTATGTACCGCGCCCAGAGAACTATCTCCGGTCTGGCGGCAGCATAGACGACATCCTCCTCCCATTTGGCCATGAAAATATTTGCGAGGCTGGGGGCAAATTTAGCCCCCATCGCAACTCCCTTATGTTGTAAATAGAAATCCCCAGCATGCCAAAAATAATTGTGAGTGGTGGCAAACCTGAGGAGATCCATTATAAACAATCTTTGCAAAATGGGGAGATCGGGTGACCTATTGAGAAAGCATTCCACAGCGGCCTTTAATTCGATCCGCGATGGATGCTGGTGGAAACCTTAATGGCCGAAATAGCAGTAATCCCTAAGGAAGGGAAGGACCCTGCCCAATGCGCGAGTTATCGCCCAATATCTTTGCTAAATGTGGATCTAAAATTTTTGGCAAAGATATTGGCCAATAGACTATTGACGTACATCCCCGCCCTGATACACTCGGATCAGGTAGGGTTTACTCCGGGCAGAGAAGGTAGAGAAAATACTCAAAGAGTCTTAAGCACAATGGGCCAAATTCTCAAAAAGCTGTGCAAATTTAGTATTACCTAACTTATGTCATTTAAGTTACGGCGCCCTAAGTTGGTGTCGTAAGTGCCGTATCCACAGCGCATTTGCGCACAAAATTGCGCCATCCTTAACCTAAATTCCAAGGCGTAAGGCGTGGTTATGGCAAGTGGGAATGAAGTGGGCGTGCTTCATTGTAATGAGCCGTGACCCCATGCAAATGAAGGGCCGGCCGTACTGCGCATGCGCGCACGAATCTGGACCTCACTGGGCATGTGCAGAACTTTGCTCATCGCAATCAGTGAGATAGGTAAAAGGCCAAGCGTACTTAGTTTGAGGATCGCCCTGTGTCTAAATAGCCCCAGTCAAACACACTTCCCTTGCAAAAGTATTTCCCTGTGTTCCCTTCCTAAAGCAAGTTGCTTCTGCTTTGAACGTTTGTCAGTGTTTGTTGGTAAGATTTGTTTGTGAGAAAAGTTGTTGAGGAGTTGTAGAGTATAGTTGGTGTTTGTTTTTGCTAATTTGTTATTTGTTTTGATTGTTTGCCTGTTTGTTTTTGATAAGTGTTTCTTTTTTGGTGTGTGATTGTTTTTTGTTTCCCTTTTTTGCCTGTTTGTTTTTGATAAGTGTTTCTTTTTTGTCGTGTGATTGTTTTTTGTTTCCCTTTTTTGCCTGTTTGTTTTTGAATTTATAGTAGCTGTCTGTTTGTGTTTTTATTTTATTTTTTTCTTTGTTGTGTGTGTATTGTTGATTGTTTTTTGGGTGAGTTTCCTGTTGCTGGGTGGTGTCTGTGATGGCCACCAAGCGCAGGAAGCTAAATTTTACAGTGGCAGAGAAGCATATTCTTGCTCAGGGCATCATAAAATATGGGCGCTTTCTCCATGGCCCTGTGAGCCACAACACCACCCCGGCCAGGAGGAAGGAGATCCTTAAAAAGATCACCGATCGGATCAATGCGGCGGGGGGGGGGAGACCAGGACCATCGCTGGAGTCCAAAAAAAAATAAACGATTTGAAGAGCGTGTCCCGGAACAAGCTGGCAACGCTGCATGCCCATACCAGGGGCACTGGAGGAGGGGGACCCTGCCCAGTCAGGATGAGTGAGGAGGAATGGGCAGTGGCCCAGTGTTTCCACCCACAGCAGGTGGTGGGCCTGCCTGGCTTTGACTCTGATGCTCCTGTGAGGACAGGTAAGTTTTTTTTTCTATCTGGTGATTAGCATGTGTGGGTGGGGGAAGGGAAGATGTGCCAAGTGTGTGGATCCACCAACCTGTGATTGTTTTGTGTCCTCCCCAGATGGCCAGGAGGTTTCAGCCCCATCAGCCCAGGAGGTGGCAGCCCCATCAGCCCAGGAGGTGGCAGCCCCATCAGCCCAGGAGGTGGCAGCCCCATCAGGGCAGGAGGTGGCAGCCCCATCAGGGCAGGAGGTGGCAGCCCCATCAGGGCAGGAGGTTGCTGGCCCATCAGGGCAGGCTGCTGCACCACCCCCAAGACAGGCTGATGCTGAGTCCCAAGAAGGGCAGGATTCGCCATGGGAGGGGAGTGCCCACAACTCCCCTAATTTGGATGTTGAGTGGGAGGAGGATGAGGGGGAGGAAGATGAGAATATTGATATTGGCCAGCAAATCCTGATGGGCCAAGATAGGACCTTTGAGTCATCCCCTGAGGGTACCCCAGAGGCTCCCAGCAGTCAGGCCACCATCAGGGGTGGCCCCTCCCAACCCTCCTCCAACATGCAGCAGCCCCCATGGGTCACTCCAACCCCTCCTCCAAGGCCACAAGCCTCAGGGGCAAGTAGGAGGCCGACCCCGGAAACCAGGGGGGGGGTTTGAGCGTCTGCCGGTCAGTCTGCTGAGGGACAATGCCCGGCAGACCCGCAGTCTGGGTGAAATTAAAAAAACAATGAGCAAGGTGGAGCACAGCCTGGGTTTAATGAGGGAGTCACTGGGTGACGTGGCCACCAACTCAGTGGGGGTCATCACCTGTTTGTGGGACCTGAAGAACGCCACAACAGGCGTGGCCCAGGAGGTGACTGCCCTGACCCAGGCTGTGCAGGCCAATACCCGGGCTGTGCAGGCCAATACCCGGGCTGGCCAGGCTAATACGGCTGACATCACTGCCTGTCTGACAAGGATAGCCGTGGCCTTGGAGGGCAGGCCAGCAGGAGGACAGACACCAGGGGAGGCTCCTTCTTCCCCTGCACAGACCCCCCCCCGTGAAGATACTCCCTACCCTGCACAGACCCCCCCGTGAAGATCCCCCAGTTGGCCGTGCCCGTGCCCGTGCCCGTGGTCAGCCCAGAAGGAGCACTCGGCAACATCACTAATTTGCAGGGGTACTTTTTATTTTTATTTTTATTATACTGTACTTATGATTTGGTTTATGTGTGTGAATGATGTGTGAATGTGGGGGGGGGGTGGCATTCCTGATAACATAAGGGTGTCACCCTCAGTTTTGGTGGCTTAGGGGTCCCCAGGACCAGGGAGAAGTCATCCCAGGTTCCTGAATGGTGTATGAATGCACAGTGACATAATTGGAGCCGTGGCGGGGCGTTACTGCTCCCAAGTACCAAAGGGGGGGGGGTACTTGGATCTAATCCAATTCGATGTGCATGTGATGTGTCTGTGCTAGGGACCACAGTGGCGTGCATTCATGCATTCTCATTGTGAGATAATTAATGTGCGTTTTGTATAAAAAAAGACATTCTCATTGTCATATAAGTAATGTGCATTTTATGTGCAAAGTAAATGTTTAAAGGTCACATAATCTCTGTGATTTTTTGTTGGCAAACCAAAAAAATAAAGATAATTAAGGTCCATTTACTGGGCAAAGATGCCTTCAGCCAGTTGTCTCCTTATTGCCTGGCCCTCAGCAGACCGGGTAGAGGTGGTTGGGGGGGGGGGGAATTGCCTGGGTGGGGGGTTAGGTCAGGACATATCTCAACATGCAGGCCCCTTTTTAGAGCAAAATTATGGAGGATGCAACATGCCCCAATAATTTGACAGACAAAGTCTGGGGAATACAAGAGTGTACCCCCAGTCTTGTCAAGGCATCTGAATCTGGACTTGAGAAGGCCAAATGTCCGCTCTACTATTGACCGGGTGTGGATGTGCACCTCGTTGAATTTCCGTTCTCCGGGTGTTTGGGGGTTCCTAAAAGGGGTCATGAGATGGGGTCCCAACGCATATCCAGAGTCACCTGTAAGGGAAAAGACAGGAGGATATTAGTCATGCATGTGCCCCTTGTGATGTCTGCATCATGGGGGGGGGCATACCTGACACCAATGTCACTCACCAATCAGCCAGCTGTCTCCATAAACGTTCATCTCCAAGTCTTGGTAGATCTTGGTCTGCCGTAGAATAAAACTGTCGTGGCACGACCCTGGAAACTTGGCACAAACGTGCCAGATGAGGCCATGGGCATCTACAATCATCTGTACGTTGATGGAATGCCACCCTTTTCTGTTTCTGAACAGGTGTTCAGTTTCATGGGGGGGCTGTAGTGCCACATGCGTGCAATCTTTCGCCCCGATGGTCCTTGGGAAGCCAGCAATGCTGTAAAAGTCAGTCATGGCTTGCAGACGCTGCTCCTCCTGGGTGGGCTTGACAAATTGGTTGGTCATGCGCCGCAGTATGGCAGGGACCACCTGATGGACACATCGGCTCATTGTCGACTGCACCATCCCAGCCAGACCTCCAGATGCACGCTGGAATGAGCCTGTAGATAAAAAATGGAGGGTTGCCATAACTTTATGTAGAGGTGGCAGGGCATGGGAGCGTCTGGTTGGGGTGATGAGATCCTCCATAAGTAGTTGGGTGTTCTCCAGGATGGATTCCCTATCAAACCTGTAGTTGCCATACACTTCATAATCTGGCATTTGAAACAGATCACGCCGTGGCCGATAAACTCTCTCCTGTGCCCTCATCCTCCTCCTCTGTGCCCTCCTCCTCCTTTGTGCCTGTAAGGTGGCAAGTGCCGTCAGAATCATTGATGTCCCAGGCATTTTTCCAGACAGATCCTTCACAACTATAGCTCTAGTCACTACCTTAAGCAAACCCTTCCACGGCATGTGTAAAATTAGGGCTGCTTTTATAATGTGGAAATTTACACAGGGAAACTAACAGGTGCGCACAGGGCGGAAAATACGCGGCACACACTTAATTTTGAGGATCGCTCTAACTCCCTCATTTGCATCTTTGCCTATCAAAAACAGCGGCGAGACTAGCGTAATTTGCGCCCGGGGATGCGCAGGTGTAACTATTTTAGGTAGGAGGGAAAATCCGGAAATCTAGGCTTAACTCGTTTTGAAGATCGGGCGCAAAGATACGCGCCGTGTAAATTTAGAAAACTTTAGTTAAGTCCGCGTATCTCTTTTGAGAATTTGGCCCAATATATTTATCTCAGCAACTCAATCAGCCACTAGTTCTTATATCCGCAGATGCGGAAAAAGCATTTGACAGGGTGGACTGGGGGTTTTTTAAAAGCTATACTACAACATATAGGTTTGGGGAGGGGGTTGCAGAACTGGATTACAAGTCTTTACTCCTGCCCTACAGCAAGGGTGAAAATAAATGAGATAAAATCAGGTCCTTTCCCTATCCAGAATGGAACTCGGCCCTCTCTCCCCTATTATATTCATCCTCACTCTGGAACCATTTTTGAGAACCATAAGAGCAAACACAGACATAAGGGGTATCCGGGGTAAGGGGGAGGAGTATAAGGTGGCAGCTTATGCTGATGACCTATTGTTCACAATAACTTCCCCAGCAACATCGTTACTAGCGGAAATAAAAAGATATGGGGAAATATCCAATTTTAAAGTGAATTACAACAAGTCGGAGGCTATGGGAGTGGAGGTAGACACTCGAATGCAGCAGCAATTAGCAGCCAATTTTTCTTTCAGATGGACAGATTCCCATGTAGGCTATCTAGGGACCAAG
This sequence comes from Rana temporaria, assembly GCF_905171775.1. Taxonomy (NCBI): domain Eukaryota; kingdom Metazoa; phylum Chordata; class Amphibia; order Anura; family Ranidae; genus Rana; species Rana temporaria. The sequence goes on from NC_053492.1 coordinate 320,125,097, forward strand.
GGCCAAATCCACAAAAGGGATACGACGGCGTAACTGCTGCGTCGTATCCCTGTTCCTAACTATGGAACTGATCCACAGAATCAGTTTTCCATAGTTAGGGAGAAGATCCGGCATGTGTAATTGAATTACACTGCCGGATCTTAGGATGCAGTACCGCATCCGCCGCTGGGGGCATTTCGTGTCGAAATGCCGCCTCGGGTATGAAAATTAGCACTTACGGAGATCCACGAAGCTTTTCAGCTTCGTTTTTTCTCCGTAAGTTTTAGTTTGCATACGCAAAATTAGGGCTGCTTTTACAAGGTGTAAAGTTAGTACACCATGTAAAAGCAGACCTTTTTGTCCAGCAACGCGATTTTTTTTTAATTTTTAATTTTTTTTTCCCGCCGTATCTTTTTTTTTCCAGACGCAACTTTATTGACCCGTCGCAATCCACAAAGCTCGACGTAACGTAATTTCGCGCTATGCACGTCGGGAAAATGACGTCACGAGCATGCGCAGTACGGCCGGCGCGGGAGCGCGCCTCATTTAAATGGGAATCGCCCCCATTTGAAGAGGAACGCCTTGCGACGGCGGAATTTAAGTTACACAGCCCAAAATTTCTAGGTAAGTGCTTTGTGGATCGGGCACTTAGGTAGAAATTTTAAGGCAGTGTAACTTAAATGGAAAAATTTACGCTAGGCACGATCTTTGTGGATTTGGCCCCAAGATACCAAAGAAGTTAAGCAGAGTCTTTGAACTAAACTTCGCACCCCTGATAAAACAAATTAAACTTGACCTACAAAAGTGGGACAAAGACATTTTCTAATGGTTCGGCAGAATTAACATAGTAAAAATGAACGTGATGCCAAGAATACTCTATCTGTTTCAGACCTTACCTATAAAAATACCGTCGGGATTTCTGAGAGATCTGAGATCCAGGTTTATGAAGAGTGCGGAGAAACATATTGACCCTACTGAAAGAAAGAGGAGGAGTTGGACTCCCAGACCCAATGGGTTATTATGATGCCTCGCATCTAGCACGTATAGTGGACTGGTGTACACATCAGGTAGATAAACCATGGGTCAATATGGAACGCGAGGTGAACAACATTCCTTTAGAAGGATTGGCATGGTTAGCAGAGATCAATATACCTCAGAGTGTAAAAAAACACCCAATGATAAATGCTACACTTAGAGTCATCAGAAGGATTTGTAAGAAAACAAAGTTGTTGAAATGTATCGGCCCTATGACACCAGTTCTGGGTAATCCGAGTTTTGAGCCAGGTCTAAAAGACCGATGTTTTAATAATCTGAGACGGAAAGGAATCAGCAGGCTGACACATTTTATGATAGATACTCATGTGATGCATAACGAGGAGATGGAGCAGGCATATGGGGAGGACATAGACTTATGGAGACGAAATCAGTTGAGAACTTTTATAGGATCTCTGAAAATCCGAGTGGAAGATATAGGGACACCGTCGAAATTTGAGGAAATATGTCTAAAAAAAGAACCAATGAGACATATGCTATCATATATGTATAATTTACTGATCGAGTCAAACGCACCACAAGAACTTGTTTTCATACAGGCGTGGGAAAGGGATCTGGGTACAAAGTTTTCAGAGAAACAGAAAAATAAGATTTTCTCATTTACGCATAAGGCGTCAATCGCATCTAGGTATCCGGAGGGGGGATATAAAGTATTGACTAGGTGGTATAGGACACCAACATTACTAAATCGGATCTTTCCCCATATATCAAATGTTTGTTGGAGATGTCAGAAAGAAGAGGGCACCATGATACACATTTTTTGGGGCTGTCAAAAATTAAAAGAATTCTGGAAGATGGTCTCGGATACAACTCGGGAAATTACTGGGGTGAATCTTGGAGATAGACCAGCAGCATTTTTATTATTCGATATCCCATTATCTTTGGAAAACTATAAGCAATCCTTGTTAAGACATTTGATAACAGCAGCAAAGGCTTGTATACCAATCTTATGGAAGAGTACTGCTCTCCCAACAAGGACACAATGGCTTAGCAGAATAACTGAGATCCAGCTGATGGAAAATCTCACTATGGGATTGCGGGAGCGAGAGGAGGAGTACTGGAGGATCTGGACTCCATATATTGAGTACAGGGAACAAAATCCCTAAGGAGGGGGACCGGGGGGGAGAGGAAACCCCCCCCCCTTTTTTTGTTTGTTTTGTTTTGCTGTTGTGGGGGGGGGTGGGAGGGTAGTGAGGGGAATTATTACTCCCTTTTGGTTAAAATACTCCTCCGAAGGTCGCAGTCGAAGGAAGTAAGACTATGTAAAAGGTAGTATTGTAGCAAGTGAAAGGGAGAACTGACATGGTATAGGTTGTAGAAATTTAAAACAAGGATCTAAAGACGTTTAGTTGATGTTAAATATGGATGTTATGGTACAGAAGATATTGAAATGGTTGTTTTTGTATGTGGAAAGAAAAAAAAATATATAAAATAAAAGAATTATAAAAAAAAAAAACAATGAATGGCACCCAAATGCGAAATTTCGACAAATGCGGAAGGCGCTCTTATTGGCTCAGAATATTCGTGATATTTTACAATACAAAATAAATGCGAAATTTCGACAAATGCGTAATGGAGCACTCTGATTGGCTCAAAATATTCGTGATATTTTACAATACAAAATAATTGCGAAATTTCGAGAAATGCGGAATGGAGCACTCTGATTGGCTCAGAATATTCGTGATATTTTACAATACAAAATAATTGCGAATATTCGGCAAATGCGGAAGGAGCACTCTGATTGGCTCAGAATATTCTTGATATTTTATCGAAATTTCGCAAAAATGCGATTGCGATATTTATTGCGGAATTTCGACACATGCTTTAGGAGCGCTCTGATTGGCTCATTCTGAAATCGAATATTCGAGATATTTTATCGAAATTTCACAAAATGCGAATGAGAACTTGATTGCGGAATTTCGACAACTGCTGTAGGAGCACTCTGAAACCGAATATTTGTGTTATTTTAGCTAAAAACAATATTGCGAATATTTCTCGATCGAATGCGCAATCGCGCGAACAACACGCGACCACTTCCTGGATCTGTGCCAGTTGCCAGTTTCATTTCCAATAGCAATTTTGTGCTGCCCAAGTGCCCAGCTTTGAAGTGAAAAAATGGTCAGGAGCAATTTTTCACGCAGTGAGGAGAAGATGCTGATTGGTGTTAGTATTTTGATTATCTTTAACTGCATTTTAGACTAGTTTAAAAGTTAGTATATAAGATCAGATATTAGTATTTCCCAAACAATTTGTCTCCTGGTGTTACAAAACTACAACTCCCAGCATGCCTGGACAGCTGCAGACACCCTGGTTGGTAAATGTGTATTTAGGCACTTTCCTTGCTATTTAGCATAATGAATTTAACATGTTGTGGACACCGGGCTAATTTTTCAGATTCGGTGTTTACGAGACTAAAACAGTTTTTTTTGCTAGAAAATTACTTAAAACCCCCAAACATTATATATATTTTTTTCTAACACCCTAGAGAATAAAATGGTAGTAATTGCAATACTTTTTGTCACACCGTATTTGCGCAGCGGTCTTACAAGCGCACTTTTTTTGGAAAAAAATCACTTTTTTCAATCAGAACATAACACAACAATAAATTTTGCCCAATTTTTTTATATTTTGTGAAAGATAATGTTACGCCGAGTAAAATGATACCCAACATGTCACGCTCAAAAATTGCGCCCGCTCGTGGCATGGCGTCAAACTTTTACCCTTAAAAATCTCGATAGTTGACGTTTAAAAAATTCTACAGGTTGCATTTTTTGAGCTACAGAGTAGCTCTAGGGCTAGAATTATTGCTCTCGCTCTAACGATCGCGGCGATACCTCACTTGTGTTGTTTGAATACCGTTTTCATATGCGGCCGCTACTCGCGTATGCGTTTGCTTCTGTGCGCGAGCTCGTCGTGACGGGGCGCTTTAAAAAATTTTTTTTTTGTTTTCTTATTTATTTTTATTTAGTTTTATAATTTTTTTCACTGAAATTAAAAAAAAAAAAAAAATTGATCACTTTTATTCCTATTACAAGGAATGTAAACATCCCTTGTAATAGAAAAAAGCATGACAGGTCCTCTTAAATATGAGATCTGGGGTCAAAAAGTCCTCAGATCTCATATTTAGGCTTAAATGCAAAAAAAAAAAAAAAATATTTGAAAATGTCATTTTTCCTAATGACCAAAAAAAAAATGTTTCTTTAAGAGGCTGGGCGGGACTGACGTTTTGACGTCACTTCCGCCCAGCCGAGCTATGGGGACAGGCGAAGGAGATTTGTCCTTCAGTCTCGTCCCCGCTCAGCTGCCGAACGGTCCCGATCGCCTCCGCCGCTACCGACGGCTCCGGTAAGCGGCGGAGGGCGCTGGAGAGCGGCGGAAGGGGGGGCGCTCCCGTCACCGATAACGGCGATCCCGCGGCGAATCCGCCGCGTAGACCGCCGTTATCGTGTACACCACCGCCCACAGAAGAGATACATATCTCGGTTGTGGCAGCAGCTGCTGCCGTTACCGAGATATTTATCTTTAGAAATAGGACGTCTTTTTGACATGGGGCGATGGTCAAGTGGTTAAGGCCCAAGGACGTTCGAATACATATTGCCCTTTAGATGTTGCAGAACTACAACTTCCAGCATGCCTGTGAATGCTGGCACTTCTAGTTTTGTAAGTTCTGCAGGCCCACATTTTTCAGACCTCTATACACGGGTCTCTAAACTGTGGTACCCTAGATGCAGCAAAAATAAAATTCTTAGCATGCACTGACAGACCATGGCTGATGGGAGTAGTAGTTTTGCAACAGCTGGAGGTGGACTGGTCTTGAAACCCAGAGTTAGGTAACAAACTTGCAGTGTTTTGCAACCATTCTGCCTCCAGCTGTTGCAAAACTACAACTCCCTGCATGCAACTGGCTGCAATTACCCCCCCCCCCCCCCCCCCCAATGTCAATGTACAGGGTAAATTCACATGGGCTGTGGCTTACAGTGTGCTTCTAGCTGAAGCAAATTTGGCGCTGCAGCGCAAACCCTCAGCGGGTAACTACTGTGAACCCCATGCCCCTCTGACTGTACCTTAAAAACACTACACCACACTAAATATAAATTAAAAAACAAAACATATACACATACCCCTACATAGCCACCCTCACCTCCACATTAAAAAAAAAAACATCTGGTACGGCACTGTTTCCTAAACGGAGCCTACAGCTGTTGCAAAACAACTCCCCGTTATTACCGGACAGCCATTAACTGTCCAGGCATGCTCGGAGTTAAAGTATAATTGTTGTACAGCTGGTGACGGTGAGCTACATGGTGTATCAGAGCATGCTGGTAGTTGTAGTTTTTAAATAACATCAACTCCATTATTTATTCAAAATTAATTCATCAAAATGTCAAAAGAAAAAAACATATTATTGTTCCTATGTAAAGATAGGGATGAAAAAAAAAATCTATTGTACAGGCCCATTATAAGTGTCCAAAAATAATTATAGCGGTCAGATGAATAGCAACGCATTTCTCCCTTATACGTGTATCCTGTGTTGTTACTCATATATACATAATTATGCAAATGATAATGGCTGCTATATTTATGCAAAAAAGGTGGCCACCAAAATGGCAAGATATAAAATCTGTCATGTTACCCCTGTCATTGATTAATAAGGCGAGAATGCTCCCAATTGTTGAATACCATAGATTTCTGTCATATATCCATAAGGCTTTAAACAAAAGTATTATAATATACTTTGTTCTTCATCTTGCAGAAGTTCCTGGAAACAGGGTATGATGAGCTGCGGAGGCAGCACGAAAAAAAGGCTGTTGTCAGCTCCATAATTGAGGAACTACGCGCCCAAAACGGCGAAGCACCAGATCGCATGGCGATCCTCAAGAAATGGTCCGACCTGAAGAGGCGCCATATGGACCGGGTCAGGCGTATCCGGGAGCAATATCATCCAGGTAAGTTATTGGTCACAGTTATGTTTTTTTTTTCTAAAGTGTATTTTGTGCGTGTACTCGAGAGAGGAGCCGGACTGCAGGAGTTGGGAGTAGGCAGGCCTCCCCCAGAGGTAATCTGCCACCTTTCTCCATGCCCCGGGTGGCAATGGCGGGTGTGAGGGGGTCCTCCCACACAGCCCGTCCTACCTACTCCGCAGGTAGGGCAGATGTTGTTAACCCAGACGCCATGTTGTGGTAACATATATCACCACCAGCCAAGGTATTCATAGTAGTGTTGAAAAAAGACATGGGACAGCAGACAGGAACACAGAAGTTATGTGGGAACATAGATTTCCCATTGCTTTGCATGGGACTTTATACAAAAACCACGACCATCACAAATGGGGGTAGTTAATGGATAAATTAACGATCCTATACTTTAAGTGGACGTATAAGTAACATGTGACCAAGTGTTATCGAAATATCTACAGCTGTTATGAAGTAACATGTATTTCCCATAGAGTTGAATGGGACTTTAAAGAAAAACCCCGACCATGGCAAATGGGGGAGGGTAAGGCTTAAATCACCTATCCTATGTTTGTGGCTGACATATAAGTAACCTGTGTGCCAAGTTTCATGTAAATATCTTTAGCCGTTTGGACGTGATGCTGGTACATACATACATACACAGACACGTTGAGTTTTATATATATAGATTCACACTCAATTCCTGTGTTAGGCGTGGGGTTTTCATAGTAATCCCGTGTGCTCCATCATCAGGCCCTTTTTTTAACATGAGATCGTCTGAACAAAACAAAGGAGACAAAAACAGCTCATTTTACCATGGTGGCAGCCCAGCTCACGCTCAGTCCCCTGTAGTGCCCACAAGACCCTTTAATATAACATTGTCCAACATTGGTTAACTGTCTATATAAATTAATTTGTATTCATATACAATACAGCAGAGTACACAGAATTTGCATACGTCATTAGAAAACATTTTTATAATATATGAACATTGTGTTATTATAGGAGCTCTGCTACCAGCTGTGCGCGCCAAGCGCAGAAGGCGCCAGGCCGATGAGGAGGAGGATGCGGCAGAGGAGGATGCGGCAGAGGAGGATGCGGCAGAGGAGGAGAGGGATGAGGAGGAGCAGCCAGGGCCCTCCAACTCGCCACCCACAGCTCCTGTTGAGGAGCATCCCCCCCCCAACAAACTACTGGTGAGGAAGAGGATATCACGGTTGCTGGAGAGGTCGAGGTCCAGGAAGAGCCCGTTGTGATGAGCCTCGCTCAGGAAGGTAAATGTGTGCACAATGATTAATAACATTTCAACAATAAAATGTAGATATAAAAATGGACAACATATAAAGCGCACCCGTCAGATTGCAGAACCATAATATGGTATTTATGATAGAAGTATACAGGTAGTGCAGAATTATTAGGCAAGTTGTATTTTTGAGGATTCATTTTATTATTGAACAACAACCATGTTCTCAATGAACCCCAAAAACTCATTAATATCAAAGCTGAATATTTTTGGAAGTAGTTTTTATTTTGTTTTTAGTGTTAGCTATTTTAGGGGGATATCTGTGTGTGCAGGTGACTACTATTACTATGCAGAATTATTAGGCAACTTAACAAAAAAAATATATATACCCATTTCAATTATTTATTTTTAACAGTGAAACCAATATAACATCTCAACATTCACAAATATACATTTCTGACATTCAAAAACAAAACAAAAACAAATCAGTGACCAATATAGCCACCTTTCTTTGCAAGGACACTCAAAAGCCTGACATCCATGGATTCTGTCAGTGTTTTGATCTGTTCACCATCAACATTGCGTGCAGCAGCAACCGCAGCCTCCCAGACACTGTTCAGAGAGGTGTACTGTTTTCCCTCCTTGTAAATCTCACATTTGATGATGGACCACAGGTTCTCAATGGGGTTCAGATCAGGTGAACAAGGAGGCCATGTCATTAGTTTTTTTTCTTTAATACCCTTTCTTGCCAGCCACGCTGTGGAGTACTTGGACACGTGTGATGGAGCATTGTCCTGCATGAAAATCATGTTTTTCTTGAAGGATGCAGACTTCTTCCTGTACCACTGCTTGAAGAAGGTGTCTTCCAGAATCTGGCAGTAGGACTAGGAGTTGAGCTTGACTCCATCCTCAATCCGAAAAGGCCCCACAAGCTCATCTTTGATGATACCAGCCCAAACCAGTACTCCACCACCACCTTGATGGCGTCTGAGTCGGACTGGAGCTCTCTGCCCTTTACCAATCCAGCCACGGGCTCTTCCACCTGGCCCATCAAGACTCACTCTCATTTCAGCAGTCCATAAAACCTTAGAAAAATCATTCTGGAGATATTTATTGGCACAGTCTTGACGTTGCAGCTTGTGTGTCTTGTTCAGTGGTCGTCGTCTTTCAGCCTTTCTTACCTTGGCCATGTCTCTGGGTATTGCACACCTTGTGCTTTTGGGCACCCCAGTGATGTTGCAGCTCTGAAATATGGCCAATCTGGTGGCAAGTGGCATCTTGGCAGCTGCACGCTTGACTTTTCTCAGTTCATGGTCAGTTATTTTGCGCCTTGTTTTTTCCACACGCTTCTTTTGACCCTGTTGACTATTTTGAATGAAACGCTTGATTTTTCAATGATCACGCTTCAGAAGATTTGCAATTTTAAGAGTGCTGCATCCCTCTGCTAGATATCTCTCTATTTTGGACTTTTCAAAGTCTGTCAAGTCCTTCTTTTGGCCCATTTAGCCAAAGGAAAGGAAGTAGACTAATAATTATGCACACATATAGAGTGTTGATGTCATTAGACCACACACCTTCTCATTACAGAGATGTACATTACCTAATATGCCTAATTGGTAGTAGGCTTTCGAGCCTATACAGCTTGGAGTAAGACAACATGCATAAAGAGCATGATGTGGTCCAATTACTAATTTGCCTAATAATTCTGCACTCCCGGTATGTGCTAGACACACAACAAGTGTATAGACATGATAATGATTGATTAATAAGCAAAAAAAATATTTTATGTATTTGTTAACGGTCTTTGTAATCAAATTGTTTTTTCTTATATCCTAACAGCTGTAAAAGAGATTATGCTGCGACAAGCAGCTATAATAAAATAGCAACAATTAATTCTTGGTAACCAGAGAAAAATCATCTATCTAGTCAAGCAAAATGAACAGCTGGAGGAGCAACAAATGACAGAGATGATAGAGTTGGAAAAATTGCAGAAGCGCATGAGCCATTCTGTTTGATTTTTTTTGTAATAAAAAGTGTTATTTTTTGGAAATGTTTCCTTTCTTTTTGAGATAGATTTTTAGGTTTTTCAAGACATCTAACTTCACATCTAACACATCAACATCAACACATCTAACTTCATAATAAGCAAAATCATTTTATACTATTATTTTATTTAACACAAACCTAGGACAAACTAAAGTACACAGACACAGTCACGATGAACACAAACTAAACTGTTGAAAAATGAACATAACAAAAGCAACAATAGATATATATAGATATAGAGAGAGAGAGCAAGAAAGAGAGAGAGAGTGCAGATTTGCTCTTGCAGACAGGCTAATGGTTGCAGTATAAAGGCCGCAAACCAGGGTTTAACATAAAGTTCATTGTTTTAGTTACACTTGCTGTTACGATCCGGTCTGGTAGCTTGTAGCGGAGGCTGTTGGTGGATCCGCTGTGCCAGAGAGGTCATGAAGCATTACTCAGCATGGAGGCAGCAGCAGTAGTATTAAAATGTAATGTAACTAGAAAAGATACAATTTCAGGGTAAATTGTGCTGCGTGGTCTTGCCTCCACCAATACTACTGACTGGAGACGGTGCCCCTGGAGATGTAAATGTGATCCAACCGTGTGTGGATCCAGTTCGGTCCATTGCCCCATCAAAAACTGCTCCATCCAAAACTAGCCCATCAAAACTGCACCATCAAAACTAGTGCTGCGCATCTTCACCCGTCTCACGATTCGATGCGATTACGATTATCAAGTCCACGATTCGATTCGATTCGATTCCGCGATGCATCACGATGCATCACGATTGCAGCGCAAGTGCGCATGGCTCTCCCCCCAAAATACTAAAGGAGATTATCAGAGACTGCAGACATAGTACAGGAGATGGTCAGAGACTGCAGACATAGTACAGGAGATGGTCAGAGACTGCAGACATAGTACAAGAGATGGTCAGAGACTGCAGACATAGTACAGGGGATGGTCAGAGACTGCAGACATAGTACAGGAGATGGTCAGAGACTGCGGACATAGTACAGGAGATGGTCAGAGACTGGGGACATGCTACACGAGATAAGAGACTGCGTGCATGCTACAGGAGATGGTCAGAGACTGGGGACATGCTACACGAGATAAGAGACTGCGTGCATGCTACACAAGATGATCAGAGACTGCGGACATGCTACAGGAAATGGTCAGAGACTGCGGAAATTATACAGAAGATCAGTAGGTAAGTATGATTTTTATTTTTATTTTAATTTTAAAGAAGAAAATAATACACTTTAGTATCACTTTAACAAAGCCATTGAGTCTTTTGGCAGCAACTTGCATAGTAAACAGGTCAACATCACTGCACAAATAAAAAAAGGGAGACATTCCAATCAGCAAGAAATATACTGCTTGCAGATCAGTAGATGGTTCCAGAGGGGAGAGATGATAGGGAAATCACAGCAAGAAATTAGACAGTAAAAGAGTTTGCCTTACACATTGGGGGCTGCACAAACAGTACACACACACAGAGGATAGCTGCAGCAGGAAGGGGGGGGGGATGCTGCCACCTCTCTACACTCACCCATATATCAAGCATGACAGGCTTATCTCTCACCTCCTGAGCACTTCCATCCCCCCCTCCTCTCAGCTCGTTTGTAGTTTGCAGAAGCCAAATTTATGGCTCATCGCACGGATGTTACAACAGCTCCATGCAGTCATGATCTGTATGCCTCTGTCTCTCAGCTCCTCGTGCGGCTCGGCACCGCCCATCGGGGAGATGTCCAGTGTCACTGTCCAGTCAGACTCAGAGCTCCAAATCACAGAGGAGGGGAGATTGTGGGTGGGGGCAGCAACGAGGCTCAGGCTGAGGCTACACTGTGTGAGTTGAGGAGGGGACAGCGCCAGGCGCAGCCAGCCGATCGGCGGCATATCTTTCCAGCAAAGACATTGCTGTGTTTGGGGGAGGGGCCGCAATGACGTCATTATTAATCGATTATTGACCAATACCGAATCGATGCAGAACCGTCCAGGGTATAATCGCGATGCATCGATTCAACGATTATTTTCAACACCCCTAATCAAAACTGCACCAAGCTATTAGCCCCATCAAAAACTGGTTGCTATGGAGGGTTGCTATGGACTGATGGCTATGGACTGGTTGCTATAGACGGTTGCTATGGAGTGGTTGCTATGGAGGGTTGCTATGGAGGTTTCATATGGAGGGTTGCTATGGAGTGGTTGCTATGGAGGGTTGCTATGGAGTGGTTGCTATGGAGGGTTGCTATGGACAGTTGCTATGGACTGGTTGCTAGGGACTGGTTGCTAGGGACTGGTTGCTATGGACCGGTTGCTATGGACTGGTTGCTATGCATGGTTGCTATATGCAGAGCATGCAGAAGTTACGCAGAGTCAAAAAAAAACTTAGCCATATCCCCTCACAGTGTGTGGGAGGAGCTATAGAAAGCCCTCACAGATGTGTGTATGAAGGATTTTACCTCAGCGTCTCCTAGGAAACCAATGTAAAACATATGCAAACACACTCTACCAGGCATCTCAAACTGGCGGCCCTCCAGCTGTTGCAAAACTACAAGTCCAATGAGGCATTGCAAGAATGACAGTTACCAGCATGACTCCCACAGGCAGAGGCATGATGGTAACTGTAGTTTTACAACAGCTGGAGGGCCACCAGTTTGAGACCCTTGCTTAACAGAGGAAAGTTCCCTCAGCCTTGTGTGGGAGGAACCAACTCATCTCACAACTGTTTGTGAGGTGTTATTAAACTCCTCAGCTTTTCCTAGGAAACCAATTTTTGGGTTTGCAGGCTCTCTGTAAACACAGCAGAAATTGAGGAATGTTTTTTGAATACTTGTCCTTCAAATTGTTCGATCTTAAAAACTATAAATCTCACAGTGAATATCTTTATAGTTTACGAATCACAAGACCCAGACCTACATTTTGATGTATAGTATGTCTCTGAAATAATAAAATTGAAGGCACAGTCGAAGTTTACAAATTCCACAGCAGATTTTAGTTTTCTAAACTTTGACCTCCATTGACTTCCATTGAAATAATGGATGTCGTTGGTTGCAAACAAATTATCATATTGTGAAAACCGTTTGCTCAATCGCTTAGCCGTAAACACGTGTGATGGCAGCAGGGAGAGCTGAACTTTTTGATATAAGATTTGTGTAGGTCGGCTTGAAAATGAGGGAGTGGTCGCAGTTTACAAATCATGTGCTGATTTTTCCGGTTTTCACATTCCACACTCTAGCTCTCCCCATTCACTCCTATGGGAAAATTTCGCCGCAAAAATAACGATATTTCATGAACGATTAAGCGAAACGTTCCACAAAGTAATAGCACACCATTCTGGAACAATCCACACGTTTCGATATATTACTTGTCTATGTAGTTTAAAAACTGTGGGAGGAGATACCGTTTAAAAGTTGGCTATAATAAGAATAATATATATGTGAGATAACAATAAGTGCTCTTGCTATGCAAGACCACTTAACTCTCACACAGGCATCATTTACAAGGAGTATTGGTAATATTACTAGATAGCATCTAAACACGTGGGCAGGACTTTACAGCATCAGTAGTGACCATAGTAGTCAATAGTGTCAAATAACTTGTGACATAGGTGTCGTGAGCAGCAGCAGTATTAGTAACAGTAGACAATATAGTGTCAAATCACTCGGGAAAGAGGTGCCATGAACAGCAGCAGCAGCAGTGGTAATAGTAGTATAGAGTGGCAATTAACTTGTGACATAGGTGTCTTGACTGAGCAGCAGTAGTAGTAGTAGTAGTAGACAGTGACAATACAGAGTCAAATCACTTGGGCAGGAGGTGCCATGATGAACAGCAGTGAAAATAGTAGTATAGAGTGGTAAATAACTTCTGACATAGGTGTATTGACTGAGCAGCAGCAGTAGTAGTAGTAGTAGTAGTAGTAGATACAGAGTCAAATCACTTGGCCAGGAGGTGCCATGATGAACAGCAGTGGTAATAGGAGTATAGAGTGGCAAATAACCTCTGACATAGGTGTATTGACTGAGCAGCAGCAGTAGTAGTAGTAGTAGTAGATACAGAGTCAAATCACTTGGGCAGGAGGTGCCATGATGAACAGCATTGTAATAGTTGTATAGAGTGGCAAATAACCTCTGACATAGGTGTATTGACTGAGCAGCAGTAGTAGTAGTAGTAGTAGTAGTAGTAGATACAGAGTCAAATCAATTGGCCAGGAGGTGCCATGATGAACAGCAGTGGTAATAGGAGTATAGAGTGGCAAATAACCTCTGACATAGGTGTATTGAATGAGCAGCAGCAGTAGTAGTAGTAGTAGTAGTAGATACAGAGTCAAATCAATTGGCCAGGAGGTGCCATGATGAACAGCAGTGGTAATAGGAGTATAGAGTGGGAAATAACTTCTGACATAGGTGTTTTGACTGAGCAGCAGTAGTAGTAGTAGTAGTAGACATTGACAATACAGTGTCAAATCACTTGGGCAGGAGGTGCCATGATGAACAGCATTGTAATAGTAGTATAGAGTGGGAAATAACTTCTGACATAGGTGTCTTGACTGAGCACCAGCAGTAGTAGTAGTAGTAGTAGATACAGAGTCAAATCAATTGGCCAGGAGGTGCCATGATGAACAGCAGTGGTAATAGGAGTATAGAGTGGGAAATAACTTCTGACATAGGTGTTTTGACTGAGCAGCAGTAGTAGTAGTAGTAGTAGTAGACATTGACAATACAGTGTCAAATCACTTGGGCAGGAGGTGCCATGATGAACAGCATTGTAATAGTAGTATAGAGTGGGAAATAACTTCTGACATAGGTGTCTTGACTGAGCACCAGCAGTAGTAGTAGTAGTAGTAGTAGATACAGAGTCAAATCAATTGGCCAGGAGGTGCCATGATGAACAGCAGTGGTAATAGGAGTATAGAGTGGGAAATAACTTGTGACATAGGTGTATTGACTGAGCAGCAGTAGTAGTAGTAGTAGTAGACATTAACAATACAGTGTCAAATCACTTGGGCAGGAGGTGCCATGATGAACAGCATTGTAATAGTAGTATAGAGTGGGAAATAACTTCTGACATAGGTGTTTTGACTGAGCAGCAGTAGTAGTAGTAGTAGTAGTAGTAGTAGTAGACATTGACAATACAGTGTGAAATCACTTGGGCAGGACGTGCCATGATGAACAGCAGCGGCAATAGGAGTATAGAGTGGCAAATAACTTCTGACATAGGTGTATTGACTGAGCAGCAGTAGTAGTAGTAGTAGATACAGAGTCAAATCACTTGGCCAGGAGGTGCCATGATGAACAGCAGTGGTAATAGGAGTATAGAGTGGGAAATAACTTCTGACATAGTTGTCTTGACTGATCCAGAGGAGTCATGGGAGAAAGTCATGTGGTCAGATGAGACCATAATATAACTTTTTGATCATAATTCCACTAACCGTGTTCGGAGGAAGAAGAATGATGAGTACCATGCCAAGAACGCCATCCCTACTGTGAAGCATGGGGGTGGTAGCATCATGCTTTGGGGGTGTTTTTCTGCACATGGGACAGGGTGACTGCACTGTATTAAGGAGAGGATGACCGGGGCCATGTATTGCGAGATTTTGGGCAACTACCTCCTTCCCTCAGTTAGAGCTTTGAAGATGGGTCGAGGCTGGGTCTTCCAACATGACAATGACCCAAAGCACACAGCCAGGATAACCAAGGAGTGGCTCTGTAAGGAGCATATCAAGGTTCTGGCGTGGCCTAGCCAGTCTCCAGACCCAAACCCAATAGAGAATCTTTGGAGGGAGCTCAAACTCTGTGTTTCTCAGCGATAGCCCAGAAACCTGACTGATGTAGAGAAGATCTGTGTGGAGGAGTGGGCCAAAATCCCTCCTCCAGTGTGTGCAAAGCTGGTGAAAAACTACAAGAAAGGTTTGACCGCTGTAATTGCAAACAAAGCCTACTGTACAAAATATTAACATTGATTTTCTCAGGTGTTCAAATAATTATTTTCAGCACTGTAAATAGATCAGGGAATGCATGACAAGGGACCCTTCAGCGCCCTGAACCGACGGCGGGTGCCAGAAAGTCACCGCCGATCCAGGACTCATTCATCTTTATGAATGTGAGTCTGTCCACGGAGTCTGTGGACAGACGGGTCCTCTTGTCCGTGACCACCCCACCTGCCGCGCTGAATGTCCGCTCAGATAGTACGCTGGAGGGGGGGCAAGACAATAACTCCAGCGCATACTGAGCGAGCTCGCGGCAGGTGTCCAATCTGGCAACCCAGTACTCCATGGGGTCGTCGGTATTCATACTCTCAGAAGCACCGACAGACGCCATGTAATCTGCCACCATGTGGGCCAGCCGCTGGTGGTGACTGCTGCTGCTGGTGCTGGTACTGGGTCGCTCCGATTGGAAGAACATCCTCATCTCATCCATTAGGTCCCCTGCTCGGCTGCTGCTGGGTGCAGCCACCTGCTGGGTGAGATGAGGGGGGACAACTGGAGGCCGGGGAGTTGCCTGCTCCAACCGGCTGACAATGCCTGCCTGCAGTTCCTCCATCCGGCGCTGCCTCCGGCTGGCTGGGATGAACTGCTCCAGTTTCCCCTTGCACCTGGGATCCAAAAGGGTGGCCATCCAAAAATCATCCCTCTCCTTGATGGTCTTAACCCGGGGGTCCCTCCTGAGGCATCTCAGCATGTGGGCAGCCATGGGGAAGAGCACAGCCTGCTGTGACTCCTCACTGCTGCCCAGGTCAATGAGGTCCGACTCTTCATCCCTGAGGCGCTGCTGGTCACGCTCAGAGATGCCCAACCCCCTGGACTATCGGTGCCCCCAACACCGGCTCTCCCTCCTGACCAGGCCCTGACTCCGGGACGACACCAGCAACCTCCTCATCATCATCATCCTCCTCCTCCTCGTCCTGGCCCTGGTCTCGGTGGAGCATTGCTGCCTCCTCCTGCTCCACCAAGGCACTCTCCCCAGCTTCGAGCAGGCGATCTAGTGTCCTCTCCAGCATGAACACTATTGGCAGCACGTCATTGAGGCCGACATGCTCACTGCTGACCATCTTGGTCGCCTGCTCGAAGGAGGACAACACTTGGCAGACCTGGTGTATCTGCCCCCACTCCGCACAGGTGATGAAAGGGAGTTTTAGTGAAGTCCTCTCAGTGCCTAGGTCCAGCAGGTACTCCTTCACCACCCTTCGCTGCTCCCACAACCTCTTCAGCATGTGGAGGGTGGAGTTCCACCGCGTCACACTGTCCACAATCAGCCTGTGAAGGGGCAGCCTGTTGACCCCCTGCAACTCGGACAGGGACGCGGTAGCGGTTGGGGAGCGCCTGAAGTGGCTGGCAATCCTACGCACCTTTGGCACAATGTCACTCAACCCGGGATAAGTGCGCAGGAACTTCTGCACCACCAGGTTGAGGACATGTGCCAGACAGGGCACGTGGGTCAGACTGCCAGCATGGAGGGCGGAAAGTAGGTTGCTGCCGTTATCGCAGACAACCATACCTGCCTGGAGCCTTCGGGGTGTCAGCCACTTCTGGACCTGAGTCTGAAGTGCTTTCAGCACTTCTTGTCCAGTGTGTCTCCGGTCCCCTAAACTAACAAGCTGGAGCGCGGCCTGACAGCGCACGTGCCCCACACTTGAGTAGCTACGGGGGCGCTTGCTGGGAGGCTCAGCAGCTGCGGAGACAGAGGGTTGACGGAGACCAGCAGTTCTCCCCTGGACACCCCGGGGCGGCACCACAAAATCTGTTGCCGCCGATCCCTCCCCGGCGCCTCGAAGGGAAACCCAATGGGCCGTGAAACTAATGTAGCGCCCCTGCCCATGCCTGCTGGTCCAGCCATCCATTGTCAGATGCACCCTGTCGCTGACAGCGTGATCCAGCGACAGGGTTACATTCTGCACAATGTGCTGGTGTAGGGCAGGGACACCAGTCCTGGCAAAGAAATGGCGGCTGGGGACACGCCATTGGGGTTGGGCCTGCTCCAACATCTGCCTGAAGGGGTTGCTGTCAACTATGTTGAAGGGCAGCAGATGTTGGGCAATAACCCTTGCCAGGAGCCCATTGAGGGAACGCACACGTCGGTCTCCAGGGGGGAAGGGAGTGGTGCGTTCAAAGGCGTCTGAAATCGACGCCTGGCGCCGGACGGCAGTGCGGGACACAGACGCGGAGGGTGCTGTCAAAGTAGAGGTCTGGATGCCGGTACCAGTACCTCTACTAGAGGGAGCGGGGGGGCATGACCTGCTGGGAAGAGATGAAGCTGTGGCAGGGGCTGCTGTACCCTGCTCACTTGTGGTGGTGGCGCTGCTACCACCACCACGCTTCATCTCGTCATACACCCGCCAGTGGTTGATCCTCAGGTGCTGGTTCAGGGCTGTGGTACCCACCCGAGCCAAACACTTCCCTCTCTTCACCCTGACTTTACAGATCTGGCAGATGGCCACGGTAGGGTTGTCTGCCACCAGGGTGAAGTAGTTCCAGACAGGTGACTTCAGCGCCGCCCTCCTGTCAGATGGGGTGACGCTGACTTGCACCTGCTGGGACTCGGTGCGCACAGGTGGAGCTGCCTGCTGCTGCTGCTGCTGACACCTTCTGCTGCCATCCCCAGTGGAGACCCTGACGATGGTCTCCCTGGTGGTGACCTGGCGCACCGTTTCCCCAGGGTGCCTACCTTCCCCGTCGGCACTGACGCAGTGAGCCGACGAGTTAGATGGCAACCATGATGGGTCACCCTCTTCGCCCCCAGAGATGTCAGACCAAGGGCTGAGATGTTGTGGTCTGAGGGAACCAGCTGACATGGAGCCGATAGCCTGGCTCCGCTGTCCCCTCACCCACGCCTGGGTCTGACTAGGTGCTGCTGTTTCCTGCACCAAAACAGCAGCACCACTTTGAAGGGATGTCTCTGGGATACTGACAGCAGGTATCCCATCCTCCTCATCCATCCCTTCAAAAAGGTCCTGACCATCAGGACAGAGCTGGAGGTCTGCCTGATGCACGGCCTCCCCCACGAGATCCCTCTCACTGTCGCTGTCGAACAGTAAGATGCTGGACTCTTGGGGGCTGGGGGGGGGGTACTACAGGCACCGGTGTAATGGTGGTACTACTGGGAGTCGGGACCGACGACTCAGTGGCACTGCTGTGCCCCATGTAGTCCACCACTACTTGAGCCTGAGATGGCAATATCGGGCGGCTGCCCGATGGAAAAAAATCCTGCATGAGGCGGAGTCCCCTTCCACCCGATCCTCTACCACTAGTAGGGGCACGAGAGGTACCCCGTGCTGGCAGCGACCCAGCACTGGGATTAACTCCCCTGCCCCTGCTGCCACGGCCACGGATGCCGCTCATAATTGCTGATGTGTGGGGGGGGGGTGTTTTTTTGTGTTTTTTTAAAAGACAGGCACGCAGACAAAGACGTACACAGACAGCTACTAAACTATAATAAAACTAGTACACCAAAGACAAGGACTACAAAAAATAAAAAAAATGCACTAAACAAACACTAACTGCTTACACAAACTTATATGACTATAAACTAAAGCTAATTTTTTTTTTTTTTTTACACACTAACTGACAAGGGGCCATATTCTGATACATTTCAGGCGGCGGAACGTATGTACTTTACGTTACGCCGCCGCAAGTTTAAGTGGCAAGTGCCGGATTCCCAAACCACTTACCTGTGAACTTGCGGCGGCATCGCGTAAAGTCCACCCGTGTAAGCCATCCTAATTCAAATGATCCAGGCAGGGGGCGTGGATCATTTAAATTAGGCGCGCTCCCGCGCCGATCGTAATGCGCATGCTCCGTCGGGTAAATTACCCGACTTGCATCGCGCTAAATGACGTCTCACGGACGTCATTTGTTTTGACTGTAACGTAAATGGCGTCCAGCGCCATTCACGGACGACTTACGTAAACGACGTTCAATTTTGAAATTTCGACGCGGGATCGACGGCCATACTTAACATTGAGTACGCCACCTAGGGGGCATCTTTATCTTTACGCCGCGTATCGCTTACGGAAACGACGTTAAAACACTACGGCGGGCAAGCGTACGTTCGAGAATCGGCGTGAGTAGTCATTTGCATATTCTACGCTGACCGCCACCTAGCGGTCAGCGTAAATATTGCAGCCTAAGATACAACGGCGCAGGCTGGTGTATCTTAGGCATGTTTAAGTGTATCTCATTTTGAGAATACACTTAAACATAGGAAAGGGACTTACGTAGGCGTATCTGTTGATACGCCTACGTAACTTGTTTAAGAATATGGCCCAAGGACTACAACTACAAAAAAAATGCACTAAACAAACACTAACTAATAAAATTTTTTTTTTTTTTTTTAAACACAAAACACAGACACTAAACACACACTAAACTAAGCTAGCTGAAAGAAATGTACACTAACAGCATGTACACTTACTACACAGAAATCTAACTAACCTGAACAACACAAAACTTAGGGCCAGATTCACGTAGCGCAGCGGATCTAATAGATCCGCTCGTTCTACGTGAATTAAGATCCGCTCCCGCAAGTTTAGGAGGCAAGTGGCTAATTCACAAACCACTTACCTCCAAACTTGCGACGGCGGATCCTAAATCCCCCAGCGGAATTCAAATTCCGCGGCTAGGGGAGTGTCATATTTAAATCAGGCGCGCTCCCGCGCCGATTTAAATACGCATGCGTCGTCCGGGGAATTTCCCGGCGTGCATTGCTCCCACTGACGTCAATAGGACGTCAGTGGTTGCGACGGGAGCTAGACTTGCGACGCGCGTGTTCGTGAATCGGCGTACGCAAACGACGTAGGAAATTTCAAACTCGACGCGGGAACGACGGCTATACTTAACAATACTTACCCCTGCTTTTAGCAGGGGTAAGTATACGACGGGTACCGCGCTACGGAAACGACGTAAGAACACTGCGTCGGGTCCGCGTACGGTCGTGAATTTCGCGTATCTCGCTGATTTACATATTATTCAGTGTAAATCAGCGGGAACGCCCCCGGCGCCATTTTTAATTAAAAAAAAAGATCCGACAGTGTAACACAGTGTAACACTGTCGGATCTCAGCCCTATCTATGCGTAACTGGTTCTATGAATCAGGCGCATAGATAGGACCTGAAAAAAGCTGAGATACGATGGTGTATCTGAGATACACCGTCGTATCTGCTTCGTGAATCTGGCCCTTAGCTTTTAGAAAAGCTCTTGGGCCTTTTGCTTTGAAAAAAGCAGTTTCTAATCAGGAAAATGTGCACTGAAATGACTAGCAAATAGCAATGAAAAGCGAAGCTGCAAGATCAAACAGTAACACAAGCTGAACAACACAGCACAAAACTTAGGCCCCGTACACACGACAGAGTTTCTCGGCAGAATTCACCGAGAAACTCGGTCAAAACCCGGATTCTGCCGAGAAACTCTGTCGTCTGTACAGTTTTGGCTCGATGGAGCCGCCGAGGAGCTCGACGAGAAAATAGAGAACATGTTCTCTATTTTCTCGCTGTTCTATGGGAGAAGTCGGCCCGCCGAGCTCCTCGGCGGCTTCATCCCAGAACTCGACGAGGAACTCGACGTGCTTGGCACGTCGAGTTCCTCGGCCGTGTGTACGGGGCCTCAGCTTTGAAAAAAGCTCTTGGGTCTATTGCTTTGAAAAAAGCAGTTTATAATCTGGAAAATATGCACTGAAATCACTAAGTAGCAATGAAGCACAATGCTGATGATGCTAGATCAAACAGGCACACAGAACCAGGAACACAGAAACAGTCTCCACACTCTCTAGCCACCTTCTGAATCTGCAATGAAATGGTGCTGGGAGTGACCTTATATAATGGCCGTGCAGGCAGGTTCCTATTGGTTGCTAACCTCTGACGAGTGTGGAAGGAGAACTCTGATTGGCTCTGATGCAAAAGGGAGGAGTAAATAATCGCGCAATATTCCGATTGCCGAATATTCGCATTGCGAATATTCGGCAATATAAAATGATCGCTTCAGCTACTCGGCCCAAGGTCTCTAATCATACCGGCAATGCTTTTAGACGTCGATGGAGATCACTAGGATGTGATCTGTTTTAAAAATGAAACTGAAAAAATCGCTCTGATGCGGAAGATAGGGCGGAGAAAATAATCGCGCGATATTGCTATTGCCAAATAATCGCATTGCGATTTTTCGGCAATATAAAATGATCGCTGCAGCTACTCGGCCCAAGGTCTCTAATCATACCAGCAATGCTTTTAGACGTCGATGGAGATCTCTAGGATGTGATCTGTTCTAAAAATAAAATTGAAAAAATCCGAATATTCGAAATAGCGAATATTCACCGCGAAATTCGGAATATATCGTGAATACTCGAATATGCCATATTCGAGCCGAATATTCGTAATACGAATATTCGTGAGCAACACTAGTGATCACCAGGATCTCAGCTCTTCTCTGTTTGATAAATGTACACCTTTGGGTGAAGACAGAGGGTGGGATTCAGAGAGAATTTACGCCGGCGTATCCATAGATACGCCGCGTAAATTCAAATCTGCGCCGGCGTATCTTCTTTCTGTATTTAGAAAGCAAGATACGCTGACATTAGCCTAAGATACGACTGGCATAAGTCTGTTACGCCGTCGTATCTTAGGGTGCATTCTCACGCTAGCCGCTAGGTGGCGCTCCCGTCGTTTTCAGTGTAGAGTATGCAAATTACCTAGTTACGCTGATTCACAAACGTACTTGCGCCCGGCGGTAGTTTTTTACGTCGTTTGCGTAAGTCGTTTTCGTCGTAACGTTGCTCCTGCTATTAGGAGGCGCAGCCAATGTTAAGTATGGACGTCGTTCCAGCTTCGAAATTTGAATTTTTTACATCGTTTGCGTAAGTCGTTCGCGAATAGGGCTGGACGTAATTTACGTTCACGTCGAAACCAATACGTTGTTGCGCCGTACTTGGGAGCAATGCACACTGGGATGTGTACACGGATGGCGCATGCACCGTCCTTACAAAATGTCAATCACGTCAGGTCATCATATATTTACATAAAACACGCCCCCTTCCACATTTGAATTACGCGTGCTTACGCCGGCCCCATTTACGCTATGCCGCCGCAACTTACGGAGCAAGTGCTTTGTGAATACTGCAGTTGCGTCGGCATAGCGTAAATACAATACGCTGCGCCGCCGTAACTAGGCGCGCAGCTACGTGAATCTACCCCAGAGTATACTGTTTGGTGGAGGAGAAATAACATCACCTTAAGCAAATTGCACGTCAAGTTGTTTGGAAGATCTATCATTGGACCACTACAACTCCAATATTGGGACTTTTATTTATTGTATTTATTGCACTAGGGATTGTGCACTATTTTTCACTTGTTTTTCCACAGTAATTATTATATATGCACAGTTATATATTTGTATTATTGATATGCATCCAACTATAAGTTGAATTTTGGTAGTTTAACATTATAGGAGAGCGCCCTCTACCACACCTTCAATATTGTACAGTTCACACTTTAACTCAGAGCAGCAGCTTTAAATTTAATATATATATATTTTAGTAGTATTTAAGTTGGCGCTGAATTCACTCTCTTTTTTTGAAAAAGGGTTAAACCTGCCCGCAAAAACGCTGCTTTGCAGTGCTTTGCGGCCGGTTTGCAGGCACTGCCCCCTATTGATTTCAATAAGCAGGGGCGCTGTAGGAGCGATATATTCACCGCTCCTACAGCACCTCAAAGATGTGGCTGGCAGGACTTTTTTTTCCGTCCTGCCAGCTCAACGCTCCAGTGTGAAAGCCCTCAGGCTTTCACACTGGATATAAAGTAGTGGCTCTTTCAGGGCGCTTTGCAAGCTCTATTTTTAGCGCCTATGTAAACAAGGGAGATTTGCATTCGTACAGAAGGCATGGATCTGTGTTACTGTAAAGCCCCTGATCTTAAAGTGGAGTTCCACCCATAAATATAACATTTCATCAGTAGTTTTAAAAAAATGTCATTAGTCCTTTAAGAATTTTTTTTTTTTTTTAGATGCCTTCAAAGTGTTGTTGCTAGGCATAATAGTTAATCTTCCCTCTTCCTGCACCTAGGTGCTTAAGCTTCCTAACCTACACCGCACAGACTCCTGGGAATGTAGTGGGTGTAACTTTCCAGGAGTCTGTGCACTCCCCAGTCTCGAAGAATCATGTGACTTGGACAGTACAGGTGCTGAAACCTAATCTGAAACCTATTACACTGCTTGTGCAGCACTGAGCATGTGCGAGATCTGCAAGGCTGAAATCCAGGAAGTCATACAGTCTGGCTTCATGATGCCCACACTTAAGATGGCCCCAGTCAATTTCTATTTTATAAAGTGTCTAAATGCTGTAACAACCTAACAAAACGGACCTTAATTTACAGACTAACTTTACTAGAATACATTAAGCTTGTGTATTACAGGGGTATTTATATTTAAAAAGTGAAATTGTGGCCGGAACTCCGCTTTAACCACTTCCCAGCCAATCTAATTAGAACAGTGGCAGTGCATATTTTTAGCACTAATCATTGTATTGATGTCACTGGTTCCCAAAAAAGTGTCAAAAGTGTCAGGTGTTCGATTTATCACAATATGGCACTCCCGATACAAGTCACTGGCCCAGATTCAGGTAGATTTGCCCATTAGTTGCACATGTGAAGAGCAGCTGATTTGCTCTGCGCTGGGGCAAATTGGAAAGATTGCCACCTGATTCAGGATTCCTTTTGTCTGCTAACTTGCTCCTTTGTAAGGCAAAAATCAGGGCCTAAGGCAGCGCAAGTGAAAGTGGGTGTGCCCTATGCAAATGATCTTTTTTTCCACTCAGCAGTGGTTTGCGCCTATTTTCAGGGCAAATTCTGCCCAGCTGCTTGCACTGAGCAAATAAATAGGGGCAGACCTGCGCAGGTCCTGTGCAAAATTACATCCTGCTTGTTCCACCCCCCCCTGAGCAAGGTAATTTTGCCCTTTTTTCTGAGATGGCACCTCCTGATAAGAAAAAAAAAAGAAAAGCAAATTTTGTCTCCGCTGAGATGGATATACTGCTTGCAGCACTGACGCGCCATACTGCCGTTCTTTTTGGTTCAGAGCGGAAGAATACCACTGTAGCCCAAAGGAGGGCAATATATGAGGCTATTACATTGGACATAAATGCCCTGGGCATTGAGAAGAGGTCCTGGGAGGACATACAAATTTTTTTTACTGACATGCGTCTTTGAGTCAGGGACAAAATTGTCCTAATCAGAAAGCATAGCAGGGGCACGGGAGGAGGACCAGCCTGCTCTTTACGATTAAATCCAGAGGAGGAGGTTATCGCACAGAGTTTAGCGCTGGAGCAGGTGGAGGGAGTCCCAGGCTATGACTCCACTGTTGGGGACTTGGGGACTGGTAAGTTTTTTTTCTCATATTTGCTGTGTATCATGGGAGGGGGTAGAAGGGAACATATGAGGGGGTAGAAGGGAAGATGTAAAAAGTTTTTATTTCTCATATCTGCTGTGTATCATGGGAGAGGGTAGAAGGGAACATATGAGGGGGTAGAAGGGAAGATGTAAAAAGTTTTTATTTCTCATATCTGCTGTGTATCATGGGAGGGGGTAGAAGGAAACATGTGATAAGTGTGTTGCTCCAGCAACATATTTTTTTTGTGTCATCCACAGATGTTGATGATGAGGCTGGGCCATCGTTGGCTGTAGGGCGACCCACGCGATCCCCAGAACATCATGGGGTGCAGTCAGGCCCTCTGCAGATCCTGGGCATGTTGGTGGAGGAGGATATCGCCCATAGTCCATCTAGGGGGGAGGAAGTGGTGGAGGAGTCCATTATCCTCAACCTGGATGAATCTGTGTACCTCCAGGAGGATCCCACCATCCCTGACCTCCCCACCACCCCCCCCGACCATAACGTCACCCCCCTCCAGTGTGGCCCCCTCCCCTGCTTCTCCCTCAGTTCATGCCCCAGCCTCTCCTCCAAGGAAGGCTCTATGTAAAACCGGGGGGTGTACCCTCCAGCCTCCGTGAAGGTCTGCAGGAGGAGCAGGCCCGGCATAACCGCCATATAGGGGACATGGTGGGAGACTTGAGGCGGGTGGCGGACAGCCTGGCATCCTCCTCCTCCTCTCTGCAGCAGGCCCTCACCCTGCATGCTGACCGGGGGATACGAGATACTGAGAGCTTGGAGGAAGTCAGTGCCAACTGTGGAGCCATGGTCACCTGCATGGTCGAGCAGCAGGGCGCCATCGCTTTGCTAACAGCGGAGGTGAGCAGGTTGGCAGGTGCGGTGGAGGCCAACACTGTTGCTGTGCGGGAGGAGGGGAGATTAACCCGGCGGCAGCAGAGGACCAATACCACCCGGCAGCTGCGGATGTTGGCCCAAACCAACAGCGTGCTCACCCGCCTGGCCAACGCCATGGAGGGCATGCAGGCACCACCTGCCAGGAGTGAGGAAGTAGGGGTTGATGCTCCTCCCCCCCTCCATCCCCACCCCATGCTCCATCCCCACCACAGGCTCCATCCCCACCACAGGCTCCATCCTCAGCCCATGCTCAACCACGCAGACTGAGGAGCCAGAGCCGGGGCACCCTTGGCACAAGGATGTCCAAAAAATATATATATATTTTCCTTTTATTTTTTGTATTTTTTTACCTATCCCTTGCTGCTCATATAATGAGCTTTTTCTATTTATTTTGATTATGCTTATATTTTTTTTTTTGGGGGGGATATTTTTTTTTTGCTCAGATTATGAGCTTTTCTATATTTAGTTTATGCTCAAAGTTTTTTTTTTTTTTTGTAGTCCCTACACACGGGGAGGAGTGCTGTAGTTGCTCTCCAGCTGACCTGTGGCCATCTGTTGCTAACTTGCCCCTGCTTTTATAAAGTGCAAATTTGCCACGGCCAAACAGCTTGCGCGCTTTGGGAGCAAAATGCTCCTCACACGCGCAAGTTTATGAATCAGTGGCAGTTCCTAATTTGCATATTTGCTGAGGGAAAACCATGAGAGCGCAAGTTGCTCCCTGAGCAAAATTGCCCCTTAATTGCGCCGGGGCAGAGAAACTGCCTCCGTGCAAAAATGGCACATTTCAGGCTTAGCTTGCTTTCTGGGTCACCCGCAAATTTGCCTGGGAGCAAATCCGTACTTGCGCGGCGCAAATCACACTTGCTCCCGCGCAAGTCGTACCTGAATCTGGGCCACTGATTGTCGCCTCATTACTAGTAAAAAATAAAAGTAGATAAAAACTCCATAAATATATCCCATAGTTTGTAGACACAATTAGGTAGATTCAGTAAAAGTTAGGCCGGCTTATCAGTAGATAAGCCGACCTAACTCAAAATCTACGCCGACTTATGTTTAAGCGTATGCTCAAACAGAGATACGCTTAAACATATCTAAGATACGACGGCTTGCGCCGTCCTATCTTAGATTGCAATATCTTGGATGGCCGCTAGGTGGCGCTTCCATTGCCGTCGGCGTAGAATATGTAAATGAGGAGATACACCGATTCACCAACGTACGCCTGGCCGACGCAGTACTTTTACGCCGTTTACGTAAGAGATAGGCCGCGTAAAGTTAGAGCTAGGCCCTATTGCAATAGTAATGTCAAGTATGGCCGCCGTTCCCACGTCGAAATTCGAATTTTTAACGTCGTTTGCGTAAGTCGTCCGTGAATCGGGATTTACGTTGTTTACGTCCACGTCAAAATCAATAGGCCCGTGCGGCGTACTTAGCCACAATGCACACTGGGTAATGTAGGCGCCCGGCGCATGCGCAGTTCGCATAAAAAAGTAAAAAACGTGAGGTCAAGCGCCATTAACATAAAACACGCCCCCCTCAAATACATTTGAATTAGGCGCCCTTACGCCCGCCGATTTAGGCTACGCCGCCGTAACTTAGCAGGCAAGTACATTGTGAATCATGTACTTGCCTCGCTAACTTACGGCGGCGTAGCTTAAATCCCTTAAGCTATGCCGCCGCAAAGTTACGCCAACGTACTTGAATCTACCTATATACCTTTTGCGCAAGCCAATCAATATACGCTTATTGGGTTTTTATTTGCCAAAAGCATGTAGCAGAATACATATTGGCCCAAATTGATGAAGTAACTCTATTATTTATTTTTTTGGGATATGTTTTAGAACAGAAAGTAAAAAATATTCTTTTTTTGTTTATAGTGTAAAACATTTTTTTATTATTCTAATTCAGTTGTATGTTTGAGCCCTGGTTCACATTGCATGCCAAATCGGCGGATATTGCCGGCAATGGCACCGATTCCCAAAAGTAGTTTTCTATACTACTTTTGCCGACTTTGGGGTGCGATTTCAATAGTCTTGGAAATCGCCCCCGAAGATGGGTCTGACATGCGGGAATGAAATCATGCGAGTTCAACTGAACTCGCACGATTTCATTCCCGCTGTCAGTGTGAACCTGGGCTAATGGTGTTTGCTACCTCCAGGTGCAGGATTTGACAATGGGCACTGAATGTGTACCTTGATGATTAAGGTTTGGTCAAATGATTTTTAGTTAACATTATAATGTTTTGGCTATTGGAAAATAAGAACTAATTGAATTTGTGGTTTCAGCGCCAATTATATGAACCTGAAATTTACACTGGGGTTTGGTCAACAATCAGTTATTTTTATTGCTCACCCTCAAACTCTATTATGGTTCTACTGGTGGTTTATTTAAAGTGTGTGTCCAGCCAAAATCTTTTTTTAGTTTTGAGTACATTTACTTCTATCTGGGGATTCATCAGAGAGATTTCTCATGACTTGCTGCTCCACTGACAACAGTTTCAGGAGACAGGAAGTGAGGGATAATTTCCAACAGAAACGCCAACAAAAATAAAGCTTTTTAGTGTTGCCTATATCATTGCTGCATATTTTCCTTGATTTTTTGCCTGGTGAAGTCTCTGTCAAAGTGAGAGGAAATGTCTTTAACCGAGCTCCAGACAGGGGTTCTAACCCTTCCCCACTTTATCCAAAACTGAAATGTTTTGGCTAGATATAATAGGAGCTTACCAGAAATATAATTTAACTTTTTTTAGTTTATTTTTTTAGTTTAGATGATTTGAGTGGGGAGGAACCCCTATCAGTTTTAACTACTGTCTGTGCCCTCGTTAGGGAGATTCACCCTCTCTATTTGTCCTGCTTACCATTATCATTGAAAGTGAAATTAAAAGAAAATCCCAAATTTGTGTTGTCCCCAGAAAATTTATAGAAGGGAAATCTTCCAATGGGGAACCCCAAGAGATTACCTTAATTTTCAGGCATTTCTTCTCACTTCCTGTTTTGGGTATGGGACAGGAAGTGAAGGTAAATGTCTCCAATGGGACAAAGAGGGCAAAGGTAAACCTTACAAGGGTTTATAACCTTCTATTACCATATACAAAAAAGGAAAATTGTGACTATAGTTCTACTTTACGTTTCAAACAAAGTTATGGTTTGGGATACCTTTGAGGTACTTTAAGGGAAAAATGAATCCTTAGGGAAAGACACATTAGAAAGAAAATAACATTATTATGAGATAGCAGTTTTGGGAGAACATTCTATATTTATGTTGACCTGACTGTTTATTGCCCAGAGAGCCTGCAAAAAATGTATATGGCTAGATCTATTGTAAGAGATCTGATCCAGTATCATACAACTACTGGACTATAACTAACATATACAGTATATTAAAACCAGGTTTGGACTGCAGTTATATGGATGATGTATGGACAAACTAATGGAATGTGACATTGCCTGCTATACATTTGTATAACTGGAGTTTAAACCTGGCTTTTTGTTGCATTTTTAGAAGAGTAGCCTAGTGAAAGTATCTGGTGGTGATATGGCAATTATTTTCATCACCATGGAATCAAGAAACATATTTCTAATGGAACCATTTCCTACCATCTCTCCTACCCTGCTCTCCTATGATCTGGAGATCACTGTCTGTATGCTGACCATGGTTTTGCCACATGAATGCTCTGTTTCATAAAAGCTGTGTGAGTGCAACTTGTTTTTTTAATTCTCTTCATTGATTCAATAAACTGTATTGCACCAGAAGCCGCTGTGCTCTGCCTCTCCTTTTTGTTTTTACAATTGAAGGGTACCTGTCTATAAGTTGGCACCATGCTGGCACCTGATACCATGTAACAGCAAACCCCTTTGTGTAACTCCCCCATGCCCCCCTCCCCACTCTCCTTGTACATCTTCCCCATCCCCTTTGCAGTATTTTCTCCCTGCCCCCTTCCCTGCAGCTTCTCCATCTCCCCCACATCTTGTGCAGTTTCCCCCTCTCTTGTGTGCCCCCTGATACCCCCCATCTTGCCCTCCTCACCCCTTTCACCTAGTGCACCTTTTCCTTTCCCCCATATTGTGCAGCTTCCCCATGCCCCTTCTTGTGCACGCCCTCCCTTTGTGCACCCCCTACCTTGTCCTCCTATACCCACCCTCACCTTGTCTAGCTGCCCCTTCCCCCCTTCACCTTCCCCATCTCCCCCCTCATCCTTGGCACCCCTGACACCCCACTTTGTTTTTCTCTCCTCATTCACCTTGTGCAGCTTTCCCCTGCTACCCCACCTTCGAACCCCCTCACCTTGTGCACCTCCAGCACCTTGTGCAGCGTTTCCATCCCCCTGCCACTCTCATCTTGTCCTCCTTTCCCCCACCTTGTGACTCTCTCCCCCTCTCCTCCAGTCATTGGTAGCACACGGGGGTCTTGTACTACGCACATTACATACTGTGGTTCTGCAGCTCGTTGTCAGTACAAGTGGAGATTAGTCACTTGCTCACCCTGGGTGGGCGGTATCAGGCAGTGTTTGGCCAGTGGTCCCCGGGTGAATGACAGTGGAGGTGGCAGCAGGGCCAGATTAAGAACATCATGGGCCTGGTGCTGAGGATTTTGGTGGGGCCTTTTAGGCTGCATTCACACCTCCGCGACAAGTAACGCCGCGTACGCGGCGTATTTTGCCGCGAATAGTGTAACTTTTTTTTTACAAATCCTTCCTATTGCTTTGTATGGCCGAACGCCAATGCCGCCTGAAAAAAAGGGTCCGGGACTTTTTTTTATGCCGCAGGTGTACGGCGTCTATGAGATGTGAACCATCTCATAGACAGCAATGGGAATTCTCCCCTCCAGCGGCACGAGCGGCCGGCGTCGGGCGTTTTGTCGCGGAGGTGTGAATGGGGTGTAATAAATAATAAATAAATGCGTGGGAATGACATGAACGCAGCACAGCCAAGGCAAGTGACCAAAGGCACAGAACCCAGAAGGAAGACCGGGTGAAGATGGAAGTGTCCAGGCCCCGCCTGATTCATCGCAGCACTGGAGGGCTCAGTCTGAAAATTGAAGTGTACACTAATGTGCTAATATGCTGTGCATACTTGTACGTTGTGGCATAACCTACCCCAGGGCCTCTAAAAAGTAGTAATGTCAGGAAAGTTTACTACCGCTTTATTATCACAGGATCCCAGGAGCCTCTCATGGGGCCCCCTACTGACCCGGTGGACGGTGGCCCTTGGGCAGTGCCTAAGTAGACAGTTGCCAACATTTAAAAAATATTTTCAGGGCCACTTTTTTATATAAGTGCTATATTTAGAGTAGCTGAGATCCCCGATGTTACTCTATACATCATAGTAGTAATCACAAAATTAAATGAGTACTAATAATGGGGCAGAACAAATATGAGAACTGATATTTCCTTTAGTTGAACTAACAAAAGTGTGTCCATTCTAGAGCTGGTAACATTGAGGATATTCAGTATAATTTTAAAGAACTGTTTTTGTGGGTAAGCGACATAGGGGAGGAGTATGGACGGTATATAAGTGGGAAGTATGTGCAGGTGAGGGAGAGGAATGTGGAGGGTCTAACAGTGGGCACTATGTACAGGAGAAAGGTTACGGAAAAAAGCACTATGTACAGGAGAGGAGTGTGAAGGTTATGACAATGGGCAGTATGTACAGGAAGAGTGAGGGGGTATGACAGAGGGTAGTACGTACCAGAGAGAAGTGTGGAGGGTATGATGGGGTAGTATGTACAGGAGAGGAGTGTGGAGGGTATGACAGTGGGCAGTATGTACAGGAGAGGAATGTAGACGGTATGATAGTGGGCTTTATGTATAGGAGAGGAGTGTGGAGGGTATGACAGTGAACACTATGTATAGGAGAGGAGTGTGGAGGGTATGACAGTGGGCACTATGTATAGGAGAGGAGTGTGGAGGGTATGACAGTGAGCAGTATGTACAGGAGAGGAGTGTGGAGGGTGCGACAGTGGGCACTAAGTACAGGAGAGAAGTGTATGACAGCAGGCACTATGTACAGGAGAGGAGTGTGAAGGGTATGACAGTGGGCGCTATGTATAGGAGAGGAGTGTGGAGGGTATGACAGTGGGCACTATGTACAGGAGAGGAGTGTGTAGGGTATGACAGTGGGTACTATGTATAGGAGAGAAGTGTGGAGAGTATGACAGTGGGCACTATGTACAGGAGAGGAGTGTGGAGAGTATGACAGTGAGCACTATGTACAGGAGTGGAAGGATATTTAGGGACTGAGTAGTGGTTAAGCGGGTCATACATAGATTGAAATTACGCCAATTATGCAGAGACCAGCCATAGTCAATCTATGTATGGGCTAGCTGGTTTTACACAAGTCAATCTATTAATCAACTTGAGTACAACCAGCCTGTTTTTTTTTTCTTAAAACAATCAGTGCTGCCAGCTAAAGTTAGCAACACTGATCATTGTACGCACTGGCAGAACACAATAACACTGACGGAGTTAGGGGGATCCACAGGTCAGCAGGTGAGAGGGTGTGTGGGGACAGGCTGGGGAAAGATACTAGTCAGTGGCTGGGTAGGCACTGGTAGTATCAGAGCCAGATACACACAGGTTACATACGCCACGATCGTTAGAGCGAGAACAATAATTCTAGTACTAGACCTCCTCTGTAACTCTAAACATGTAACCTAAAAAAATGTAAAGCATCGCTTAGGATACCAAAAAAAATTGTGCTAACTTAACTAACTAACTGTTTTTTTAATGAATGAAACATTTTTTTCCAAAAAAACATGTTTGAAAAATTGCTGCGCAAATACCGTGCTAGAGCTGCACAATTAATCGTTAAAAAAATCGTGATCTCGATTCAACCCCCTGACGATCTTCAATGCAGAGTTTGCTGATTCTTTCATATTACAAGTGGAGAGACGTTCAGCTATCAAAAGAAAATATCTGGGCAGTCTGCCAAGTTTTTAACAGGAAACATTGTAACTGACACTTCCTTCTTAGATCAAAGGGATACACTTCTGTGTGTAAAGAACAAATCTGGGCAGTCTGCGAAGTTTGTAAACAAAATGAAACATTTTAACTAACTAACATTGTAACTAAATTTAACCACTTAAAGTCCAACACTTGTTTCTTAAGTTAGAAAGCAATATTATTTGCTAGAAAATTACTTGGAACTGCCAAACATTATATATATTTTAGCAGAGACTCTAGGGAATACAATGGCTATTGCTGCAATATGTTATGTCACACTGCATTTTCCCACTTCAATGAATAATAAAAACCATAAAAACAAAACAGTGAAGTTAGCCCATTTTTTTTTTTTTTATGTGAAAGATGATGTTACGCCGCAACAATCGTGAGAGAATCGTGATCTATCTTCTAAGCAAAAAAATTGCAATTCTTATTTTAGCCAGAATCGTGCAGCTCTGTACCCTGCAACATAAAAAGTGCAAAGACCACCATAGAGTAATTTTCTAGCAAAAAACAAATGATGATTTTTACATGTAGTAGAGAAGTGTCAGAATTGGCCTGGGTGGCAAGGGGTTAATTACCATGAGTAATATACAAATAATTATTATAAGCACTGTGATCCTCTCAGTCTGCTGTAGTGTGTCAGCTTGTATTTATATTGGCCGCTCTGAATGTAGCTTCTGACAGGCTGTGCAAGCAGGCCCGTATCTCCGGAACCATAAATGATAGCCGTCCCATATTTTAACCAGTTGTGGGGTAGCTCTTCCCATGCCTACCCCCAAATGTAGGGTTTCTGTGACCTCTGGTCATAGAGCTACAACCCCCCAAATTCGATCTTAGAAAAAAAAATTCTTAAAAAAATAAATAAAAATAATCTTTTTTTTTTTTTTTTTTTTGGGCAAATGGGCCTATCTTGAGAAAGGGGCCTGGAGCTGCAGCTCCATCAGCCCCAATGTTAATCCGGCCCTGGGTGGCAGGGCTCACAGTAGATGTTGCACTGCTGGCACATGATGTAGCCTCCATCAGGCTCTTTGCACAGAGCTGGCATCAGAGGACGGCCGCTGTGCTGGTATTACTCTCCAGGACCCATTTTTTGGTGAAGCTGCAGAGCCCCTACTCATCCAGGAGGAGGTAGCAGTGACACCACAGGCAGGCCTGTTACTGGTAGTAGGGTGGGGGAGCAGGGCCCCACGGGAGTGGTGGTGGGGTTGGTGCAGGGTGGGCATTGTTTGGGGGAAGGCCTGGCACTACATTTGGCGACTTCTGGCATGAGGCGGTCAGCACGCTGGTGAAGGCAAAGATGCATTTTATTGTTCTCCTATCCTGGCACCGTAAGGTGGCAGCTTGTGCTGCCTTATGCTGGTGCGGGCCCTCAGGGCCGATCCTAGGCAGGGTGCGAGGGGTGCTCCGCACCCAGGCGCTGCAGAGGTGGGGGTTCCGAATCTCCAGAGTGCTCCCCTCCCTCCTCCTTGTCTGTGTCCAGAGGCAGAGCGCATGTAGCGGGCGCTGCGTTTCCCCATCCTGCTTGCTCTCTCCGCTGGAAACTGACAAGAGCACATACCTCCCCTGGAATCCGGGCTGGGTACCGCAGCGGAGCCTAGTACCGAACACGTTCCGGTACTAGGCTCCACTAATTATTCTGTCCAGGGCACGTGGAGCAGTCTCCAGTCTCCCCCGCCCCCTCTGCGTGTTTCGGCTCTTCTCCCATAGGTGGTGTGATGAGAGGCTTCTGGGTTGGCCGGAGCTGCTGCCAATCATCCCGTGCACTCCTAGAAATGCTCTCCGAGTGCCACCCTCCTTGTAACCAAAGATGGCACGTATTCCGTGCCCCCTGTAATGTGCTTCTGCTCCCGGCGCGCCCAAGCTACAGGGATCTATTGGACAGGTACTGATCTATGGGGACACTTGCTGTGGGGGGCTCTGATGTGGACACCTGCTCTGGAGGGGCTCTGATGGTGGACACCTGCTGGGGGGCTCTGATGGGGACACCTTCTGGGGGGGGGACTCTGATGGGGACACCTGCTGTGGGGGGACTCTGATGGGGACACCTGCTGTGGGGGGGGGCTCTGATGGGTGACACTGTGGGGGGCTTTAATGGGGGACACCTTCTGTGGGGGACTTTGATGGGGGACACCTGTGGGGGGGCTCTGATGGGGGACACCTGCTGGGGGACACCTGCTGTGGGGGACTCTGATGGGGGACACCTGCTGTGGGGGGCACTGATGGGGGACATCTGCTGTGGGGGGACACCTGCTGTGGGGGGACTCTGATGGGGGACAACTGCTGTGGGGGACTCTGATGGGGGACACC
Organism: Rana temporaria; assembly: GCF_905171775.1. NCBI lineage: Eukaryota > Metazoa > Chordata > Amphibia > Anura > Ranidae > Rana > Rana temporaria. Next base: position 320,159,854 of record NC_053492.1, read on the forward strand.
TGCTGTGGGGGGTTCTGATGGGGGACACCTGCTGGGGGGGCTCTGATGAGGAACACCTGCTGTGAGGGGCTCTGATGGGGGACACCTGCTGTGGGGGGACTCTGATAGGGGACGCCTGCTGTGGGGGGACTCTGATGGGGGATGCCTGCTGTGGGGGACTCTGACGGGGACACCTGCTGTGGGGGGCTCTGATGGGGGACACCTGCTGTGGGGGGCTCTGATGGGGGACACCTGCTGTGGGAGTCTCTGATGGGGACACCTGCTGTGGGGGGACACTGATGGTGAAAACTGCTGTGGGGGGACTCTGATGGGGGACATCTGCTGTGGGGAGGTTCTGATGGGGGACACCTGCTCTGGGGGGCTCTGATGGGGACACTGTGGGGGGGCTCTGATAGGGGACATTTGCTGTGGGGGGACTCTGATGGGGACACCTGCTGTGTGGGGGGGGGGGCTCTGATGGGGGACACCTGCTGTGAGGGGGCTCTGATGGGGGACACCTGCTGTGGGGGGCTCTGATCGGGAAACTTGCTGTGGGGGGACTCTGATAGTATGTCTGCAGTCTCTGACCATCTCCTGTACTATGTCTGCAGTTTCTGACCATCTCTTGTAGCATTTCTGCAGTCTCTGACCATCTCCTGTATCATGTCTCCAGTCTCTGACCATCTCCTGTATCATGTCTGCAGTATGTCTGGGGGCTCTTTCTAACAGACTCTCTAACAGAAGCCCTGAAAATCAGGGCAAAATCGTGGGTGCGCGGTATACGCCGATACCCGCTTTCCCGCGCCGAGTTTTGAATACTGCGCCGACATATACCGAGCACAGTACACTCGGGTATAGTCGGGCAGTCTCGGCACCTTCCGCGCTCACGTCCTGGACGTACAGGACGTCAGCACGAGAGTTGCCGAGCATTGCCGACAATACACGAGTGTACTGCGCTCTGTATATGTCGGCGCAGTATTCAAGTACGGTAAAAGAAACACATTTCATCCACAGTTTAGGCCGTTATGTATTGTTCTACATATTTTTGGTAAAAAAAACAAAAAAAATTGCAATAAGTGTATATTAATTGGTTTGCGCAAAAGTTATAGCGTCTACAAAATAGGGGATAGATTTATGGCATTTTTATTATGAATTTTATTTTTACTAGTAATGGCAGCGATCTGCAATTTTTTTATTGGGACTGCGGGACTGCGACATAATGGCGGACACATCGGACACTTTTGACACTATTTTGGGATCATTGTCATTTATACAGCGATCAGCGCGCGTGCCCGATAGGCAGCAAATTCAAAGGGACATACAGGTACGCCCATTTGCCTGTACAAGACATTCTGCCGACGTATATGTGTGTGCGGTGTTGTCGGCAAGTGGTTAATGGTAAACTTTCTTTTATTCTATTAATTAATGGTAAAATCCCTCCCAACAAAGGGAACTAAGTAGAATGCATCTATGCTGAAAGCTCCAAAAAACATCTAAAAAGATTTGCCTTGAAAAAGTATTCATAACCCTTGAAATTTTCCACATTTTGTCATGTTACAACCAAAAACGTAAAACGTATTGTATTGCGATTTTATGTGATTGACTGACACAAGGTGGCACATTGTGAAGTGGAAGGAAAATGATAAATGGTTTTCCAATTTTTGAACAAATAAATATCTGAAAAGCGTGGCATGCATTTGTATTCAGTCCCCTTTACTGTGATACCCCTAACTAAAATCTAGTGGAACCAATTGCCTTCAGAAGTCACCTAATTAGTAGATAGAGTCCTCCTGTGTGTAATTTAATCTCAGTATAAATACAGCTGTTCTGTAAAGCCCTCAGAGGTTTGTTAGAGAACCTTAGTGAACCATCAACATCATGAAGGCTAAGGAACACACCAGACAGGTCAGGGATAAAGTTTTGGAGAAGTTTAAAGCAGGGTTAGGTTATAAAAAAATATCCCAAGCTTTGAACATCTCACAGAGCACTGTTCAATCCATCATTCGAAAATGGAAAGCGTATGGTACAACTGCAAACCTACCAAGACATGGCCGTCCACCTAAACTGACAGGCTGGGGATGGAGAGCATTAATCAGAGAAGCAGCCAAGAGGCCCATGGTAACTCTGGAGGAGGTGCAGAGATCCACAGCTCAGGTGGGAGAATCTGTCCACAGGACAACTATTAGTCGTGCTCTCCACAAATATGGCCTTAATGGAAGAGTGACAAGAAGAAAGTCATTTTTTGAAAGAAAGCCATAAGAGGTCCCATTTGCAGTTTGCGAGAAGCCATGTGGGGGACCCAGCAAACATGTGGAAGAAGTTGCGCTGGTCAGATGAGACCAAAATTGCCGGTCAGAGTTGATGGGAAGATGGATGGAGCCAAATACAGGGCAATCTTAGAAGAAAACCTGCAAAAGACTTGAGCCTGGGGCAGAGGTTCACCTTCCTAATCTTTCTAATCTTTCACTTAACAAAGGGGCGAGGTATGGGGAGGACTGGGGCAAGCAACAGGAATTTTGGGTGCCAGTGGGCTATGTTTTTTTCTGCGGGCCAGTGGTCAGCGTTCATCATGATTGACGTTGGACCTATGTCACTAGACAACATGATTGACAATGGATGTACACTGGGGGCCTTTTTGAAAAATTATTTAATAAAGACTTGGCAAATTACCCGTCTATGTTAAGGGTATGTGACCACATGCTCGTCCACCCCCCTTCCTTGCATGCCAGTATTCAGACTAGGATAAGAGTTTGGTATGGATTTTGGGAGGTCCCCACTCCATTTTTTATTTTTTTTGGTGTGGGGTTTCCCCTCAAATTGATACTAGACCTGAAGGGCCTGGCATGGACACACTCCACACAATTTTTTAAACAATTTTACTGACAAGCTCCTTTGTTAGGATGCTGGTGGGTGCTGGCTGCTTAACAAGCGTCAGCCAGTCTTCTTCCCCTAGCAAAAACACAGTGGTATCACAAATGCATGAAAACGCAACCAAGTCACACTAGCCTCAGAGATCAGAGAGCAACTACACAATGTGCTTTGGATTCACGTTGGTACACACTATAGAGGGATATGTTTTGTTTATCTTTCATGTCTGAGGTTTACAACCACTTTAAGACTTGATGAAGACCAGAGTCTCCTGATGACACACAAGATGGTACATGAAAGCCCTGAGTATAAGAAGGCCAATATAATGGGCATCTTTCCACTGATCAACAATGTAAAAGTATCTTTCTCTACTGATCACCTATGTAAGAGTCAGTTTTCCATGCTCTTCATTTCTTTCCTGTTCATCATTATTTGTTATATTTTATGATTATTACTAAAGTTAAGTCTGACACATTTATGTTATGTATTATACTATCTACAACCTACTGATCACACAAATGTACTGCGAAATGTAGATAAAATAATTTTTACTAGAGGTTCCTGTGACACGAGAATGATTTTAAGGGTTCCTCCATCGTAAAATAAAATAAAAAATATTCTTATCCACCAATTTGGTCAGTTGAACATTTCTTAAGTGTATATAAAAAATAATATTTAAAAGGAGTGCACAAAAATGACAGCAACAAGGGGGGAAACAAAGTGCACTTCCCGGCGCCAAAGAAAATTCATTCACTTAGTAATGAGATACTATTAAGTAGAGGAAAGAAAAAACATAAATAATAAGAAATATTAAAATATATATATCAATATCAGAAAATACCCAGCAGTATGATATGATGAAAAAGTATGTATATACTCATCTATTAAGGAATATAAAATAGTATCAAAAACATATAGCCTAAAAGTGGTTATAAAATGATAAAACAGCGCTAAGATGGATAAAGTCCATTGTAGATAATAAATATTGGAAAAGTCCACAGATAAGTAAATAGGGCACAGTTCAGAGAAGTGTAAGAAGTGCTTCTAGGAATGGTAGTACACCCTCCACCGACTTCCAATCTTCACCACGCAAAAAGTGAGGCACACTTCCCCTCTGGGGTTCACACTCACCAGATAGCAGGTTAAACAGAGCCTTATAAATAGATCCTCCTGATCAGACATCCAACATCATTTCAGAAACAGCAAAGGTTTTAATTCCAACTCACGGATCATAAAAAACAAAAGCACCAATATAGTGTAATTCCGCTTTAATGTAAAAAAAACCTGTGTAACAACACCCCACTTCCTATCTACGTACAATAAAACAACTGTAAAAGAGCATAAAGAGTGTAATGACCGCTTTCCTCCGCACACAGGGGGTCGCGCTTGTGCTGAATGCACGCTGCTGGAGACGCCTGTCCTGGTTACGATGGTTCAGTGGTGGAGCGCACTCCTAACAGTTCCTGGATACGCCATCGTAGCCACGCCCTGACGCGTTTCGTCACATCCAACTTCAACAGAGGGCGTTGAAGTTGAAGTCGGATGTGACGAAATGCGTCAGGGCGTGGCTACGACGTCGTATCGAGAAAGAAACTGTTAGGAGTGCGCTCCACCACTAAACCATCGTAACCAGGACGGGCGTCTCCAGCAGCGTGCATTCAGCACAAGCGCGACCCCCTGTGTGCGGAGGAGAGTGGTGATTACACTCTTTATGCTCTTTTACAGTTGTTTTATTGTACGTAGATAGGAAGCGGGGTGTTGTTACACATTTTTTTTTTACATTAAAGCGGAATTACACTATATTGGTGCTTTTGTTTTTTATGATCCGTGAGTTGAAATTAAAACCTTTGCTGTTTCTGGAATGATGTTGGAGGTCTGATCAGGAGGATCTATTTATAAGGCTCTGTTTAACCTGCTATCTGGTAAATGTGAACCCCAGAGGGGAAGTGTGGGAAGATTGGAAGTCGGTGGAGGGTATACTACCATTCCCAGAAGTACTTCTTACACTTCTCTGAACTGTGCTTTATTTACTTATCTGTGGACTTTTCCAATATTTATTATCTACACTGGACTTTATCCATCTTAGCGCTGTTTTATCATTTTATAACCACTTTTAGGCTATATGTTTTTGATACTATTTTATATAAAAAATAATATACTGTACAGTTTTTAATAGTTGCAAGCCAAACACATTTACTATTTACAAGGTTGAATTGGATGAAATTGGATGGACATTGTCATGGATCTGCCACTTAAGGGTTAATGGTGCAGACTGATTTCAGTGATTAACAGCAGGCTGGCCTATTTAAACACCTCAGCAGCACAGTGTCTTTGCTGCCTGATCTGCAGTTCTGACGTGGATCCTATCTGAGACCTGTTTGCTATCTGAAACCTGATTTGAACACTGAACTTGGCTTGTTTTGACTACTCTACCTGAAACCTGATTTGAACACCGAACCCGGCTTGTCTGACTCCTCTCATCTCTCCTATCCTGACCCGGCTCCGTTTGACCATCCGCCTGCTTGACTTCACTGCTGCCAGATCCACCTGCTTGTTTACCGACCATTCTTCAGTCATCTTTCTGCACGATCACCTGTTATGACCCGGCTTGTTTGACCCTGCTTTCCCGGTATACCTGAACTATTACAAACTTGTGCCGCTGTAGTCGCAGCTTCTGTGCGGGTCGCTGACCCATCCTCCGCTGTACGTTCAGCATCTACTTGCCAGAGGTATTCGTCCACCTGCTTCTACACATCACCGCCCGGCACTCCTACCCCTCTGTGCTCCGAGCCCGCTGTCCCATATCCAGTGGCTCGCGAACCAGAGTCGTAAGAGAGACTACCCTGCATCAGACTCTGGAAACCAGGCACGTAACAGACATATTTGTCCACAGGTCTTGAAAGACCAATGTTATTGCTAATACTTATTTAATTGTAAAGTCAGAATTAAAAAAATCCTTATAACATCGAAGTTAAATCAAAGTTAAATTAGTTATATTTAAGAGGGCATTTTCTGTATCTTTAAAATGTTTCCTGTGGTTTCTATCGTAAACACATTTATAGTAACTGAAGGTTAAATGGGTTGCATGGAGAATGCATTAAACAAAATGGGTATATTGATTAAAATGCTGATTTAACAGTCCAAATTCTCCCCTTGATAGCCCTGCAAGAATAAGCCAGCTGCTGTCTAAGAATGTCAGGTATCCATTGAGAGTACGCCATCTATCATCACAATATGGTGATCAGAGATGTTTTATGTTTGTGCTAATCTCCCTCACTAAATCAGTAATTATTACAATACGGTCCCTGTTGTTTACCTTGCAGCTGTTTTTCCATTTGTCGAGAGAGTGGGAGTTCTCTAAGGATCACATATGCTTCTAGAGTGCATAAATTGTCTCAGTCATTAGCTATGCTCTTTCTGAGAAGACTGTGCACTAAACTTATTTGTGTGTGTTGTAACATTCTCCTTATATGTAAAGACATTTACATCTAGTGTGTAAATCACATATCAGATGTAAACGGCTTAAAATGCCATTTTCCCACACAGGTTCCAATGGCCAGCAGTCTGGACCAATAAAGAACCATTCTAATTTATGACACTTACAAAAAAAATGTGTGGCAGAAAAGATATATAAGTTTTACATCTATGATCATATAAAATATATTTGTAAGATTAAAAGCAATTACACTTTTTAGAAAGTGAACACTGCAGTGTTTTTTGTAGTTTTGAGACCATTCTTTCTCCAATACCACAATCTCTCTGCATTTCAGAAGCATCTCTGAAGACCATTTGATGGGTTATAGTAGGTAAGATACCACAATGACTTCTCATTAGTGTCTGCTCCTCAATGATGCATTCTACTGTACCACTCATTTTTCAGCAATACTTCAAACAACAGGACAAAAGTTTCCTTTCACCTCTCTGCTCAGGGAAGAGAAACACTGTGTGAGTATGGGTTATAAAAAATAGCTGACTAAACCCCATCAGCATGAAATACATTTAATACAAGGAATATGATGCTGAAATGCACTGTAAGCATTTGTTAGTTCTTCCCTGCTGTAAAGTCTACAGTTAATTGACTGAAGGAGCTAGCTGGTTAAAAGTAGGCATCACAAAAGTTAAATCCTGTCAATAGAGAAATGTGTGAGCTTTTCTACTATTGCAAAAGTACAAAGTACAACGTTCAGCTGCAACAGAGGTGCAATGGACTAGCAAAATTCGTTCTTGTATTAAAAGCTGTATAGACTCCAGAGAGAGAGAGAGACATAATTTTGCCCCTGTAAAAACCATTAGTAAGACCTCATCTGGAATATTCATTTCAGTTTTGGGTACCAGTTCACAAAAAGAATATTGGAGAACCGGAGACAGTGCAGAGAGTGGCAGCCAAATTGATAAGAGGCATGGAGGTGCTCAGCTATGTGGACAGATTAGCTGAACGGAATTTATTCTCTCTTGAGAAGAGGCAATTACCACTTGAAGACTGGACTGTTTCACCCTGCAGACTGAGGTATGTAAATTAATAGTTTATGGGGGACCGTATCAAATGGACTTTGTAAAAGCATTTGATACAGTCCCCCATAATTGCTTAAATTACAAGCTGAGGTCTGCAAGCTTGGATCATAGGGTTTGTGTAAAAAAACTGGTTACAGGGACAGGTCCAAAGGGTAGTGATAAATAACATGTACTCAGACTGGAGAAGCGAATGGGGTACCCCAAGGTTCTGCCTTGGAAAAAATTCTATTCAACATTTTCAGAAATCATTTTCAGAGTATGGAATAACTACTTCAATCTCAGTCTTTGTGGAAGACACAAAGATAAGCAGAGTAATAAATGCACATCAGAACATGTTTTGCAGAAAGACCTGAATATAATAAAGGCGTGGGCAGACGAATGGCAAATGAGGTTTAATGTGGAGAAATGTAAAGTAATGCACTTGGGGTCAAAACACATAAATTAAAAATATTCACTAGGTGAAGAACAGCTGTGAGAATCAAGGATGGAGAAGGATCTAGGGGTGCTAATAGATGACAGATTGAGCAACAGCATGCAGTGCCAAGCTGCAGCTACCAAAACAGGCAGAATATTAGCATGCATAAAAAAAAGGGATATACTCCATTGACAAAACTATAATTCTGCCACTTTATAGGCCTCATCTGGAGTTTTCCATCCAATTCTGGTCACCATTCCTCTGAAGGGATGTGCTAGAGCTGGAGAGAGTTCAAAAAAGGGCAACAAAACTAATAAGGGGACTGGGGGACGTTAATTATGAGGAACGGCTGCAAACACTAAATTTATTCTCGCTGGAGATGAGACGCTTGAGAGGGGACATGATAGCGATGTACAAATATGTCAATGGGGATCCCAGTTTGGGAAGTTAATTTTAAGTGCTAGGGAGTGTAAAAGGACACAGGGGCATGCAATGAGACTCAAGGAGAAGCGGTTTAACTTTAATGTAAATGCATTTTAGGGTGTGCCCCCCAAGTACATTTTTGTGTTTTGTACTGTGGCCAATCACAATGCGCTCTGCTGTCAGAGCCATGATTGACCGAAGGCAGGGTGCCTTTAGCCAATCATCGGCCATATGTAGTGTGTTGGAGTGGACGGAGCTAGAGTTAACTTGAGCTAGATTAGGCAATTAGTAGCTTGCAGGCAGTGTGCATATATAAAACAAATATTAATATATTCAGTATATAATAGTGTCTAAAGTTTCTAATACACATTAGGCGGTGTACACAGTATATAATACAGTGCAGCTGGTGTACAGTTTATAATACAGTGCATGTGGTGTACACAGTATATAATACAGTGTGTACAGTTTCTAATACACTTCAGGTGGTGTACACAGTATACTGTATAATACAGTGCAGCTGGTGTACAGTTTATAATACAGTGAAGGTGGTGTACACAGTATATAATACAGTGTGTACAGTTTCTAATACACTTCAGGCAGGGTGCACAGTATATAATACAGTGTAGTATGGTGTAAAAAATCCCTATCAAGTCCGGAAGGCCACCAAGGAGAGGCAGACACTCACAGGCCACTAAAAGAGGGCAAGCAGCCTCTGGTTCCACAGTGAAAAGTAGTGGTGGCAGACATGGTGCATCCTTTGCAGGCGGGTTATGCCTGTCCTTTTTTTCTGCTGCTGGCCCTTTTATTGAGCCACAACATGTAGAAGAGTTGGTGGAGTGGATAACTAAGTCATCCTCATCCTCCTCGTCATCTGTCACCCAGGCTCATACTAGTTTGCCTTCCAATGCAGCTGCCAAAGTGGCCTATTCCACTGGCTTTTTGTCCATAGTTACTCCTTCCAAAGCCCCACCATTATGCACGGAGAAGTCATCAGAATTATTCAAACATAGTGTTAGTTACATGCTGCTGGAGGCTCTGATGTTGGTTCCCAGGTTGAGGCAGAGAGTAACGTGGCCCAAGATAGAGGGGGTGCCACAGAAGGAGAAGAAACTAGCAGTCATGTTCCCCCAGCTGCAGCATACTGCCAAGTTTGCTCCAGTGACGAGGAGGGAGGGGATGATGAAGTCACTGACTGTACTTGGGTGCCTGAGAGAAAAGAGGAGGAAAGTGAGGAGGAGGCACAACTCCAATGAGGCAGGATGTCCTCCAGGGGCCAGCTTAAGGGCAGCCACCCTATTGCATCACACCACAAAGCTCCACAGGTGCAGGGCACTGCTGACTCCTTGCTGTCTTCCAAAATGTAATTGGTGGCTTTTTTTCGACACATGTGCAATAGATCGCACCATTGCTGTTTACAATCTGTCTGAAGCGGATCAATCGTGGCCAAAACAGCACCTGCTTGGGCACCACATGCTTTACAAGACATATGATGACCTGCCATGTAGTCCATTGGCAACAGCACCTGAAAGACACACATAATAAAAAAGGCAGACTTCTCCTTACTCCTCCTCTGTGATCTTAACCCCTACTATACCTCCAGTCCTCTCAAAAACCTGCACTGAGAGGAATAAAGGTATAGCAATAGGTGCCACAAGTACTTGCATCCAATCTGCTAGCAGTAGACCACCAGGTTTCTGAACCGGTTCTGAACCATAAAATAAATACTATCCCAGCCATCCACATGCTCGTCGTCTAAATGCTAGCTTGGCCAAATTGCTAGCACTGCAACTGCTGCCTTTTCAGCTGGTAGACTCTGCCCCCCTTCGCAAATTTGTTGAATGTGCTGTATCACAGTGGCAGGTTCCAAAACAAAAGTTCATGTAAGGCCATTCCAGCTCTCTACCGTCATATGGAAGGCAATATTTTGGCGTTGTTGGACAGGAGGGTCAGCAGCAAGGTTCATACAATGTCAGTACTCACCTGAATGACATTCAATGGGAATTCAACCTGCCCACCAACCGCCTCATTTGTGACATGCCCACCAAATGGAACTCAACATTGGCAATGTTGCAGCAGCTGCACACACAGCAGAGGGCCATAAATAAGTACCTGTGTGAGTATGGCACCAGCACAGGCTCAGGGGAGCTTGGCTTCTTTTTGCCACTCCAGTGGCTACTGATTAAGGATGCATGCACTGTCCTGTCACCATTTGAGCAGGCCACAAGGATGGTGAACAATGCATGCATCAGTCTTCCTGCTGGAGCACACACTTTGTGGAATCATGGACAGGGCACTTGAGGCAGAACAGAAGGAGGAAGAGGAGGACTTTCTTTCCTCTCAAGGCCCCCTTTATCCAGCCTTCCTGCGGGGCCACCAAACACACAGGAAGAAGAGAAGGAGGAGGAGGATTGTGTCAGCATGGATGTGGAGGAAAACACGCAGCAGTGTTCAAGGGATGGTTTTCAGCCCCCAGAAGCCCAAGGAGTTGTACGTGGCTGGGAGGAGGTAGTGCCTGACAATGTCATCCTCAGTGACTTAGAATCTCATGCCTCTGCAAACTTAAGTTGCATAGGCTTTCTGATTCTGCAAAGCCTGTAAAACAGGGGTGGGCAATTATTTTTTCGATGGGGCCACATGAGAAACTAAAAATATTTTGGAGGGCCGGGCCAAAAGGCTAAACTCAATACTGCATAAAATCAATTGTATTTCTTTATAAAAAGCAGTAAATACCATTGTTGGACAACTGGTACGAGTACTTGTTATAGACATGGCACAGGAGGGGGGACAGAGGCTGGGGACATGGCACAGGAGGGGGACAGAGGCTGGGGACATGGCACAGGAGGGGGACAGAGGCTGGGGACATGACACAGGAGGGGGACAGAGGCTGGGGACATGACACAGGAGGGGGACAGAGGCTGGGGACATGGCACAGAGGCTGCAAATAAATTATCATATCACTTCTTCACATCATCAGTATGCTGTGTCTTCCTCCTGTGCCCCTTTCACATCTCCACAGATCTGACCTGTGGAGAGGTGAAAGGGGCACAGGAGGAGGACACAGCATACTGATGATGTCTAGGTAGGATAGCACTTCACACTCTGCTGCTGGACTGAGGAGGACTCACCAGACAAGGCCAGGGCAGTGGCACTGAGGGCAGGCAGCAGGCGTCGCGAGGAGTCCTACTCCAACGAAGAGAGTGGAGACCAGGGTCCACTCCAGGTCCGGGCACCAGCATGGCAGCTGGCCGACTGCTACAGTCAGTCAGTCAGTCGGGCGGGCAGAGCAGGCAGGCAGGCGCACTGGTCGGTCTCCGTCTGCCTTCACTCAGTCCACTTTCCGTCACAGTGGGGGTGCGTCTGCAGTGTGTCCACTACATCTGCTGCTGTGTGCTATCCCGCCGGTGCCGCTCTCCACAGAGTCCACACATTCTACGATGTTCCTCAGTTTCCCCGCGCTGCTCTTTTGAATAGGCTGGCAGCAGTGTTGTTAGCGCGAAAATGCGCTTTGATAATTGGCTGCGCGGCAGGTGGTGGTGGGCTGGGCGGTCAAAGAGGGCGAGGCTATGCATAATGTAGGAGGACTAGACGCTGCCTGCGCTGCGGCTCACATTTGGATCTTTTTACGGGCACATTTCCCTTATTACGGACTTTTACGAACAGGGAAAAAGTGCCTTTTATTTACATACTGTCCGTAACTCTACGGACGGTTGGCAACTAGGGTTTTCCCGATACCACTTTTTTAGGACTGAGTACAAGTACCGATACTTTTTTTTATGTACTCGCCGATACCAAATACCGATACTTTTTTTTAAATGTGTCCCCAAATGCAGCCATGTCCCCCGTATAACAGCTATGTCCCCCGTATAACAGCCATGTCCCCCGTATAACAGCCATGTCCCCCGTATAACAGCCATGTCCCCCGTATAGCAGCCATGTCCCCCGTATAGCAGCCATGTCCCCCGTATAGCAGCCATGTCCCCCGTATAGCAGCCATGTCCCCCGTACAGCAGCCATGTCCCCCGTACAGCAGCCATGTCCCCAGTACAGCAGCCATGTCCCCAGTACAGCAGCCATGTCCCCAGTACAGCAGCCATGTCCCCAGTATAGCAGCCATGTCCCCAGTATAGCAGCCATGTCCCCAGTATAGCAGCCATTGTCCCCCGTACAGCAGCCATTGTCCCCCGTACAGCAGCCATTGTCCCCCGTACAGCAGCCATTGTCCCCCGTACAGCAGCCATTGTCCCCCGTACCTACTGTTATCACCGCGGCGGGGAACATTACAGACAGTGTTAGTTTGAACAGCTGTTTTCCCCGCCGCGCATAGACACTCCCCCTTGGACGGATCTGTCCAATCGCGAGCAAGGGGGAGTGTCTATGTGACTCCCCCTTGCTCGCGATTGGACAGATCCGTCCAAGGGGGAGTGTCTATGCGCGGCGGGGAAAACAGCTGTTCAAACGAACGCTGTCTGTAATGTTCCCCGCCGCGGTGATTAACGTGGCAGCGGCGGCGGCGGGGAAGGGGGGGAAGTATTCTATTTTAGTATCGGGGGTATTAGCAGACTCGGTATCGGGACAACCCTATTGGCAACACTGCCCGGGGGCCGGATTAAAAGGTCCGCCGGGCCGTATACGGCCCGCGGGCCGTAGTTTGCCCAGGTCTGCTGTAAAAGGACCCTAGGATTCGTGGTATAAATCCTAGGGTTTTTTTAACCAGAAAAAACACGTTTATTGAAATGCAAACAAGGTATATATAGGGAGACCCTATTTACCCTGTGAAGTAGAAGAATATAGTATAAGTTGGATATAAGTTTAGTTGAGTCTGACCCAAGTATGATGTCATGGACCGGCGGAGTTGCAAGAGCAATAGTAGTGGAAGCAGCCTGTGCTCTAACCGCATACCTGAGCTGCAGATACCTAAACAGTAGATGATTCGGAAGCGAGAATTCTTCCTTGAGTGTTTGAAATTGTTTTGTATCAGTCTCCGTCAAGACCTGGGGCAAGTACAGTATACCATATGCAGCCCAAAGCTGTGGATCAGGTACTGTACTCATCTCAGGCAGGTGGCCATTAAACCATAATGGGGTGTGTGAATGTACATGTGACCGGTTTTTCTTCTTATGTGCTATATCCCATATCCTCTGGTGGTGTGACAGCATCCCTGTGTTAAAGCGGACAGAGCTGTTGCCACACTGCCCCTTTCTGGGAATGGTCTGAATAGGGGTGTGTAGAGGACTCCCAGGTTTGTTACACACTAAGGTTCTATAGCACTGATGCCGCGTACACACCATCACTTTATGCGATGTAAAAACAATTGACCGTGTGTGGGAGAAAACGTTGTTTTATGTCTTCTGAAAAACGACCAAAAAAAATTGAAGCATGCTTCAATTTTATGTGTCGTTTTTGCCAAACATCGTTTTTTGTGTCATAAACATTAACCGTGTGTAGGTAAAAATGTCGTTTTAAGCCCGCGCATGCTCAGAAGCAAGTTAGGAGACGGCATCGCTAGTTCTGGTTAAACTACTGTTCAGAATGGATTAAGCACATTCGTTAGGTCGTTTTCAACTTATATAGAAGAAAAGAATGCGCTTCTTTACACCCTGCTTTTAAATGCTACACAAAAATGGTCGTTTGTTGTGGCTGATCTTGTTACATAGTTATGACAAGCTTTTAACTTGATTATTTCTTGTTAGATAATGTTTTGGTTTGTGTTGTGTTATTTAGGTGTATCTTCCATCTTCAAAATTTAAAATATATATATTGGCAACCATTTTGTTTGTGTGTTTTTATTTTGGCCCAAACTTTTGGTGAAATCTATATTTTGGGTTGATTTTGGAGTGTGTGAAGTGGCTGCAACAACATAATTTTTTTTTTTAAGTTACCCACAAGGATGTGTTTTTACCTTGTTAATGTTTCCTAAAAGTTTTTGAAAATGGGTCTGCCCACTCACTAATGATCTCTCAAATTCCTAAAAAATACACATGGTCAAATTTGTATGATAAATCAAAAGTGCATTTATTCTGCCAAAATATGAATTAATAAAATGGTGGCAAACAAAAAACACAACTTAATAAAAACAAAGATGCCAAGGAAGGCAGCACTTGAGAGTGTGCTTGAAATTAGTAAAACAAGGGTCCCCCAAGCCACCAATCCAGGCTGTGAGTCAACTAAAAATTCCATCAGGGGCACCGTGTCATTTTTTTGGCTTTCTCTTCCCAGCAGCCTTCCCTGCAGCCCGAGTCCTTGGGGGCTGGGTTCCTGGAGGCGATGTAGTGCCAGGAGCCAGAGCAGCCTCATGAAGAGGAGGAGCATGAGCATGAGCAGGAGCAGGAGGAGCAGCAAGGACAGGAGGAGCAATCCGCACAATGTCGGTGTCGTCATCGAGCTGCCCCAGGGATGCCATGCTTATGGCTTTGAAGATGAGGAGTTCGCAGCGCACACGCTGGCTCTGCTCCAGATTTTGGAGCTTGGCTGCAATGAGCGCTGCAAACCCCTCTACTTCACTGGGTGGCTCTCGGATGGCCGCAGTAGCTTGGCGAAGCAGGGCCTGGGTCTCCTCCTCCATTTGGAGAAGCCTCCTGGCCCTTTTCGCGGGAGTGCGGAGTGGAGGGATCCGGGAGATGGTATCCCGCCGGCGTGCCTCCTGGGTCCCACTGGGGCCTGCCACCTCCTGGCTCCCAGTGGGTTCTGCCACCTCCTGCCTTGCAGTTGGCCCTGGCTCCCCCTGGCTCCCTGTGGGCCCTGGCTCCCCCTGGCTCCCTGTGGGCCCTGGCTCCCCCTGGCTCCCTGTGGGGCCTGCCTCCCCCTGGCTCCCTGTGGGGCCTGCCTCCTCCTGGCTTTGCTCTGCCTGTGTATCAAAAAAAGGGACATAGTTTATTTATTTTTTTCATTAATCACACACATTTTTTAAATCATGAGAGATGCAAATTGAATGTCAATATATATTACACACAGGGTCGCCATTCCCTAATTATGTGGCCCCTTACACACCTTCAGACATGGTCCCCCTGGAGTTGTGGGGGTTGTTGCAGGCTGAATTTGGGAATTAGGGGGCCTTTACACCAAAAAGCAAACTAGTCTATTTGGTGTCAAATAGATTTTACCCAAAAAGGGTGTTTGACATCTGGGACCCCTTGCAGGTGTATTGCGTCCCCCCCCCCCTACTGGCCTACCAGAAAATGACACACAATCATTCCGACCCCTTCATTTTTCTATCTTGTCCCCATCCTGTTTTGCCACTACTGTCTATTGATATTATCAAACATTTTTTTACATTCCCTTTGAATTTAGAACACTAGTAACATCAATTTGACATCATTATTATACTTGTCATATACTAAATTCATATAAAAATGACATACATGGCTCCATGGGTCAATATTGGGGTCCTCCAGGAACTCTTGCTCTCCCTCCAAGCTTGCCTGCTCTTGTCTGCAGGGAAGACTGGAGGATTGGCTGCTGTGAAGCTGGGAGGTACCTCTTGGGGAAAGGGTAGACAGGGATGCCCTGGTCTCAATATGGTCGTCCAGGAACTGCAGTACCACAGGGTAGGTTTGGAGATGGAGTCAGCTGCAGCCCCAGACCTCATTGAGGCCAGGACTTGGACCCGTTGGGCCCTGTAGGTGCCCCTGATGGAATTTATTTTGTTCTTCACTGTGTCTGTTGTGGCGTGGGGGACCCTTGTTTCAACAAATTCCAGCATGCTCTCCTTTGCTTTTTCCCTGGCATCTTTGTTTTTATTAATTGTCTTTTTTGTTTGCCACAGAACAGGATGTTCTTTCCATTTCTGAATGAATTCAGTCATGAAGTCCACATCCTTGAAGGGATCCATTATTTCTGCAAATGAAACATATAATCAAAAACCTAATGTCAGTCAAGCCACTACTACTAAGCTTTATCACCATATCTAGCCCACAAACTCATTCCCTGTTCACTATAATAAAGTCAAAAATTAAGTTACGTACCGTCGTTTGAAATGATCGTGACTTCCGCCTTCTTCAACAGACTGCACGCCGCTTTCAAACACGTCCGATCCCTTTTTACACTACGCACGCGTGACGCTCCGCACGACACCCCGCCCCTGACGTTCGGAATCGTCCTTTCCCCGCCCCTTCTCTGTCGTTTTGTGAGGGAGAATGATGATGGACGACATGCATGACAATGTGGCTTCTAGCTCAAGCCAGGAGGCAGGCCAGGCCCAACCAGGCAGAAGAACCAGGTGCAGAGCCTCCAACATGTCCTTCCACGAAATGGTGGAGATGGTCAGCATTTATAGGAGGGAGGACTATGATGCCAAGCATGGCCCGTACAGGCATCCTAATAAAGTAAAGGCCGCAATAATGGAGAAGGTGATCAGGAGGCTCCATCAAAAGTTTGGGAAACGCAGGAGCAGATAGCAACTGCGAAAAAGGTGGTCAGACCTCAAGAAAAGAGAACCCCAGCAACTTGCTAAAATAAATAGGGTGATTAGAAGAAGAAGTAAGTAATTTTCATGTGTATAAATTATTTGGGTGTGTTCTTTGTACCATGTGGTTTTTCTTTCAGGTTGACCAGAATTGTTATTATGATTGTGGGCCCAAGATTTTGTCGTCGGAGTCGTCGTTCATTCGCTGACTTTAAATAATAAAAGCCGTTTTTTGTGAGAAATGGCATCATGCCTAGTTCGCATGGGCAAAGGGGAGTTGAATCACTGTATCAGACAAAAAGAGCGTTATTTGATTATTTAGGGTCGAACGAACGACGACTCCTAGGACCAATTATTCGACCCACAAACATGAAAGTTGTGACATCTTTTTGGTTTGAGGTGACATCAATTGTGGTATTGATGTAGATGTGTTTCTAACTAGATTTTAATAATAAATAATACCTTAATATACAGAAAAAGGAGCATTTGCTCAGCAGTTCTTTACACATGTGGACTCAGTAGCACAATTCTTTGTCACAATCACAACCTATGTCGGGTGTCACACAGAGGTGAGCTGATCCAGTGGATACTTGGTTAGCTTCCATGTAGAAAACGACACCAAATCTACCAAGATTTTAAAGTGCTTTGGGAATGGCTAAAATACTGATCTCTGGTTTTTGAAGGGTTTTTAAAAACAACAATAGTGCCATCTTTTATTTTTCAAAACATAGTTTCTTTGACTTTCAGGCCTCTATAATGTTTTAAACTCATGTTTTCCCTTTCTTCAATCTCGTAGGGCACAATGAAGCAGCAAGGCAGGAGGCCCAAAAAAAACAAGCCACACCCCCGAGGGATGTAGACGAAGGGGAACCTGCCACAATATCGGGTAAAGTATCATATACCACAGCTTCAGGTAATGTAGATGTAGGCCTACATAATTTTAATACATGTTTTGGTCCCACATTTCAGGAACAAATCGTGCTGGTGAGGGACTTGACACCTATAGTGCCCAGCTCCTCATCGCAGAGGTCTTGTCGTGCAGGGCACAAGTCGAAGACATCCGTCTTGCCTCCCGCGAAATTCGGCACAAAGCCAAAACTCTGGAACGCCAGCTGAAAAATGTAATCAATGTTTTGGGGAGGGTTTAATTTGTTGGGGGCCTTTTTTTTTGTTTTAAAAGCCGTGATTTTATATGTTTAAAAATTAAAAAAAAAAAAAAAAGTGATTTTATTTTTGGATAATGTAAAAAAACAAAAAAAAAAGTGATTTTATTTTTGGATAATGTAAAAAAACAAAAAAAAAAGTGATTTTATTTTTGGATAATGTAAAAAAAACAAAAAAAATAATAAAAGTGATTTTATTTTTGGATAATGTGAAAAAAAACAAAAAATAAATAAAAGTGATTTTATTTTTGGATAATGTAAAAAAAATAAAAAAAAATAAAAGTGATTTTATTTTTGGATAATGTAAAAAAAAAAAAAAAAAAGTGATTTTTGCTCTGTTAAAAAATAAATATATTTGTACTATCAAAAATATGTGGCTAGTTCTTTGTATCAATGCTGACTCATTAAATAACTCGGGTATATTTTATTTGTTAAGATTGACAATGATGGGAATTTAGTACATCCCAAACACATGGCTCTATGAGAACCTAGGAAAAAGCTACAATACCCAAAATTATAAAACACAATTAAAATAAAAGAAAAAAGAAGATTTTATTTTTTACCCAAGATCGGGGATTGCAATGGCCCCCCTCCCCATAAAATAATCCACATAGGATTGACGCACTGCACGTGCGGTTTGGGGGGCCAAGCCTGTATGGCTAGCCTCACGGAGCGCCTCCGGAGCCACAACATCTGCCTCATCAGGCAATACCGTTAGGTAAGTTGGCGAATGTCTTCTCAAATAATTCTGTAGAATGCAACAGCATAATATGATGTGATTCCATTTGTATTCCGCAAGGTTGATTGCAGTTAAAAACAATCTGAATCGGCTGGCCATGATTCCAAAGGCATTCTCTACCACACGTCTTGCCCTGGCCAGCCGATAATTAAAAACCCTCCTCTCAGGGGTGAGGGTGCGTTGGGGAAATGGCCTCATTAGGTGGGGACCCAATCCGAAAGCCTCATCTGCTAAAAACACGAAGGGCAGACCCTCTTCGTTCTCCTCCGCAGGTGGCAAGGCAAGGTCCTCCGACTGAAGCCGTTGGGCGAACTCCGTCTCCGCAAAGACACCGCCGTCCGACATCCGGACATTTTTCCCAACATAGTTGGCAGACACCACCGCCATCAAAACAATGCTGTGGAACCCCTTGTAGTTGTAAAAATGGGATCCACAATGGGGTGGGGGCACGATGCGGACGTGCTTGCCATCAATGGCTCCTCCGCAGTTCGGAAAGTTCCAACGCTGGGAGAAGTCCGCTGCCACAGTTTGCCATTCCTGTGGCGTGGTGGGGAACTGTATAGAAAAATAAGAAAAAATACATTCAAACAAACATTGTGAACAGAATATCTCAAAACATTCAAGGGATCCCAATAAAATAAAATAAGTTAATTTAATATTCCAAAATAATATGGGATCACTAAGCAGATTAATCACCCCCTCTGATGTGCAATAAAAAACATTAGGGGGAGGGGGGGGCCCGAGATGAGTTTGTGACCTGACAAACAACCCCCAAAAATAATAAAATAAAAATATATTTTTGCAAGATATTAAAATTAAAAAATTAAAATTGTGGGGGGGGGGGGGGTTGGACTACAATGGAGGCCACAAATAAAGGGGGATATAGGGACACACAAAATGCAGCACTACAATGGAGGCCACAAATAAAGGGGGATATAGGGACACACAAAATGCAGCACAACAATGGAGGCCACAAATAAAGGGGGATATAGGGACACACAAAATGCAGCACTACACTGGAGGCCACACAATAGAATGCTGGACAGGTTGGCTAACTAAAAGATACATGTAGGGCAAAATATATTTAGAAAAACAGCATACATGGAGACAAAGTGAACATTCTCAGCATATTACAAACGGGTTAATTAGGGAGTGTTTTTGGTAACAAAATTAAGCAGACAATATAGACATAGTTTGGGCATTGAAAGGACACCACTTACCTTAACATAGTCCTCCTGCAGAACCTGAATGATGGCAGAACAGGTCTCCGGGATTATGAGGCCCAGAGCCTGGGGGGAGATGCCCGTCGAGAACTTCAAGTCCTGCAGACTTCTCCCTGTTGCAAGGTAACGCAACGTAGCAACTAGCCGCTGCTCAGCAGAGATGGCTTCCCGCATAACGGTGTCCTGTCTGGTGATATATGGCGACACCGAAGCCAAAAGCTGCTGAAATACGGGGTCAGACATCCTAAGAAAATTCCTGAAATCATCAGGGTTATTTTCTCGGATCTCCCGCAGCAGAGGCATATGAGAGAACTGGTCCCTGCGTAGCAACCTGTTGTTGGTCCACAACCTCCTCCTCACCCTGTTCATGGACCGTTGCCGGGATGCAGCACACATCCTAACAACAAGCACAGCACGATCTCGGTGACGAGTTTGTACCCGCAACATGGCTAGAAAACGGTCGTCAAATCAGATCAGACTAAAAATTATGCCCTGAAGTACAGAATGGCCTCTGAAGAACGACCTGCAAAACAGCACCGTGCACACAAGAACGCACTGCCAAAACAAATACGCCCTGAATACAAGCACTGTATCACAGATCAGACGACAAATACACAAACTGTACAACAGAAAACAAAATTTAAAGCACAAACACTGAAAAGCGCGAATCGTCTCTCACCAAACTTTTACTAACACGCAGCAACACGATATCAGCAAAAGAGGCCATCTTGCGCATGGAAACGACCCTTTATAGTGCCGTCGTACGTGCTTTACGTAACTGCGCTTTGCTAGAGCTTTTTGAAAAAGCGATGGTGTGTATGCTACATCATTTTTCAAAATGAAGTTTCAAAAACGCCGTTTTTTTACATCGCATAAAGTGATGGTGTGTATGCGGCATGAGAGTCGGTAGTGTTAAAATAGTATAGGTGGGAGAGTTGCGAAGCCACGTAATAGTCTTGGATATCAGGTAGGGAGCACCCCCTTCAAGGGTGGGGTTATTAAGAACATGCCATGCCAATTTATGCCTACCCGGGTCCCAGACAAATTAAATTAGAATGGCTTCCATCTGTTTAAAGACTTTAAGAGTTTTTTTGGGCAACAAAATCATCTTCACTAAATTAATTCTACCCATTACCCCTAGGGGTAATCTCGACCAGGTCTGGGTTTTGTATTTAAGGACTGCAAACAAGGGTTCTACATTAAGAGAGACATAATCCCTAAGGTTTCTGGGGACCTTCACCCCCAGATATTTAATCTCTGTCACTCTCTGTAAGGGAAGTTCTGGAAACACACCCGGTGGGGGAAAATGGTCTAGAGGGAGAATTTGAGATTTATCCCAGTTAATCCCCATGCCCGAGTATTTACCCATTGTCTCTATGATGGTCAATTCTGCTTGTAACGGGGGTTCTTGGTCAGCTAAATAGAGTACTGTGTCATCAGCGTAGAGGCCTATCTTTTCCCATGAGTCTTCCCGCCGGAGGCCTATCACGTCCAGGCTCGCTCTAATGGCAATAGCCAAGGGTTCTGCTGCAAGGGCATACAGTAGTGGCGATAGGGGCAGCCCTGCCTTGTGCCCCTCTCCAGGGATATCTGGTCAGATAGCCACCCATTTACGAACATCCGCGCCTTAGGGGTCTAATAGAGAGGCTGCACTCATTTGATGAAATTTGGGCCAAACCCATAGCAGCGTAGGCACACCCACAGATAGACCCACTCGACAGATTCAAATACCTTGGCCTTGTCTAGAGCCACCACCACCCTAGTACCCACATTGTCATGGTGAGCTTGGATGTTCATAAACAACCTCCGAAAATTCATAGCCATGTTCTTCCCAAGCATAAACCCGGTTTGATCAGGGTGAATTAGGGAGAGTATGACTGTGTTTAACCGAGAGGATAGAATTCTGGATAGTATTTTAATATCTACTGGCAGCAAGGATATAGGTCAATACGACTCCAGAGGATCTTTGCCCGGCTTAGGGAGGACTATAATCTGGGCCTCCTGCATAGAAGGGGGAGGTAAACCCAACTCAAATATGGAGTGAAATAAGGTCTGTAGCTTAGGGGTGAGTAATTCTGAATATGTAATGTAGATTTCTAAGGGCAGACCATCCAATCCCGGCGCCTTGGATTTAGCTAGTTGAGAGAGTGCTGTGGCAATATCCTGAGTAGTTATAGGGGCCTCCAGCAACCTGACTTGTTCCGAGCTCAGGCGTGGGAATTCTAGTGTGTGCAAGAATGTTTGAATCTCTTGGGTTGTGTGATTACATTGGGAGCTATATAGTTTCCCATAGAATCTGAGAAATCTGTCCGCCACCAGCAGGGGGTCCGTGACAACCGATCCATCCGGCCCAGCCAAGGAGACCACCACTGGCGGCTTTTCATCTAGATGTGCAAGATACGCTAGCATCTTCCCTGCCCTCTCCCCATGTTCATAAATCCGTGTTTTACAAAAGAACAATAGCTGTTTGGCCTTTTCCAAGTATAACTGTGAAACAACCTGGGCCTGTAGTTTAACTCTATTTAAATTGTCAGGAGAGGGAAGGGAATTATAGGCTTCCTCCAAGTCCCGTAGTGTATCTTCAGACATATGTACCTATCGATCCTTACATCCAACACCCTCCTCGCATGAAGTTTAAAAGCATCCCACAGGGAGTTAAATGAGAGAGAGCTTTGGCCTTCAGCAAAGAAAAACTGTAGTTCTCTTTCTATGGCGCTATGGTCTGTCAATGCCGATAACCAGTAGGGGTTAAGCCTCTACACGTGTTTAGGGGGCCGTACTGAAAAGGGACAACTGCAGCCAACACAGGGAGTGGCCCGATAGGGCCCTAGGTGCAAATCCCACTCCAGCAACCCTGGGGAGAAGTGCCTTAGAAACTAATATGTAATCTATTCTAGACATAGTGGCATTGCTAGTAGAGTGGCAAGTATATGGCCTGGCTTTGGGGTTCCTATGGTGCCATATCAAGCAAGGCAAACTCCGCCAATATGCGACTCAATCTGGTCTGTCTCATTTCAGAAACTATAACAATAGGTTGTACAGGGCGGTCCAGAATAGTCATATTGAAGTCCCCCATCCACACAGCAGGGACCGTCGGGTGCTGGGTCATAAATAACGGCCCTGCCGTAACCACTTCCGAGCTGTACGGAGGTATCTGCCCTGCCGGTCCGACTCCACAGAAATGAGCTCAGATTGGGTGACCAGCAATGAAACCCATCTAGAAAAGTTGGTATGTGTGCTATGATACGCCCATTCAATCCAGGGATGCTTCAGAGCAGACTGCAAATGACCTGTGACATGTGTTTCAGTCAGTGCTATCACATTTGCTTTCTGCAATTTTAAATATGCAAGAGCCACAGTGCGCATTATTTTGTCTCTCATTCCCCGCACATTCCATGTCAAGAATTTAATCGTGGTCATCTAAAAAATAGGTGGGATTTAATGGAGCGGACCATCAAGGCCCTAATACAAAAGAGCAGTAATAGCATTATCTGTATACCGTTTCATGCAACCCATATATATCTTCTATAAGTAATTAAAAGTGCATCCCAAAACTAAAATCCAAAACTTAAAGTGGAGGTTCACCCTAAAAACTAATTTTTAACATTAGACTAAGCATAGTAAGGGCATTCACTTTCGGCAGGTCTTTTTTTTTCTTTTCGTACATACCTTTATATTCTGATTTGGTCCAGGGCTTCCGCGTTCCGATGACTCCGGGACTGGGCGTTCCTATCCCTGCCTCAGGGTTCCGATGACTGCGGGACTGGGCGTTCCTATCCTTCGGTTCGATGATTGACGGCTTGTGAAACAGGTGACCTGTCGCACAACGCGCGTCACCAGATTTCCGGAAATAGCTGAGCTGCGAGTCGGCACTATACGGCGCCTGCGCCCGCCGTGTAGAGCTGACTGCGCAGGCACCGTATAGTGCCGACTCGCAGCTCGGCTATTTCCCGACATCTGGTGACATGCGTTGTGCGACAGGTCACCTGTTTCACAAGCCGTCAATCATCGAACTGAAGGATAGGAACGCCCAGTCCCGCAGTCATCGGAACCCGGAAGCCCTGGACAAAAACAGGAATATAAAGGTATGTACGAAAAGAAAAAAAAAGACCTGCCGAAAGTAAATGAACCCCCGCTTTAAGCCCTGTAAATGGGCAACATCCCTCCCTCCCAGCTCTTGTGGTGGAAAGTTTAAAATTTCATATGACACAATTTCCATTGGTGGTGGAACTCTCCTACACATAAATACTACATTTATGTAAGGACCTGAGTCAGGAGTTATGGAGGTGCTGGAAGTGAGAAGGAGGAAGGAGGGGTCAGCATCAAAAGACCTTTTAACCGCCCTTTGGTGGGTGTGTACTGCCGAGTCTAAGTATGGATTTACAAGTGTCAGACGCTTCAAGTGGAGCAACATCACCATTGGGCTCGGTAGGCTCTCCTGCCATGCCACATTTGAAGAGTGAATCAGTTGATTCTCTTGTAAAAGGTACATGGAACAAAAGTGAAAAAGAGCTTCCTGATGGAGGGGATTAGTGTTATCTGGAGGGTTTTTTTTATCCTTCTCATGGCTATGTCTATATGTAGTGTAAATGTGCGTTCGATTGGGTCTGTCTATCGTTGTGCGTCTGTTTTGTCTGAGTTGGCTAAGATTGAGTGTGATGTCTTGTGTTTGCAAGAGTGTGGTTTGTTGTATACCCCAGGCCATGGGGACTGGTCTGCAAGACCAACGGTTTGGTCTTGTGCTGCAGAAAATAAAAGTGAAGGGTGGGGGTGTGCTCTTTAAAACCCAGAAATTAAAGTTAAATCATGGGAGGAAGTGGTGATAGGAAGAGTTCTGAGCGTAATGTTTACCTACCTGGAAGAATCCTTTAAGTTGGTATGCGTTTATGCACCAGTGCAGAAAACTGACAGAATGAATTTGTTGGAAATTTTAAGGCTCCACCTTGTGGGGAGAGGAAATACCATTGTTGCTGGAGACTTTAATCGTATTAGGACTGTCAAAGATAGAGTAGGCCAAGGGGAAAGCCACACCGATGTCACCAGCACAGCTTTTATTGCAATTTTGCAGGATTTTTGTTTGCAAGATGGAGCGGTTTGCTACTATGGAAAGGGTAAAGCCCCTTCAGATAAGGGAATCGCGAAATCCTGAATTTAGGGACAGAGTCAAAAGGTGGAGAGGATGGAGGTGCTGGGTGTGTGTTTTGACAGGAAGTTGAGGGGAAGTTGCAGTTTTCAGAAGGTGACTGAGCGTGTGGAGAAAAAGTTGTGTATGTGGCGGATGCGTGAATTGTCCTGCACCGGGAGGTTCTGATCATAAAGTCAGTGACCCTTCCGATCATGTTGTATGTCTCTGTTGTCTTCCTGCCTCCTGATGGTTGGGTGAGGAAGATGATGAGGCTTCTGTTCTTGTTTTTTTGGGGAGGGAGGATGGAGAAGTGTGCAAGGGAGAAGATTACTAAACCAAGGGCCAAATGTGGCTTCGGACTTTTAAAGAACGGGGACTTTTTGATGCTGCATTACTGGGTGACGTTGGTAAGAACCCTAAGAGGTAGCGGAATCGGGAAGGAGATGATGCAGTACCTCGGAGGAAGATTGTTTACAAGATTGGGACTCCACAGGCAGGCTCTGGATAAGTCACAGGCATGGGTAGTTCCTAAGTATTTTTTGGTCCTAACCAAGATCTGGGAAGGATGGAGGTTGGGGGGTCTGGGGAGGGAGGTTGGTGACAAAAAGACGCTTAAAGCTTGGATTGCTGGGGAGATTCCTCTTAATGGTATACAGTACTTAAGAGAGAAGGGAATTGTGCAAATTTGGAAGAGTATGAACACAAGAGGAGTGACTAACTACCAAAGGGACATATCCTGGATGACCTTTACGGGGTGTCTGCTGACCATGAGTTTTCTGAAAGTAGGGATTTGGTAAGATCGGAGTTGTGTCCAAGGGAGGGCTGTGGGGGAGTGGAGGATGTGTTCCATGTGTTTTGGAACTGTGTCTTCGCTAAGAAGTGCTGGAAGTTAAAAGGCTTCCTGAGGGAGGTGGTGGGTGTGGTTTTTGTAAGGGATGAAATTGTGGTTCTGGGTTTTTGGAGATTGGAGAAAAATATAGCCAGGCAGGCGTGGTGCTTCTCTGTTGTCTACAAGGAAGTAATGTGGGATGTTAGGAATCTATGGGTAGAATAGAAGAGGTTCATCTCTGTAGAAGAATCAGTGAGGTTATTTTTGGCTAGGATGTATATTGTTTATTTTTTTGATGTGAAAGGGATGGGGGAGGGAAGAAGCTGGGAGGTATTGGAAGAGGAATAAGTGGAAGGTCTTTTGATATATTTGCATGATTATTAAAATGTGCTCTGTATTATTATTAATTTGTTTGGTGGTCGTATGATGTGGAGGAGACAGTCACTAAGTACTGACAGCATATGTGTGCTGTTGTCCGTTTACTGAGACCAATTAAAAAAAACATAAGTGTATATTGGGTTACAAATAGAAATGTTTTTTGTGGGTTGGGGGTTTGGGGGTGTGCATAATTCCCTGATCCACACCCCACTATGGCTGTTGTTTGATGATTGCTTCTAAATCTCACATGTTAGGCCGGGTACTAACGAGCAAACATGTACGATGAAACCGGTCCGTCGGACCGTTTTCACCGTACATGTCTGCCCGAGGGCTTCTGTACGATGGCTGTACTAACCATCGTACAGAAGTCCGCGCGTAAACAATACACGGGGCGTGGCCGCGTCGTCGCCGCGACGATGACGCGGCGATGACACGGCGACGTGGGCGGGCCTGCCATTTAAATGCTTCCACGCATTTAAATGCTTCCACGCCTTTTTGGCTTTTGTATTAATTTTATCTGTTTTTGCTTATGATAATTCTGCCATGTAACTTTTGGGGTTTGGGGCGAGGACTTCTGATCCCCAAAAAAAAGGTAATGCTTGTTATGGGCTTGATTTCTATCCCTGCTTTTCTATTGTGATTTGTTTAATGTGTCAAATTTTTTGTGTCTTACCCTAGTAGATTGTAAGCTATTTTGAGCAGAGCCCTTCTAACTATATTGTCAAATGCTGGAGCATCATTTCCAACCTTTTTTTTTGTCCAAGCACATTAATGTTCCAAATGTTTATACTAATGTTGAAAAAAAAAGTTGATTGTTTTTTGCTTTAAGGTTGATTTTTGCAGACTCAAAATATATATTTTTTTCTACGTGCAAACAATTCATACCCCTTCAAATCTGTATTAAATCTAGTTGCATGCAAAAGTATTAGTTTGTTCAAGTCCCTGAGTAAAAAGTGTAATGGGGGAGGAGGAAGAAAACCCCCAAACCCCCCACCCCCCAAAAAAAACTTCTCCAATGCTGAAATTTAGGGATCTAAACATTATTTTGTGGACTAGGTATGCCATGAAATATGTCAACTAAAGCCTCGTACACACGATCAGTCCATCCGATGAGAACGGCCTAATGGACCGTTGTCATTGGTTAATCGATGAAGCTGACTGATGGTCCGTCGCGCCTACACACCATCGGTTAAAAAAACGATCGCGTCAGAACGTGGTGACGTAAAACACAACGACGTGCTGAAAAAAATGAAGATCAATGCTTCCAAGCATGCGTTGACTTGATTCTGAGCATGCATGGATTTTTAACCGATGGTTGTGCCTACTAACAAATATTTTTTCCCATCGGTTAGGAATCCATCGGCTAAATTTAAAGCAAGTTGGCTTTTTTTTAACCGATTGTTAAATAACCTATGGGGATCACACACGATCGGTTTTGACCGATGAAAACGGTCCATCAGACCATTGTCCTCTGTCTAACCTATCGTGTGTACGAGGCCTAAGTGTGAATTCTTTCTCAGCAACAAATAAAGAAAAAAAATACCCCAAAAATTATTGTATCCAAAACATTTGGTGTGGGGTTCCCCCCAAAATCCATACCAGGCCCTTTGGATCTGGTATGGATTTTAAGGGAAACCCAGCGCCATTTAAAAAAAAATTGCGTGAGGTTCCCCCCAAAATCCATACCAGACCCTTATCCAAGCATGCAGCCTGGTGTCACAAACTACGGTGAACGGGAGTGAACCACAACTGCGGTTAAGGAAAGAATCCAATGCACCTGTGAGACACCTGTGAGAGAGATGATGTAGTGACCCCCCAAACTCCTGTTCTCTGGTTGGAGTGATGCCTGGGGCCTAGTACTAAAATCTCACATAACATAGGGAGGTGCATTGGATTCTTTCCTTAACCGCAGTTGTGGTTCACTCCCGTTCACCATAGTTTATGTGACACCTGGAGGTCTGAACCGTACAAGGCCATGTGCTCTCAACATGGGAAGGGATGTTATGTGAGATTTCAATACTAGGCCCCAGGCGTCACTCCAACCAGAGAACAGGAGTTTGGGGGGTCACTACATCATCTCTCTCACATATAGGAATTCATTGGGCTAAGGGAGGAGGTATTACAACATAGCTTCCAACCTTAGCCAGAAAAAGATATAACGAACATATTCAGTATTTAAGGGCGGAAGCCCGTATACAAGTAACAACATATGTCAAGCACGTAGCATTTGAGAATACTGTATGAAATAGCAAATTACTTAAGGGAGACAACTTTAGCGTAACTCAGTTGAGAGTATATGTCCCTTTAAGATATTGCACAGTGGTCAGCTGAAGACACACCAATATAATCCCAAGCAGCAGGATAGCATTAAATAAGCCAATTTTAAATACAGTACTTGTAAAGGCTATATGTAAAGCGGGTAATTCTAGAACAGAAATAGTACTTATCCGTTTTGCAGGGATGAGTGTTTTCCAAAGTATTGTAGCAGCAATGGGATTTTTCTATGGAGGGTCTTTTGGTGGGGAATTGCTTGGGGTGTCTGCAGCAACTATAGCAAGGTTAGCAGCGCAGCTCCAGGAGTGGGATGGTCTCCAGCTCAGGGATGGATGGTAGCTGTAGTTCTTTGGTAACCAAGCTGGCTACGGCTGAGAATAATAGAACCTTAAAATGAACCCAGCGGAACTTGCCAACCATGTTGTCACCCTTACTCAAAGGTTAGATGCACTTGCTCAAACTGTACAAACCCTGCAGTTGGAGAACCAAACACTGCAAGATTTAGTTGCGCAAAATCCAAATGTGCCTCCGTTTCCCCTTGAACCTAAGGTCAATCCACCTTTACCCTTCACTGGTGATCGAAAGACCTACAGAGAATTCATTAATGCATGTAAATTAATGTTTGAATTACGCCCTCGCACCTTCCCCAATGACAGAATTAAGGTGCTTACCCTTATATCCTTTTTACGCAGAGAACCACGTGCTTGGGCAAAAACCTACCTAGAAAATGAGGATCCAATCCTAAATTCATGTCCACAATTTTTGGCAACTGTGTCCTTGCTTTATGATGACTTCAATAAGCAACTCACTGCTGAAAATGCGATTAGGAATCTCAAACAAGGTAGACGACCAGTTGAGGACTTTATAGCGGAATTTCAGAGGTGGGCCATTGAGACGGATTTCGCCTCTGCCTTTCCAAACCACTCAAGGATGTGTTGGCTAGAGCAGATCTCCCTCAAACTCTTAATGATATGATACAACGTTCTATCACAATAGATTGTAGACTAAGAGAGAGACGAGCTGAATGTTCATCAAGTTCCACAGCACCTGTCCCTACACCTCAAAACTTGAGTCTGTCCCCTTTTGATGAAAAAATGGACATTGGGAGTGTGCAAAGTGGCAACAACCCTGCAAAGCCTTCTGAATTATGTCTTAAGAGACTTTCTGGACATGTGCGTAGTGGTGTGTCTAAAAGACATAATTAATTGCTCAGTTGAATTATTGCAACATTGGAAATATGTCGGATGGCTACTTGCAAGACTCAGAGCTCATTCCCTCTACGCCAAGGTTCAGAAATTGTGACTTTGAACAGACCATTATTCCTTGCCTTTGTTATTTCTCTAAAAGGCGATACAAAGTATTTTTTTTGGGGTTCGCTAATTTTTACAGAAAGTATATAAAAAAAAATCTTACTGCTGAAACCCCTTACCTTGATAAGCCTTCACTTATTGAGATCCCCAGGAGGGTATCCCTTAAGAGGGAGGTACTGTAATATGCGATCTGCCGTCGCCGTAATGCGTTCCACGCTGGAACGCATACGGCGACCGCGCAATGATGTCATCGCCCGGCACCGTGTGCGTTCCAGCCTGGAACGCGGAAGTGCTCCGTGAATTACGGTTGTTTCTCCATACACCTGCTTCATATTAGTGCTTATGCACTACACCTGTCGGGGACCTATAAACAGAAAAGTGTGCACACTGCACACTGTTCTATTATAGTCAGTCGTAGCCGGCTTGGCTACCAAAGAACTACAGCTACCATCCATCCCTGAGCTGGAGGCCATCCCACTCCTGGAGCTGCGCTGCTAACCTTGCTAGAGTTGCTGCGGACATCCCATGCTATCCCCCACCAGGAGACCCTCCATAGAAGAAGCCCAAGTACTATTTCTGTTCTAGAATTACCCGCTTCACATATAGCCTTTACACGTACTGTATTTAAAATTGGCTTGTTTAATGCTATCCTGCTGCCTGGGATTATATTGGCGTGTCTTCAGCTGACCGCTGTGCAATATCTTAAAGGGACATTGTTAAGACCTGCAGTGGGTAAGGTACTCCGGCCTTCTTTCCATCCTCAATTGCCGAGCATAAGTGATTATCGCTACCATAGAAGGTAGAGGGATAGTGGAGATGAATGCAGTTTCCAAGATGAATGTTCCCCCCAAACATGAGCCAAGACTTCATGAAGGGTGTCCAGATCTAGAATAGCTTTAATGAGAGGCAGGTTCTTATATACAGCAAAAGGGAATACTAGACATAATTAGATGAACAATGACAATCTCCTCCCACCACATCATACAATGGTTTTTGATAACGATAGCCCTCTTAGGAGACAGACGTCCTGTCTCCGATATATCTACATGAGTTAATTACTAGTCAGTTACCCAGACAAGGTGAGCTTTCTCACCTGCTAAACAATAGAGATTCAAACAATGAACGCTTCTTGAGAGACAGACGAAAGTTCATTTACATGACACCGCAGACGATATTATCACAGCAAGCTCTGCCTGGGAGATATTGATATCAGTTAAGGAATAAACCAATTATCTCCAGGCAGAGAGCACCCTAAGTTTCCCAAAAGTTGGAACACCCCTTTTCCACACAAGGTATCCCTACAATTACATATCCCCTGATAGCTCCGATCTGGGGGACCAACATATCCAAATTTCACCCAGATCGGTCCAGGGGTTCTTAAAAAACAAACAGAACCTATGAGAAAATCCAGAATATAGTCTATTTTCTTCACAATACTCCCCCTTAGTTCCATGGGTCGGCATACCCGCCTAGACCCTGCCGGGTTGGCTAGGGGATGTCCGGGTCAAAATTATACTTCCAAGTCGGTTTGGCGGGAAAGCCCATCCGCATTGCCGTTCTGCTTGCCCGGGCGGTATTGCAGTGTAAAATTGTAGGGCTGCAACGCTAAACTTCAGCGCAGCAACCGGGGATTGTCTCCAGAGACTCGGTTGAGCCAGATGAGGTGGTTATGGTCAGTGGGTAGGTTAGAGGCACGGCCATAAAGGTACGGTTGGAGCTTCTTTAAGGCCCATACTAGAGCCAGGCATTCATTTTCCATGGTGGCATAGCTGACCTCCCAAGGTAATAATTTGCAGCTGAGGAATGTCACCGGGTGCTCCATGCCGTCTTAAGTCCCTGGAACGCCGTTGCACACTCCAAGAACCAGGCTATCTGCTTGGGTAGGGCCCTTTTGGTCAGGTCGGTGAGGGGTTTCGCTAGGGTGCTATACTCCGGGACGAACTTCCTATAATACCCGGCGGTGCCTAGGGATGCCAATACCTGCGTCTTGGTGCAGGGCTGGGGCCAATTAGCTATGACCTCTACTTTTGCGGGTTCAGGGGGCTGTTTCTCAGACCCCACTCTAGGCCCTAGGTATTGAACCTCTGCCATGGCCCCATGGCAGTTCTCGGATTTCAGGGTGAGATTTAGTTTCTCCCCCAACCCAACTTGCTCTAGGTTACCTTGGTTAGCTGCCCGCAGGTCGGGTAAGGGGAGTCCTTCACTAGCGTCAGCGGATGGGGCACCGATAGCGGCCACGTCCTCGGAGCGCTCGAAGTACGGTTTCAACATGTTCACATGAAAGGCTCGTCTGATCCTTTCATCCGAACATTTGGCCACAATATAGGTGGTGTCGCTAATTCGTTCCACCGCTTTAAATAGCTCCTGCCACGCTGCCTGTAGCTTGTCTTTTTTGGATGGTCTGAGGGCTAATACCTTTTGCCCTACTTCCAGGTTCCTATCTCATGCTCCCCGGTAATACCATTGTTTCTGTCGTTTCTGGGCTGCCTGTAGGCTCTCCCAAACTGATTCGGTCAGGGCCCGCAAGCGGTCACGGAACTCCAGCAAGTACGGCAAAACCGGGATTTCTTCCTCTCCTGTGTTGCCCTCCCAGTGCTCCCGTATGAGGTCCAGGGGTCCCCGGACTTTTCTCCCGTATAGGAGTTCGAAGGGGGAGAACCCGGTCGACGCCTGGGGCACTTCCCGGTAGG
This sequence comes from Rana temporaria, assembly GCF_905171775.1. Classification (NCBI taxonomy): domain Eukaryota; kingdom Metazoa; phylum Chordata; class Amphibia; order Anura; family Ranidae; genus Rana; species Rana temporaria. Next base: position 320,192,183 of record NC_053492.1, read on the forward strand.
CAAACAGGAGATGGGGTAGAAATTTCTCCCATTGACCGCAGGACTCTGTGAACGCTTTGAGCATCTGCTTAAGCGTGCCGTTGAATCGTTCACAAAGGCCGATGGTCTGGGGGTGGTAGGGGAAGTTAAATAACGGTTTCACCCCGCAGCTCTGCCACAACTGTTGAGTGACAGTTGCCGTGAACTGGGTCCCCTGATCTGAGAGTATTTCCCGGGGGAATCCTACTCGAGAAAAGATCCTGACTAGAGCTTCCGCTACTGTCTCCGCCTCAGTGTTGGGGAGCGCCACTGCCTCAGGGTACCTGGTGGCATAGTCCACCACCGTGAGGATGTAGCGCCTTCCGGAGGTGCTGGGTTTGTTGAGGGGCCCTATCAGGTCTACTGCCACTCGGGAGAATGGTTCCTCTATTATAGGTAAGGACCGTAACTTGGCCTTGGGGTGGTCCCCACGTTTCCCAATCCTTTGACACGTGTCACATGTCCTGCAGTACGTCTGCAAGTCTTTTGATATCCCTGGCCAGAAGAACGTCTGGGTAAGGCGATCCTTAGTTTTCTTGATACCCAGATGTCCGGCTAGCGGGATATCATGGCTGAGCTTTAGAAGCTCTGCTCTGTATTTGCGGGGTACAACTAGCTGCCTTTTTATAACTTGGGCTGCCCCACTTCCCACTCCCCCTGTGACCCTATATAGCAGTCCCTTGTCCCAGTGGAAGTCCTCTTGAGCATTACCTTCCTTAGGGGTACCTATGGCCCTCCTGTAACCTGCTAAGGTGGGATCTGACTGCTGGGCTTGGCCAAAGTCTTGTGGAGTGCCCCAGAAGGGGATAGGGTCCGGACATACTACAGGGTTTTTGGTTCCTACCTGTGGTTCCTCGGAGTGCGTCTGTCCAGCTCGGCGGGCTTGCGCCCTGGTAGTCACAGGGCAGGTTCCAGCGGGATCTGGGGTAAGCAGCTGTGAGGTTAGGCACCCCAAATCGTTCCCCAGCAATACTTCCGTAGGTAGGCCCGACATAATGCCTACTTCCATCTGCTTGGCTCCGGTGCCCCAATTTAACTGCACTTGGGCTGTGGGTAGTTTGTGGATGGCGCCTCCTGCCACTCTTACTGCAACAGTCCTGTTGGTGCACGCCTTTGCAGATATGGTGTGAGGCTGCACCAGAGTGAGGGTGGCTCCAGAGTCTCGTAGTGCCTCAGCCTTCTTTCCATCTACTGTGACCCATTGTCTGTGGTGCACCCGGTTGTCCCCCTCGGCTTGTGCTAGGTTCACCTCATGTAGTTTGGTCCATTGCTCAGATTCAGTGCTGTGGTCTTCCAGCAGCTCATGCTGATAGTGATGAGTGGCTGCCCCTCGGTGGGGGGTGGTGATGGCCGCTCCCAATTGCCTCTGCTCCGCTGAGGGCAATGTATTTTGTAGTGCCCTGGCTGATTGCATTGGTGACATACCAATGGCGGTCTCCGGTTAACATTAGGTGGTGTAGTGGGCGGTACCGCGTTCGGTCGATGGTGGGTCACCGGACCTGGCGTTGGGGTGCTGGACCCTACCAGAGGGCGGTTTCCACTAGCCTCTCCTTTTCTTCCTTCGTGATACTCGTCTGCCAGCTTGGCCGCTTCCTCGATTGTGGCCGGCTTCCTGTCTCTGACCCAGTCCTTGGTGTCTGCGGGTGTGTGGTCAAAAAATTGTTCTAGTAAGAAGAGTTGTAGCACCTCCTCTAGCGTCGTGGCTTGGCAGCCTTGTATCCAGTTTTGGGCCGCCCGATACATCCTAAAAGCCCATTCGGTGTAGGAGTCTCAGCCCCCTTTCCGTAATGCCCGAAACTTTTTCCTGTAAGTCTCTGGGGTCACGGCATACCTGGCTAGCAGAATGTCCTTTACCCTAGCGTAGTCGTGTATGGCTGTATCAGGAACTGCTCGGTATGCCTCTGCTGCTCGGCCCGTGAGTTTGCTGTTTAGAATCGCCGCCCATTGCTCTGATTCCAGACCCTCCAAAGCGCATTGACGCTCAAAATCTTGTAGGTATGCGTCAATTTCCATTTCTCCATCCGAAAAACGTTTAAACGCAGCATAGTTGATCTTTCTCCGCTGCCCTCCATTTATAGATCCGGCTAAGGAAGCGGTGTCTCCTTGGTTTAAGCTTGCCTGTTGTGCTCTGCCTTCTGCGCTCACCTGCTCCAGGACTTGCGTCACCATCTCCGGTGTGGGATTTGGCCCGTATAGGTTTAGCCTTCACGTCACCTTCTGTTGGAACTCTACTTCCTCCTGGCTGACATTCGCCATGCTGCTGGTTTGGTCGCCCCCCATTAGTTCTGCTATGAGGGTAGCTCTCTTTTTGTTGCTTGCCACTTGACCTCGGGCTTCCAGCAAATCCTTTAGCGTAGTCCTCTTTAGTCTCTTGTAATGCTGGGCCATTCACCTGCTGTCTTTATGCGTCCCATTCAACCCCGCTGCTTGCCACCAGTTGTTAAGACCTGCAGTGGGTAAGGTACTGCGGCCTTCTTTCCATCCTCAATTGCCGAGCATAAGTGATTATCGCTACCATAGAAGGTAGAGGGATAGTGGAAATGAATGCAGTTTCCAAGATGAATGTTCCCCCCAAACATGAGCCAAGACTTCATGAAGGGTGTCCAGATCTAGAATAGCTTTAATGAGAGGCAGGTTCTTATATACAGCAAAAGGGAATACTTGACGTAATTAGATGAACAATGACAATCTCCTCCCACCACATCATACAATGGTTTTTACTAACGATAGCCCTCTTAGGAGACAGACGTCCTGTCTCCGATATATCTACATGAGTTAATTACTAGTCAGTTACCCAGACAAGGTGAGCTTTCTCACCTGCTAAACAATAGAGATTCAAACAATGAACGCTTCTTGAGATACAGACGAAAGTTCATTTACATGACACCGCAGACGATATTATCACAGCAAGCTCTGCCTGGGAGATATTGATATCAGTTAAGGAATAAACCAATTATCTCCAGGCAGAGAGCACCCCAAGTTTCCCAAAAGTTGGAACACCCCTTTCCACACAAGGTATCCCTACAATTACATATCCCCTGATAGCTCCGATCTGGGGGACCAACATATCCAAATTTCACCCAGATCGGTCCAGGGGTTCTTAAAAAACAAACAGAACCTATGAGAAAATCCAGAATAAAGTCTATTTTCTTCACAGACATATACTCCAAACTCAGTTACGGTAAAGTTGTCTCTCTTAAGTAATTTGCTATTTCATACAGTATTCTTATATGCTATGTGTTTGACATACATTGTTACTTGAATATGGGCTTCTGCTCTTAAATACTGAATATGTTCGTTACATCTTTTTCTGGATAAGGTTGGAAGCTATGTTGTAATACCTCCTCCCTTAGTAGCCCAATGCATTCCTATATGTGAAAGAGATGATGTAGTGACCCCCCAAACTCCTGTTCTCTGATTGGAGTGAAGCCTGGGGCCTAGTACTAAAATCTCACATAACATAGGGAGGTGCATTGGATTCTTTCCTTAACCGCAGTTGTGGTTCACTCCCGTTCACCGTAGTTTGTGACACCTGGAGGTCTGAACCGTACAAGGCCATGTGCTCTCAACATGGGAAGGGTGCTTTGGGGACAAGGGCCTCTTCCCAACAACGCTGGCCGGTGGTTGTCAGGGTCTGTGGGTGGGGGGCTTATCAGAATCTGGAAGCCCCCTTTAACAAGGTGGCCCCCAGATTATGGCCCAGATCATTATGTGAATGTGTATCGGGTACATCATACCTCTACCCATTCACCAAAAAAAGCAGGAAAAAATAAATAAATACAAGAGACATAACATTACTTCAATGGTACAGAAAGGGGGGGGGGGGAATCTCGCGCCAAAAATAATATATAAGTAAATTAATTTATAAGTATATAACTAAAAAAGCTGCTAACCCCAATGTTCCAATGCATGGAACCAAAATAGAAAAAGATATATAAATATAAATTTTGATGGGAGCGCTAATAAGATTAATAAGATTAATTATATGAATCAACAATAATAAAAAAATATTAAATAAGAAAAAATAATAAATAATATATGAATTGAATAACACCAGCCTACCTATAAAACTAAAATAATAACACAAGTGATAAAAATCAGTGATAATTCATCCACTAAAACAAAAAATTAATGAAAACAATTAAAATAATGTCCACAGTGAATGTGTCAAGTATTGCAACTTTAAACATTATAAAAAGTGAACATGTGCTAAATCCAGGATAGACAGGGCTATGGCAGTCCTGATATACTGTATAGACACAAACAAGTCCTTGTGAAAGGTTTCTGAAGTGAATCCTGTGAATCAATATCCGGAAGTGACACCTTGCTATGTTCACCTTCACCAAAATTGGAAACCAAAACACCCAAATCATGCTCAAAATAAGGATGGCAGCTTACCAGAAAAAATTTACTCTTTTAATTAAAAAAGAAGTCAATAGCGCTTGTAGCAAACCAGTTGCTGGTATACGTGGAGATGATGCATATGGAAAGAAACCCTGCTTAACCATGGGCTTGGATCAGGATATGTGGAAATGAAGATAAAACGGCAATAGTGTAATCCCGGTTAATAAAATCAATATAAAAAAATACAAAATGCCAAATGCCTGCTTACATGAGAGAATGCCAAAGAACCCGGCACTGAGGCTAGAGAGCAGTGAGAATATGGACAAACAGTGTCCCGAGTGGAGGTTCTCTGGCGTGCGTTTCACCTACGACGACAGGAAGTCAGAGGGGCCGGATGTGACGTCAATGCATAACCTAGTAACGCCTCGACAGCTGTTTTGTGTTGCACGTCTTCAGGAAGCACGTCTTCAGGAAACATTACTTAACAGAGGAGGGGGCATGCTTGGAGCTCACGGCGACAGACATGTCTCGCTGAGGCTCCGCTTTCTCAGGATTTCACGGCCAGCATACAGACCCAAATGGAAGGGTAATTATTTCAAAAGCTTACCCTGGTCTTGCTCAGTGCCCTGGGAAAGTTTTAAGATGGTTTATGGAGTTGTCTGGGGGAAAAGTAAGGTGATTTCCTCTAGAGGCCCCAGTAAAATGGAGCTGCCTAAATCTCCTCACACAGTCTCACCTCGCACTGCCAGGCAGCAGCAGAAGTTACCTCATGAACTATATCATACAGACTGTGATGACATCTGCCAGCCACAACAATCAGGCTCTTTACACCCAAATGTTTTAATTCAAATAGAAAAAATGCTACAGAAGGCATTAAAGCAGACCTCCGACCATATTACTGAGAAATTAACAAAAGAAATCTGTGACTTAGGTCAGCGCACGGCTGAATTAGAAAACAGAGTGGATGACATAGAAACTAATGTAATGACTCATGAAACGGAATTGGACACACTCAACCACTTGCCGCCCGCCAATGACAAATTGACGTTGGCGATCGTTGTTGCAGGGTGTCAGTCTGACACCCCGCAACACCGATCAAGGTAAAGAGTCTCTCACGGAGACTCTTTACCACGTGATCAGCCGTGTCCAATCATGGCTGATCACAATGTAAACAGGAAAAGCCAGTAATCGGCTTTTCCTCACTCGTGTCTGTCAGACGCGAGTGGAGGAGAGCCGATCGGCTGCTCCTGTGACAGGGGGGGTTTGTGCTGATCGATTATCAGCACAGCCCCCCCGAGGATGCCCACTGGACCACCAGGGATGCCCACTAGACCACCAGCGATGCAAAAAAAAAAAGATATGCCACCCTAGACCACCAGGGATGACAATGACACAAAAAAATGGATGCCAATCAGTGCCGCAATGGATGCCAATCAGTGCCCACAATGGGCATCACTGATTGACAGGCATTGTTTGGCACTGATTGGCATCCATTAGTACAACACATACGATAGTGCCCATCTATGCCCATCCGTGCCACCTATCAGTGCCCATCTATGCCGCCTATCAGTGCCCATCTGTGCTGCCTATCAGTGCCCATCCGTGCCGCCTATTCGTGCCCATCCGTGCCGCCTATCCGTGCCCATCCTTGCCGCCTATCGTGCCCATCCGTGCCACCTATCCATGCCGCCTATCTATGCCCATCTGTGCCACCTATCCGTGCCGCCTATCCAAGCCCATCCATGCCACCTATCAGTGCCCATCCGTGCCGCCTATCAGTGCCGCATATTAGTGCCCATCAATTCCACCACATCAGTGCCACCTCATCGGTGCCCATCAGTGCCGCCTTATCAGTGCCTGTCAGTGCAGTACCATCAGTGGCCATCAGTGAAGGAGAAAACGTACTTAGTTACAATGTTTTATAACAGAAACAAAAAAATTTTTTTTTCAAAATTTTCGGTAATTTTTTTTTATTATTTGCAGAAAATAAATATCCCAGAGGTGATCAAATACCACCGAAAGAAAGCTCTATTTGTGGGTACAAAATGATAAAAATTTAGTTTGGGTACAGTGTAGCATGACCGCGCAATTGTCATTCAAAGTGCAACATCGCTGAAAGCTAAAAATTGGTCTGGGCGGGAAGGTGTATAAGTGCCCTGTATGGAAGTGGTTAAAGATGAAAATTTCTCGCTGCAAACTCGTTTAGAAGATTTAAAAAATCGTGCACGTCGTTCAAGCCTCCACATATGAGGCATACCGGAGTCTATTATTGATCTACAATCAACAATTACTGCCCTATTTCAAGAGTTATTACCATCAATTCCAATTGAGAGACTGGAAATAGACAGAATACTTAGAGCATTAGCACAGCGCAAATCTGAAGCCCCCCCTGGCGACATAATTGCCATTTCTTTTGCACCAAAGAACAGCTTATGGTCGCTGCAAGGAACAAAGAATCCCTTATCTTACAAGGCCACCGTATCAGATCTTTGCTGACCTTTCCCCAATAACAGTCGCTAAACGGCTCTCGATGAAACCCTTATTACAAAACCTACAACAACATCAGATCCCATACCAATGGGGATTCCCTTTTTCACTTCGCTTCACATATCAAGGTACCAAGCACTCATGTAGAACCCCTGATGAACTACAGAACACCCTACAAAAACGTAATCTCTGCGAAAGACTTTCAGCCAGCCCTCGCAGACGAACAACATCCAGTTCTCCACAAAATTTCTCCAAAGTCGAAAATGACAGAACCAGACAAAGCTCATCGAAGAGGGGTCGATTCAACTCTCCAAACCAAGATACTCCAGACTCAATGGACTGAATGCATTTTGCATATCAAATTGAAATTCACTCAATATTTTTGATCTTTCATCCACTTTTTGGATGCTAAACACTTTTGCCTCGTACACATGATCGGATATCTGATGGAATCTAATCCGATGGACCATTGGGATGGTTGCCGACAATGATCCTAGACTGCTGAGGCACTCTCTGGCTGGGAGTGTGGTAGACAGAAGAAAATCTTTTTGCTTTTTGGATCAAGATGGGAATTTTTTCCCAAGGAAGTTCTATTGTGTTGAGTTGGGTATCCAGTTCTGCCCCCAGGAAGACCATTCTCTGAGTGGGTTGGAGGTTGTACTTTCTCCAGTTTATCAGCCACCCGAATTTCTGCAGGGTGGAACTTAGAATGTCTTGGTGGAGTAAAGCCTCATACACACAATCGGATATCTGATGGAATCTAATCCGATGGATTTTTTCATCGAATATCCAATGAAGCTGACTTTCATCAGTCTTGCCTACACACCATCGGTCAAAAATCCGATCGTGTCCAAACACGGTGACGTACAACACTTACGACGGCACTATAAAGGGAAAGTTCAAATCCAACGGCGCCACCCTTTGGGCTGCTTTTGATGATTTCGTGTTACCGCGTTTTTCAGTCTCCGTGCTTTTCAGATTGTTTTCCGGTGTTCAGTTTGTGCTTGTGGGTTTGTATCTGTCTTTCAGTGCGTGTAGTCAGGTCGTATCTGTTTTGCAGTGCGTTCCTGTCCGCTCGTTTCCTGGTTTTCAGGTTGTTCTTTATAGGCCTCGCTGTTCCTGCATTCTGTTTAAAGTTCGTTCTGACCAGCCGACCGGTTTAAAGCCATATTGGAAGTACGTTCTCATTCTCAAGTTCGTGCTGCGTATCGGGCTTGGTGCTGCAGTTAATACTGTAACCCGAGCTCAGTCAATGAACAGGGCGAGGTGGAGTTCATGGGCCAAGAATTGGTTGCTCCAGCAGGTCCAATTCTCTCCCATGCCTCTGCTGCGGGAAATCCAGGAGAATAACCCAGATGACTTCAGGAATTTTCTCTGTATGACGGACCCCGTTTTTCACAGTCTTGGATTTGCTGTCCCCCTATATCACGAGGCAGGACACTGTGATGCGCCAAGCCATCACTGCCGAGCAGAGGCTCATTGCCACATTGAGGTACCTGGTGACTGGGAGAAGCTTGCAGGACCTCAAGTTCTCAACAGGCATCTCCCCCCAGGCTCTTGGGATCATAATCCCAGAAACGTGTTCAGCCATCATACAAGTCATGCAGAAGGACTATATTAAGGTAAGTTTTCTCCTTTAACATCACATTCTATGTATTTAATGTATGCTAATGTATTGTATTTTTTTCATCCTTCCCTAATTACCAGGATTGTAATATGCTGTGAATGTCCCCTTTGTCCCCATGCATGCTGTAAGCTTTTAATGCTCCTTTTTTGGCCTACATGCATATGTCCCTTCACTAACCTCTCCAGCATGCTATCCTTGGCCCAAACACACCTAGCCTAGTCTGTTAACAATGTATTTTGTCAGCTCCATTGTAGTTCTGAACCCCCCCTCCCCCCCTAAAATGTGTCCAAATGTATTGTTTCTCATTCAATTTAGGCAGAGTGCTAGAGGCTTTTTTTGGAGGGCCCAAACTCAGCTAGAATCCCCCCCCCCCCTTTTACATTGGGCCATCAGAGGGGGTGAGGAATCTGAAGTGGGCCTTATATTTTTGGCTTTAAATACTCATTCAAATAAATGTTATACTGATGTTGGCCAAGAATGTATTTGGGTAATCTGCTTGCAATGTTTATGTGCAAAAGTACAATTTTTTTTTCATGTTTGACTCCACAGTTTCCTTCATCGCCACAGGAATAGCAGACTGTGACATCCCAGTTTGCCCAGCGGTGGGACTTTCCTAACTGCGGAGGGGCAATCGATGGGAAACACATCCGCATAGTGCCCCCACCCCGTTCGGGGTCGTACTATTATAACTATAAAGGTTTCAATAGTATTGTGTTAATGGCGGTGGTGTTGGCACAGTACGAATTTCTGTATGTGGACGTGGGGAAGAATGGCTGGATGTCCGATGGCAGAGTATTCGCACAGACGGAGTTTGCCCAACGTCTGCAGACTGGTGGCCTGGCACTGCCACCTGATGCAGATAACGTGGAGGGACTTCCGTAAGTTTTTATTGCGGATGAAGCTTTCGGGGTGGGACCCTCACCCCAGAGAGGAGGGTTTTTAATTACTGGCTGGCCAGAGCCTTGAGGGTTGTTGAGAATGCCTTCGGGATAATGACCAACTGGTTCCTGGCAGCCATCCACATGGCGGAATACAAACTGAATCACATTGTGTTCACCTGCTGCATACTTTTTGCGCAGACATTCATCTTCTTATCTCACAATTGTTGGGCCTGAGGTGGGACTTTCTGACACACCATCAATGACGGGCCTGGACACTGGCCGTACTGACTTGGCCACCCAAAGCACCCGTGAAGTATGAGATAAATACATAGAGTACTTTACGGGTAGGGGGGCCATCGCTATGCCAGACAATATCTGATTTTTTTTAACCAAAATTAAACCAAAAATTTGATCTTTGAAAAACTTGTTTGGTCATTATTGCTTGTATTTCTTTTATCCGTCTCCCAGGTTCTCCTAGTGCACTTGTAGTGCCAAGTGGATTTATCTTTTTAGTAAATAACCACAATTATCACAGTAAACAAGCACTTTTAAATGTACAAACTGGTATTGAGCATAGAAAGAAGAAGCCACACATTGTTGAGTAGAAAAGTATTTTTACTCTGTGCACAACTTGCGCGTTTTAAAATTTCTTATATAAAAATATAGACTTTTTTTCATGGCTTGCCTAAACAGGCATGGTTTAAACAAGCAAATATATAAAAACAATGGAACTTACAAAGTTCAACCTTACAAACACATGAGATGGGGTGATGTCACCCCTGAACAAGCCAACATTTGAAGATGCACACAGTTTGTGTGGCAAAATGGGTATTTTGTTCATGATCCCTTGCCAAATGTCAACATGTGCTATCTGCCATCATGGGGGATTAATGGACGTGTTTTGGAGGTGCAAACCCTTCCTCTCACCTACTTGAGTAGTGAGGAAGGGGTTGCACCCACAAAACACGGACATAAATATCCTGTGATGGCAGATAGCACATGTTGACACACTGGGCCGGATTCAAATACCTGTGCGTATCTCTCCGGCCGGCGTAACGTATCCTAGATACGTTACGCCGCTGTAACTTTGGGCGCATGTTTCGTATTCAGAAAGAACTTGCACCCTAAGTTACAGCGGTGTAACGTATGTGGGCCGGCGTAAGCCCGCCTAATTCAAATGGGCATGTGGGGGGCGTGTTTTATTAAAATTTTGCTTGACCCCGCGTATTTTACGTTTTTTTAACGGCGCATGCGTCGTTCGTGAAAACATCCCAGTGCGCATGCTCGAAAATCTGCCACAAAACGTCATTGCTTTCGACGTGAACGTAAATTATGTCTAGCCGTATTCGCGAACGACTTACGCAAACGACGTAAAAATTCAAAACTCGGTGCGGGAACGACGGCCATACTTAACATTAGCTACGCCTCATATAGCAGGGGTAACTGTACGCCTGAAAAAGCCGAACAAACGACAAACGACCGCAAACGACCGCAAACGATGTAAAAAAAAAGCACCGGGCGGTCGTTTGTTTCTGAATCGGCGTAAATACTAATTTGCATATTCCTCGCGTAAAAATACGGAAGCGCCACCTAGCGGCCAGCCTGAAATTGCAGCCTAAGATACGACGGTGTAAGACACTTACACCTGTCCGATCTTAGGGATATCTATGCGTAACTGATTCTCTGAATCAGTCGCATAGATACGACCGGCCGGACTCAGAGATACGACGGAGTATCAGGAGATACGCCGTCGTATCTCTTTCTGAATCCGGCCCACTGTGTGCATCTTTAAATTTTGGCTTGTGTAATATCAAGTGCAAAATATTGTAGATAAAATAAACAATAAAATGAAGGGGGGGGGGGGGGTCAGTCTACTATTCGCCCCAAAATGTCAATGATGTTTTTGTTCAATCACATTCATCCTATTTCATCCTATTCCTCATAATGTCCTCTGCTTCCTCCACCTCTGCTTCCTCCACCTCTCCTTCCTCCACATGCTGAGGTTGGGGTTCCCTCTTTTCTTTCTGTGGTCTGTGTATCCTAGCCTCTTCCGATTGGTGTCCTCCCAGTCTTCTATCCCCTATGAAAATTAAACAAAAGGTATACTCAGCACACAGATATTTGAGGGCAGAAAATGCAAACATTGCTTGGAAGTGGGGTACAATTGTTTGTTTTGGCACAGTTCCAAAATGAACACGAGATTTTGGGATTTTCACATAGCTAGAATACTGACCTTTTTTGTCAAAGTGACACACATGGAGGCACCCCAAAGTATCCACTGTAACACCTGTGTGGGACACCCTAAAAAGGTTGTTCTGGTGGGCCACACAGGTGCTCCTGAGTACAGATGTGTAACCAGCTGCTGAGTATCCTCTCCTTTACACGGAATCAAGTTTGCATTTCACATTCTAGTAACAAACACATCATCTAAACGTTTTTTTTAAGACAAATAGGCATGACCACATGTGGTTTACCTGGATCTGCGGAAAACATTGTATTTTTGATGAACAATGTTTACTACGAACGATAAAAAACTTTGGCCACTAACCTGAAAGTTGCCATTTTCAAAAGTAAAACCAGGCAATCCAAGCATATGGAGAAAAACATGCAAGAATAATAATAAAATTAGGAATAACACATGAAAAATACTTACTTTTGTCCAGCATTTTCTTTATCTTCCTATACTGCTCCGGCTCTCTCAGTTTAAGGTCAGACCACCTTTTACGGAGCTGCTCCTTGGATCTCCTGACACCAAATTTATGGTAAAGACTCCTCGCCACTTTGTCCATTATTTGTGCCTTCCTCAGATTAGGGATGTTGTATGGCCCATGATCGCCATCGTAATCTTTCCTCCGCAGTATGTCCACCATCCCTGCCATCTCATCAAATTACATATTAGTCGCCTTGTATCGTTTGGGCCTGGATCGGGACATTCCCACCTCCAGGCTTTCCTCGTCGGTACGGGGTATACCACGCACCTGTGTCACCGCCATGTCGTCGTTTTCCAGTGTGCGCCGAATGAGAAGGGGCGGGAAATATAGGAAAAATACCGTCATGGGTGGGCGACACAGGCAGAGTTTTATGCATGCGCAGGGTATATAATGAGAACGACGTGACTACGTTGGGTGTGCGGAGTAAGGACGAACGGAAGTGCCGAACGACTGAAACAAAGATAAAAATGAAACTGGGGCCATCAGTGGTCTATACTGATTCATGATATAAAGGCCTATATTGGGATGCAATTAGGACAATTTAAGCTGACCTAGTGTTGGTTTATCTTGCAGAAAGAATGAACAAATTAAGGAAACCTGCTATTGTTCTTGCTTTCATCGATAAATATCGAGAACTGAGAAACTATGCAAGGTCAAGAACAGTTTATACCACAACAGTGTGATACGAAGGGCAACAATTGTTCAATTAGCTGAATATATGAAGACCTGGATCCCAGAGGCAGACTATACTATGATGAACAATACAATTAATAATCTGAGGAATAGCTACAAGAAGCGGTACAAAGAGGTCCGCACTTCACAGAGATCAGGAGCAGCAGCAGACCAAGTACATGTGCCCAAGCTGTGGTGCTTCAAACACCTGCGATTTCTGGACGACCAGATAGAAGCCAGGGAATCACTTTCGAGTCTTCCCACCACCCTTCTTTCCACCGTTCCCTCCAGCGTTCCTTCCACCCTTCCCTCCAGCTTTACTCCCACCCTTCCCTCCACCCCTACAAATGGTGACGAGGAGCAACCTGAGCTTGAAGAGCCGGATCTACACATCTTTAGCCAGGTATAGTAGTTTACAACATATTAATTGGCCTAGATGTTTTTAATCCCAAATGAAAGAATTACAAAAAAACAGTAGTGGCCAGAAATGATTGGGACAGGGATGAAAACTGCTGGGGTCAGAATGAGAGTCTTTTCTTTTTCTTTAACATTCAGATTGCAACAGTCATGAGCTTAACAATGTGTGTGATTGATGAAGCAAAAACTAAAACTATGTCCCTTTTTTATACACAGGAAAAGCTCAGCCAGGAGGACGAGGCTCTGGAATGTGGCAGCCAGGAGGAGGAAGGGGTGAGTGGCAGACAGGAGGAGGCTGGGCCAAGTAGCAGTCAGCAGTTGCCCAGGCCAAATGTCAACACCCAGTCCCAGGTGCCTCCCCTCCACGTCAGAGCCAAAAGACTGAGGCGGATGACGCAGGTGGAGGAGGAGCCCCTTAAAATCATACAGGATGCAGCTGCCATAATGAGGGCCCTCCTCAACCCTGTAGAGGCCTATAGTTGCTACCTGGCTGATAAGCTGCAGAAGATTGAGGAGGGACAACGTAGTCTCTCTGAGGAGCTTATTGCCAGTGTGCTTCACAGGGCAGTGAGGGGCCAGCTGACAAAGGCCACACATCTCTGTGATCTGGCCCATCCTTCTCCTCCTTCTCCTCTTCCTCCTCCTGCCACAGTCCCTCCACCAGAGCCTCAGCCTGCAAGGGGGTGTGGAGGGAGCTGTGGAAGTAACGCTGCAGGGAAGCATGGAGGGAACACTGCAGGGAAGCGTGGAGGGAAGGCTACAAGGAAGACCAGAAAGTGATTCCCTGGCTTCAAGCTGCTCTGCCAGAAAACACAGTTTGTTGTTGGAGTACAACAGCTTGGGGACATGTATGACCTCTGCTGCTGCTCCTGATTTCTGGTATTTGGGGACCAGATTGTGATCCCAATTAGAGGGACTCCTCATGTTATTAATTTTACTGACCATCCAATTCATGTCTGCCTTTGGGGTTCAAAGTTTGCATATATTCATCTAATTTTTCAATTGTTGCCCTTCCTCTTTATTTTGTTTAACCAGAATAAATAGATATTTTATTTAAGTTAAATACTTGCCTATGTGTTTTTCTGGTGAGTAGCCATAACATTCATAAATACACTGTGTAATTAACAAAGGTCACCAACCTCCTTGAGGAAAAATCAAGATAATAATGTTGTTGTGATAACTTGACAAAAAATAAAAATGTAGATCACCAGAAAATATTAAAAGCAAAAAAAAAAGGAGATCTTGATTAAAAAAATATATATATATATATATTATGGAGATCTGGCTTTAAAAAAAAATATTATTCATGAGATCACAAGAAAAAAATCTAAAAAATCAGTATAAATATCAGCAGCAAAACAACTTCTTTATTCTAGCATTAGAAAGAAGAAAATGCGCTGCATTAAACGATGCAATAATTTGCAAAATGACGAATGTGCTATCTCCATTACGAACGCTAGTTTTACCAGAACGTTCAGTCTGAGCATGCGTGGATTTTTGACCGATGGAATTCCACACTGACGATCGTTTTTTTCTATCGTTTTTTTAATCCATATGAAAAATGTAAAACATGTTCTATTTTTTTCACCAATAACAATAAAGTGCAGCGCAAAGACATATAAATTGAACAATAACAAAAATAGTGATCAGATAAAATATACAAAAATATAACTCTGATAATAACACAAGAAGAAATCCATAAAGTGCATCAGTGAAAAAAGTCCAAAAGGTGCTCCAAATAATGAAGTGACTAATTGTGATAAATCTCAAAATCGGTGATCAACAGGAAGGTTCCTCCACCAATAGCTAAAGATGGCCCCTCACCTCAGCCATTCGACCATGGCTAGGTCACAAAACTTTTGAAAAACCTCCAAGGTAAGTATAAGGACGCTTCCAAGCTTTAAAAGGTTAACAGCAGGCAGCAGACGGCTCAGCAATCCCAAAGACCATGGAGAAATATATAAGACAAAAAGGGGACAGACTAGTGCTCTCTGTCTTAAACTGGATTTAATAAGTAAAAATATCAAAATAAACTCACATAATACAACACTCAGAGCCGAGTGTAGAGCGTAGCAGCACAGCACGGAGCTCCAGGGCTTCCAAATCTTACACAGCTCACACGTCAGCGCTGGGTCGGCGAACGCGGGTGACGTCACAAAGCTCCTCCCCCTCGTACGCGTTACGTTCCTATGGGCGGAACTTCCTCAGCGTGGGGTAGAGAGGCTAACGTGAACGTCCCGCAACGTCATATATAGTGTGTGGTTGCCATCGCAACACACCACACCAGTTACCTGCTATCCTGCGCCATCTAGTGTCTAATTAACAAAAGGCAACTACTAAGCTGTAGCCTAATGCACAGGGTAAACGGTCCACCTAATTATAGAAGGACCAGCAGGTTTCAAAAACATGGATAAATAATTTTGAAAAAATCATTTTAAACGTGACGTCAGCCACGATCGCCTCACCATTACAAAAAAGGATACCACTAAGATTAGCAGATAAATCCAGTGAAATTTACAACATATTAAAAACACACATTTTAAAACATTAAAAATATAGGAATATATTAGAAATATATTCAAGGCCAGATAACAATGCCTTTCAATTTCAATACCTTTATATACAGAAAGAGTCTGCAATGGGTATATAAAATTAAAATTGTGTGTACAGAATCTAGTCATATAGAAATGTAAAAGATAGAGATATATGTTTTTACATAATTATTAAGATTAATAAAAAATGAATAAAAAATTGAATAAAAAATGCTAAAAATTCCCCAAATACTGAATAATAAAAATTAACGGTTAGAGATAAAACAATTAAGATCAAACTCAACATTAAGGCCTAATGGAGACGAAACCTTGGTTTCATAAATCCAAAAAGATTCACGACGGCTAAGCTGTCGTATGTAATGTCCTCCTCTCCAATGTTTGGTGACCTTTTCTATGCCCCAAAATTTCAGGCCTTTGGGATCTCTACCATGGCATTCCCTAAAATGCTTAGAAACACTATGAGTCCTAATACCACGTCGAATGTTGCTAATATGTTCTCCAACCCTCACATGTAACTCACGTGAGGTACGCCCGACATATTGCAATCCACACTGGCATTCAAGCATATAAACCACGCCCGTGGTCGAGCAGGTAATTAATTGTTTGATTGGATATTCCATTCCGGTAATATTAGAAACAAAGGACTTCCGTTTCTTGATATTACGTTTGGCAGGTTTACAGGTTGCGCATCTGCCACAGGCATAAAAACCTGATAAAAAATTAAAAAGTTTGGGTCGGGATGACTGGTGGATCTATCACCCCTGGAGCCAACCGATCCCTAAGCGAAGGGGCCTTCCTATACACAAATTGTGGACGTTCTGGAAGAACCGGACCTAGAACCACATCTCCCTTTAAGACAGGCCAATGCTTGGCCACAATTTTAATTTTATATACCCATTGCAGACTCTTTCTGTATATAAAGGTATTGAAATTGAAAGGCATTGTTATCTGGCCTTGAATATATTTCTAATATATTTCTAATATATTTCTATATTTCTAATGTTTTAAAATGTGTGTTTTTAATATGTTGTAATATGTTGTAAATTTCACTGGATTTATCTGCTAATCTTAGTGGTATCCTTTTTTGTAATGGTGAGGCGATCGTGGCTGACGTCACGTTTAAAATGATTTTTTCTAAATTATTTATCCATGTTTTTGAAACCTGCTGGTCCTTCTATAATTAGGTGGACCGTTTACCCTGTGCATTAGGCTACAGCTTAGTAGTTGCCTTTTGTTAATTAGACACTAGATGGCGCAGGATAGCAGGTAACTGGTGTGGTGTGTTGCGATGGCAACCACACACTATATATGACGTTGCGGGACGTTCACGTTAGCCTCTCTACCCCACGCTGAGGAAGTTCCGCCCATAGGAACGTAACGCGTACGAGGGGGAGGAGCTTCGTGACGTCACCCGCGTTCGCCGACCCAACGCTGACGTGTGAGCTGTGTAAGATTCGGAAGCCCTGGAGCTCCGTGCTGTGCTGCTACGCTCTACACTCGGCTCTGAGTGTTGTATTATGTGAGTTTATTTTGATATTTTTACTTATTAAATCCAGTTTAAGACAGAGAGCACTAGTCTGTCCCCTTTTTGTCTTATATATTTCTCCGTGGTCTTTGGGATTGCTGAGCCGTCTGCTGCCTGCTGTTAACCTTTTAAAGCTTGGAAGCGTCCTTATACTTACCTTGGAGGTTTTTCAAAAGTTTTGTGACCTAGCCATGGTCGAATGGCTGAGGTGAGGGGCCATCTTTAGCTATTGGTGGAGGAACCTTCCTGTTGATCACCGATTTTGAGATTTATCACAATTAGTCACTTCATTATTTGGAGCACCTTTTGGACTTTTTTCACTGATGCACTTTATGGATTTCTTCTTGTGTTATTATCAGAGTTATATTTTTGTATATTTTATCTGATCACTATTTTTGTTATTGTTCAATTTATATGTCTTTGCGCTGCACTTTATTGTTATTGATCACTATTGGGATTTCTATTTGAATTTATCCTCCAGTGCTGGCTTGCATTTTTTAGTTTTTTTAGTGTAATTTTCCAGCGCGGAATTTCTTCTCTATTTTTGCTATTTTTTTCACCGATAGAAAAAAAAAACGATGGGGCCCACACACGATCGGTTTGACCAATGAAAACAGCGGTCTGTTTTCATCGGACAAACCGATCGTGTGTACAGGGTGTCATGTGTGTGTCATTTAACCATCCTGAATTTACTTCCGCTAAGCAGGTTATGGTCTAATTTTTTTTTTCTCCAATTTTTATCCCCTTTTTGGTCTAGGATAATTGAAGTTTTAAACTATCCAAATTTTGTTTCTATTCCCATTGCACCCTTCCCTCCTCATCCTATCTTTCCTCATCTCACCCCCCTCTATCCCGCCCTTATACTTCCCTCATATTACCCTCTCCTGCCCACCCCTTTCCCCTAATCCTTTCTTACCCACAACAAGGGTTCTATATTATTTTTGTACAAAATTATTTACTGAATAGAAGTAAATATTACTAATATATTATTAATAGTTGATATTTTATTTCTTCTCCTCCTAATTAATAATAAAATTACTGCCTCTCCCACAACTGGCAACCCAGAGGTAACCTGTATAATTCAACAACATTTATAATCTAACACTCTCCCTGTGAAACCATAAAGCACAATTGTTAGATTAAAATGTAACATGTACTAATGTTGCAAATATTATAATATGTTCTTATATTTGATTTATTTTTGCTTACTTCCGCCCAGTATGGGTGTCATAATATATTTTTTCTTCTCTTGATATATTTTTGGTCGTGAGGGACTCGAGAAACTGTCACTGCTCCCTCCATTTTTCTGTCCTTGGACTCTCCCCCACACCTTTTTGTGTGAGGAGCCTCCCTGGTCAGACTCTGTGCCTCCGAGCTTGCACTTTTGCATGCTTGGGACGCAAACGTTTTACCTTCTTGCATTCTAAACGTTTTTGTTAATTATTTGTTTAACCACTTATGCCCCGGACCTTTAGGCAGCTAAATGCCCAGGCCAGGTTTTGCAATTCGGCACTGCGTCGCTTTAACAGACAATTGCGCGGTCAAATAGAGCTTTCTTTTGGTGGTATTTGATCACCTCTGCAGTTTTTAGTTTTTGCGCTATAAACAAAAATAAAGAGACAATTTAGAAAAAAATTATATTTTTTTACTTTTTGCTATAATAAATATCCCCCAAAAACATATATATAAATATATTTTTTTTCCTCAGTTTCGGCCGATACGTATTCTTCTACCTATTTTTGTTTAAAAAATCGCAATAAGCGTTTATCGATTGGTTTGCGCAAAATTTTTAGCGTTTACAAAATAGGGGATAGTTTTATTGCATTTTTATTATTTTTTGTTTTTTTACTACTAATGGCAGCGATCAGCGATTTTTTTCGTGACTGCAACATTATGGCGGACACTTCGGACAATTTTGACACATTTTTGGGACCTCGTCATTTTCACAGCAAAAAATGTATTTAAATTGCATTGTTTATTGTGAAAATGACAGTTGCAGTTTGGGAGTTAACCACAGGGGGCGCTGAAGGAGTTATGTTTCACCTAGTGTGTGTTTACAACTGTAGGGGGGTGTGGCTGTAGGTCTGACGTCATTGATTGTGTCTCCCTATAAAAGGGATGACACGATCGATGCAGCCGCCACAGTGAAGCACGGGGAAGCCGTGTTTACATACGGCTCTTCCCGTTCTTCAGCTCCGGGGAGCGATCGCGAGGGGGCGGCTAGAAATGAATAGCCGCGCCCTCATCCCGGATCGCTCCCTGACGATTTCCGACCGCCGCATGTACCGGGGGGGTCCCGATCGGACCCCCGACCCGCGGAAAGGCAGGGACGTACAGGTACGCCCATCTGCCTGTACGTGCCATTCTGTGGACGTACATATACATGCGGCGGTCGTTAAGCGGTTAATAATGACTCTCATTTTCTCTTTCTTTCTCAACATTCTGTCTCCACTCTCCCTTTTCTCTTTTCTCCTCCCCGAGGTAAGTATGGATTTTCAATTGTTTTTAGATATGTCTTATAATATTCTCTATAAAATATCATGATGGCTCCTTTAACCACTTAACCACCAGCCGCCGTTAATTAACGGCGACAAGGTGGTTGCTTAACTCTGGGAGGACGTTATGTAACGTCCTCCCAGAATCGCGCTCCCGCGTGCCCCCTGGGGCGCGCACACAGGAATTTCCGTGACCGGACCAGGCGCATCACGGATCACGGTGAATTGCCGCTGATAGCGGCCGTTCAGCACGTGATCGCTCCGTCCAATCACATGTAAACAAACCGGCATCATTTGATGACGCCGGTTCCTCCCTCTTCTCGCTGTACTGATCGGTACAGTGTGAGAGGAGAGCGCGGATGGCAGCAGCACTGTGGGATGGATCTGTGACTATTGCAGTCACAAATCCATCCATCCCTGCTCAGCCATCCCTGCATTAACCCCTGCAATACTCTTCCTTCCCTGTGCAATACTCTGCAATAACCCCTGCAATACTCTTCCTTCCCTGTGCAATACTCTGCATTAACCCCTGCAATACTCTTCCTTCCCTGTGCAATACTCTGCATTAACCCCTGCAATACTCTTCCTTCCCTGTGCAATACTCTGCATTAACCCCTGCAATACTCTTCCTTCCCTGTGCAATACTCTGCAATAACCCCTGCAATACTCTTCCTTCCCTGCGCAATACTCTGCAATAACCCCTGCAATACTCTTCCTTCCCTGCGCAATACTATGCAATACCCCCGCGCAATACTCTGCAATACCCCCGCGCAATACTCTGCATTACCCCCGCGCAATACTCTGCATTACCCCCGTGCAATACTCTGCAATACTCCTGCGCAATACCCCCTGCGCAATACTCTGCAATACCCCCGCGCAATACTCTGCAATACCCCTGCGCAATACTCTGCAATACACCCTGCCCAATACTCTGCAGTACCCCCTGCCCAATACTCTGCAGTACCCCCTGCGCAATACTTTGCGCAATACTCTGCAATACCCCCACGCAATACTCTGCAATACCCCCGCGCAATACTCTGCAATACCCCCGCGCAATACCCCAGCGCAATACTCTGCAATACCCCCTGCCAGTTCTCTGCAGTACCCCTTGCGCAATACTCTGCAGTACCCCTTGCGCAATACTCTGCAGTACCCCCCGCACAATACTCTGCAGTACCCCCCGCACAATACTCTGCAGTACCCCCCGCACAATATTCTGCAGTACCCCCGCACAATACTCTGCAGTACCCCCGCACAATACTCTGCAATACCCCCGCACAATACTCTGCAATACCGCCGCACAATACTCTGCAATACCCCCCGCACAATACTCTGCAATACCCCCACACAATACTCTGCAATACCCCCGCACAATACTCTGCAATACCCCCACACAATACTCTGCAATACCCCCGCACAATACTCTGCAATACCCCCGCACAAATACTCTGCAATACCCCCGCACAATACTCTGCAATACCCCCTGCACCAATACTCTGTAATACCCCCGCACAATACTCTGTAATACCCCCACGCAATACTCTGCAATACCCCCCATGCAATACTCTGCAATACCCCCCACGCAATACTCTGCAATACCCCGGCCAATACTCTGCAATACCCAGAAAATACTCTGGGGAAAAAAATGCGTTTTAACCACTTCCCGCCCACGTCATATGAGGTCCTTGACTTTGTGCAGGGATATCTAAATGATGCCTACAGCTACAGACATCATTCAGATATCATTTTTTTCATTTCCTACACCATAAGAACGATCATGGTGGCTGTTCCGCCTCTTGATTGTTCTTACGGGAGGCAAAAGGGGATGTCCCCACTCCCTTCGCCCTCCGGTGCTTCTTCCGACTCACCGCTGCGATCGAAGCCAGGATCGTTTTTTTTTTTTTTTTTCAGGCTTCCCAGCCTAGAGGTGAGATGTGGGGTCTTATTGACCCCATATCTCACTGTAAAGAGGACCTGTCATGCTATATTCCTATTACAAGGGATGTTTACATTCCTTGTAATAGGAATAAAAGTAATCAAAACATTTTTTTTTGGGGAAAAACGTTTCAAACTAAAATAAATAAAGTAAAATGAACAATAAAAAGAAAAAAAAAAATTTAAACCGCCCCTGTTCCCGCGTGCTAGTATACAGAAGCGAACATGCACGTAAGTCCCGCCCACATATGAAAACGGTGTTCAAACCACACATGTGAGGTACCGCTGCGAACGTTAGAGCGAGAGCAATCATTTTGGCCCTAGACCTCTTCTCCAACTAAAAACATGTAACCAGTAAAAACATTTAAAACGTCACCTATGGGGATTTTTAAGTAGCGAAGTTTGGCGCCATTCCACAGGCGTGTGCAATATTGAAGGGTGACATGTTGGGTATCTATTTACTCGGCGTAACTTCATCTTTCATATTATGCAAAAACATTGGGCTAACTTTAATGTTTTTTTTTTTAAAAAGCACAAAACAGTTTTATTTCCCAAAAAAATGCGTTCGAAAAATTGCTGTGCAAATACCATGCACGATAAAAAGTTGCAACGACCGTATTGTATTGTATTCTCTAGGGTCTTTGCTAAAAAAGCATATATAATGTTTTGGGGTTCTATGTAATTTTCTAGCAAATAAATGACGATTTTTCCATGTAGGAGAGAAATGTTAGAATTGGTCTGGGTGCTTTAGAACGCCTGATGGCGCTCCCTGCATGTTGGGCCTCTGTATGTGGCCACGCTGTGTAAAAGTCTCACACATGTGGTATCGCCATACTCAGGAGGAATAGCAGAATGTGTTTTGGGGTGTAATTTGTGGTATGCATATGCTGTGTGTGAGAAATAACCTGCTAATATGAAACTTTTGTGGAAAAAAAATTTAAATAAAAAAAACCTTGATTTTGCAAAGAATTGTGGGAAAAAATGACAACTTCAAAAAACTCACAATGCCTCTTTCTAAATACCTTGGAATGTCTTCTTTCCAAAAAAGGGTCATTTGGGGGGTATTTGTACTTTTCTGGCATGTTAGGGTCTCAAGAAATGAGACCCTAGGCTGTCAGTACATCAGATGTGATCAAATTGATAAATTTTCAGTAATTGGTACCATAGCTTGTAGACCTTATAACTTTCACCGAGACTAAATAATATCCACATTTTTTTTTTAACCACTTAAAGACCTTAGGTGTTTTTCAGATTTGGTGTTTGCAAGACTAAAACAGTTTTTTCTGCTAGAAAATTACTTAAAACCCCCAAACATTATATATATTTTTTTTCTAACACCCTAGAGAATAAAATGGCGGGCATCGCAATACTTTTTGTCACACCGTATTTGCGCAGCAGTCTTACAAGCGCACATTTTTGAATTGAAAAATAAGACAACAATAAATTTGGCCCAATTTTTTTATATATTGTGAAAGATAATGTTACGCCGAGTAAAATGATACCCAACATGTCACGCTTTAAAATTGCGCCCGCTCGTGGCATGGTGTCAAACTTTTACCCTTAAAAATCTAGATAGGCGACGTTTAAAAAATTCTATAAGTTGCATTTTTTGAGCTACAGAGTAGCTCTAGGGCTATAATTATTGCTCTCGCTCTAACGATCGCGGCGATACCTCACTTGTGTGATTTGAACACCGTTTTCATATGCGGGCGCTACTCGCGTATGCGTTCGCTTCTGCGCGCGAGCTCGTCAGGACGGGGCGCTTTAAAAAATTTTTTTTTTGTTTTCTTATTTAATTTTATTGATTTTATTATTTTTTACACTAAAATATAAAAAAAAAAAAATGATCACTTTTATTCCTATTACAAGGAATGTAAACATCCCTTGTAATAGAAAAAAGCATGACAGGTCCTCTTAAATATGAGATCTGGGGTCAAAAAGACCTCAGATCTCATATTTGGGCTTAAATGCAAAAAAAAAAAAAAAGGAAAATTTGTCATTTAAAAAAATGACAAAAAAAAATTGTCTCTTTAAGAGGCTGGGCGGGACTGACGTTTTGACGTCACTTCCGCCCAGCAGAGCTATAAGGACGGGTGGGGGCCATCTTGCCCTCACTCAAGTCCTCGCTCTCCAGGGGGCCCCTCTCCCGCCACCGATAACGGCGATCTCGCGGCGAATCCGCCGCGGAGACCGCCGTTATCGTTTACACGTATCCATGTTTAAAAAGAGGACGTACATTTACAATACGCGGGTCTTTAAGTAGTTAACCAAAGATATGTAGCAGTATACATTTTAGGCCAAATTTATGAAGAAAAATTCATTTTTTGCAAAATTTTATAATAGAAATGAAGAAAAATTAAAGGAACACTAAAGGTTCGTTTTTTATTAGATCAATCGATTGCTGTAAGCTAGAGCATTTAAATATCACCTCGTTTTTCCTTTTGACCTCCAAAATACAGTAATCCAGGTTTGAAAATGCCATTTCCTGTCTCTCCTCTTCTTGCTTTCCACCAGCATCTGAGCCGTTTTGCATGGTGGAAAGCAGAATGTTCTCACCCCCTCCCTATGACTACAGCCCTGTGTGAAGATGCTCTCTTATCCCTCACAGGCATGGAGGCTAAGCCTAATGGGAACTGTAGTTTCTATTAGGCCGTGATGTAGCAAGAATGAATGCGCACCGCAAACCAGGAAGTCAGTGAGAATAATGATTCAGGAGTGACGGAGGTGAATAAAACAGCTCGATTTCAACAGGTATCAAACTAGTTATAATGCAAAACATTACTTTTTACTTTATCAGCTACTGTCAGACTTTAATTTAAGAGGAAAATATTTTTGTCTTTACAACCCCTTTAATTTTTTTACAAAATGTTAGTTCTTTTTTCATTTATAGCGAAAAAAATAAAAACCGCAGAGGTGATCAAATGCCACCAAAAGAAAGCTCTATTTGTGGGAAAAAAAGGACAAAAATTTCCTTGTCAAAAGATCTTTATTGTGTAGTTGACATTTGTACAAGCATGTTATCAAACAAAATCGACCTTAGGCGAAAAGAAAGTCCTGCTTTTACAAGTGAATTAACTAATAAAGAGTGGTGTCTTTACTTAGCTCATTATATTTCTCTAGCATCAATGGCTTAACTATTAACTAAACAGGGATCAAGAGGGAACAAACAGTACAGTTTATAGTCCAAAAACGTTCCGGTTATTGTTAGCAATTGTTGTTAGTCTTTGTGATTCGGTTCTATGCGTCTCATGGAACTTCCATCTTGACCAAAGCCTCGGGTCGATCAAAGAGGTATAGCTTATTATTTAGGTACTTAGTGCTATGAGAAAGACTACACAATAAGGTGAAACACATTCGAAAGTAATGTAAGTAACAGAAAACAAATAAGTAAATAAAATAAAAGGGAGAAGGAGAACTGAAAGGGGGAGGAAGGAGAGGGAAGGGTGGGGTCAGGGAGTCTGCAGGACTAGATCGGGGACATTTCAGTAGAGCAGAAGTTTCTGACAGGATACCTGTGTAATGGCTGGGCTACCATGGCATCAAAACATCACCATTAAACGTTTTTTTCGTGACATATTCCAACCAGGGCTTCCATGTATCCTCAAACCTGGCGATCGTGTCCATCTCTATCGCAGTTATCTTGGCGTATATCATAGCTGTGTTCATTCTGTTGATAGTTTCGTTTAGATTCACATTTGGGGACTTCCAAGCTTTCGCAATGGTTTGTTTTGCTGCTGTTAAAAGCTGCCTTGTCAAAGTGAATCGAGCATGTGAAATACCGTCTGGCTTTAAATTGAGCAGGGCAATTTTGGGGTCCGTGGGGATTGTTTTATTCATGAGGACTTTGATTAATTTGAAAATTTCCAGCCAAAACTCGTGCACTTTTGGACACGACCACCAGGTATGGAAGTAAGTTCCTTTGTCTAAGCATTCTCTAAAGCATAAATCAGAATATGTCTGCGAGAATTTTGCCACCCTGGTCGGGACTAAGTACCATCTGGAGAGTACTTTGTAGTTTGTTTCTGCTGCTATTATATTAGTGGATACCGTTTTGGTATTGTTCCATATTTGATCCCATTCCGTTTGTGCCAGTTCAATTCCTAAATCATCTTCCCATTTACTCATGTAAGACAACTTCCCTGACCTCGGGTGCGTGAGTAGCTGGGAGTATAAGATAGAAATTACTTTTCTGGCATGAGGATTACCGTTACAAATAGTTTCAAAGGCGGATAATTGGTTTGACACTATTGTCGTGTCGGCTGAGGGTTGAAAGAAGTTTTTTATCTGGAGGTATCGAAAAATTTCCTTCGGGGTATGCCGTGAGTTTTGTTTAAGGTTGGGAAAGGGGTCACTACTGTTGAGTCGAAGAATTGATATTTTCGTATGCAGCCTCGATCTTTCCATTCCTTAAAGGAGTTAGGACAGACCCAGGCTGGGTAAAAAGCAGGGTTTTTAATAAAAGACAGCAGGGGGGCTGAAGGAGACATCAAGCGGTGTTTATTTTTAATTTTGTCCCACAGGGAAAGTGAATGTTTCATGATGGGATTAGTTATGTGCTTTCTTTGTTTAGGGGTGATCCACAATAGGTTCGAAATTGAAATTGGGTCGCATTCCATCGCCTCGATAGACACCCATAATGGTGCCTCTTGCTTAGCATGGTATTTGACTATTGTGGCCATTTGTGCTGCTCGGTAATAATTTACAAAGCTAGGATAACCTAGCCCTCCTGCTGACTTTGGGCGATGTAATATTTGAGGTTTGATCCTTGGCCTGGAGGTACCCCATACGAAGGATGAAACTCTCCTTTGTATTATCCTGAAGTAGTGAGCCGGTATGGATATAGGGAGCACTCTAAAAAGGTATAGGAGCTTGGGTAGTAAGGTCATTTTCACAGCCGCGATTCTTCCAAACCAGGAAAGTGGGAGTAGGGCCCAGGATTTTAATAAAGTCGTCAAATGTTTCAGGAGGACTGGATAGTTATGCGCATAGAGATCTGAAATGTCTGCAGTCAAATGTATTCCCAGGTATGAAATGCTTCTAGTTGGCCACTCAAAAGGGAGGCCCACTTTTGCTGCCAACAGTTCCGTACTAGAAAGAGAAATGTTCAATGCCGAGCATTTCCTGGGGTTTATTGCCAAGCCTGATATGGACGCAAATTGGTGTAAGATTGGGAGTAAGTTTGGACCCGTTACTTGTGGAGATGAGAGGAACAACAGTATATCGTCAGCATAGAGGCAAAGTTTGTGATTAACGCCGCCCAACTCGATACCGAGTACTTTAGGATCCACTCTAATTTTTTGGGCTAAGGGTTCTATCAGGAGGGCGAATAATAATGGGGAAAGTGGGCAGCCTTGTCTGGTTCCCCTTTGTATATTAAAGGTTTCAGATTTGTAGCCCGCATATTTCACGTACGCTCTAGGGTTCTGGTATAATTGCAGGACCCAATTTGTAAAGTTGGGGCCAAAGCCCCATTTCTTCAGCGTAAATTCCATATATGACCATGAGACTGAGTCGAAGGCCTGCCTGACGTCTAGGGATAGAAAGCAGGATGGAATTTTCCTCTTTTTAGCTATATTTGCCAGTAAGCATGCCCTTCTGATATTGTCCCCTGCCTGCCTATTAGGCATGAAGCCCACTTGATCACGGTGAATCAGGGTTCCTACGATTTTGTTCAATCTATTGGCTAAGATCTTACCTAGTAATTTTACGTCTGTGTTTAACATGGATATAGGGCGGTAATTGTCGCAGCAGGTGGAATCGGAGTGCGGTTTGGGAATCATGCAGATAGTGGCCGTGAGAGACTCTTGTCTAAAGGACCTCCGATTTAGTAGATCATTAAAGGCTTCCACCATCATGGGAGAAAGTAGGTCTTTGTATGATCTATAATAACGGGCAGTGAACCCGTCCGGACCCGGTCTTTTATTTAATTTTAGTTCAGCGACAGCCTGTAGGACGTCTTCTTGCGTGATCGGTTCATCCATTAGAGCACTTTGAGACATGTTTAGTTGTGGCAAATGTAAATCAGAAAAGAAGTCTTCCGTGTCCTGTTTGCTAAATGTGTTAGTTTCTGCGTACAGTTTTTTAAGGTGAGAGCTGAATTTTTGTACTATTTTGACTGGGTTACTAGAGATTATACCGTTTTCGTTTTAAGTTGGATAGGCTTATATGCTTTGTTAATGGAGTTGAGCGACTTCGCAAGAAGAGTTCCTGATTTATTTGCGTTTTTGTAAAAAAAGTGCTTGGTCCGGAGTATCGCCCTGTCCGCCGAGTCCGAGAGGAATAGGTCATATTCCGTACGAGCTTTATCTAGTCGGGCTTTTGCTTTAGGTGAGTGATCGAATTGGAAGGCCTCAAAGGCCAAATCGTGTTATTTTTCTAATTTATAGGAAAGTTGCTTTCGTTCTCTTTTAAAAGTCCCAGCGTGCTTCTGTATTTTCCCTCTTAGCACTGGCTTGTGGGCTTCCCAAAGAGTTAACGGGGAGACGTCAGGGGTCTTATTTAATGTTATATATTCACTTAACTCTTGCTCAACTATAGTCCTGTACATGGGGTGTTTGAGAATTTTGTCTGGTAGATACCATGTTGGGTCCTGTTTTTTGGGGATTATGGAGGCTAATGTAGTGAGAACCGCGTTATGATCCGACCATGGAATAGGCACGATGTCGGAATCCAATACCTCCGGCAGCATGCCTATCGTCAGGAGTATGTGGTCTATGCGGCTGGACGACTTATGGGGGCTCGAATAGTACGTGTACTTGCGTTTAGTGGGGTTCGTTTCCCTCCAGGAGTCCACTAAATTATATTTAGCCAACAAGGTGGATAGGGTTCTTTTGACTTGTTTCGCGGGGGAGAAGGGTGTTTTATCCAAAAAAGGGAGAAGGACATGATTAGTGTCCCCACAAATAATAAGGGATCCGAATTTATGCGAGTTTATCACTTGCAGCAGATGCGACATGAATGGCAAGGGATTTAAATTTGGGGCATAATACGATACAATTGTTACCGCCTTATCCAAGATGTGGCCAGTCAGGATGTTGTAACGACCTTCTGGGTCTATGATTTCAGACTTAATTGTGAATGGCGTTGATCTATGAAAGGCTATGAGGGTGCCCCTTTTTTTGGAACTAGCTGATGCGGTAAAGACCTGTGGGTAGGAGGCATGAAAGAATTTAGGGGTCGTACTGGGAGTGAAGTGCGTCTCCTGTAAACATATGATATGTGCTTTCTTAGCTTGGAAGTGTCTAAACGCCTTAACCCGTTTCTGTGGTATGTTGAGGCCCTGTACATTTAAGGTTAATACATTCAAAGGAGCCATGATAGCCAAACCATCTCAATGTTCTTACCTTGGTGTCCTGTATATCGATCTCCCGATCTAATCCATGCAGACTGAGGATAAGGGGGGGGGAGGGGGGGGAGACCTAAAAACTAAAATTTCCAAAGAAAAACACAGCACATTAAAATAAAATAAACATATGTGCATCAATACGTAGAACAAACTTGTAAGTCTGGTCCGTGAACGGGGGGGAGGTGCCCGGTCAGGGAGAATTGGGCCCACGTCAGACCCTCGCAAATAACTGCGGGGGTCAGAGGGGAGCCGTGTGTGGCGCATGTGGGTTCCGATCGAGGTAGACCCGCGTCCTAAAAATTTCCGGTAAGTATCCCTAATGGAAACCGTGAGTGCAACATTATAGGAGATTCCGTGTAAAAGTAGGGGCTACTGGTCTATCTATGGAGGGTAATTTGCAAGTCAAGGTGATAAGGTGATAAAGGGGAGCATCAAGAAGTGTCTGTGTTTGAATAAAGGGTTCTGGAGGAATCCTACATCCGAAACATTATGGTTGGGGCGATGGACTGATGCCATCGGACAGACGGCCTATTGTGAAGAATGACCTAAGTGCCGGCATTCCCATTTACTGTTGGTATGCTAAGTGTTGTGGAAAAAGGATGATGGAGCATTGCTTTAGGTACATCTAGGGTACCAGGGTGGCTTGGCCACCCAGTAGGTGGGGTAGTGTGCCAGTCACGCGGCGAAGAGATTAGGAGTTGCTGAGTGAATATGAGGCAAGATAAATAGCCCCTGAGCCTGGAAAGTCTGGGGAGATTGATAATAAAGAGAAAAGGGAAAGCACTAACTCAATTAAAAATGATAATAGGGAGCTTCTGCTCTAATAAATTTGCTAACTTAGAAACTCATGAACTTCTACTTAAACTTGTAAACTCATTGAGTCATACAACCAAGGTTTGGGTGAAAGACTAGAAGTCTAAAGGTGGGTAAGACTGACTTGCTTGCAGATCTCAGTCCATCGTGTCTTCTTGCTCCTGTGCTTGTTCCACAAATCTGCCTCTCTTATGTAATTGCTGGATGCCATTGTTGTGGTTCTGAAGCGGCGAGTTGTCCCGTGGCGAAGTGGAAGCTGATCTTCTGCGGGCTGCAGTTGCCGACGGAGGTCTGTCAATTATTTTGAAGTCCAGCAGGGCCTGTTGAAGCTGAGCTGGTGTTCTACACACAATTTTTGTGCCTTGACAGGTGAATCGCAGGGAGAAAGGGAAGCCCCATTGATATTTGATTTGGCGTTGCTGCAATTCGTATAGGAGGGGTCTCATTTCTCTCCTTTTGTTGATTGTCATTTGCGAAATGTCCGCAAAGATTTGATAGTCATTCCCCTGAAAAGTTAGCTTGCTCTTCTCTCTGGTGGTCTGCAGAATCAGCTCCTTTGTTCTATAGAAATGAAATTTGGCTATGATGTCCCTAGGGGGACCATCAGCCTTCCTGGACGTTAGTGCTCGGTGAACTCTGTCCATTTCCAGCCTGTCAGCTGGTATCCCAGGTAATATTTCCTGACACAGTGCCAACATTGTACCATTTAGGTCAATGATAGATTCCGGTAGTCCCCTGAACCTCAAATTTGATCTCCTGGCTCTGTTTTCGAATTCCTCCAATCTATTTTGCAATATCAAGTTTTCTTCTTTTAAGGTGTCAATTTCAGATACACAGTCCTGAGTGTAAGCTTCTAAATCATCCATTTTAGTCTCAAGTACTTCTGTGCGGCCCCCAAGCTACCTAATTTCTTTAGTCAGGCTATTTGTTATCTGATCTGAAGTGGTCTGGAGCGCCTTGAGCAGCATCTTTTCAAATTGCCTCAGGAGACTTGTGGGTACCGCTGTGCTGTGACATATTGCTGTGGGGTTTGTCACATTGTCATCCTCCTCACTATCTGAGACAGTAGTATTGAGAGAAGCCATTTGTTTTGCGCTTTTAACGCTGGCCTTTTTCTGCTTCACTGAGGTGAATCCCTCAGAGGGGGCTGGCGCCTTTCTCTCTGAGGTGATTTTGAGATGCTGAGGAGACTGGGGATGCTGCGCTCCGCTGCTGTGAAGCAATTTCCCCTTTCCTCTCGTTCCTTTCAGCACCATAGCGTATAAAAATGTTCTCTCACCCTTCCTGAAGCTTTGCCCAGTATTATGGGTGGTTATGCCCACGGTGTTCCACCGTTATTTGCGGGTCAATCTCTGTCACGGAGCGGAGCTCTAGCTCAGCATTGCCTACCCGCTAGGCTCCGCCCACATCCTCTGGAAGGACAAAAATTTCATTTGGTTACAGTGTTGTATGACTGAGTTATTGTCATTCAAAATGTGAGAGCACCGAAAGCAGAAAATTGGTCTGGTTTAAGTGGGTTTAAGTGCCCAGTTGTCAAGTGGTTAAATATACTTACCCTAAATGTTCAAGATCTAAGGCCCCTTTCACATGGACGGATAGAATGGTGCTTTCAGCTGCCGATTTTACAGCAGCTAGAAGCACACAATGCTTTCCTATGACACCCTTCACACTGTGGCTACCTGCGGTTTTGATACCTGCAGTTGTGCGCGATTAGAAAAAATAGAATTGAATGCGTCCAGGGGCAATCTGGCGCAGCTATCAGCATATAATCGCAGGTAATCGCAGTTCACTGTGTCAGCTGCGTTTGGTATGAATCTTGAGGGGGAACCAAATTTCAAATAAAAAAACAGCATGGGTTCCCCCTCCAAGAGTATACCAGGCCCTTGGGTCTGCTATGGATTTTATGGGGAACCCCCGTACGACGAAAAAACGGCATGGGGTCCCCTCAAAAATCCATACCAGACCCTTATACAAGCATGCAGCCAGGCCGGTCAGGAAAGGGGGTGGGAATGAGCGAGCATCCCCTCCTTAACCGTACCAGGCCGCATGCCCTCAACATGGGGGGTAGGTGCACCCTGTCCCCATGTTGATGAGGACAGGGCCTCTTCCCGACAACCCTGGCCATTGGTTGTCGGGGTCTGTGGGGGGGAGCTTATCGGAATCCAGGAGCCCCCTTTAATGAGGTGAATGAGTATGGGGTACATCGTGCCCCTACCCATTAACCTGGAGGAAAACAAATGTCAAAAAAACACACTACACAGGTTTTTAAAGTAATTTATTAGTCAGCTCCGGGGGTCTTCTTCCGGCTTCTCCGCTCTTTCGGGGGGCGTTCTGCCGGGGCCCCCACTTTCTTTTAAGCTCTTTTACAAGCGGGCCTGGTCTTCACCGCCATCTTCTCTGTTCTTTTCTGCGGGGGGAGGCCCGGTCTTCACCGCCATCTTGTTCTGTTCTGCCGGGTCCCCAGCCAGGGGCGGACTGACCATTGAGTCACTCGGGCACTGCCCGAGGGCCCCATGCCACTAGGGGGCCCCATCAGGGTTGCCAGGCTCAGTAAAACCAGGGACAGTATGTAAAAATCTGTGTTTTTTTTAGATCTGTCCCTGATATGTCTGAAACTGACATGCTTTTAATGTGAATATCCCAAGATTTTAGCTGCCCTGCCTCTGCACTGCCTCCTGGCGTGGTGGCCATCTGAAAGCCAGAGGGGCCCCATAATCTTCTATTGCCCGGGGGCCCCATGAGTTGTCAGTCCGCCCCTGTCCCCAGCTTTCTTCTTTTAAGCTCTTTTACAAGTGGGGCCTCGGTCTTCTTCGCCATCTTCTCTGTTCTCTTCTGCCAGGAGGGCCCGGTCTTTTTGGCTGTCTTCTCTGTTCTCTTCTGCCGGGGGGGGGGGGCCCGGTCTTCTGTCGTCTTCTCCCCTCTTCTCTTTTTTTCTTCTGCCAGGCTTCTCCGCTGTCTTCTTGCAGCTCTTTTACCAGCGGGGGCCCAGTCTTCTGTCGTCTTCTTCCCTCTTCTCTTCTTCGATGTTGACACGTCACTTCCTCCCGCTGTAATGCCGGGTGCGTGGCTCGCACCGATTTATATAGGCCTCTTATGACATCACAGTCCCATCATGCTCCAGGTGGTGACGACATAAGGGGGTGGATATCACCCGGGGGCCCCGCCCCCTTAGGTCATCTACATCCGCAGCATGATGGGACTGTGACGTCATAAGAGGCCTATATAAATCGGTGCGAGCCGCATTACAGCGGGAGGAGTTCCCCCTCAAGATTCATACCATACACAGTGCTTTGTATTGGCAGGGATCCAAGTCGGATATTCAATATATATAAGTTCAATATTGTGCCGCGGCTAAACGCAACCACAGCTAATCGCACTGTACAAATGCAGCTGATCGCTGTGCCTGGAGTCTCGAATTTCAGCAGAAAATAAACTGCTTTTAACTGCGGCAGAACAGCCGTCCATGTAAAAGGGGCTTTATCTTCTTCAAAGACGCATATAATTTGCCTCCAAGAAACCCATTTGACTGAAACCTTGACACCTAAAAATGTTGGTACAGTTTATCCCCAAGTTTTTACTGCTTCAGCTAAAACAAAGGGGAGTGCTAGTTGCATTTCATAGAGATACACCCTTCTCTCTTTTGAAACCAAAGACCCAGAAGGTCGCTATCTCATTCTTACAGGGCATCTATGTGATACGCCAATCACAGTAGTATCCTATTATGCTCCTAATAAAAATCTGACAGCATTCCTCTCCCATTTGTTCCAGGTAATAGAGACTTATAAAATGGGCACACTTTTGATCTGTGGAGATTCTATGCCATCATTTATATAAGTCCCCAATTCCTATCACTTCCAATTCTTAATCTCGTAGGTTCCAAAGACTTCTACAACAACATTCCTTGCTAGTTTCCTGGCGAGAAATTAATCCCACGAAACGTCAATATTCCTTCTATTCCCATCCACATAAGCCTTTTGGCTGTATCGACCATATACTAATCTCTATTAGTATGTCCTCGGAATTGCTCACATCATCTGTAATACCCTTTACATGGACTGATCATTGTGCAGAACTTTCTACTTTCACTTCCCTCATACCTAAAAATCAAGACCCCCACATGGCACATAAGTGATTCAACCCTATCCCATCCATCACACTCTACTGACTTAGAAATAGCCATAAAAGACTAATCTGAAAAATAATAAAACCCCTGATATTTCTCCATTAATCTTATGGGAGGCACACAAACCTGTCCTTCGAGGAATCTGCTTACGCCAAGCATCATATCTTAAAAAAGAAGCTACAACTAATATTAGAAACAAAATTCAACACTTGCAGCGCATCCTACTCCTGTGACAAAAATTCAACTAGATGAAGCTAGCCTAAATCTTGCTTTTTTGCTATCTGAATCCGCAGATGAAACCATACACAAATCCAAGCATAAATTTTATATTAAAGCTAACAAGACTGGCACGCTTCTCGCTTGAGCATACAACCCATACAAACCGATTAGATTAAAATGACCTTATAATACTTACTCCAGTAATCCAGAAAAAATCATACAAACCTTCCACAAACACCTTACATCTCTATACAACATTCAGCGATCTTTTGACCAATCCTCTGCAGAATAGGGATGTGCCGAAACACCACCCCGTTCGGTTCGCACCAGAACCTGCGAACAGACCAAAAGTTTGTGTGAAATTTAGAACCCTGTTAAAGTCTATGAGACTCGAACGTTTGAAATCTAAAGTGATAATTTTAAAGGCTAATATACAAGTTATTTTCCTAAAAAGTTTTTGGGGACCTGGGTCCTGCCCCAGGGGACATGTATCAATGCAAAAAAAAAAGTTTTAAAAACTACAGTTTTTTCGGGAGCAGTGATTTTAATAATGCTTAAAGTGAAACAATAAAAGTGAAATATTCCTTTAACCACTTAACCCCCGGACCATATTGCTGGTCAAAGACCAGAGCACTTTTTGTGATTCGGCACTGCGTCACTTTAACTGACAATTGCGCGGTCGTGCAAAATCGGTGTCCTTTTTTCCCCACAAATAGAGCTTTCTTTTGGTGGTATTTGATCACCTCTGCGGTTTTTAGTTTTTGCGCTATAAACAAAAATAGAGCAACAATTTAGAATTTTTTTTTTTTTTTACTTTTTGCTATAATAAATATCCCCCAAAAATATATAAAAAAACATTTTTTTCCCTCAGTTTAGGCCGATACGTATTCTTCTACATATTTTACAAATCGCAATAAGCATTTATTGATTGGTTTGCGCAATCAGTAAAATAGGGGGAATTTTTATGGCATTTTTATTAATATTTTTTTTTTACTAGTAATGGCGGCGATCAGCGTTTTTTTTTTTCGGTACTGCGACATTATGACGGACACTTCGGACACTTTTGACACATTTTTGGGACCATTGGCACTTTTCTAGCGATCAGTGCTATAAAAATGCATTGGATTACTATAAAAATGCCACTGGCAGTGAAGGGGTTAACACTAGGGGGTTAAGTATGTTCCCTGGGTGTGTTCTAACTGTAGGGAGGGTGGCCTCACTAGGGGAAATGACCGATCTTCTGTTCATACAGAACAGAACAGAAGATCAGCATTTCCCTCCCTGACATGACCTGACGTTCCCCGCTCTGTAACGAGCGATCGCGTGTGCCCGGCGGCGATCGTGCCCGCCGGGCACACGCACGGGTGTCGGGGGAGAGCGGGCAGCGCGCACGCACCCCTAGTGGCCTGCGCGAGAGCCGACGTATAGCTAAGGGCTCTCGCGCAGGGGAGCCAACCTGCCGCTGTAAAATGATGGCTGCAGGTCGGCAAGTAGTTACATTTCATACCTGGGGGGGTGTATAGTATGCCTGTGAAACAGCGCATGTTTCCCGTGCTTAGAACTGTCTCTGCACAAAGTGACATTTCTGAAGGAAAAAAAGACATTTAAAATCACTCGTGGCTATAATGAATTGTCGGCTCCTGGCAATTAAGAGAAAAGTCATTCTTATAAAATCTAAATAAAAAAAGCGTGGGGGTCCCCCAGATTCAATTACCAGGCCCTTAAAGTTTGGTGTGGATTTTAAGGGGAACTCCACCCCAAATTTAAAAAAAAATGGCCTGGAGTTCCCCCAAAAATCCACACCAGACCCCTTATCCGAGCACACAACCTGGCCGGCCGCACGAAAAGAGGGGGGGACGAGAGAGCGCTCCCCCCTCCTGAACCGTACCAGGCCACATGCCTTCAACATTGGGAGGATGCTTTGGGGGTCTGTGACCCCTCAAAGCACCATGTCCCCATGTTGATGGGGACAAGGGCCTCATCCCCACAACCCTTGCCCGGTGGTTGTGGGGGTCTGCGAGCGGGGGGCTTATCGGAATCTGGAAGACCCCTTTAACAATGGGGACCCCCAGATCCTGGCCCCCTCTATGTGAATTGGTAATGTGGTACATTGTACCTCTACCATTTCACTAAGAAAGTGTAAAGAATTAAAACACAAGCCGTGGAAAAAGTCCTTTATTAAAAAAAAAAAAAAATCCAGCGGTGGTAATTCACTCTCGGTCCCCTCTCCAACGTTGTCGGTGTCCTGCGATGGGTGATCTCCTCTCCGTCGGGGTCCAGCCATGAGAAGATCTCTTCATCCAGGTCCGGGATCCAGAGCGCACGCATCGCCAGCCGCCTGTCTCCAACGGAGACAGCCCGGCGAATGACGCGGCATGAGCCAGTGACAGCTCTAATATAGGTGAGGCGGGGCCACCGGTCACTTGACCCCACCCCCCCTGACGCCTGGGCTTTCCCAGTGACGTAGTCAGAGGGTGCGTTTGTTAAAGGGGTCTTCCAGATTCCGATAAGCCCTCCGCCCGCAGACCCCCACAACCTCGGATAAGGGGTCTGGTGTAGATTTTTGGGGGAACTCCGCGTAATTTTTTTTTTAAATCTGGGGGGGAGTTCCCCTTAAAATCCACACCAGACCTGAAGGGTCTAGAATGGATATTTGGGGGAAACCCCACGTAATTTTTTTTTAAATTGACGGCGGGGTTCCCCTTAATATCCATACCTGAATGGCCTGGTAATTGAATGTGGGTGGACCCCCACGCTTTTTTTTTTATGAATGACTTTTCTCTGAATTGCCGGGAGCCGACAATTCATTATAGCCACGAGTGATGTTAAATGACTTTTTTTTCTTCAGAAACTACACTTTGTGCAGAGACAGTCCTAAGCACTGGAAAAATGCGCTGCTTCACAGGCATACTATACACCCCCCCAGGTACGAAATTTAAAGGAATATTTCACTTTTATTGTTTCACTTTAAGCATTAATAAAATCACTGCTCCCGAAAAAACAGACGTTTTTAAAACTTTTTTTGCATTGATACATGTCCCCTGGGGCAGGACCCAGGTCCCCAAACACTTTTTAGGACAATAACGTGCATATTGGCCTTTAAAATTAGCACTTTAGATTTCTTCCATAGACTTTAACAGGGTGTTCCACGGCTTTTTCGAATTTTCCGCGAACACCGTAAATTGTCCGCTGTTCGCCGAACATGAGTTTGACTCGAACTCGAAGCTCATCCCTGCTGCAGAATTATTTTTCTCACAAATCAAACTTCCAACAATTCCTTTAACTCAACATGAACATCTTGAAAGTCCTATTACATCTGCAGAGGTTGAATTAGCCATTAAATCCCTTAAAGCGGTTGTAAACCCACACACATCAATACTATATTCATAATATTCTGAAAGGCAAATTAAGTATGAATCGAATGACCACTTTGTGTATATATAAATATGTTAGCTTACAGCATATGTTCTTAATAATCCAAACCTTATTTCAGTATATTCGCCAGCGCCATCTTCACTGTGGTCTTTTGCATCTAAATCTGCTTTGTATTTCCGCCCACAGAACGTCCTTCTCTCGATAATCCCACGCATGCGCACTAGTAAAGAGACATTCCAAGCCTTGTTTCCGGTTACTATGGAAACGTATAGAAAATAAATCACAGCGTGCTTCAGAAAGGAGTGACAATACCTCCGGGAGCACGCTGTGTAAGCACATTCCTCAGACACATTCCACGGACTTTAAAACTGGCTGTCTGTCTGCCGTTTGGCTCTCCTGTACCATGTGACGTACAGGTCACATGGTAACCATGACGCTCTTGTGCATGTAGTATAGCAGGATGTCGGGGCTGACGTCTAAAGCAGGAAATGACGCAGCCCCGACATGGACACTGAATCTTTCCGGCCAGGTCTCAGCTGGCCGGAATGAAGGATGACACGGCGCATGCGGGGTATACGTAATGACTCAAGAAAATATCGATAACAGGGACAGGAGGCAGGTACAGAAAAAATGACTCATGGCAATTCATTGTTAAAAAAAAACTACAAAATTATATGCAAAGATGAAATTTTGGGTTTACAACCGCTTTAACCCCCTTAGCGGTGTTCCCGAGTGTGACTCGGGGTGGATTTTTTAAGCTAGGATTGGTATCCACGAGTCACGCTCGGGGTAGCAATGCAGAGCCTGCAGCAGGGTTCCTTACCTTCTCCTGGCGATCCAGCGATGATCTCCCATTGCTGTGATCGCCGCCGAGATCCCGGCCGCGCCGTGCATCGGTCATCTGACTTCCTGGTTCCGTTCCCTGTAGCAGCAATGGTGCATGGGAGCGGAACTGGGAGAGAAATTCAAATGTGCACAAACACATAAAAAGGAGGTGATACAATGTAATCTGAGAGGATTACACTGTATGACCTTGGAATCTGACACAGCGCCCTTTCAGTGCCCCTTGCCATTGTCATTTGTGCCCATAAAAAACTTTTGAAAATGGCATCAAAAAAGCGCTTTCCTACAAAGGCGCTTTTGGATGAGTTTGAGCGCCAGCGACACGGAGTTGCTCGCAGAACAGAGCGATAGTGAGTCGTGGGGAGATTTGTCATCTGGATCTGACACTGACACTGATCCAGAAAGTGACAACGGCGATGATCCCGCACCTGACTTAAGCGATGTGCGCACTTGGTGCCCTATAGACAGCGGTACGGACCAGGCAGCGTCCCTGAGATTCCGATTCACTGGATCACCTGGGATGAAGGTAGATGTGGAGAGTGACAACCCTCTGGCGTACCTGCAATTATTTCTTACTGAGGAGGTAATTTAAAAAATCGTCACAGAAACCAACCGCTCCCATGATCAGCAATCCGCTACTCTGTGTGCCAGGTTTTCCAGAACCAGAAAGTGGGAACCGGTGACTAAAGAGGACATCTGCCAGTTTCTGGGACTCATCATCCTTCAGGGGGTGGTGGGAAAACCGCTCCAGAAATGGTACTGGACCACAAATAAGTTACTGGCCACTCCATTTTTTGGCACCGTGATGTCCGAATACCGCTTTTCGCTCATCATGAAGAATTTACACTTCACCAACAACGAAGAGTTTGATGAGGCCACGCATCCTGCGCCCAAACTAAAAAAAATCTGGGAGGTGTGCCAAATGATTGTCACCAACTTCCAGCGGACCTATGTGCCAGAAAGGGACGTCAGTGTGGACGAAAGTCTGCTGGCCTACAAGGGACGCCTGAGCTGGATACAGTTTATTGCATCCAAAAGACCGTGGTTTGGCATCAAATTTTACATGCTCTGTGAATCATCCACCTAATATATCTGGAATGCGGTCATTTACACCGGTAAAGGTACCAAGTTCAACCCCAGGTACAGCCGCTATGGGATGGCCACATCATCTGTCCTTACACTGCTGGACCCATTGCTGAACCAGGGGTATTGTGTGACAACGGACAATTTTTACACATCTCCGGAACTATATGAGGTTTTGCTTCTAAACAAAACTGATGGGTATAGTACCGTGAGGCCAAACTGATGTGACATGCCATCAATGTTTGGCAAGAAAAAACTAAAAACTAGAGAGATGGTTGCCTTTCAACAGGGTAAAATGATGGCAATGCGATGGCAAGACAAGAAAAACGTGTGTCTCATGAGCACCGTGCACAGCTCCTCCACCGCCATGGTCCGCACAAAACATGGCAAAGATGTGCTGAAGCCGCAAGTCGTGATCGACTTCCATCACACTAAGAAATACTACAAAAAGATTTTCAGGCATCTCCTGGAACAATGCCTTTGGAATGCATATATCCTTTATAAAGCAAACACTGAAATACGTAGAAGGATATTCGTAGGTGGTGGCGCCTTCTGGTGAAATGTGGTAATTATAAATAAAAAATGTATATACTTGAAAATAAAATTAAGAATAGAGAATAAAAATATGATTTGACTGCACTGCTGTGTGCGCACAACCAATGTCAATCATCAGAATATGCAGTGCAATATTGTGCAAATAAATTAACTGAAATATATGTTCAATGATCTAAAACGGTGATGTGATCAGTCATAAAAATAAGTTATTTTACATACAGTGTTAATCATCAAAAATACAGTGCATAAGTAAATACATATAAGTTGGACCTGATATATAAACTCAAATGATCCAAAACGGTGGTATAATTAAATATATAAGTTCATATAGCTTAAAGCTGCTGAAGTAATAATTAATAATAATATTCCATGCAAAAAAGTGCTGCTTGCTTCGTGCCAATTATAATAATTTACTCTGGTGTTTCACTCAGTGCTCCCTTCCTCCGTGCTCTGGTGTGTCCCGAACTCACCAGATCCACACCCCCTCCTGGGGTAACAGGCGTCCACAGTATACGCTCTGTGCAGCGCTCCGGCGATTCCTATTGTTCCCCTATGGTCCTTTACAATGTCCACTCAGAAAGAAAAAAGGTCCCAATAGTGTGATACCGTATGAAACTCAAAATGTATTGATAAAAACACTAGGTACTCACATTCAGGTAAAATCAAACAGGCGTTGTATGAATGTTTGGAAGTGTTGTGAACCGCATACGTCCGCTCGATCGGTTTTGTCGTAATGACGTCATCTGGAGCGTGCCGCTGATCACTAGCACTTCCCTATTTATGTTATTATTTCCCCATTGCGTCGTTGCATGCGCCATCTTCCCAGTGGTATTAAGGACAGAAGTCCAACCACTGGGATGTGTATCGTCAGGCGCCATATTTGTGAGGGTTTTGCAGACCGGAGTCTTGATAGACTCTATGCCAAATAGCCCCTTTCTAATTATAGCAGACGCAATGTGAAAGTACAGATTAATATATTACAATATACACCGTATTGACAGACAAACCGCTGAATCGATTAATTACTATTTTTAAGCGCCCAGAGGCGATTAAATTCGCATGTGCTGCGCTATATAAGTTTTCATTCATTCATTCATGTTATATCTTTAATAAACTAACTAAAATTAATAAATACATGAATAATCCCACAAGTTATGTTTTTAAAACGCTACTGTTGTCGATGTGTTTGAACCTTCCTCTACTATATGTGTGTGACTATATATTAGGAGACGTTAAAACTTGATTAAATATTAATGATGAATTATGTGAAGAAATATGTATAGATGCTTTATAGTGCTTTGCTAATTTATTAGATCTGTGAACAGAATACGTTCCTTGAAGTATGCATGTGATATGCATAACATATAGGGGATATGATGTTTGGTGGATTCCTCCCCAATTATATGAAGCATGTCCCATGCAGAAAAAAGGAATTTTAAAACTGTATATTGATATTTGTCAGATTAAATCAGAATTAATTGAGGTAAAAGGACAAAAGATTATAGTATTTCTCTGCCTAGTAGGCTAGGAGCAATAAATAAATAAATATGAAGTATAACTATATATATTGGATACAAAATATATAGAGAAATATATAAAAAATATAAAATATATAAAAAATTGTGTGCGAAATGTATTTTTAGAATTAAATAATTTAAAAATTATTAGGAAATTATTTAAAACAATTTTTTAAAAATTGTTTAAAAAAATGTTTAAGTCTAGGTCTATGTTCATTCCTGCAGGTTGGAGGGTATCAAGTTCAAAGATCCACTGGGTTTCATTTTATGAGACTTTTATTACTTTATTTTCTCCTCTAGAATGTTCTTTTATTTTGTCTATGGCATAAAAGGTCATGCATCCTGGGTCCTTACTATGATAATCTCTAAAATGTCTTGACACGCTATGCTTATTGAACCCTTTTTTAAGGTTGGCAATATGCTCTCGGATCCTTACATGTAGTTCCCTAGTCGTCCTTCCCACATATTCCTTTTTACATGGACACTCGATAGCATAAGTTACATGTGTACTATTGCAAGTTATTAATTGCTTAATCTGGTGCTTCGATCCATTTGATGTGGAAGTAAAATCAGCCTTTTTCTTATTAGTTTTATTGCTGACCCGACAGGGTAGGCACCTGCCGCATTTATGAAATCCCTTGAGATTTTTGAAAATTGTAATTTGTTTCGGGGGGTCCAATGCATTGTGTACAAGTCTGTTTCGAAGGTTAGGGGCTCTTCGATATATAAAAGAAGGTCTGTTGGGGATCAAGTTTTTCAAAATTTTATCCGAATGTAGGATAGGCCAATGTTTTTTGATAATAATTTCTATCTCCTTATGTTGTATGTTATATCCTGTTAGGAAGGCCGTATCTACAACTTTTCTTTTCTTTTTTGATGTTGTTTCTTTTGTCATGAGGTCTCTGTTCATCTTGACTTTTTCTTTCAGTGCCTCCAGTTCTTTTCTCTTATATCCTTTTTTTACGAATTTATCAATGATGGAGGTCGACTGAAGTTCAAAATCCATAGCGTTACTGCAATTTCTGTAGATCCTCATTAGCTGCCCTTTTGGTATATTGCTAATCCACTGTCTGTGATGACAGATTGTCGTAGGAATATAGCCGTTTCTATCCGTTTTTAAAAAAAACGTTCTCGTGTTGATGTTATCATTCTCTTTAAATAGTTGTAAATCTAAATAGTCAACTGTTTCTTTGTTCCAAGAACCTGAAAAAGTCATCCCATACGCATTATGGTTGATTTAATCAAAAAAAGATTG
The DNA here is from genome assembly GCF_905171775.1 of Rana temporaria. Lineage (NCBI taxonomy): Eukaryota > Metazoa > Chordata > Amphibia > Anura > Ranidae > Rana > Rana temporaria. The sequence continues at coordinate 320,234,975 of NC_053492.1, forward strand.
TAATTCTATTTCCGTGTCTCCCCATATGATTAGTATATCATCTATGTACCTCCGGTACAGTTTTAGATGGGGTCTTGGGGCACCCTGTATTTGTTTGGCCTCTTAATGGTTTAAAAAGTTATTGGCTACGTTGGGGGTACGTTGGGGGCATATTTAGCCCCCATGGCCACTCCTTTGGTTTGCGTAAAGTATTCCCCCTTATGCCAAAAATAGTTGTGGCTCATTGCCATCCTTAGACCTTCTATAATATATTGTATTTGTTCGTGTTTCATTTTTGTCTGATTATATAGAGCCCATTCGACACTTTGAATTCCATCCTCTTGTACTATGTTTGTGTATAATGAATTTACATTGATGGTGACCAGGATGTCATTTGCCTCTACCTTGATGTCTTTGAGTTCATTTATTAGCTGTCTGCTATCTTTAAGATACGATGGTCCCTCTTTCACTAATGGTTGTAGAAACCCATCAATGTAGGCTCCTAATCTCGAAAATAATGAATCGATGCTGCTAATAATCGGTCTCTCTGGTGGATTGGCCTGGTCTTTGTGAATTTTTGGAACATAATAAATCACTGGAGTTTTTGCTGTTTCTGGAGTTAGGTATTTGGCTTCTTTTTTGGTAAATATGCCCATATTCTTTCCTTTTTCTACAAAAATTCTCAATTTCTTCTCATACTCCCTTTTTGGGTTTGCCCTCAGCTTTTTATATGTGTCTGGGACACTTAGGAGCTTATTATTCATTTCTGCCTCATAATCTTGTTTGTTGAGGATGACCAGTCCTCCCCCCTTGTCGACGGGCCTAATGAATATGTTTTTCTTCTTCTCTATTTCTTTAATAGTCTTCCATATTTTGTTACGTCTTAACTTATTTACTTTTAGATTGCTAATATCTTCCTCCACCATTTTCCTAAATACTGTTAGACTTTCGTTTTGTTGTGTTTTAGGGTTGAAAGTGGAATTATTTCTGAGATTAAAGTGTTGATACTTCATGATGTCTCTCCCTTGTTTACATTCCTTATTGGAGAAAAAAAATGTTATATTCATTTTCCGTATAAATTTTTGTAAACCTATATATGTCTCAAATTTATCTAATTCCTTATCTGGTGAGTATTTCAATCCTAAATCTAATACTTTCATTTCCTCTGCATTAAAAACTACTTCGCTTAGATTAAAAATGCCTCCTCCTAATATTCTCGTCTTCTTTTTCTTGAGGCCCCCTCGTTTGCCTCTTGTGCATTTCCTCTGTCCCATCTCTGGGGCCTGTACGTCTGGTCTCTCCTTTCTTCCCATTCGTTGTGCCCTTGTTCCCATTCGTTCATTCCCCTCCTTGTGTTCCTGTATGTCCTTGGATTCCATCCTTGTTGGCCTCCTTGATAGTTGTTCCGTGGTGGGTACCTGAAAGGCTGTCTCCATCCTTGGGATCTGAAGGGTCTGTTGTCCTCTCTCATAATAGGGGGTCTTCCTCTGTATCCTCTGGGAAAAAAAACCTCTATGTTGTGGCCCTCTAAATGGGGTTTCTTGTGGTGCTCCTCGTAATGGGGAGAATCTATTCAGATGTCTTGGGATCCTTGGTGCATATGAGAATTGTGGTCTTCTATCTTCACTTACTTACTTACGAGAAGTTCCCTATAATTTTGACTATGATTTTGCCTGTGGTTTTGGCGTATGGGACTTCTCTCTTCTCTTCTCTGAGGTACTATGGTATTCTCAATTCGTATGGTCCTATTCAGTCTGCTTTCTATTGTTCTGTTAGGTTGCCATATAGTTGTTTCTCTTTCTGGGGAATTGTCTCTAGATTCTTCTGTCATAGAGATATTTTGATCCATTTCATTATATGTTTCATCTGTTTGCCATTTATATACTTGTTGGTTTTTGTAGTCCAGCATGTCTCTCTTACATTTCTTCAGTTTCTTTTGTTGTATTTCCTTGTCATACTTTTTGACAGCTTCTTGTAGGGAAATTTCTTTCTCTTTGTATTCCTTTGTTTCAGTAAATGGTATGAGTTGGTCTCTCAGATGGAGGATCTCAGATTCAATAGTTTTTAATTTATGTTGTCTCCTCCCTACTATTTTATGTAACAGATCATTCTCACTTTGATTAAAAAATCTGTACAACTCATCTATTAATTCTTTATCATTTACAGCATCATTTGGTGAGATGTCCCACCTTAACCTCCTCGGTGTTATTTTTTCTGTTTGTTATGCCCCTCACTACACTGAGACTGAGGTTTATTCGGGCACAATGTTAACTCTTCTCATACCAATGCATTCCAGTAAGCATAGAATCCTTTTGAACTTTTATTAGTACAAGACAGAGTAAAACTGAAACAGATACAAACAAGTACAATTAGTAAATAATCACACAATTAGAGCATCCCTAACTACCTAGCTATAGACACAAAGATAAACGTACCGAAGATGGATCGGTATGGCTGACGTGGGATAGAACTTAGCAGACATGTGCTTGCTTCCAAGGAGAAAATAAAAAAAGAAATGCCTGTAGATGTTGCAAAGCCTCATGGGATAGAAATACGGAAGCTTGCATGGACCAAACTAATAAACTATTCTAACTGACTGTATTAAGATAGAACAGGTGCAGTTAAAAAGAATGTCCATTAGATGGCAGCATTGATTTAATTCAAACAAACTAAAGTCAATGAAGACTGTGGGCCAAATCCACAGACATGCAGCCTAACTTAACTTTTCAGAGTTAAGTTACACTGCTGCAATTTTCCGAAGTTAAGTACCGATCCTCAAAGCACTTACCCGGAAAATTGCGGCAGCGCAACTTAAATCCGTCCATCGTAAGGCGTTCCTAGTTTAAATGGGCGATTCCCATTTAAATTAGGCGCGCTTCCGCGCCGGACGTACTGCGCATGCGTGACGTCATTTTTCACGACGTGCAGCGCGCGAACGTAATTTACGCCGGGCTTTGTGGATTGCGACGGGACAATAAAGTTGCGACGGGTGAAAAAAAATTTACGCGCCGGGAAAAAAAATTCAAATTTAAAAAAAAATCGCGGCGATCGAAAAAAAGGTCTGGTTTTACATGGTGTACTAACTTTACACATTGTAAAACCAGCCCTAATTTTACGCGTGCAAATCGTAACTTACGCAGAAAACACAAAGCTTAAAAGCTTTGTGGATCTGCTTAAGTACTCATTTGCATACGCTAGGCGGCATTTCGACTCGAAATGCCCCCAGCGGCGGATGCGGTACTGCATCTTAAGATCTGACAGTGTAAGTGTCTTACAGATGTCAGATCTTCTGCCTAACTTTGGAAAAAATCCTTTTGAGGATCGTTTCCAAAGTTAGGCACAGAGATACGCAGGCTGAACAGCAGTTCCACCTGCGTATCTCTTTTGTGGATTTGGCCCTATGAGCCTTATTTAATGAAGGCATAACACTCCTGCCTGGTTTCCCACAGATACCACATATCATGGCACTCCAGAGGAGAGTAACAAAACAAGTTCGGAAACAGGTCTGAGGAAAAGTTTAGGCTGGCCTTGCCTAATGACTTTGAGTTCAACTTTCCTGACGTGTCCATCTTCACTGGGAAACACTTGGGTAATCAGACCCAAAGGCCACTCGTTTCTCCTTGATTGAGAGTCTTTCATGAGAACAATGGCACCAGGCTCTAAGTTGGGCTTGCTGTCTTGCCATTTGTTCCTGGTCTGTAGATTAGACAAGTATTGTTTCTTCCACTTGTTCCAAAAGGTGTTGGCTAACACTTGTACTCTTTTCCATTGACATCTGTATAAGTCCTTCGGGTCCAGATTGACAGAAGGAGCTGTGATCACCTCAACTTTCTGAGTGAGCAAAGTGGAAGGTGTAAGCAAGAAAGGATCTTCAGGATCATTGGGTATAGATGTCAAGGGTCTGGCATTCATTATAGCTGATACTTCAGCCATGAAGGTTGTCAGAGTCTCATGTGTGAGTTTTGAAGTTCCCAGATGTAGAGAAGCAACATGGTTATTTGGTATTATGACAGGATTGCTCTCACCACTATCAAGTCCTGCATTTGAGATGCGCCCTCCAACTCTTGACAGTCCTTCATTGTCTATAAAGGGGTTGAGTTTCCTTAGAGGACAGTTCTTTGGAATGCTCTTGTAATTTTGAAGACATTCTAGTGCTAGTGCATAAGTCTCTTGTTGGATACAGCGAATGATTACATTTTTTTCTTCTGTGAGCTCATCTACTCTATATGGCTTGTGACAATAATGCCAACCGTTGCAACAACTTGGACTTGTAGGGATGCCTTTAAAGGATCTGGCTATGTGAACCAAACAAGCTGTAGCTCTTTGTAAGGACTTCGAAGTGGAGAATTAATCGAAGCGCTTGGATCCCAACAGTTGGTTAGAAATGGTTGTACAGTATGTAGTGTGGAAACCTGAGGACGGATGTCTGAGATTCAGGTTCTAACAGTTCATATGTCTCCTTTTCTGGAGTGGTAGGCACTGACTTGTACAGGAAGGGTGGTCCTGTGAGCCATGTTGTGTCTTTGAGACGGGATGCTGGCACAGACCTTGTGGCATGATCTGCTGGGTTATGATCAGTTGAGATATAACGCCACTGGGTGGGCTGTGTAGACTTCCTGATCCTTAGGACTCTGTTGTGTACATAGACATAGAATCTCCTACTTTCGTTGTAAATGTAGCCCAACACTACCTTGTTGTCTGTGTAAAACTCTGTATGCTCGAGTTCTATATCCATCTCAGATGTAATAAGTTCTGCTAGTTCTACTGCTAGTACAGCAGCACACAGTTCCAATCTTGGAATGGTGGTTTCAGGACATGGTGCTAGCTTGGCCTTGCCCATAACAAACCCAATATGAATTTGGCCCTCGATGTCTACTGACTTGTGGTAGGTTACTGCTCCTATTGCTTTGACTGAAGCATTGCAGAATACACATACCTTTCTAGACTGAACCCTTTCAGGAGGAAAGTGGGTGTATGGTCTATGTATGAGTAGGTTAGATAAAGTCTTTAAAGAGTCTCTCCATGTTACCCATAATGTCTCTTTCTCAGGAGGTAGTGGAGAATCCCAATCACATGTGTCTGCAGTAAGCTCTCTAAGCAGAATCTTACCTTGGACGTCACCGGTGCTGCAAACCCGAGTGGATCATACAGGCTGTTGATGGTGGATAGGACACCTCGCCGAGTGAAGTGTTTTGGCTCTTGGTCGACCTGAAAGCTAAGGGTCTGAGTTTTGAGGTCCCAGTTGAGTCCTAGGCTGCGTTGCATAGGAAGGGAGTCTGTAGCTAAGTCTAGATCTTTGAAGTCACTGGCATAATCTTGGGAAGGGAAGGCCTCCATGACGACCTTGCTGTTTGATGCATCTTATGCAGTCTAAGATTGGAAGAGGCAAGTGTGCTTTGAGTCCTCTTGAGTAGGCTTATTGCAGCTTCGGGTGAAGAAAGTGATTTCAGACCATCATCTACATAAAAGTATCTTTCAATAAACTGTGTAACGTCTTTCTCACCTTCTTGGGCAGATAGCTGAAGTCCATAGATGGCAACAGCAGGGGATGGACTGTTACCAAAAACGTGCACTTTCATGCGGTATTCTGTAATGTCTTTAGTAGGGTCATTGTCTTTGAACCATAGGAATCTCAAGAAGTTCCTGTGTTCTTCCTTGACTTGGAAGCTGTGAAACATTTGCTGTATGTCTGCAACTATGGCAACTGCTTCCTTGCGGAACCTGATGAGAACACCAACAAGTGTGTTGTTGAAATATGGTCCTTTTAGGAGGATATCATTTAGTGAGACCCCTTTTGTGCTGAGAGCTGGAGTCAAACACTACCCGGATTTTACCTGGCTTCTTGGGGTGGTCGACGCCGAAGATTGGTAGGTACCAGCACTCTTCATTGTCTTTTAAAGGTGGGGCTATCTCAGCATGGTCATCCTCAAACATGAATGAGAAGAAATGCCCTTTCTTTTCTGGCTTCCTTTGAAGATTGCGTTTAAGGGAAGAAAAGTGCTTTAAAGCTTGTTCTCTGTTGTTAGCAAGGCAGGGTCTCTGTGCTTTGAAAGGCAGGGGTGCTACCCAGCTGTTTTCATTGTTTTTGTGGAATCCCCATGTCTCATTATTTCCAAGAAGATATGGGGGCAGATCCACAAAAGGATTACGCCGGCGTATCTATTGATACGCCGGCGTAATTTTAAATTTCCCACGTCGTATCTTTGTTTTGTATCCACAAAACAAGATACGACGGCATCTGGGATCGATCCGACAGGCGTACGTTTTATTATGCCGTCGGATCTTAGATGCAATTTTTCGGCGGCCGCTAGGTGGCGTTTCCGTCGAAATCCGCATCTAGTATGCAAATTAGCTATTTACGGCGATCCACGAACGTACGTCTGGCCGGCGCATTTTTTTACGTCGTTTTCGTTCGGCTTTTTCCGGCGTATAGTTAAAGCTGCTATATGGTGGCATACTCAATGTTAAGTATGGCCGTCGTTTCCGCGTACAATTTTGCATTTTTTGCGTCGTTTGCGTAAGTCGTTCGCGAATAGGGATTTGCGTAGAATGACGTCACCGTCGTAAGCATTGGCTTGTTCCGGGTTAATTTCGAGCATGCGCACTGGGATACCCCCACGGACGGCGCATGCACAGTTAAAAAAAAACTTTGTTTATGTCGGGTCATGACGTATTAACATAAAACACGCCCCCATTACATCCATTTGAATTCTGCGCCCTTACGCCGCCAGAGATACACTACGCCGCCGTAACTTACGGCACAATTCTTTGTGGATTCGAAAAAAAATAAGTTGCGGCGGTGTAGTGTATCTAAGGCCTCGTACAGAGTGATTCGACGCATGCGAGGGATGGCGGCCGCTCGGACATGTACAGTGAGTCTGTACAGACGACCGAACATGTCCGACAGACAGGATTCCAGCGGACATGTTTCTTAGCATGCTAAGAAACATGTGTCCGCTCGAAAACGGTCGGGTGGACAAATGTCCGCTGGAAACCTGTCCGGTCGGCCGTACACACGACCGAACATGTCTGTTGAAACTGGTCAGCGGACCAGTTTCAGCAGACATGTTCGGTCGTCTGTACGAGGCCTTAGATACGCTACAACCGGCGGAGAGATGTGCCCAGGTACGTGGATCTACCCCATGATCTTCAATAGATGGGGCAAGTTTGTGATCCTCTTTAGTCCTTTGGAAAACTGAGCATCCTAGATGATCTCTGTCTTCATCACAAAGAAGATTAGCGATGTAAGGGTTGGAATGAATTACACTGGCAGGCTTCTCTCTTACGAGGAATCTGTTGGTGCAAGGCTGAAATAAGGATGGATGCCCACCCTCTAGTGTCTTTGTAAAGAGAGAGTTCACGCTGGTTGGTTTGTGAACACTCCCTAGGCATACGTTGCCTATGATGACCTATCCGAGATCTAGCTTCTGGGCATAGGGAGAGTTGTGGGGATCATTGATTTGTTTTCTCACCTTGTGAACTCAGATGATGTCCCTCACAAGGAGAAAATGCTATCTCAGCCTGGGGATCCAGTTCAGATGTCTGTGATGAAGTGCCACCTCTGGTGTAGGGATCTCCTCTCTTTCAGTTGGGAACTGATTGCACTCGATTAGAGTTGGCAGAGGCAGGGTTGTCTGACCATCAAAGGATTCGATTTGGTAACCAATGGCTCTTCTCCCAGTTTCTTCACTAACCCCTATACAAGTCTTGAGTAAGTATGAAGAGTTTGCTTCCTTGATTTTGAAGGTGTCAAAGAAGGTTGAGCTGGTGAGTGATCTGTTGCTTTGATTGTCCAGGATCACGTAAAGCTTCACTGCTTTTTCTCTGCGGTCTGTGGGGGTAAACTGTAACAAGACAAATATTAGAGCAGGATTTGTTAGACAAACCTTCTCCACATACTTGGGTGCACTGGGGTGTAACTACAGGAGGTACTGTGTCTTGTTGCTCCCCGCCGTGCTCTTCCACCTGAGGTGAGGGGGTAAGAGTCCATGGCGCTGGCCCTGGATGTAGAGCTGTGTTGTGCTCTGTGCTGTTACACTCAGTTGATGCTCACCTTACAGTCTTTACCGAAGTGAGAAGTTGATGCGCAGCACCTGTAACAAATTCTGTTTTCTTTGAGGAAGGTTCTGCGATCTTGGAGAGTCTTTTCTCTAAAACCTCTGCACTTTGACAATGAATGAGGCTTCTTGTGAAGAGGGCACTCTCTGCTTGGATTCTCCGCTGGAGATACACTTGTTTTGCGTACTGCAACAGGTGTGACTTTGAAGTTGCGGGTAAGAGCAGGCTTACTTGACCTAGGGAGAGCAGAGTCAGATGATGAGATGTCAAAACTAGGATAATTTTTAACCTTTGCTTGATGGCGGATAAAGTCCACAAAATAAGAGAATGGTGGGAAGGGGACGTTGTGCCTTTGCTTATAGTTGGAGCCTCGTGTAATCCAGGTTTCTTGAAGGCTGTAAGGTAGCTTTTGCACTATAGGGTCAACACCACGGGCTGTGTCCAGAAAGTCAATGCCTGGCAAGTCTCCTTCTGTATTGGCTATTTGGAGTTCTGTCACTAGGTCACTCAATTGCTCAGCTTCTGGTATCCTCTGTTAGGAATCTTGGGAAAGTCCTCTATTCTTTTAAAAAGAGAGTTTTCTAGAACTTCTGGGGAACCGTAACACTCATCCATCCTCTCCCATATCATGCTCAGCCCTTTGGTTGGGTAATTAATGTTAATTAATTCTCCCTGCATGCTCTGATGACTTATTCCCCAGGTATTGGACTAAGAGATCGGCTTCATCGCTTGCTTTAAAACCAAGATCCCTAATTGCATTTCTGAAGGACGAACGCCATGCTCTGTAACTTTCAGGGAGATCGTTAAACTTTGCAAGTCCCTTTGCTAACAGTACACGTCGTGCTAAGAACTTGAAGAAATCTGACATACCTTGATCGTTGTGTGAGTAGCCAGGGGGCGCTCTGTTGTGCCAGGAACTTGTGGAGTAGATGCGGTCATCAGAGATGCTGTCGCTGCGTCTTTTAACCTGTTGTTCTTCTTTTAATTTGGTCAACTGTGACATTGTGCTTTGACAGCCTGGATGCAGAATGTGCTGAAAACTGACTGAGGGCAGGTTTACTTTCCTGCTTGACATAAGGCGTGTGAATGGCGGGAGTTGATTCCGCTCCTGGCGCTGTAAGCGGGCAGTTGTCTGGTTTGGCATGTCGCCGCACATATTCTGAGGTACGCTCGGTACTGTCATGCAGGGCCGGACTGGGAATGAAAACCAGCCCTGGAAATAATTTCATACCAGCCCCAAAGCATTAATATACCAGCCCAAAAAAAAAAGAGAGAAATCCATGAGAGAGCCAGAGAGGGGCCGAGCTGCAATGGTGAGAGAGAGGGGTGCAACGGCGAGAGAGAGAGAGGGGTGCAACGGCGAGAGAGAGGGGTGCAACGGCGAGAGAGAGAGAGAGGGGTGCAACGGCGAGAGTATATACATTTTTTATAATTACCACATTTCACCAGAAGGCGCCACCACCTACTAATATCCTTCTATCCATTTCATACTCCACCCAGGTGGGGTACATATGTAGGGGCAGCCACTGCAGATTACCATTTCATACTTCCAGCATCTACTTCTTGCAGCATATATTTTTTAAACACAGTTCCGTAGCGCGGATTCATACCACCTTTCATATTATCTTGTACTAAAATGCAAGCATAAACTGTAGCCACGGACATTTTTAAATATATGCATAGCAGGGCTATAAATTTAGTAGAGTTTTTTAACCATAAACAAGTGTTTACAAAACAAGACACACATGGGCTTTTCAAGCAATTAAGACACTGCATGGAAAAGCAGCTCAGGGTGTGGTTGGATGTCGCCACACTAGAGATGTATATAGCAGTGTTATGCCTTCAATAAATAAGGCTCATAGGGCCAAATCCTCAGCCAGGCGGCGTAACTTAACTTTCAGCAGTTAAGTTACACTGACTTAAAGTTTTTACCTAAGTGCCTGATCCTCAAAGCACTTACGTAAAAATTTCAAGCAGTGTAAGTTAAGTGCCGCCGTCGTAAGGCGTTCCTCCTCTCCGGGGGGCGTTTACAATTTAAATGAGGCGCGCTCCCGCGCCGGCCGTACTGCGCATGCGCGTGACGTCATTTTCCCGACGTGCATCGCGCGAACGTAATTGACGCCGGGCGGCTTTGTGGATTGCGACGGGACACTAAAGTTACGACGGGTGAAAAAAAGACGCGCCGGGAAAACAAATAATTTTAAAAAAAAATGACAGCGTCGCTCGGCATGCATTCCTGAGGGAGAACTCCATGCCAATTTTCAATGAAAAAAACGGCATGGGTTCCCCCTCAGGAGCATACCAGGCCCTTAGGTCTGGTATGGGTTGTAAGGAGACCCCCCTCCGCCGCAAAATTGACGTAGGGGGTCCCCCTACAATCCATACCAGACCCGTATCCAAAGCACGCTACCCGGCCAGCCAGGAAGGGAGTGGGGACGAGCGAGCGCCCCCCCCCCCCTCCTGAGCCGTGCCAGGCCGCATGCCCTCAACATGGGGGGGTTGGGTGCTCTGGGGCAGGGGGGCGCACTGCGGGCCCCCCCACCCCAGAGCACCCTGTCCCCATGTTGATGAGGACAGGACCTCTTCCCGACAACCCTTGCCATTGGTTGTCGGGGTCTGCGGGCGGAGGCTTATCGGAATCTGGGAGTCCCCTTTAATAAGGGGGCCCCCAGATACCGGCCCCCCACCCTAAGTGAATGGATATGGGGTACATCGTACCCCTATCCATTCACCTGTAGGCAAAAAGTAAAAGTTAATAAACACACAACACAAGGCTTTTTAAAATATTTTATTATTCTGCTCCGGACGCCCCCCCTGTCTTCGTTATTAGCTCAATTACCAGGGGGGGCTTCTTCTTCCACTCTCCGGGGGTCTTCTCCGCTCTCCGGGGGTGTTCCGCTCTCCGGGGGGGGCTTCTCCGGACTCCGGGGGGCTTCTTCCATCTTCTCCCCTCTTCCGCTCTTGACTCGGCGAACCCCGGTTCTTCTGCAGCTCTCCGGTGCCTTCTTCTTCAGCGCTGGCTGCCTGCTATGTTTGTGTGTTAGCTCGATTTCAAACAGGCAGCCGGCGCGGTCTTCTGTGATGTCAGGGTCTTCTGGTCTTCTGTTCTTCCTATGTTGCCTCGTCGCCTGTTGTCGCTGTAATGATGGAAGCGCGCCTTGCATCACATTTATATAGGCATCACCGTCCCATCATGCTCCGGTAGGTACCCACGTGGTGGGTGCACGTGGGTAGGCACCCACCACGTGGGTACCTACCGGAGCATGATGGGACGGCGATGCCTATATAAATGTGATGCAAGGCGCGCTTCCATCATTACAGCGACAACAGGCGACGAGGCAACATAGGAAGAACAGAAGACCAGAAGACCCTGACATCACAGAAGACCGCGCCGGCTGCCTGTTTGAAATCGAGCTAACACACAAACATAGCAGGCAGCCAGCGCTGAAGAAGAAGGCACCGGAGAGCTGCAGAAGAACCGGGGTTCGCCGAGTCAAGAGCGGAAGAGGGGAGAAGATGGAAGAAGCCCCCCGGAGTCCGGAGAAGCCCCCCCCGGAGAGCGGAACACCCCCGGAGAGCGGAGAAGACCCCCGGAGAGTGGAAGAAGAAGCCCCCCCTGGTAATTGAGCTAATAACGAAGACAGGGGGGGCGTCCGGAGCAGAATAATAAAATATTTTAAAAAGCCTTGTGTTGTGTGTTTATTAACTTTTACTTTTTGCCTACAGGTGAATGGATAGGGGTACGATGTACCCCATATCCATTCACTTAGGGTGGGGGGCCGGTATCTGGGGGCCCCCTTATTAAAGGGGACTCCCAGATTCCGATAAGCCTCCGCCCGCAGACCCCGACAACCAATGGCAAGGGTTGTCGGGAAGAGGTCCTGTCCTCATCAACATGGGGACAGGGTGCTCTGGGGTGGGGGGGCCCGCAGTGCGCCCCCCTGCCCCAGAGCACCCAACCCCCCCATGTTGAGGGCATGCGGCCTGGCACGGCTCAGGAGGGGGGGGGGGGCGCTCGCTCGTCCCCACTCCCTTCCTGGCTGGCCGGGTAGCGTGCTTTGGATACGGGTCTGGTATGGATTGTAGGGGGACCCCCTACGTCAATTTTGCGGCGGAGGGGGGTCTCCTTACAACCCATACCAGACCTAAGGGCCTGGTATGCTCCTGAGGGGGAACCCATGCCGTTTTTTTCATTGAAAATTGGCATGGAGTTCTCCCTCGGGAATGCATACCAAATGCCGTCGCTTGAATGGGCCTTTACAAGGTGTGACTAACTTTACACTTTGTAAAAGCAGCCCTAGTTTTACACCAGGCAAACTAACACTTACGGCGTAAAAACTAGGTACAAAAGCTTTGAGGATCGCCCTAAGTGCTAATTTGCATACTAACAGAGGCATTTCGACTCGAAATGCCCCCAGTGGCGGATGCGGTACTGCATCCTAAGATCCGGCAGTGTAAGTCCCTTACAGATGTCGGATCTTCTGCCTAACTTAGGAAAACTGCTTCTGAGGATCAGTTCCAAAGTTAGAACCAGAGATACGACGGCTTACGCCGGAGTATCTCTTTTGTGGATATGGCCCATAGTCTTCATTGACTTTAGTTTGTTTGAATTAAATCAATGCTGCCATCTAATGGACATTCTGTTTAACTGCACCTGTTCTATCTTAATACAGTCAGTTAGAATAGTTTTTTAGTTTGGTCCATGCAAGCCTCCGTATTTCTATCCCATGAGGCGGATCACAACACTTCCAAACATTCATACAATGCCTGTTTAATTTTACCTGAATGTGAGTACCTAGTGTTTTTATCAATACATTTTGAGTTTCATACGGTATCACACTATTGGGACCTTTTTTCTTTCTGAGTGGACATTGGAAAGGACCATAGGGGAACAATAGGAATCGCCAGAGTGCTGCACAGAGCATATACTGTGGACGCCTGTTACCCAGGGCCAGATTAAGAACATCATGGGCCTGGTGCTGAGGATTTTGGTGGGGCCTTTTAGGCTGCATTCACACCTCCGCGACAAGTAACGCCGCGTACGCGGCGTATTTTGCCGCAAATAGTGTAACTTTTTTTTTACAAATCCTTCCTATTGCTTTGTATGGCCGAACGCCAATGCCGCCTGAAAAAAAGGGTCCGGGACTTTTTTTCATGCCGCAGGTGTACGGCGTCTATGAGATGTGAACCATCTCATAGACAGCAATGGGAATTCTCCCCTCCAGCGGCACGAGCGGCCGGTGTCAGGCGTTTTGTCGCGGAGGTGTGAATGGGGTGTAATAAATAATAAATAAATGCGTGGGAATGACATGAACGCAGCCCAGCCAAGGCAAGTGACCAAAGGCACAGAACCCAGAAGGAAGACCGGGTGAAGATGGAAGTGTCCAGGCCCCGCCTGATTCATCGCAGCACTGGAGGGCTCAGTCTGAAAATGTAAGTGTACACTAATGTGCTAATTGTACATTGTGGCATAACCTACCCCAGGGCATCTAAAAAGTAGTAATGTCAGGAAAGTTTACTACCGCTTTATTATCACAGGATCCCAGGAGCCTCTCATGGGGCCCCCTACTGACCCGGTGGACGGTGGCCCTTGGACAGTGCCTAAGTGCACAGTTGACAACATTTAAAAAATATTTTCAGGGCCACTTTTTTATATAAGTGCTATATTTAGAGTAGCTGAGATCCCCGATGTTCCTCTATACATCATAGTAGTAATCACAAAATTAAATGAGTACTAATAATGGGGCAGAACAAATATGAGAACTGATATTTCCTTTAGTTGAACTAACAAAAGTGTGTCCATTCTAGAGCTGGTAACATTGAGGATATTCAGTATAATTTTAAAGAACTGTTTTTGTGGGTAAGCGACATAGGGGAGGAGTATGGACGGTATATAAGTGGGAAGTATGTGCAGGTGAGGGAGAGGAATGTGGAGGGTCTAACAGTGGGCACTAGGTACAGGAGAGGAGTACAAAGGGTACGGAAAAAAGCACTATGTACAGGAGAGGAGTGTGAAGGGTATGACAATGGGCAGTATGTACAGGAAGAGTGAGGGGGTATGACAGAGGGTAGTACGTACCAGAGAGAAGTGTGGAGGGTATGATGGGGCAGTATGTACAGGAGAGGAGTGTGGAGGGTATGACAGTGGGCAGTATGTACAGGAGAGGAATGTAGACGGTATGATAGTGGGCTCTATGTATAGGAGAGGAGTGTGGAGGGTATGACAGTGAGCAGTATGTACAGGAGAGGAGTGTGGAGGGTGCGACAGTGGGCACTAAGTACAGGAGAGAAGTGTATGACAGCAGGCACTATGTACAGGAGAGGAGTGTGAAGGGTATGACAGTGGGCGCTATGTATAGGAGAGGAGTGTGGAGGGTATGACAGTGGGCACTATGTACAGGAGAGGAGTGTGTAGGGTATGACAGTGGGTACTATGTATAGGAGAGAAGTGTGGAGAGTATGACAGTGAGCACTATGTACAGGAGTGGAAGGATATTTAGGGACTGAGTAGTGGTTAAGCGGGTCATACATGGATTGAAATTACGCCAATTATGCAGAGACCAGCCATAGTCAATCTATGTATGGGCTAGCTGGTTTTACACAAGTCAATCTATTAATCAACTTGAGTACAACCAGCCTGTTTTTTTTTCCCTTAAAACAATCAGTGCTGCCAGCTAAAGTTAGCAACACTGATCATTGTACGCACTGGCAGAACACAATAACACTGCAGGAGTGATTCCCCCATCCACAGGTCAGCAGGTGAGGGGGTGTGTGGGGGGACAGGCTGGGGAGAGATACTAGTCAGTGGCTGGGTAGGCACTGGTAGTATCAGAGCCAGATACACACAGGTTACATACGCCACGATCGTTAGAGCGAGAACAATAATTCTAGTACTAGACCTCCTCTGTAACTCTAAACATGTAACCTAAAAAAATGTAAAGCATCGCTTAGGATACCAAAAAAAAATTGTGCTAACTTAACTAACTAACTGTTTTTTTAATAAATGAAACATTTTTTTCCAAAAAAAATGTTTGAAAAATTGTTGCGCAAATACCGTGCTAGAGCTGCACAATTAATCGTTAAAAAAATCGTGATCTCGATTCAACCCCCCTGACGATCTTCAATGCAGAGTTTACTGATTCTTTCATATAACAAGTGGAGAGACTTTCAGCTGTCAAAAGAAAATATCCGGGCAGTCTGCCAAGTTTTTAACAGGAAACATTGTAACTGACACTTCCTTCTTAGATCAAAGGGATACACTTCTGCGTGTAAAGAACAAATCTGGGCAGTCTGCGAATTTTGTAAACAAAATGAAACATTGTAACTAACTAACATTGTAACTAAATTTAACCACTTAAAGTCCAACACTTGTTTCTTAAGTTAAAAAGCAATATTATTTGCTAGAAAATTACTTGGAACTGCCAAACATTATATATATTTTAGCAGAGACTCCGGGGAATACAATGGCTATTGCTGCAATATGTTATGTCACACTGCATTTTCCCACTTCAATGAATAATAAAAACCATAAAAACAAAACAGTGAAGTTAGCCCATTTTTTGTATTTGTTTTGTTTTAATGTGAAAGATGATGTTACGCCGCAACAATCGTGAGAGAATCGTGATCTATCTTCTAAGCAAAAAAATTGCAATTCTCATTTTAGGCTGCATTCACACCTGAGCGACAAAACGCCGGACGCCGGACGCTTCTGCCGCTAGAGGGGAGAATTCCTATTGCTGTCTATGGAGATGGTTCACATCTTATAGACGCTGAACGCCTGTCGCCTGAAAAAAAGTCCCGGACCCTTTTTTTCAGGCGACAGTGGCGTTTTCCCATTGACAGCAATGGGAAGACTTTTGAAAAAAAAAATTGAAAGTTTCACACCCGCGGCAAAATACGCCGCTACCGCCGAACGCGGCTGTCGCTCAGGTGTGAATGGGGTCTTAGCCAGAATCGTGCAGCTCTATACCGTGCAACATAAAAAGTGCAAAGACCACCATAGAGTAATTTTCTAGCAAAAAACAAATGATGATTTTTACATGTAGGAGAGAAGTGTCAGAATTGGCCTGGGTGGCAAGGGGTTAATTACCATGAGTAATATACAAATAATTATTATAAGCACTGTGATCCTATCAGTCTGCTGTAGTGTGTCAGCTTGTATTTATATTGGCCGCTCTGAATGTAGCTTCTGACAGGCTGTGCAAGCAGGCCCGTATCTCCGGAACCATAAATGATAGCCGTCCCATATTTTAACCAGTTGTGGGGTAGCTCTTCCCATGCCTACCCCAAATGTGGGGTTTCTGTGACCTCTGGTCATTGAGCTACAACCCCCCAAATTCGATCTTAAAAAAAAAAAAATCTTAAAAAAAATAAAACATTTTTTTTTTTTTTTTTTTTTTTTTGGGCAAATGGGCCTATCTTGAGAAAGGGGCCTGGAGCTGCAGCTCCATCAGCCCCATTGTTAATCCGGCCCTGCTGTTACCCCAGGAGGGGGTGTGGATCCGGAAGGGAGCACTGAGTGAAACACCAGAGTAAATTATTATAATTGTCACGAAGCACGCAGCACTTTTTTGCATGGACTATTATTATTATTACTTCAGCAGCTTTAAGCTATATGAACTTATATATTTAATTATACCACCGTTTTGAATCATTTGAGTTTATATATCAGGTCCAACTTATATGTATTTACTTATGCACTGTATTTTTGAGGATTAGCACTTTATGTAAAATAACTTATTTTTATGACTGATCACATCACCGTTTTAGATCATTGGACATCTATTTCAGTTAATTTGTTTGCACAATATTGCACTGCATATTCTGATGATTAACATTGGTTGTGCGCACACAGCAGTGCAGTCAAATCACATTTTTATTCTCTATTCTTAATTTTTGTATATACATTTTTTATTTATAATTACCACAATTACCACATTTCACCAGAAGGCGCCACCACCACCTACTAATATCCTTCTATCCATTTCATACTCCACCCAGGTGGGGTACATATGTAGGGGCAGCCACTGCAGATTACCATTTCATACTTCCAGCATCTACTTCTTGCAGCATATATTTTTTAAACACAGTTCCGTAGCGCAGATTCATACCACCTTTTAAACACTGAAATACCTCTTGTTCATTCGGAAGGTGGCTGAGCAGATTTTTGTCAACCACCCGATGCCATCAGTATCTGCTAACAGACCCGGACGGCGCGCTGTTGACGTTGTCAACCCAGAACGCCTGACAGGTTGTCATTTTATAGACTACGTACCGCCAACCACAAGAAAGTTAGCGCCTACCAGGATGTGTGTCGTTTGCTGTTCCAAGAGAGATGGCAATGGAAAAAAAGTCCGAAAAGAAACAAGGTACTATTGTCCTGATTGCGACGTCGGACTTTGTCTAGCTCCATGCTTCAAAATGTTTCACACATGTTTATTAAATTTCTTTGTTTGACACATTTCATTATTTTTCATTGCATTATTGAATAAAATTATATTGATTAGATTATAATTCATGAGTTTTTGTTTCAAATTTATCACATCTGGAATGTCTACTAGAGTCTTGTTTGGTCAGGTTTAAGTAAGTAATTACTAAGAATTGCAAGAATTGCAGGAATTGCAGGATATGAAATACATATCACCAAATTTCAATGCAAAAAATTGTACCGCTTTTGGTACAAAATTCCAGACAGAATCATACCGCCAGGGAGGTTAAACCAAATAAACGCCCGGGTCGTGACGGCGTCTCTGCCCTATATTATGAAAAATGTACTCATCTTCTTGCGCCATTGCTGACAGATGCTTTCAATTCACTTCTGAACAACCAATCCTTTCGTCCTGAAACCTTAACAGCAACAATCCCCAAACCCCATTCAGATGATTCATCTTGTGCTAATTACAGGCCCATATCCCTGCTTATTCCTGATATCAAACTACTAGCAAAAATTCTAGCAACTCGTTTGAACAATATTATTGGTTCATTAATAAATAAAGACCAAGTTGGTTTTATTCCTTTTTGCCAAGCAGCTGATAACATACGCAGGGCAACTTTATTAATCCAAGCAGCTAAAACACGTCAAACACCTATGTGTCTTCTATCGTTAGATATTAAAAAAGCATTCGACACGGTATCATGGCCCTATTTACATTTTGCCTTAGAAAAATGGGGGTTCGGTCCTCACTTTCTTAACTGGGTTTCATCACTATATAATAATAATCCCAAAGCCTATATTAAATATGCAGGATATAAATCTGGTTGCTTTAACATAAATAGAGGAACACGTCAGGGTTGTCCCTCTCCCCACTTTTATTTGCCCTACTTATTGAACCCCTAGCTCTGGCTATACGATCTGACCCTTCAATCAAAAGGGATAGACTTAGCTGGTCATTAGGGATGAGCTTCGCGTTCGATACGAACGTATGTTCGACTCGAACATCGGTCGTTCGATCGTTCGTCGAAATTCGAACAAAACAGGTAGTTCGTGCTAAATTCGAGTAACGCAAAACGGCCCATAATTCACTGCGGCGTTGCGCGCTGATGATTGGCCAAGCATGCTGTATGTTCCGCATGCTTGGCCAATCACAGCGTGCAAAAAACGAAGAGCCATAATTGGCCAAAGCCTGGGTTGCTTTGGCCAATTATGGCTCAGGGCTTTAGCACACGCCCCACACTATAAAAGGCCGCCTTCTGGGTGGCCTCGTGTAGTGTGTTCCGGCTTGTTACAGAGAGCAGTTAGAGAGACAGAGAGATTATCTTTTTAGATAGATAGATAGAGCAGGGTAGTCAGTTTAGCTTGAAATACAGTGTGTAGAGAATATATAAACATTCCTAGGAGTTGTACATATATTTATACACTGTATAGCTTAGCTAGATTTGCTATTACTATTTGTCAGGCAGGAGATTGTGCATAGCTGCAGTGCTCTAACGTGTTGTATTGCCTGCCTGTGTGCTGTGTAGTTTACACCTAAACGTACTGGGTGTTACTGCACGTGTCCTATTTATTTGCACCTAAGCGCCTTTGCTTTAAGTGCACGTTTGCTGTTGAATCGCACGTAAACGCATTTACTGTAAGTGCACGTTTGGTGTTTAATCGCACTTAAACGCATTTACTGTAAGTTCACATTTGCTGTTGAATCGCATGTAAACGCATTTACTGTAAGTGCACGTTTGCTGTTTAATCGCACTTAAACGCATTTACTGTAAGTTCATGTTTGATGTTGAATCGCACGTAAACGCATTTACTGTAAGTGCACGTTTGGTGTTTAATCGCACTTAAGCGCATTTACTGTAAGTTCACGTTTGCTGTTGAATCGCACGTGAACGCATTTACTGTAAGTGCACGTTTGGTGTTTAATCGCACTTAAACGCATTTACTGTAAGTTCACGTTTGCTGTTGAATCGCACGTGAACGCATTTACTGTAAGTGCACGTTTGGTGTTTAATCGCACTTAAACGCATTTACTGTAAGTGCAAATTTGCTCTTTAATAGCACGTCAAAGCATTTACTGTAAGTGCACGTGTCCTGTTTATTTGCACCTAAGCGCATTTACTGTAAGTGCAAGTTTGCTCTTTAATAGCACGTCAAAGCATTTACTGTAAGTGCACGTTTGCTGTTTAATCGCACGTAAACGCATTTACTGTAAGTGCAAGTTTGCTCTTTAATAGCACGTGAAAGCATTTACTGTAAGTGCACGTGTCCTGTTTAATCGCACCTAAGCGCATTTACTGTAAGTGCAAGTTTGCTCTGTAATAGCACGTCAAAGCATTTACTGTAAGTGCACGTTTGGTGTTTAATCGCACGTAAACGCATTTACTGCAAGTGCAAGTTTGCTCTTTAATAGCACATCAAAGCATTTACTGTAAGTGCACCTGTTCTGTTTATTTGCACCTAAGTGCATTTACTGTAAGTGCAAGTTTGCTCTTCAATAGTACGTCAAAGTATTTACTGTAAGTGCACGTGTCCTGTTTATTTGCACCTAAGCGCATTTACTGTAAGTGCAAGTTTGCTCTTTAATAGCACGTCAAAGCATTTACTGTAAGTGCACGTTTGCTGTTTAATCGCACGTAAACGCATTTACTGTAAGTGCAAGTTTGCTCTTTTTTGTCAAATAACATTTTATTGTATAAATGCAGAGAAAGGTAGGTATCATACAGTATACAAGAGCATACGTCACAACATACCGGTAAACAATAGTATAAGGCACATAACTGCCTGCGTGGTACGTTGTTATGAGATACCTGACACAGGTCCATTGCATAGGATTAGGCAATATCTAACACAACACTAAAGAACAAATACTGTATCACATCAATACGCCTACGCATGCTGCAAAACAACAAGCAGAAAAGGGGCCTCAGGGGTACCCCCAGGAGAGAGGAAAAAGAAAAGAAGGGGTAGAAAGGAAATAGGGGGGGAAAGAGGTAAGAGAAGGGAAAGAACATCGAGTCAGCTCAATTACCTGGTCACGGTGGGTCCTCCCGGAGACGCCAAGGCGCCCAGACCGCGTCATGGGCCTCCAATCTGTCCTGTATCCTGGCCGTCATCCTCTCCATCAGCTCCACGTCTTTAATTCTAGCGTATAGGGCCCCCAGTTCAGGGGGAGAGGATTTTTTCCAGTTTAGAGCTACAAGGCATCGGGCAGCTGTGAGGACATGACGTGAGAGCTTTTTACAAGGCAGCGGGGTTCTCAGAGGGGACAGGCCCAGGAGGAAAAACTTGGGGGTCATGGGGACTTGTACGTCCAGGAGGCGGCCCAACAGTTGTTGCACCTCAGTCCAGAATGGGACAATCAGTGGGCAATCCCAATAAAAATGGAGGAGGGAGCCTCTGTCTCTCTGGCACCTCCAGCACCTGTCGGAGCTGGTAGGGAATATGGAATGTAGCACATCGGGGGTCATATACCAGAACAAGAGAACCTTATATGTATTTTCCCTGTATAGCGTGCACAATGAGCTCTTTGCTGCCTGAGACCAGATAGCTCGCCACTGTTCAATTGGTATCGCCTTGCCGAGGGCCTTTTCCCATCGGTTCATATAAGAATGTTTGCCTAGGGATTCTAGGGGATAAGCATTCAGTATTTTGTAAATATCCGAGATTAAGCCCTTCTGGGCCGATCCGGCTAGAACCATCCTTTCAAAGGGAGTTGGGGACGAGAACTGTAAGGTGGGTGCTATAGACAGGGCATAGTGTCGGATCTGCAGGTAACTGTAGAAAGCCTGCTTGGGGATATCAAATTTAGATTGCAGGCTAGCAAAGGGCAATAGCTTACGCGACAGAGGGTCCACCAGGTTTCCAAAGTGGAACAGGTTGCGAGACGTCCATGGGTAAGACATTTGGTGAGTGAGGCTATCTGGCACCTTGGGGTTATACATGAACGAGGTCAGGAGCGAGTGTTCTGAGGACAGGCCACAGGGTTGTGACAGTCGGCGCCACAATCGTCGAAGCTGAGCTATGGAACCTAGCATACGCTCAGGGGGAACCTCCGCATTCGCATTCCATAGCAAGTTATTAGGGTGGGTCGGGGCCAACCACAGTTTCTCAATCTCCGTCCACCTGTTGTAAGACCGCTGGGTGAACCAAGAAGGTATTGCTCGGAGCTGAGTGGCCTGATAATACTTGACAAGGCTAGGGAACGCAAGTCCCCCGTCTGAACGCGCCGCCGTCAGCACCGATTGAGGGACTCTATGTCTTTTGTAGTTCCAAGTAAACTTGAGTAGGTCGGACTGAAGTGTCCGCAAGTGTATATAAGGGACAGGGATGGGTAAGGTTTGGAAAAGGTAAAGAAGCTTCGGGAGTATCGTCATTTTAATTGACGCAATCCGGCCAAGCAGTGAGATATGGTGCTTTTTCCATTGCAGCAGCAGGGATCTTATTGACCGGAACAAGGGGGGGAAGTTCTTTTGGTACAAAGTTGTGAAGCTGGGGGTAATGTGTATCCCCAGGTACTTAAGGGAGGTTGTCTGCCACCGATAGGAGAAGTTGGCCTGCAAGTGGGCCACCTCTGCTCCGGGGACATTTAGTGGGAGGGCTTCTGACTTGGAGGTATTGATTTTAAAGCCCGACAAAGCCCCGTATCGGGACAGTTCTGCGTGAAGGTTCGGGAGGGATATCCTAGGTTGCGTCAGGGAGAGGATAATATCGTCCGCAAACAGGGAAATTTTAAATTCCCTGCCCCGGACCGGCAATCCACGGATAGATGGGTTCCCCCTTATCGTAGCCGCCAGGGGTTCGACACATAAGGCAAACAGCAGGGGTGAGAGTGGGCACCCCTGTCGGGTGCCGTTAGTAATGGGGAAAGAAGGTGAGAGGGCAAAGGGCGTCTTGACCTGGGAGGAGGGGTTGGAATAGAGATGTCGAATCGCACTCAGGAATGGACCCCGTATCCCGACGTGGCGCAATGTGGCGAACAGGAAGGGCCACCCGAGCCGGTCAAATGCCTTCTCGGCGTCCAGGCTTAACAGCAGAGCCTCCGTGTTCTCCCTATTCGCCACATCCACCAAGTCAATTACCTTTCTGGTGTTGTCTCCCGCTTGCCTAAACGGCACAAAGCCTACTTGATCCTTATGGATGAGGGACGGTAATACTGCATTTAGACGGATCGAGAGCAATTTCGTAAATATTTTGAGGTCCGAATTTAGCAGGGCGATAGGCCTGTAGTTGGCACAGAGAACCGGGTCCCTGTCTGGCTTGGGGATCAGGGTGATAAAAGAGCGCTGCATGTCAGCCGGGACGGTGGTATCCCGGAGGAAAGCGTTAAAAAGTTTACACATGTGGGGAAGCAGGAGGGGTAGAAAGGCCTTATAGTATTCGTAGGGCAGGCCATCCGGGCCTGGGGACTTGTTGGGGGGCAGTGATTTGATAGCCTGCTCTATTTCTTCCTCTGTAATCCGCATATTTAGCGATGCCATATCAGAGGGCTGGAGTCGAGAGACGCCACTTTGCTCTAGGTATTGCTCAATGTTACGGGAGATGTCCGGGGTTAGCGGGTCCCTGGGTATGTCGGGGTTATTGTACAGGTGTTTATAGAAATCGGCAAATGTGTGGGCTATATCTCTAGGGTGGGATTGTAGGCAGCCTGATCTATCCTTAATTTGGTGGGGCGTCGTTGAGAGGTGAGCGTCACGCAGTTTCCTTGCTAAGAGGGTGTGGGCCTTATTACCCTTGTCGTAGTAAACCTGCCGTAAACGAACTAGTGCCTTCTCCACCCGCCCCAGGGCCAAGTCTTTCAGGGTCCCCCGCAGACTAAAGATTTTCCTAAGGAGAGCGACCGAAGGGGACAGTTGCAGACGGTGCTCTAGGGCCGCAAGCTCCCCCTCAGCCCTCTTTTTGGCGGCTAGTGCGTCTCTTTTCAGAGCGGCGGACAGAGCCATACATCTACCCCGGAGGACCGCCTTATGGGCCTCCCAGAGCGTAGAGGCAGTGACATCAGCAGTGTTATTTTCCGCGAAATACAATTGTAGGGTGGAGGTAAGCTCCGTCTTGGCCGGGAGATGCCGTAGGAGGAAGGTGTTTAGTTTCCAATTATAGGGCCTCTGCACTGGTGAACCCAGATCCAGCGTCAGTAAAATGGGAGCGTGGTCCGACCATGATATCGGGAGTATTTGTGCCTCCCGAATCATCCGAAGCGTAGTGTTGTTAGCAAAGAAATAATCAATGCGAGAGTGAGCTCTGTGGGGAGGCGAGTAAAATGTGTACTGCCGATCGCACGGGTGGAGGGCCCTCCAGGCATCAAAAAGAGCATATCGTCTAGAGATTTGGCGGAACAGTCTCGAGTCCCTAAGGGCCCGGGCCGATAATGCCCGGGGACCCACCACATGACGATCAGCAGTAGCGGAGTGGGCCAGGTTAAAGTCGCCTCCTATTACTAAGAGCCCATGGTCTGATCTAAAGAGGCGAGTGAATACTCGGGTCAGAAACCTATGCTGCTGGACATTCGGGGCATATAGTGCACAAAAAGTCACCTCCTGTGTCTGCCACAAGCCTTTAAGTATGACAAAGTGTCCGTGGGGGTCGCTATAGCAGTTAGAGCAAGTGAACGGAGAGCCGTGTTTGATAAGTATTGCTACTTCAGCCCGCTTACGGGGGCCCGCGGCAGAGTAGATCTGCGGGAATTGCCTGGATGCGAATGCGAAGGTCCCAGTGTTATCAAAATGCGTTTCCTGGACAAAGATTACTTCAGCGCCCGACCGTCTGAACTCCCCAAGTGCCAGATGTCTCTTCCTATCAGAATTTAAGCCATGAACGTTCAAGGACAAAATCTTAACCATGGGGTATGTATGGAGGGGGGAGATATCTCTTACCTGAGGTGGTGCTGGGCTGACGGAGATCGGAGGGCGAGGACAGAGGAGCTCCGGGAGGGACCACGGTCCATGGTGAGTCACTCGATGAAGTAGGAGGGGGGGGGAGGGGAGAACCAAGAAAAAGAGAGAGAAGAGAGACATTAGTACATACGAATAAACAATGAGCAATTAAGAGCAACAGTTGTATTAGACCTTGAGAGGCCAACGGGCCTAGGTCAACACGGAGTCCTGAGGACCCCCCCAGCCACACCTCAGTCGGGTGCGCTGGGTGAGTGCCCCGGATCCCTGAAGTGGTCATCAAATGCGAGAGACACAAAAAATACAAATAAATACGGTCACTAAACCAGAGGGGGGGTGGGTGAGCTAGAAAAAAGGGCTCACAGTCTCTCAAGTCTCAGATGAGACATGCCCATGTAGCAGGTTGAGTTTGGGGCGAAAGGCACAATAGGGGGGACTATATAGTATGTCCAGGGCAGGATCACCATTTTCAATGGAGAAATAAACGTTCCAAAAGGGAAAACATGCGAGAAAAAATTCAAAACAAGACAAAATCCGCATCCTGAATGAAGAACAAGTCAGAGTTCAGGTGCCTCTGTGGTTGTTCGCCCTGCGAGGGGCCTCCTTTTTCCGGGGGCGGATGGAGGGAGGCACTTTTTGCCAGACAACTGGCGGAGCGGGAGGGGTGGCCACCAGGTCCCAGTCCGGGAGTTGGGGGACAGGAATCCCCAGGACATCACAAAAAGCATCGAGATCCTCTGGGTACCTCAGGATGGCCGTCTTGCCCTGATGTTTGGCTGTGAGGCTAAAGGGGAACCCCCACCTGTAGATAATATGGTCATCTTGCAGGGCCCGTAGTAGAAGTTGCAGGAGTCTGCGCTTTTGCAGAGTGATCCAAGAGAGGTCTGGAAACAATTGCACTGGCACATCTTGAAAAGTCACTTTCCTCGCTAGGCGAGCTTGGCGCATAATCTCTTCTTTCAGGGGGTAGGAGCTAATCCTGCAGATAATGTCCCTTGGCTTGGAGGCAGCATTTTTGGGGCGCAAAGCTCGGTGGGCCCTATCCATCTCAATGCGGGTAGTAGGGGGCACCCCCATAAGATTGTTAAATACCGTTTGCAGCGTATCCTGAAGGTCTTCCGGGCCCTCTAGTTCTGGGACCCCCCGCAGCCTGATGTTATTCCTGCGTCCCCTATTGTCCAGGTCTTCCACATGGCGCTGCATATCCCGCAGCAGGGTGCGATGGTCTGCCCCCTGAAGTTGGACCTGGTGGACCGCCAGCTTGGTTTCCTGGATTTCTTCTTCGACCATTTCCACCCGATCCGTCAGGTGTTTCATACCAGACTGAAGCACCTGGATCTCTGCGCGGCACGCCGTTTTAACTTCCTCAATCAGGTGTTTAAAGTCCTCTTTAGTAGGAATAGCCTGAAAATAGGAGTGCCACTGAGGTGGGACATTGTGAGCATAGTCCAGGATCGGCAGGTGCTCGGTGAGGGAGAAATGGGGCAGCTGTGTTTGGGAGCGTGGGGTGGTATACCCATGTGCCTGGTACGCCAGGTCTGTGGGGGAATGTCTGAGATCACTCCGAGAGGAGGGCGGAATGGCGGAGCCGTGTCCCTGATTACCAGTACCGCTAGGAAGGGGTGCAGGGGAGGCTGCCTTCTGTGCATATGAAAGCGGTGGTTGTACTCCAGGAGAGCAGAGGGGCTGCGGCTGGGACAGTCTCTGTGCTTTAGGAGGGGGTGGCTCAGGTGTACAGGAGTTGAAGGCCTCACGAAACTCCACAGGCTCTTGTAGTACCTGGACTGCTGGGTACATTGGTGCAGGCAGGGCCGGGTATTCCCCGGAGGAGATCGACGGGGTAGGGGACCCTGGGTCAATTTCAAGGAGGTTGGGGTCCGACATTGTTCTCAGCAGTTGAGGAAAGGCTCCGGAGCACTGCGTGTAGTGTGGGGCAAGGAGGCCTATCATGGCGCCATGTGCTCCAGGCGGCGGGGACCCCGGGGGGGGGTGAGCTGCTGGGGTTGGATTCACTCACCGCTCCGGGGGTGGATGGATAGCCCACAACTCCCTGCTGTGTCAACGAGTGTCCCCTGAGCGACCCTGAGTCAGAGCGGTCAGACCGAGTTGGTTGCGTGGGCTGCTGAGAGCGCGCTCCGGAGGGGCCCGGCGCCATCTTGCGTGGTTTGCTGCATGAAGAAGGACCGGAGGCTCGTTGTGGTGCTTGGCGGGTGTTGCGAGGATCCCCGGTGCTTAGCGGATCTGGCGTACCTGGATCTGCCCATGTGAGTGCGGCTGAAGTCCCCAAAAGTGCCGTTGTTAGCCCGGGCTGAGAGAGAGCAGAGGTCCTAGGCTGCCATCCAGGTCGGCTTCCGGTCACGCCCCCCAAGTTTGCTCTTTAATAGCACATCAAAGCATTTACTGTAAGTGCACCTGTTCTGTTTATTTGCACCTAAGCGCATTTACTGTAAGTGCAAGTTTGCTCTTTAATAGTACGTCAAAGCATTTACTGCACGTGTCCTGTTTATTTGCACCTAAGCGCATTTACTGTAAGTGCAAGTTTGCTCTTTAATAGCACGTCAAAGCATTTACTGTAAGTGCACGTTTGCTGTTTAATCGCACGTAAACGCATTTACTGTAAGTGCAAGTTTGCTCTTTAATAGCACGTCAAAGCATCTACTGTAAGTGCACGTGTCCTGTTTATTTGCACCTAAGCGCATTTACTGTAAGTGCAAGTTTGCTCTTTAATAGCACGTCAAAGCATTTGCTGTAAGTGCACGTTTGCTGTTTAATCGCACGTAAACGCATTTACTGTAAGTGCAAGTTTGCTCTTTAATAGCACGTCAAAGCATCTACTGTAAGTGCACGTGTGTTGTTTATTTACACCTGAACGCATTAAAATGTCTGGAAGGACAAACAGAGGCAGAGAGTCACGAGGGCAAGCAGGCTCTGCATGTAGAGGCAACGCTGGTGGTGGACGTGGTGCATCCTCTTCAGCACGTGGCCGTGGCCGCTCGTCCTTCTTTTCGGGAGCTGGCCGTGTTGAGCCTCAACATGCAGAGAAATTAGTAGAGTGGATGACCAAGCCGTCCGCATCCTCCTCATCCTCTCTCACACAGACTGATCTTAGTTTGTCTGGCAAAGCAGCTGCCAAGGCTTTCTCTTCCCTCTGCACAATGGCATCACACAATCCTTCCCTAGTCCCAACGTGTCCTCCTGAGGAGTCCCCTGAACTGTTTCAACACAGTGTTGGGCACATTCTGAACGAAGATGCGCAGCGTTTTGAAGGCTCCGATGATGGAACACAGATAGAGGAAGGCATTGATGTGAGCCCAGGAAGAGGGGGTGGCTGAGAGGGACAGCAATCTGGTAGTGATGTTCCCCCAGCTGGAGCATACTGCCAGGTTTTCGACAGTGATGAGGAGGGAGGGGATGATGAGGTCACTGACTCTACCTGGGTGCCTGATAGGAGAGAGGAGGAGGAGGAGGACGAGGCACAGGCACATCTCCAAAGAGGCAGGATGCCCTCCAGGGGTCAGGTTAAGGGCACCCCAACTGCATTACATCGCACATCTACACTTGTGCATGGCGCTGCTGTGTCTGAACGGTACAGCAAAAGTTCTTTGGTGTGGGCCTTTTTTGAAACATCTCCATCAGATCGTACCTTTGCTATTTGCAACATATGTCGCAAGCATATCTCGCGTGGCCAAAACATCACCCGCTTGGGCACCACATGCTTGTCCAGACATATGTCGAGCTGCCATGCAGCTCGTTGGCAAGCATACCAGAAAGACCCACACCAAAGACCAAAGCGGACCTCCCCTTGCCCTTCTGTGACCTCGAACCGCACTAGACCCCCAGTCCTCTCTGAAGCCTGCACTGAAGGTGTAGAAATAGGTGTGTCACAACCTAGTAGTGGTAGTACATGCGGGCAATCTACTGATAGTACCAGACAAATTTCCCTGCCCCAGCTGCTGCAGCGCCGAAAGAAGTACGCTCCCAGCCATCCACATGCCCAGCGATTGAATGCTAGGTTAGCGAAATTGCTAGCACTTCCAACTGCTACCTTTTCAGTTGATAGATTCTGCCCCCTTCCGTGAGTTTGTGGAATGTGCAGTACCTCAGTGGAAAGTACCCAAATGCCACTTTTTCTCACGGAAGGCGATTCCGGCTCTCTACCGGCATGTGGAAGGCAATGTCCATGCCTCGCTGGACAGGGCGGTCAGTGGTAAGGTGCATCTTACCGCTGACTCATGGTCCAGCAGGCATGGACAGGGACGTTACCTGTCTTTTACGGCGCATTGGGTGACTCTGCTGGCAGCTGGGAAGGACGCAGGGCAAGGTACAGTAGTTTTGGAGGTTGTTCCGCCACCACGCCTCCAAAACACTACTACTGGTTGTGACACATCTCTCTCCTCCACCCCCTCCTCTTCTTCTTCCTCTGTGGCCTCTTCCTGTGGTGATGTTTCCTCAGAACCAGCCGTGCTCCGTAGGCGTACGAGGGGCTACGCAGGAATGCAGGCCAAGAGATGCCATGCGGTGCTAGAGCTGGTGTGCTTGGGAGACAGGAGCCACACTGGGGAAGAGGTTCTGTCAACTCTGCAGGGGCAGGCTCAGAGGTGGTTGACGCCACGCCAGCTGAAGCCTGGAATGGTGGTCAGCGATAATGGCACCAACCTCCTCTCTGCCCTGCGACAGGGAAAACACACCCATGTGCCCTGTTTTGCGCATGTCCTGAATTTGGTGGTGCAGCGGTTCTTGGGCAGGTACCCGGGCTTACAGGATGTCCTGAAGCAGGCCAGGAAGTCTGTGTGCATTTCCGGAGGTCATAAAATGCCACTGCTCGGCTGACAGACCTCCAAAGGGAATACAACCTGCCCAAGAACCGCCTAATCTGTGACATGCCCACCAGATGGAACCCTACGTTGGCCATGCTGCAGCGGCTGCACACGCAGCAGAGGGCCATCAATGAGTACCTGTGCCAATATGGCAGCAGAACTGGCTCAGGGGAGCTTGTTTTTTTTTCACCACGCCAGTGGACCTTGATCAGGGATGCATGCACTGTCCTGTCACCATTTGAGGAGGCCACGAGGATGGTGAGAAGTGACAGTGCATGCATCAGTGAGACTGTCCCTCTTATTCACATGTTGGAGCACACGCTACGTGGAATAATGGACAGGGCCCTTGAGGCAGAACAGAGGGAGGAAGAGGAGGACTTCCTTACCTCTCAAGACCCCCTTTATCCAGACAGTGGTCCTGCTTGCCCACCTAGCACACATGAAGAGGAGGAGGAGGATGAGGAGGAGGAGGATGATTGTATCAGCAGCATGGAGGTGGAGCCTAGCACTCAGCATCAGCAGCAGCAGTCTTCAAGGGATCATTTACAGTCCCAAGGAACACCTGGACTTTTACGTGGCTGGGATGAGGTGGCTGCGGATCCTGTCGTCCTCAGTGACCCAGAGGACTGTGCCCCGAATGCCTCTGCAAACCTACGCTGCATGGCCTCCCTGATCCTGCAAAGCCTGCGTAAGGATCCTCGTGTACGTGCTATCAAGGAGAGGGATCATTACTGGCTGGCAACTCTCCTTGATCCACGTTACAAGAGTAAGGTTGCGGACCTTATGTTGCCATCGCAGAGGGAGCAGAAGATGAAACTTCTGCGGGAGGCCTTGCAGAAGGGTCTGTGCAATGCGTTCCCAGAACCAGGGGGATTACCAAAACCTGGCCCTGGAAAATGTGTTGCTGAGGCTTCGGTGAGTCACAGAAGGAGCGGGGGAGACAGTGGCCGTCTGACCGAAGCATTCAGACAATTTTTTAGTCCGCAGCCCCAAGGTCTGACCGGTTCCAGCAACCATCGCCAGCGTCTGGTTTACATGGTCCGGGAATACCTAGGGGCAAGATCCGACTTGGACACCTTCCCCACCGAAAATCCTCTGGCTTACTGGGTCTTGAGGATGGATCACTGGCCAGAGTTTGCACAGTACGCAATTGAGCTACTGGCTTGCCCTGCATCCAGTGTTCTTTCAGAACGCACATTCAGTGCTGCTGGAGGCTTTGTGACCGATCACAGGGTGCGCCTCTCCACCGACTCTGTTGATCGGCTGACCTTCATCAAAATGAATCAGGCTTGGATCAACACCAGCTACCAAGCACCTGATGCTGATGTTACTGAATAATAATAGTTGAAATGTCAGATCCCTTTGAGACTGCGTATGCTGATGCTGAGTGACTGTCCTGTTATGCTGCTGATGGAATATCCTTCTCCTCCTCACTTTTCTTGCTGATAGCTAGTAAGAAATTTTGTGTTTCTGGGCTCCGCCACCAGTGCCTAAGGCCTAATTTTTCTGCCACTGTTTAACAGGGGTGTCTAATAACAATTTTTGATGCAATACTTTGCACGTGGCTCTTTATTGTGCTCCAATTACAGTTATTAGGAGGGGTTGCAGTGTTGTGTTGTGCCTAAGGCCCAATTTTTCTGCCCCTGTTTAACAGGGGCACCTAATAACAATTTTTGATGCAATACTTTGCATGTGGCTCTTTGTTGTGCTCCAATTACAGTTATTGGGAGGGGTTGCAGTGTTGTGTTGTGCCTAAGGCACAATTTTTCTGCCCCTGTTTAACAGGGGCGCCTAATAACAATTTTTGATGCAATACTTTGCACGTGGCTCTTTGTTGCGCTCCAATTACAGTTATTGGGAGGGGTTGCAGTATTGTGTTGTGCCTAAGGCCCAATTTGTCTGCCCCTGTCTAACAGGGGCGCCTAATAACAATTTTTGATGCAATACTTTGCACGTGGCTCTTTGTTGTGCTCCAATTACAGTTATTGGGAGGGGTTGCAGTGTTGTGTTGTGCCTAAGGCTACATTTTCTGCCCCTGTTTAACAGGGTCATCTAATAAAAAATGTTGATGCAATACTTTGCACGTGGCTCTTTGTTGCGCTCCAATTACAGTATGTTTGAGGGGTGCCCTTTTTTCTACAATTTTTCTTTCACAAAAAAATAATGGCCCCCCACCACCCCTAAAATAATCGACATATTGTTGCCACACAGCACGTGCGCAAGCAGTATTAAATGACCTTTTTCTTATAATAATCTCATGTTGTGCAGGGACATTTATAAACACGTGCCACTACTATAGACACACAGCAGGTGTGATATTTAAAGGAATTTTTCATTTTTTTTTGTTTCACTTTAAGCATCATTAAAATTGCTGCTCCGGAAAAAACTGAGGTTTTTAAAAAAAAAATTTCCATTGATACATGTTCCCTGGGGCAAGACCCGGGTTCTGAAAGACGTTTTCCAACATTAAATTGAATATTGGTCTTTAAAATGAGCGTTTTTTAATTCGAACGTTCGAGTCCCATAGACTTCAATGGGGTTCTAAATGTTTGCGCGAACCCGCGGTCTGTTCGAACGTTCTGGTGCGAACCGAACGCGGATATGTTCGGCTCATCCCTACTGGTCATCAGCACAAATTATGTTTGTTTGCTGACGATATACTAATATGTATGTCTTCCCCTCATAATTCTGCTCCCAACCTAGAACCTAAGTAAGCTAGATCATTTTGCATAGATATCTGGACTAATTATTAGCTCTCAAAAATCTACAGCCTTAAATATCTCCTTACCTCCCCATACTTTACAACAAGCACAAACTTCCCTCCGATTCTCCTGGTCTACATGGCACGCTACAACCCCGGTGCCATCGCTCTCCTTGATACACCTCAACCTCAACAGGAATCCTACGGCTATCTAGCTTCCATCCTATTTACCTCCAGGCTACTATTGCTGCTGACACCCTACACTACAGAATCCCATGAGCCCTGCAAACAGATAAGTAGACATTGTTTTACTTTTAGTGCCTTAAGAAGATCTGATACACATATTGCTGTAATACAAGTCCTATACTTAACGCTGGCTTATTTCCTATCATCTTATTACTTGGGACTGACTGTTGTGCTCTGGTTGTTTGCTGTGCAAGCTCTTAAAGGAACATATACCCTCAAACAAGCTGAGCTATATATGCCTCTCTTATGCAATTACTAGTTGTTATCACTCATCCTACTTACTACGTGCTTGACATAAGTTGTTTATGGGCCTATGCCCTAAGTTACTGAACATGTTCGCCCTAACTTTTCTATGCTAAGGATTGAAGGTATTTTATACCTACTCCCTTAGTGGCCTAATGCTCGGCTCTATGTTTAAGTGGTATGATGTAGAGAACCCCCAAACTCCTGTTGTCTGATTGGAGTGACGCCTGGGGTCCAGTACTGATAATTACTTGCATACAGTTGTGCATTGAAATCTTTACGTCTATTGTATACTTTTATCTCTAGGGTTTGTTCGCATGTTGTAATACGCCCACCCTAGTAGCTCAAAGCATTCCCTTATGTGAGAGAGAGATGATGTAGAGAACCCCCAAACTCCTGTTCCTTGATTGGAGTGACGCCTGGGGTCCAATACTGAAGTCTCACATAGAGAAGTGCATTGAAATCCTTTCTAACTGCAGTTGTGGTTCACTCCCATTCACCAGAGTTGTGACAGAATAATAGAACCTTATAATGAACCTAGCGGAACTTGCAAACCATGTTGTCACCCTGACTCAAAAGGTAGATGCTCTTGCTCAAACTGTACAAAATCTGCAAACAGAGAATCAGGCTCTGCAAGATTTAGTTGGTCAGGCGCCAAATGCGCCTTGTTTCCCCCCTGAACCTAAGGTCAATCCACCTGCTCCTTTTTCTGGTGACCGAAAGACCTATAAAGAATTCATTATAGCATGTAAATACATTTTTGAACTTCGCCCTCGCACCTTCCTCAGTGATAGGATTAAGGCGCTTACCCTTATATCCTATTTAACTGGAGAACCTCGTGTTTGGGCAAATACCTACCTAGAAAAAGAAGATCCAATCCTAAATTCTTGTCCACAATTTTTAGCAACTATGTCTTTGCTATATGATGACTTCAATAAGCAACTCACTGCTGAATATGCGATTAGGAATCTCAAACAAGGTAGATGACCAGTTGAGGATTTCATAGCGGAATTTCAGAGATGGGCTATTGAGTGGAATGATGTTACACTACTTAATCAATTTCGCCTCGGCCTTTCCGAACCACTCAAGGATGAGTTGGCCAGAGCTGATATCCCTCGTACTCTTAACGGCATCATGCAACGTTCTATCACTATAGATCATAGGTGAAGAGAGAGGCGAGCTGAACGTCAATCA
Organism: Rana temporaria; assembly: GCF_905171775.1. Lineage (NCBI taxonomy): Eukaryota > Metazoa > Chordata > Amphibia > Anura > Ranidae > Rana > Rana temporaria. The sequence continues at coordinate 320,268,533 of NC_053492.1, forward strand.
ACTCTAACAACACCTGTCCTTTACCTCAAAAATTGAGTTTGATCCCTTTTGATGAAAAAATGGACATTGGGAATATGCGTGCTCCACTTAGTTCATCCGAGAGGGTTCGCCGTCGCTCATTGAATCTTTGCCTTTACTGTGCCTCATCGGACCATGCCATCTCTTCTTGTCCTCTTTTAAAAAAGAAAAAGGACAAATGTAAGACAATCCACCTTTGCAAAATTTCTCCTTTTGTTTCCAAACATACCCCTTATATTTTTTTACTTCTTATTTTACAGTGGGATCAAATTAGAATTCCTGTTAAAGCTATGTTGGATACAGGCGCATGTGGTAACTTCAACGATTCAGCCCTTGTTTCTTCACAAAAAATTCCACACTTGAAGAAGTCATTCCCCCTTACTGTGAGTTTTATTGATGGAACAACTTTGGCATCTGGGCCTATCTTATATTAAACGCATCCTCTTTTGCAGCCCTCAAAATTTCCACTCGCCTACTAGCATTTGGCGAGTGGATTTAAGCTGGGGGCGAGTGATGACAGGGCTGCATGACCAATCTCCCTCCAATCTGTGCCTACACTAAGGCCCCGTACTCACGACCAAACATGTCTGCTGAAACTGGTCCGCGGACCAGTTTCAGCAGACATGTTTGGCCGTGTGTAGGCCCGAGCCAACCATTTCCGGGCAGATCGGACATGTTTCCAGCGGACAACTGTTTCCTGGACTTGCTTTAAAACAGTCCGCTGGAAACCTGTCCGCCCGGACATGTACGGTCGTCTGTACAGACCTACCGTACATGTCCTGCCGCCCGCCAACCCTCGCATGCGTCGAATGACTTAGACGCATGCATGGAAGCCTTTTAAAGGCAGGCCGCCCACGTCGCCGCGTCATTGTCGCGGCGACACCGCGTCATTGTCGCGGCGACACCGCGTCATCGACGCGGCGACACCGCGGACACGCCCCGCGTATTGTTTACGCGCGGACCTCTGTTCGATGGTGTGTAGGCCATCGAACAGAAGTCCCCGGGCAGTCCCCGGGCAGACATGTCCGATGGAAACGGTCTGCAGACCGTTTTCATCGGACATGTCTGGCCGTGAGTACAAGGCCTTAGAGTCCCGATGAGATTGGCGGCCGAAGAGGAAAGGTGCATGGTCGGGAAAAGTAGTCTGGTGAGCCGCGCACAGGCAGAGCAGTACACAGGTGCTCTACTTACAATTCTCATTAAGCCATGGGACCCAACAGTATGACCTTTCTGAGCCTGCCCCCCTCCCCCGGGGCCCCGACCAATGTAGCTGGAGAGCAGAAAGTAATGAGTGAGGTGGAGGATTGCCAAAATTACCACTCCGGTGCAGCGCTCACTGAAAGTTGCCCTGACATGAGAGCGGCAGCCTTCTAGTTCGTGCAGTTTTCTTCTCCTTGTGCTCTATGTAAGTGTCCAACAGTTTAGCCTGAGCACTGTGAACAGACTGGTCTCAATGTGTGCTGTGCGCTGTCAGTGTGCGCTGTGCTATGATGTCAATGGCTGTGCAGTTGTGTGGATCTCAGCGCTGGATTGTACTCCCTCCTGCTGTGCTGCAGCTCCTCTCCTCTCTGCCAGCCTGAATAAAAGGGGGAAGTGGGGACATGCAAGCGTGGAGCCGCACACACAGGCTCCTGATGATGAGATGAATGGGAGAGAGAGAGAGGATGGATGGGAGTTGCAGAGGAGAAAGCAAGAGAATGGGGAAGAGACCCAGTTCTAGTGTCCTGTCCCTCTGGTCTGCCCCCAGTGCCCTGTCCCTCTGGTATGCCCCCAATGCCCTGTCCCTCTGGTCTGCCCCCAGTGCCATGTCCCATTTTGTTAAAGTTGTTGTTGGTAATATTTAATTTTGTAACTTGATTTTGCATAAAACATTGTCATTCCATGAGATAATCTAAGAGGGCGTGTTTACGGGTGCAATTCGGCGCATGTGTATGAATTAGGTCGGGCAACTGGTGGCGAGTAACTCTTGAGGCCTGGCTAGTAGCTCAGGACTTGAAATTTTGAGCCCTGCTCTATTGACAACTTGTGAAGATAGTCACAGTGAATTTTTGTCCTATGTTGTTCTGTCTCCCCCTCTTCCCTGTTGTATTGGGGTTACCATGGCTTAAGCTGCATATGCCTACTTTTCTTTGGGATCAAGGAACTGTACTTCTGCATTCACCTTACTGTTATCAAGTTGCTCCACTGCTTCATCTTGCTTCGCAAGAGATACCATCTCAGTACCTTGAATTTATTGATGTATTCAGTGAGAAGAATGCGCAGACATTGCCTCCTCATAGGATTTTTTATAGTTTACATTTACCTGCTAGGAAAATGGCCAAAAATGTTTTGGTCCATTTCCTATTTCCAAGATTATTAATCAAAATACTATGCAACTTTCCCTCCCTCCGGAACTGATGCCGCGTACACACGATCATTTTTCAGCATGAAAGAAAAAGTCGTTTTTCAGCATGTCCAAAAAACAAAGTTTTTCAAACTTCATCATTAAAAACGATGTTGCCCACACACCATTGTTTAAAAAAAATTATGAACAAAGCGCGGTGACGTACAGCACGTACAACGGCACTCAAAGGGGAAGTTCTGTTCGCCTTTGGGCTGCTTTAGCTGATTCCTTGTTAGTAAAAGACGATTCGCGCTTTTTTGTCTGTTACAGCGTGATGAATGTGCTTACTCCATTATGAATGGTAGTTTTACCAGAACGAGCGCTCCCATCTCATAACTTGCTTCTGAGCATGCGCGGGTTTAAAACGTTGTTTTAGCCCACACACGATCATTTTTTACAACCCTAAAAACAACATTTTTTAAAACGACGTTAAAAAATGCAGCATGTTCAAAAAAAAAATTGTCGTTTTTCAAAAACAATGTTTTTTTTCATGCCGAAAAATGATCGTGTGTACGCGGCATGAGGATTCATCGAAACAGTACAAACCTAATGTCTATACAATAAATCCCTGTTTATCTTCATTATATATTACCCCAACATTATACAAGGTCTAGAAATTATGACCCTTCATTTTTTCTTTATAAATTCTTATATTACCTTACATGTGCTATATTATTACTATATCTCAGTGGTTCTCAACCTATCTAGTGCCATGACCCCTTGATAAAATTTCCCAAGTTGTGGGGACCCCTAACAGTAAAAATTTTCGTAGCGTGGGTTGTCGGCACCCAAGGCAAAACAAGTAATTTGCGCCCCTAACTCTTATGCCGCGTACACACCATCACTTTATGTGATGAAAAAAATGACGTTTTTAAAAACGTCACTTTAATTGACTGTGTGTGGGGGGAAAACGTTGTTTTATGTCTTGTAAAAAACGACCAAAAAAAATTGAAGCATGCTTCAATTTTATGTGTCGTTTTTCAAAAGTGCACTTTTTACTTCACAGAAATTGACCGTGTGTAGCAAAAAACGTCGTTTTTTAAGATGTTTTTTCATCCACGCATGCCCAGAAGCTACTTATGAAGCAAGCTTCAATGGTAAAACGTGGTGGAACGTAATCTCACTTTGCAAGAACATTGTGAGAAAAACGATGGTGTGTAGGCAACTTCGTCTTTGAAAATTGAAGTTTCAAAAACGTCATTTTTTACTTCACAGAAAGTGTCGTTTTTTTTCATCACATAAAGTGATGGTGTGTATGCGGCATTACATTTGTGAAGTATTAAAACCCCTTATGGTACATTTTAGTATGTACAACTCTTTGTTCTCCTTTCTTTCCCTTTTATATCTCTATCCTAATTTCTCCCCCCGCCCCATCCCTCAATCTAGCCGTCTTTTGTGCTCTTAAAATTTCTCTCCCTTTTTTATTTGTTATTCCCCCTCTTTTCTTTTCCTTTCCACGTATTATCTATTTGTATTCCTTCCCTTACTCCTTAGGGGTGGGGAATTGGGAGTGGCAGTGCTGGTGGGAGAGTTGGGATGAGTGGCAGTGCTGGTGGGAGAGTTGGGATGAGTGGCAGTGCTGGTGGGAGAGTTCTGATCAGCCAACATAGGTGCTCTTGATCAAGGTCATTTGCTGATCTGAAAACTGTAGTTAGGATTTTTAATGGGAACTATAATCACAGGTAGTGTTACTCACTATGTCTCCGACTTTGTGGTGTCTCGTAGCAGTGACACCTCTACAGAAATCAGGAGATAGGGTCTCCTCCAGCCCCTCCCACTTCACATTCCTCACCAGTCAGCTGACCTCTAGTCTCTGCCCCCCCCCCCAGCCATGTCGTGAACTGAATGGGCGGCTGCAAAGAGGCTGAGTGAGTGGCCGTGGGCTCCAGGGACAGCCCTGTTGGGTGGCTGCAAAAGAGGTGCAGACTTCAGGAACAGCCCATGAACCACTGCTATATCTGGTTTGTAATTACTAAATTCAACACTAAGCATATATTTTAGTAAGTCTCCAGATAATGGTCAACATATGTTAAACTCAAATTACAGTTTTTTTTTCTTTTGTAGTTGTGCCTTCTAAAAAACACTGGAGCTTGATATAAATATCTAATTTGTGTTCTCCTTAACTGCTACTATTTATAGTGACTATGTTTATTGAAAATATATGCTTGTAATTTTAAAAATGTAACAAACAATAAAAAAAATACAAGAGTCGGTTTTTGATACATCCTTTATTGAAAAATAGCTCTGAGCCATCTTCTCCCCAAGCTGTCTCTCCCGACGCCATCCTCTCCTGGTGCTGTCTCTCCCGCCCCCATCTTCTCCTGGTGCTGTGTCTCTCGCCGCCATCTTCTGTCGCTGTCTTCTTTTGGCACAGTCACTCTCTGCTGCCATCGACTCCTGATGCTGTCTTCTCCCACTGCTGTGTTTATCCTCAGCGCCGTTAATATAAAAAAAGAAAAAGGGGTCGGGCTCTTAAGGTGATGTCATCGGATGGCCACACCCCGTGGCTATGTAAGAGACGCCAGACAGTGGGTGACAACAGAACAGAGGAAGATGGCCCGGGAGGAAGAACACAGTGGCAGGAGACGATGGCGGTGGGAGTGACGGTGCCAGGAGAAGACGGCATTAGAAGATGGCAGCGAGAGAGACAGCACCAGGAGAAGATGGCGGCGGGAGAGACAGCGACAGGAGAAGATGGCGGCGGGAGACATGGCTTGGGGAGAAGATGGCGGCGGGAGACATGGCTTGGGGAGAAGATGGCTCAGACCTATTTTACAATAAAAGACTTGTTAAAAACCAGCTCTTGTATTTTTTTTTTACATTTCATTCCTTTTTTTGGTGAATGGGTAGGGGTACGATGTACCCAATTTCCATTTACATAGGGGGGCCAGAATCTGGGTGCCCCCTTGTAAAATTAAAAGAGGGCTTCCAGATTCTGATAAGCCCCCCACCCGGAGACCCTGACAACCACTGGCCAGTGTTGTGGGGGAAGAGGCCCTTGTCCTCATCAGCATGGGGACAAGGTGCTTTAGGGTGGGAGGTGCAGGGCCCCCCTGCCCCAAAGCACCCACCCCCCATGTTGAGGACATGCGGCCTGGTATGGTTCAGGGTGGGGGGGGCATTTACTTGTCCCCCCTATTCTGACCTTCAGGATGTATGCTCGGATAAGGGTCTGGTATGGATTTTGGATTTTTTTAAACCAAATTTGGCATGGGGGGTCCCCTCTCTGGATCCATACTAGACCTGAAGGGCCTGGTATTGACTTGGGGGTGACTCCATGTCTTTTTTTCTATTTTTTTCTTTGGACTGCAATGTTTTGTTTTTTGTACATTCAGCTGTCAATGGGGAACCGCGCTGACAGCTGACGACTCATCAGTTGTTAAGGATGCGGCGACCGGCTACCCTTGCTTAGCAACTAGCTATATACTGTGAAAATAAAAAGTGCAAAGCTTACATTTACATCTTAATCAGCAGCATACGCTGACATAGGAGAAAGCCACATGAGCACGGTTGTTACCATATTATTAATGCCTCAAATGTAAAACATTATTGTATAGAATGAAAAGAATCAAACATTAGTAATTATATTTTCTATTTATGCCTGTGCTCAGATATGTAGTGTAGTGGTATGGCCTGTTACCTTCAAAGGTTCCAGCCATGGATTTGAATCCCATGATGGCATCCCCTAGTGAATAAATTGCACTCAGCGGCATAATTAGCCAATGCACATCAGTTTGATTGATTCCATAATTTTAACGCTTTGAGTGCATGCATTGGTATGTAAGTACTAAATAATATTATGGTGCGGAATTCTAAAAATCTGGCTATTCAAAAATCAAGACAAAATATAAAAAATGGCGTGGAGTCCCCCCAAAATCCATACCAGACCCTTATCAAGCATGCAACCTGGCATGTCAGGAAAGGGAGGGGACAAGTGAGCGCCCCCCTCTTGAACTGTACCAGGACACATGCCTTCAACATGGGGAGGTGCTTTAGGGTCCTCCCAAAAGCACATTGTCCCTATATTGATGGGGACAAGGGCCTCTTCCCGGCTGATGATTGTTGGGGTCTGCAGGTGGGGGGCTTGCCCCCCTATGTGAATGAGTAGGGGTACATCATACCCCTACCCATTCACCAAAAAGTTGTGTAATGTGACAAAAGACAATAGCCAGTTTTTGACAATTTCTTTATTAAAAATGTATTCTTCTTCCTCCGGCTTCTTCTTTCCCCTCTTCTTATTCTAGTTTTCTTGTTCTTTTTCCTCTGGCTCCCACCACTAACCCTCTGAAGATACAAAAACTAACCTGCTCTGATTATGCGGCCCGCCCATCTTTCCACTTTCATGTTGCACATGTCATATATAACTATGGGGTCACTTACCCATACTTGCCCCGGCGGTGAAGTCACAAGGAGCTGGGTCTCTGAATGATGTCATCCGCCCCATCGCATCATCGGAGGAGGTTAATTTTTTTCACCTTCAGAGGGTCAGTGGCAGGGGCGGAGGCAGAGGCGGAGGAAGAAGAAGACCAGAGGAAGAAGAAGTGGGGAAGAAGAAGCTGGAGTTGGACCGAAGGAAGAAGGAGAAGACCAGAGGAAGAAGCGGGGAAGGAGAATCTGACGAAAGACTTGAGGAAGAAGATGACATTTTATTAAAGGACTTGGCAAAATATGGCAATTTTTTGTCACACTACACTACTTTTTGGGTGAATGGGTAGGGGTACAATGTATCCCTACCCATTGTCATAGGGGGGCGGGATCAGTGCCCTTGTTAAAGGGGGTTTCCAGATTCCGATAAGCCCCCCTGTCTGCAGACCCCCACAACCAATAGCCAGGGTTGTGGGTTCGAGGCCCTTGTCCCCATCAACATGAGGACAAGGTGCTTTGGGGGCATGTGGCCTTGTACGGGTTCAGGGGGGTGCTCGCCTGTCCTCCCCTTTCCTGACCTCCAGGCTGCATGCTCAGATAAGGGTCTGGTATGGATTTTGGGGGGAACCTACATCAATTATTTTTTTCGTTTGACGTGGGGTTCCCCTTAAAATCTAGACCAGAACTGAAGGGCCGGTATTGACTCGGGGGGGGGGGGGGCTGCATGCTGTTTTTTTTTATCTATATTGCCGGGAGCTGGCAATACATTACAGCCGCGAGCAAGGTTAAATTATATTTTTCCTTTAGAAATTTCATCATTGCTGCGGCATGTTCTAGACATTGCAGGCAGACTAAGGGGACCCCAGGCACGATATTTAAAGGAATTTTTTTATTTTTAATGCTTCATTAAAATCACTTTTTTTGCATTGATACATGTCCCCCAGGGCAGGACCCAGGTTCCCATTCACTTTTTATGGCAAATAACTTGCATACGAGCCATGAATGAGGACTTGCAGGTTTGAGCCCAATTGACTTAAACTATTCCCGCATATGCCGATTTGACAGGCACGTTTGCCGGCAATAGCGTGATTTCTATTTGCATGTCTACTCAGTTGAAATGACCCCCATAGTTACTGGATTTCAGACTTGTTTAAACTGTCACAAAGTAGCCTTTTGTTGTAATTTAATATCATATTTTCTTAGGTAACCAACATTTTCCTATTCTATATAGTAGAAAAGTAAATGAATTCCAGCATGTACAAGCCCATCCAACTGGCAATGATATTTCATACAAAAATATTATGTATATCCAGTCCATAAGTCATATTGCAGCAGATTGTTTCACCTTTATTATTGCAGTGTATTATATGACACTTTTTAAATACTAACATCAGTCAAGATAAATATACAGGTATTTGCCAACTTATTTTATGTTTGAATGATTACTTGCTTGTTGCACATTTCACCCAAATAATAGCAGCTTCTGAAATTAGAATCAGCTGAAAATTTATAAAAAGAACACTGTTAATCCTTCAGGGAGAAAAAAATGTAAACAAGCCTAGTCTGCATCAAGGTGCTTTGACAACAGCAATCATCTGCATAAACACATGCTAAACAACAAACAGGTGTTCTGTTTCACAAGTAACACCAGAATGATTCTTTTGAGTACGAATTATGCACAAACTGTTACAAGTAGTTTAAACCAGCTGTGATTACTATAATTAGTTGTTCACTTACATGACATGACTTTTTAAAAGATACTTTCCAAAGAATCACACTTACAGTTAAAGTAATCCTAAGTATTGCAGTGGTATGATAAAACATTCATGTGTTGCATGTGTGTATCTAGGGGTTATGGCATTGTATATATTAAAACCAGCTTAAAGTAGTATTACAATATTTTAGTTTAACACATTGAGTGCAACAAAATAAACATTCCCAGCACATATTTATTAAAATTCTCTCATATACCCAGTGACTGGTCTCAGGTGATACACAGAGATGAAATGAAACAAATCCTCTTACTTGTTTTACTTGTTTATCTGCAGTCTTCTCTTCCCTACACTCCTTCAAATGGGCAGAATCGTGTTAAAATACTTCTAGATCTGTGAGGAGCAGAGTGGAGAGGATAGAAAACTCCAGTTACGCTGTACGAGCTAAATGGAGGAAAGGCACACACCCCCCTCCACACAGCAAACAGGAGCGAAGGAAGGATACAAAGCTGTGTTCTGAATAGACACATAAATGTATCTCATGTGTTGGGAAAACTTCTCAGAAGTGACTAATGCTAATAACAGAGGAACAAAGCACCGTTAGATAATGACACACAACCGTTTTTTCCTGACGAGAAAAATGCAATTTTTAAAATTGGTCGTTAAAATCGTGTGTAGGCTCCAGAGCATTTTTTTCTATGAGAAAAATGGGCATTAAAAATTTAGAATGTGCTCTATTTTTTCTCGTCGTTTTTTACGTTGTCGTTTTTCTCATCGTGAAAAACGGTTGTGTGTGCGATTTAACGACGGGAAAAAACACGCATGCTCAGAAGCAAGTTATGAGAAGGAAAATTTGCATAATCAGCAAAAAAATTGTCGTGTGTACGCGGCTTTAGAGATTTGGAGATAAGTAAACACTGCAGATATTTGCTATGTTCAGCTTTCAAGACTGAGGTTTACAACCACTTTAAACCCGTCATTCACACAGAATTTGGCTTTGAAATCACCAGTGGAGGCTGGTGCTCAATATTTTTTGGGGGACAGCAAACAAACCTGCCCCCTTCGTGTGGGAGAAGGACGATGGCGTTCAGTGTCCCCCCAACCACAGGAGACAGACGGCGGTGATCAGTGTCCCCCGTGGGAGACGGATGGCAGCAATCAGTGCCCCCCACCCAAGGGAGATGGACGGCAGCGATCAGTGCCCCAATATTGCTCCTCGCTCCAGCTTGCTGAAGGAAGAGTCGAGCTGTTGCTTCTCCTTCCAAGAGGGCCGTCTTTAATGTTGATTGGGCCTTGGGCAAACATTTTCTTGGGCTCCCCATCCACTCTAAGGCCCCATACACACCATAGAATCCATCCGCAGATAAATCCCAGCAAATGGGTTTCAGCGGATAGATCCTATGGTGTGTACACGCCAGCGGATCTTTTTCCGCGGATAAATCTCCCCTGGGATGGATTTCCAGCAGATGGATATTTGCTGACATGCACAACATATCCATCTGCTGAAGTCCATCCCAACGGATGGATCCGCTGGTCTGTACAGACTCACCGAATCCATCCGTCCGAAGGGATCCCCCGCATGCGTCGCAATGATTCCACGCATGCGTGGAATTCCTTATATGACAGCGTCGCGCCCGTCGCCGCGTCATAATCGCGGCGACGGCGCGACACGTCATCGCCAGAGGATTTTGGCGCGGATTTCAATGCGATGGTGAGTACACTCCATCGCATTAAAATCTGCTGAAATCCTCGAGAGGATTTATCCGCGGAAACGGTCCGCTGGACCATATCCGCGGATAAATCTTCCCGTGTGTATGGGGTCTTAGACATATAACAAATAGCAGTAGGACTCAAAATCAGTTTACTGCAGCAAATCAGGCAGCAATTGCAATTGGTTGCCAGAGGATACAGCATAATATTACCGATCACTGAGTGGTTGTTAGAGGTTACGACACAAAATTTCTGCTTCTTCATTCATTGCTAGAGTTTACTGCACATCACAACTGCTCACTGAGAGACGTACTACAGGAGATGATCAGAGACTGCGGATATAATACAGGAGATGACCAGATACTGCGGATCTAATACAGGAGATGATCCGAGACTGCAGATCTAGAACAGGAGATAACCAGAGACTGCAGATCTAGTACAGGAGATGACCAGAGACTGCAGATCTAATACAGGAAATAACCAGAGACTGCAGCTATAATACAACAGATGACCAGAGACTGCGGGTCTAATACAGGAAATGACCAGAGAGTGCGGATCGAATACAGGATATGACCAGAGACTGCGGATCTAATACAGGAGATGACCAGAGACTGCGGATCTAATACAGGAGATGACCAGAGACTGCGGATCTAATACAGGAGATGACCAGAGACTACTGATCTAGTGCAGGAGATGACCAGACACTGCGGATCTAGTACAGGAGATGACCAGAGACTGCGGATCTAGTGCAGGAGATGATCAGAGACTGTGAAACTAATACAGGAGATGACCAGAGTACAGGAGGTGATCAACTAAGCAACCATTTGAACATTTTACATATCAGCAGTGTACAGCTATATTGTTTATAAACAACAGGGCAGGGTTAGGATAACAGTCAACAAGCAGTCTATGGGGAGAAGGACCTACCTAGCCAGCCAGGCTCTCATTGATTCAGGGACGGGGTCCTCAAAGGTCCAGGGGTCCAGGGGTGGGGCCATCAGGGGTCCTGGTGCGGGGCCTTCAGGGGTCCAGGTGCGGGGCCCTCAGGGGTCTGGAGGCAGGGCTCACAAAGGTCTGGGGGCGGGATTCTCATCGCTCCTACTGGCCGAGGAATACAGCGATGTGTTTTTGCGATCAGCTGGGTTATCATGGGATGCCCCCAATTTGCGGGCACAGGGGACAGCTCCTTTGGCGGGCCCCCCCGACAATGACAGGGTAGCTGCCCCTTTTGTCCTGTGTTGAAGACGGCCATGCCTCCCAGGCCAAAAAGGCGTTGCTTCTCCTTCCAACAAAACAAAAAAAGAGATGGCCAGCAGACAGGCAGCGCTCACAACATAAAAGCTTTTCATGTAAGCTCATATTTGGATTGTCAAAAATAACTATTGTTTGTATGACTATTACAAGGCACATTATAAAATATAAAAATATATAAACGTGTATGCTGTGGTAATAGAACCCCTATGACTCTTTCCTGTGATGACTTGAAGTTCAGGGAAGTGACACTGAGCCCCTGTTCACACCAGTGCGGCTTCAGGTGTGACATGCGATTTACAATTTGCACCTGAAGTCGCATCTAATATCTTTCTATGGCACCATCTTAATAGGCATGATTTCAAAAATTGTTCCTGCGCTATTTTTGCGATTTCATGTGCAACTTGCATTTACATTGGTGCATTAAATTTGCACAGATGTTGGCAAACCACAGATGAAATTGCACTGTCCCGTGGCTTTGAAATCGCACTAAAGTAGTGTGATTTCCAGGACAGGCCTTCCTGATGCTTTCCCCTCTACCCTTCCTTACTGTCACCCATGTACTCTGCTCTGGGGCCTGCCCCTCTTTATCTCCACCCGCTTCTGTGATGGCCCCTGCCGGCAGCTGCCTGGTACAATCCCAACTCTCCATTAGTATGGAGAGTCTTCTCAGTGTTGACAGTTGCTGCCCTGGCTTCAGAACCTAGGCTTCCAAGGAAACAACCTGCTTACATTTACAGCAGTATTTGCCCTTAATGGGATAATCGAGGAATGCATATATGCCGCAAGATGTACACAGAATCACATTTCCACACCTGCCTGGCATCATACCCGCTAATTTAATGGGGATTGCGGATTATACCCTGTCCAAATAAACTAACAACTAGCTTCCTGACACTAATACCCAAAAATACATAGGTACTCAACAATACAATACACAGGTACTCGCAGCACATGTGCACTCACATCACTCGGGCACTCACAGCACACGGGTCTCACCATACACAGGTACTCTCCATACACAGGTACTCAGGCACTTACAATACACAGGTACTCACAATACACAGGTACTCACAATACACAGGTATTTACAATATACAGGTATTCACAATACTCAGGTACTCACAAAACACACAATACTCAGGTGCTCACAATACACAGGTACTTACAATACTCAGGTACTCACAATACACAGGTATACACAATACTCAGGTACTCACAATACACAGGTACTCACAATACACAGGTACTCACAATATACAGGTATTCACAATACTTAGGTACTCACAATCCACAGGTATACACAATACTCAGGTACTCACAATACTCAGGTACTCACAATACGCAGCTACTCACAATACACAGGTACACACAATACACAGGTACACACAATACTCATGTACTCACAATACACAGGTACTTACAATTAGGGATGAGCTTTATGTTCGAGTCGAACATGAGTTCGACACGAACATTGGCTGTTGGCTCGTTCGGCGAACAGCGAACAATTTGGGGTGTTCGCGGCAAATACGAAAGCCACGGAAAACCCTTTAAAAATCTATGGGAGAAATCAAAAGTGTTAATTTTAAAGGTTAATATGCAAGTTATTGTCATAAAAAGTGTTTGGATTCCTGGACCTGCCCCAGGGGACATGTATCAATGCAAAAAAAGTTTTAAAAACTTAAAGTGAAACAATAAAAGTGAAATATTCCTTAAAATTTCGTACCTGGGGGTGTCTAAAGTATGCCTGTAAAGTAGCGCATGTTTCCTATGTTTAGAACTGTCCCGCACAAAATGTCATTTCTGAAGAAAAAAAGTCATTCAAATACAGATAAAAGTGATTAAAAAAAAAACGACAGGGGTCCCCCCCAGTCCATTACCAGGCCCTTTGGGTCTGGTATGAATATTAAGAGGAATCCCTGACATTTTTTTCAATGACTTTTATCTGTATTGCCGGGACCTGACAATTCATTAATAGCGTAGTTTTCAAGAATTAGTAGTAGTAAAACTACTACTGGCTTTTTTTCCTTCAAAATTTACATTCTGTGCACACGACCGTTTTTAATGTCTTAGAAAAAACGTTTTTCTCTACGTGATTCTTGTCAAGCCTGCCTTGCATACACACAGTCGTGAAAAAAAAAATGTATCCATTCAGATGATGCCACCCTTTGGGCTGCTTTTGCTGATTTAGTGTTAGTAAAAGTATGGTGAGAGACGATTTGCGCTTTTCAGTCTTCATGCTTTTCAGTCTGTGACGAATGTGCTATCTCCATTACAAACGCTAGTTTTACCAGAACAAGTGCTTCGGTCTCATAACTTGCTTCTGAGCATGCGCGTTTTTTCCCCGTCGTTAAAGCCTACACACGACCGTTTTTCACGACGTAAAAACGACGAGAAAAATTAGAGCATGTTCTAAATTTTTAATGGACATTTTTTCACGTCGAGAAAAATGCTCTAGAGCCTACACACGGTCGTTTTTAATGACCATTTTAGAAATTGAATTTTTCTCGTCATGAAAAACGGTCATGTGTGCGCGGCTTTACACTAGGGAAACAGCAAACTCTGAAGCCGCTTACACACGTCCATTTTTCATGACGAGAAAAATAGGATTTTATGCTCACCGTAAAATCTCTTTCTCTGAGTTTATGGATGGACACAGCCTTAATCTTGACATAGTGGGAATAGTCTTAGCTAGATTCAGGTAGGCAGGCGTATCGTTGCGGCGGCGTAGTGTATCGTGTTTACACTACGCCGCCGTAAGTTAGCGAGGCAAGTACATGATTCACAAAGTACTTGCCTGCTAAGTTACGGCGGCGTATCATAAATCGGGCAGGCGTAATGGCGCCTAATTCAAATTTAGCTGAGGGGGCGTGTTTTATGGTACTGGGGGGTGACCTTACGTGATTGACGTATTTTACGAACGGCGCATGCGCCGTCCGTGTACATATCCCAGTGTGCATTGCGGCAAAGTACGCCACACGGTCCTATTGGTTTCGACATGGACGTAAATTATGTAAATCCCTATTCACGGACGACTTACACAAACGACGTAAAATTTTCGAATTTCGACGCGGGAACGACGGCTATACTTAACATTACTATTCCAGCTATTTGATGGAATAACTTTAGGCCTGATAATGCGTTACGTAAACAGCGTATCTGTACTGCGTCGGCCGGGCGTACGTTCGTGAATAGGCGTATCTAGTGATTTACATATTCTACGCCGACCGCAATGGAAGCGCCACCTAGCGGTCAGCCTAAAAATTACACTTTAGGATACGACGTATCTGAGCCTAATTTAAGCATATCTGGTTTCCAGAATTAGAATTAGAATTAGAATTCAGACTTAGGCCGGCGTATCTACTGATACGCCAGCCTAAGTCTTTCTGAATCCACCCATCTATCTATCTTTTGGAGTGACTAGGCAGAAGTGTTAACTTCAAAGCAGAACTGCCCCACCCAGGGTGCGGTCCCACTGACTATATCCCCTCAGCCTGCACCAAGCAATTCAGTTCGTAGCAAGCAGTACAAACAAAGAGGGGTGGGTGCTGTGTCCATCCATGAACTCAGAGAAAGAGATTTTACGGTCAGCATAAAATCCTATTTTCTCTTTCGTTCATGGATGGACACAGCCTTAATCTTGACATAGTGGGACGTCCCAAAGCAGTGTCAAAATGAGGGGTGGGAACAGCATAAAAATAAACTTCACCCCAAAATAGAGCTCCTCAAATGAGGAGTTGTAACTCTAAAGAGCCGCCTGCAAAACTTTGCGGCCGAAGAGGCATCCGAAGATGCACTCACATCAACTTGTAAAGTTTAGTGAAAGTGGGACCCGGCGACCAGGTCGCTGCCTTACACACCTGGGAAACAGACACTAGATGTCAGAAAACCCAAGAGGCACCATTGCCCTAGTCGAATGCATCGTGATAGGGAGGTGCCCGATCCTTTATGGCGTAAGCCTGATCAGGATCTGTAGAGTCCACCTCGAAATGGTGGCCGAGGAGACCGCTGGGCCCTTCTTGGGACAAACAAACAGTGAGTCTGAACTCCGGATCTGAGCAGAAACAGACAAGTATATTCTCGGAGCTCAGACAACATCCAAGGGATGCCACGTCGTCTCCTTAGGATTCGACGGATGAGGACACAAGTATGGCAGTACAATGTCTTCCTTGAGATGGAAGGTCGAAATGACTTTAGGAAGAAAAAAGGCTGCGAATGCAGCACCACCTTATCCTTGTGGAAGATCAATTCATGACAAGGCTGCCAGCTCAGAACCCGTCTTAACTGACATAACAGCCACCAAAAGGACCACTTTCTCTGAAAGTGTCAACAAGGGAACTTCCCTATGTTCTCAAACGGTGGTTCTGAGGCACCTAGAGGTCATGGCGTTAAAGCCATTGACTGTAAAGCAGGATGACCTATGGGACCTTGTGACGGCAGGTCCTCTCGTAGTGGTAGACGCCAAGGTGTGTCTGCTATTCAAATCCCCACGGAGGTAGTGGAGGATGGACCGGAGGGGCCACATGCCGAACCCTCTGTACAAATGTTCTCACTAGAGAGTGAGTCGCCAGGGGTCGCTGAAAGAAAACAGCCAGGGCAGATATCTGCCCCTTAATCGTGCTTAAGCAAGCTATTTGGTCCACCCCGCACTGTAAGACCAGCAGGACTCTGGACACTATATAAGTCCAAGGATTCCACTTAATTTCCTCACAAAGCGCTAAGTAAGCTCTCCAAGTGCGATAATAAATCCTCCTAGAGGATAACTTCCTAGCCTTCCTCATGGTAGGAATCACAGAATCCGACAGGCCCCGGTCTCTTAGTACCTGGCTTTCAATAGCCATGCCATTAAGCCAGCGACTGTAAAGCAGGATGCAGTATGGGACCTTGTGACAGCAGGTCCTCTCTCAGCGGTAGACGCCAAGGGACGTCTGCTACTAGCCGCACTAGATCGGCATACCAAGGACACTGAGGCCAATCCGGAGGAATTAGGATCATAGGAATCCCCTCTGCCTCCACTCTGCGAAGCAGAGAGGCAGGAGCTTTAGAGGAGGGAAGGCATAGATTAGCCGGTACTGACTCCACGGCGCCACTAACGCATGGGTCTCTTGACCTGGCCATAAACCTCAATACCTTCCGATTGAGTCGAGACGCCGGGGGATCTACGCCTGGCGTGCCCCATCTTGGGCAAAGGAGCAGAAACACCTCTGGGTGCAGAGACCATTCTCCTTGGTCCAGCATCTGGCGACAGGTAGTCCGCCTGCCAGTTTTCCACACCCAGAATGTATATGGCCGACAGTGCTGGTATGCTCCTGTCTGACCACCTTAGGATGTAAGCGACTTCTGACGCTGCAGCCAAGCTACTTGTGCCTCCTTGATGGTTGACATATGTCACCGCCGTGGCGTTGTTCGACTGGATCCTGACTGGACGTCCTCGTAGCCTCTGAGACCATGTGGAGAGGCACAGCCTGATCGCCCGAAGCTTCAGGACCTTGATCGGCAATGGGAATCCTCTGGAGATCAGCGATCCTGGGTTGACTGAACCCCCCAGACTCCCCCCCAACTGGTAAGGCTGGCGTCCATCGTGATGACTATCCAGTGAAAGGGAAGGAACGACTTCCCGGACAGAAGTGCCGCTGAGGTCAGCCACCAACAAGGGAGGCCCTGACCAAGTGGCTCACCCTGATTAGATAATCCAGGGATGATGGGCGCTTGTCCCATCTGGACAGAATTTCCTTCTGTAGCACTCGCGTAAGAGATTGCGCCTATGGTACCGCAAAAGCGGAGTGACGACCCTTCTGGGATGTCAACTACCGCACCACAGCCCGAAGGGTCTGCAACTTTCCCACAGGGAAGCAAACCTTTGCCTCTGAGGAGTCCAGAATCAATCCCAGATATACTAGGCATTGAGTCGTTACCATTACTGACCTCTGAATGTTCAGTAGCCACCCAAGTGTCTGAGGGTCTGATGTTATAGACACACTCACCTCTAATTCTGAGGCTGAAGCAGCCCTCAGAAGCAGGTCGTCCAAGTAGCCCATGACAGCGATGCCACGTTGTCTTAGTAGGGCGAGAATTGGGGCAAGCACTATGGTGAACACCCTTGGTGCCGATGCCAGGCCAAAGGGGAGAGCCACAAATTAATAGTGGTCTTCCCCGACCGCAAAGCGCAGAAGTCTCTGATGCTTTGTGCATATGGGGACATGTAAATAGGCATCCCTGATGTCCAAGGAGTCCCCCGGATAGAGGGCAGTGACGACAGAGCGAACTGATTCCATCCACAATCTTTTACCTTCATTAACCTCCCTGGCGGTATGATTCTTTCAGAAAAAAGGTGCTGAAAGCGGTACCATTATTTGCAAGGAAATTTGGCGTTTTATACTGTAGGCCTGTAATTTTTAGGAATAACTCACTTAAATCTGACCAAACAAGAGTCTTGTAGGCATCCTGGGTATGAAATTTTTTTAAAAAACAAAATTATAAATTATAATATAAAAAATAATTATAAATAATTATAACAAATAATAATATAATTATAATAAAAATTATTCAATAATGTAATCAACTCAAAATCACTGAAATTTGCAGAATTGTCGCTGTCATTACTTTTATTTTTTTATGACGAATTTCGCCACAAATCGCTATCGCTCAATTCAAATTTATTATCGCTGTTTTCTAGCTGCTCTAAAACCATTTTTGACATAAAGGGACACTTTTGGTTGCTATGGACAATCTACAGTTTGCAGGCAGAAAGAACAGTTTTTATTATATAAAAGTACATGTAGGGCACTGGGCAGACCACTAGGGACAAGGGGGGTGTGTATTTTTTACATACAGTACTGTAATCTATAATATTACAGTATACTGTGTGTATTGTGTTTGTTTACATTTTTGAATTTGGCGCTGTTCTCCGCTCCCGTGCGTCGTAACGTCGCAGGGAACGGAGATCGGCGGCACAGGAGGATGCTGTGTGAATCGAGCGAGGTCCCGCTCGCTCACACAGCGCGGTGGCATCGCTGGATCCAGGGACAAGGTAAGTAAACCCTGTCTGTGGATGCTGCGAGGCAAGCCCAAGTCTGACTCGGGGTTACCGATCGCAGCACAGAAATCTAACCCCGAGTCAGACTCGGGAACACCGCCAGGGGGGTTAAACAATTGAAGGCCCTGAGGTCCAGAATTGGGCGAACGTCCTCTTTCTTTGGTACTATGAACAGATTGGAGTAAAATCCCTGAAACCGATCCTGTACTGAGACAGGAATAACCACCCCGCGTTTCAGGGACCAAGGCTAATTCACAAATTAATTTCAGGCCTTGTACTAGTAGGTCAGCTAGGGCTACCTCGTTTGAGGAAGCCTGATGCTTATTATCCATTGAGCAGCATCTTTGCCCCTTCCGTGCGTGTCTGATATACCAGGGCCCCAACTATGGTTGGGCATACCGTCAACACACTACCGTGTACAGGTTGCGGGTGATCGCCTCAGCCTTCTCGTCCACAGAGTCTTTGAAGACGGGAGCCCCCTCTGCTGGTATGGTGGAGCTTGTTTAATCTGTACACAGGAGGGTCCACTATCGGGGGCGAGGTCCATCTTTTCAAGAAACTCTCTTAAAGAGGGTTTCTGGTCCGCATCTTCAGATACCTCAGGGCCAGGGTAATGAGTGCTAGCTGGACCCGGCAATGCATCTGAGTTGTCCCCAGCAGATGGAGGAGGGAAGGGGCGCTTTCTATCCCCTATTCTCCCACGTGCTGCTTCCACCTTGGCTACGAAGGCATCTAGGATTGCCGCCTAGCGTCCACCGATAAATCGGGTGCAGGGGCATCAATTGCCAGCTCAGATGTCTCAGGGGAAAAAGCGTCTGCTTCTGACACCATGCTGTCCACACATCTGACACAGGGACCCCCAAACAAGTAACCAACCACTCCTGACTGCAGCAGAGATGAGGGGTTGCCCCCAGAGGACTCACCACCCAGGAACCGTAACAGATGGTTTAGCTAGCAGAGCTGCTGCCTGCAGAGTGTATCTGTCCTCTCCAAAGCTGGGATCGAAGGCTGTTTGTGGGGCTGTGATTTTTGTCAGTCGCAGCGTGTATCTGTTCATCGGCCGTTTTTAAAATGGTCTGATCCTTAGTACAATGGCCGCTGATCTGACACTAGAGTCCAACAGGGCAGAAAACCATGGTGCAGCAGAGTAATGCAGTAGTCAGTACAGGGGCGGACTGGCCCAGGTGGAAAAGTGGACATTGCCCCCCGGGCCGCTCACATTATATTTAAAACGTCCGCGGTCCGCAGCGCTGTATTTTTTTTTTTTTCAAAACTCGGCAGCGGCGGCCGCCGATTGGCTGGCTGCGGCCGGCCCGCGCTGCATTGTGGGAGTTGTAGGAACTGAAGCCAGGTCACGTGGTCCGCAGCGCTGTTTTTTTTTTTCAAAACTCGGCAGCGGCGGCCGCCGATTGGCTGGCTGCGGCCGCGCTGCATTGTGGGAGTTGTAGGAACTGAAGCCAGCCAGGTCATGTGGCACGTCAGGGGAGGGTCAGGGCGAGCGCCGTACATCTCTATGAGTGACTCGTGGGCTGGCTGCAGGGACCGAGTCAGAGAGACTGCACACAGCACAGCAGCACTGAACCAAAAGTAAAGTAAAGTAAAGTAAGGTGCCGTCACTGCCGTGTGATGTCTGAGTGAGTCTGACTGTGAATGCAATAATGATGATATGCCAGCCAGTCTTTAGCACTGCCCTTCAGATCTCCATAGAAGCCATCCAGCGGATTCAGCCCCCCCCCCTGCCGCCAGCAGACTCAGCCAGTATTCCCCCCCATCACTGAGGGGGGGGGTGTTTCTACTGAGGGGGGGTTGTACTAAGGGGGGTTTGCACTGGGGGTGATTTCACTAATGGGGGTTTGCACTGGGGGGGGGGGGGGTTTGCACTGGGGGTGATTTCACAAAGGGGGGTTTGCACTGAGGGGGGGGGGGGTTGTACTAAGGGGGTGTTTTCACTGAGGGGGGGGTTTCACTAAAGGGGGGTGTCTGCACTGAAGGGGGTCTGTGTAACATGAAGGGGGTCCAAAGCTGTGGGGGCTGTGTAGTGTAAAGGGGCCCAGAGGTGCAGAGTGCTGTGTAATGTAAAAGGGTCCAGAGGTGCAGGGGGCTATGTGATGTAAAGGGGTCCAGTGATGCAGGGTGCTGTGTAATGTAAAGGGGTCCAGAGGTGCAGGGTGCTGTGTAATGTAAAGGGGCCCGGAGGTGCAGGGTGCTGTGTAGTGTAAAAGGGTCCAGAGGTGCAAGGGGCTATGTGATGTAAAGGGGTCCAGTGATGCAGGGGGTTGTGTAATGTAAAGGGGTCTAGTGATGCAGGGTGCTGTGTAATGTAAAGGGGTCCAGAGGTGCAGGGTGCTGTGTAATATAAAGGGGTGCAGAGGGCTGTGTAGTGTAAAAGGGTCTAGAGGTGCAGAGGGCTGTGTAGTGTAAAAGGGTCCAGAGGTGCAGGGGGCTGTGTAATGCAAAGGGGTCCAGTGGTGCAGGGGGCTGTGTGATGTAAAGGGGCCCAGAGGTGCAGAGTGCTGTGTAATGTAAAGGGGTGCAGGGTGCTGTGTAATGTAAAGGGGTCCAGAGGTGCAGGGTGCTGTGTAATGTAAAGGGGTCCAGAGGTGCAGGGGGCTGTGTAATGTAAAGGGGACCAGAGGTGCAGGGGGCTATGTGATGTAAAGGGGTCCAGTGATGCAGGGTGCTGTGTAATGTAAAGGGGTCCAGAGGTGCAGGGTGCTGTGTAATGTAAAGGGGCCCAGAGGTGCAGAGTGCTGTGTAATATAAAGGGGTGCAGAGGGCTGTGTAGTGTAAAAGGGTCCAGAGGTGCAGGGGGCTATGTAATGCAAAGGGGTCCAGTGGTGCAGGGGGCTGTGTGATGTAAAGGGGCCCAGAGGTGCAGAGTGCTGTGTAATGTAAAGGGGTGCAGGGTGCTGTGTAATGTAAAGGGGTCCAGAGGTGCAGGGGGCTGTGTAATGTAAAGGGGACCAGAGGTGCAGGGGGCTATGTGATGTAAAGGGGTCCAGTGATGCAGGGTGCTGTGTAATGTAAAGGGGTCCAGAGGTGCAGGGTGCTGTGTAATGTAAAGGGGCCCAGAGGTGCAGGGTGCTGTGTAGTGTAAAAGGGTCCAGAGGTGCAAGGGGCTATGTGATGTAAAGGGGTCCAGTGATGCAGGGGGTTGTGTAATGTAAAGGGGTCTAGTGATGCAGGGTGCTGTGTAATGTAAAGGGGTCCAGAGGTGCAGGGTGCTGTGTAATATAAAGGGGTGCAGAGGGCTGTGTAGTGTAAAAGGGTCTAGAGGTGCAGAGGGCTGTGTAATGTAAAAGGGTCCAGAGGTGCAGGGGGCTATGTGATGTAAAGGGGTTCAGTGATGCAGGGTGCTGTGTAATGTAAAGGGGTCCAGAGGTGCAGGGTGCTGTGTAATGTAAAGGGGCCCAGAGGTGCAGGGTGCTGTGTAGTGTAAAAGGGTCCAGAGGTGCAAGGGGCTATGTGATGTAAAGGGGTCCAGTGATGCAGGGGGTTGTGTAATGTAAAGGGGTCTAGTGATGCAGGGTGCTGTGTAATGTAAAGGGGTCCAGAGGTGCAGGGTGCTGTGTAATATAAAGGGGTGCAGAGGGCTGTGTAGTGTAAAAGGGTCCAGAGGTGCAGGGGGCTATGTAATGCAAAGGGGTCCAGTGGTGCAGGGGGCTGTGTGATGTAAAGGGGCCCAGAGGTGCAGAGTGCTGTGTAATGTAAAGGGGTGCAGGGTGCTGTGTAATGTAAAGGGGTCCAGAGGTGCAGGGTGCTGTGTAATGTAAAGGGGACCAGAGGTGCAGGGGGCTATGTGATGTAAAGGGGTCCAGTGATGCAGGGTGCTGTGTAATGTAAAGGGGTCCAGAGGTGCAGGGTGCTGTGTAATGTAAAGGGGCCCAGAGGTGCAGGGTGCTGTGTAGTGTAAAAGGGTCCAGAGGTGCAAGGGGCTATGTGATGTAAAGGGGTCCAGTGATGCAGGGGGTTGTGTAATGTAAAGGGGTCTAGTGATGCAGGGTGCTGTGTAATGTAAAGGGGTCCAGAGGTGCAGGGTGCTGTGTAATATAAAGGGGTGCAGAGGGCTGTGTAGTGTAAAAGGGTCTAGAGGTGCAGAGGGCTGTGTAGTGTAAAAGGGTCCAGAGGTGCAGGGGGCTATGTAATGCAAAGGGGTCCAGTGGTGCAGGTGGCTGTGTGATGTAAAGGGGCCCAGAGGTGCAGAGTGCTGTGTAATGTAAAGGGGTGCAGGGTGCTGTGTAATGTAAAGGGGTCCAGAGGTGCAGGGCGCTGTGTAATGTAAAGGGGTCCAGAGGTGCAGGGGGCTGTGTAATGTAAAGGGGACCAGAGGTGCAGGGTGCTGTGTAGTGTAAAAGGGTCCAGAGGTGCAAGGGGCTATGTGATGTAAAGGGGTCCAGTGATGCAGGGGGTTGTGTAATGTAAAGGGGTCTAGTGATGCAGGGTGCTGTGTAATGTAAAGGGGTCCAGAGGTGCAGGGTGCTGTGTAATATAAAGGGGTGCAGAGGGCTGTGTAGTGTAAAAGGGTCTAGAGGTGCAGAGGGCTGTGTAGTGTAAAAGGGTCCAGAGGTGCAGGGGGCTGTGTAATGCAAAGGGGTCCAGTGGTGCAGGGGGCTGTGTGATGTAAAGGGGCCCAGAGGTGCAGAGTGCTGTGTAATGTAAAGGGGTGCAGGGTGCTGTGTAATGTAAAGGGGTCCAGAGGTGCAGGGTGCTGTGTAATGTAAAGGGGTCCAGAGGTGCAGGGGGCTGTGTAATGTAAAGGGGACAAGAGGTGCAGGGGGCTATGTGATGTAAAGGGGTCCAGTGATGCAGGGTGCTGTGTAATGTAAAGGGGTCCAGAGGTGCAGGGTGCTGTGTAATGTAAAGGGGCCCAGAGGTGCAGGGTGCTGTGAAGTGTAAAAGGGTCCAGAGGTGCAAGGGGCTATGTGATGTAAAGGGGTCCATTGATGCAGGGGGTTGTGTAATGTAAAGGGGTCTAGTGATGCAGGGTGCTGTGTAATGTAAAGGGGTCCAGAGGTGCAGGGTGCTGTGTAATATAAAGGGGTGCAGAGGGCTGTGTAGTGTAAAAGGGTCTAGAGGTGCAGAGGGCTGTGTAATGTAAAAGGGTCCAGAGGTGCAGGGGGCTATGTGATGTAAAGGGGTCCAGTGATGCAGGGTGCTGTGTAATGTAAAGGGGTCCAGAGGTGCAGGGTGCTGTGTAATGTAAAGGGGCCCAGAGGTGCAGGGTGCTGTGTAGTGTAAAAGGGTCCAGAGGTGCAAGGGGCTATGTGATGTAAAGGGGTCCAGTGATGCAGGGGGTTGTGTAATGTAAAGGGGTCTAGTGATGCAGGGTGCTGTGTAATGTAAAGGGGTCCAGAGGTGCAGGGTGCTGTGTAATATAAAGGGGTGCAGAGGGCTGTGTAGTGTAAAAGGGTCCAGAGGTGCAGGGGGCTATGTAATGCAAAGGGGTCCAGTGGTGCAGGGGGCTGTGTGATGTAAAGGGGCCCAGAGGTGCAGAGTGCTGTGTAATGTAAAGGGGTGCAGGGTGCTGTGTAATGTAAAGGGGTCCAGAGGTGCAGGGGGATGTGTAATGTAAAGGGGACCAGAGGTGCAGGGGGCTATGTGATGTAAAGGGGTCCAGTGATGCAGGGTGCTGTGTAATGTAAAGGGGTCCAGAGGTGCAGGGTGCTGTGTAATGTAAAGGGGCCCAGAGGTGCAGGGTGCTGTGTAGTGTAAAAGGGTCCAGAGGTGCAAGGGGCTATGTGATGTAAAGGGGTCCAGTGATGCAGGGGGTTGTGTAATGTAAAGGGGTCTAGTGATGCAGGGTGCTGTGTAATGTAAAGGGGTCCAGAGGTGCAGGGTGCTGTGTAATATAAAGGGGTGCAGAGGGCTGTGTAGTGTAAAAGGGTCTAGAGGTGCAGAGGGCTGTGTAATGTAAAAGGGTCCAGAGGTGCAGGGGGCTATGTAATGTAAAGGGGTCCAGAGGTGCAGGGTGCTGTGTAATGTAAAGGGGACCAGAGGTGCAGGGTGCTGTGTAATGTAAAAGGGTCCAGAGGTGCAGGGGGCTATGTGATGTAAAGGGGTCCAGTGGTGCAGGGTGCTGTGTAATGTAAATGGGGTCCAGAGGTGCGGGGTACTGTGTAATTTAAAGGGGTCCAGAGGTGCAGGGTGCTGTGTAATGTAAAGGGGTCCAGAGGGCTGTGTAGTGTAAAGGGGTCCAGAGGTGCAGGGGGCTATGTGATGTAAAGGGGTCCAGAGGTGCAGGGTGCTGTGTAATGTAAAGGTGTCCAGATGGCTGTGTAGTGTAAAGGGGTCCAGAGGTGCAGGGGGCTATGTGATGTAAAAGGGTGCAGGGGGCTATGTGATGTAAAAGGGTCCAGTGGTGCAGGGGGCCACTTGACTGGACTTGCCCCCCAGGCCTAAGGCTGCCAGCCCTCCCCTCAGTACACCTCAGCATAAATCGCCCAAAAAAGTGGCTTACAAGAAGATAGCCGCCAGTGAGAAGGAATACAGCATGGACACCAACCTGGGCGTCGACAGCATGGAGCAAGACACACAGGAAAGCAGAATCTCCTATGCGGCTTTATACATTGTGCAAGTAAAGAAATACAGCATGGATACACCAAACATGGCCGCCGACAGCATGGAGCAAGACACACAGAAAAACAGAATCTCTTAAGCGGCTTTATACATCGTGCAAGTAAAGAAATACAGCATGGATACACAAAACATGGCCGCCGACAGCATGGAGCAGGACATGCAGCTTATACACTGATTTAGTGACTTATGGTTCCCAAGTGAAGCTCCTCAGAGGAAACCCATGCCCAGCAGCTAGCTCAGAGAGCCTAGGAGGAGGAGGGGAGAAGGGGGATAAGGCCCTTTACTCACCTCTCCAAGGATGCCCAGCTCTGTCTTCTTGCTAAAGCAAGGTAGTAGCTACTTACCCTTCCTGTGGGTTTATGCTGGAAGCATCCTGGACAGTGCATCTTCCGCATGGTAACGGAGATGACTATCGGCCAGACTACTGCGACTCTGCCCTGTATGTATGTAGTCAGTGGGACCGCACCCTGGGTGGGCCGGTTTTGCTTTGAAGTTAACACTACTGCCTAGTCACTCCTAAAGATAGATAGACTATTCCCACTATGTCAAGATTAAGGCTTATGTCCATCCATGAACGAAAGAGAAAATGACATTTTTTAAATTGATCATTAAAAACGACCGTGTGTAGTCTCCAGAGCATTTTTCTCGACATGAAAAATGGGCATTAAAAATTTAGAACATGCTCTAATTTTTCTTGTCGTTTTTCACATCGTCGATTTTCAAGCCGTGAAAAACGGTCGTGTGTAAGGTTTTAACGACGGGAAAAAACGCACATGCTCAGAAATTTTCCTTATGATATTGCCCTGTTTTCTCCACATGTTTAGGTCTTCCTGTATTATAGCATTTACTGTTATGAGATGGGCTGCTCTTCCAGCTGGTAGGGGAAGCAGTTACATCAGGGCTTCAACGTTTTAGGCAAGTTTAGTTGCTTAAAGCGGAGTTCTATCCAAAACATAAACATACGCTTTATGTATCCCCAGGCGTGTACTGAAAAAAAGCGTTGTTTTTCAGAAGACATAAAACAACGTTTTCCCCACACATGGTCATTTTAAATGACGTTTTTAAAAATTACGTTTTTTTTCATCACAAAAAACGACCGTGTGTACGCGGCATGAGGCTATCTGTTTCCTCCAGCCTGCAGTGGGATATAGGCAGCCGGCAGACTTTCCTTCCTCTCTCCCTATCACTTGTCACTTATTACATGACTGGAGAGAGGAAGAAGAGAAGCTGCCTTCAGAACTGTGAGTACACGTGGCAGGGGGGAGGCTGGTGATGGGGACACTCTGCCGTAAGGAGGCTGGTGATGGGGACACTCTGATGTAAGGAGGAAGCTGGTGATGAGGACAATCTAATGTAAGGAGGCTGGTGATGGGGACACTCTGATGTCAGGGGCTGGTGATGGGGACACTCTGATGTAAGGAGGCTGGTGATGAGGACACTCTGATGTAAGGGACTGGTGATGGGGACACTCTGATGTAAAGAAGCTGGTGATGAGGACGCTCTGATGTAAGGATGCTGGTGATGGGGACACTATGATGTAAAGGGCTGGTGATGGAGACACTCTGATGTAAGGAGGCTGGTGATGAGGACAATCTGATGTAAGGAGGCTGGTGATGGGGACACTCTGATGTCAGGGGCTGGTGATGGGGACACTCTGATGTAAGGGGCTGGTGATGGGGACACTCTGATGTAACGAGGCTGGTGATGGGGACACCCTGATTTAAAGAGGCTGGTGATGGGGGACACTCTGATGTAAGGGGATGGTGATGGGGACACTATGATGTAATGAGGCTGGTGATGGGGACACTCTGATGTAAGGAAGCTGGTGATGGGGACACTTTGATGTAAGGAGGCTGGTGATGAGGACACTTTGATGTAAGGAGGCTGGTGATGAGGACACTCTGATGTAAGGAGGCTGGTGATGGGGACACTCTGATGTAAGGTGGCCGGTGATGGGACACTCTGATGCAAGGAGGCTGGTGATGGGGACACTTTGATGTAAGGGGATGGTGATGGGGACACTCTGATGTAAGGAAGCTGGTGATGGGGACACTCTGATGTAAGGAGGCTGGTGATGAGGACACTCTGATGTCAGGGTCTTGTGATGGGGACACTCTGATGTAAGGAGGCTGGTGATGGGGACACTCTAATGTAAGGAGGCTAGTGATGGGGACACTCTGATGTAAGGGGCTGGTGATGGGGACACTCTGATGTAACGAGGCTGGTGATGGGGACACCCTGATTTAAAGAGGCTGGTGATGGGGACACTCTGATGTAAGGGGATGGTGATGGGGACACTATGATGTAATGAGGCTGGTGATGGGGACACTCTGATGTAAGGAAGCTGGTGATGGGGACACTTTGATGTAAGGAGGCTGGTGATGAGGACACTTTGATGTAAGGAGGCTGGTGATGAGGACACTCTGATGTAAGGAGGCTGGTGATGGGGACACTCTGATGTAAGGTGGCCGGTGATGGGACACTCTGATGCAAGGAGGCTGGTGATGGGGACACTTTGATGTAAGGGGATGGTGATGGGGACACTCTGATGTAAGGAAGCTGGTGATGGGGACACTCTGATGTAAGGAGGCTGGTGATGAGGACACTCTGATGTCAGGGTCTTGTGATGGGGACACACTGATGTAAGGAGGCTGGTGATGGGGACACTCTAATGTAAGGAGGCTAGTGATGGGGACACTCTGATGTAAGGGGCTGGTGATGTGGACACTCTGATGTAAGGAGGCTGGTGATGAGGACACTCTGCTGTAAGAAGGCTGGTGATGGGGACACTCTGCTGTAAGGAGGCTGGTGATGAGGACACTCTGATGTAAGGAGGCTGGTGCTGGGGACACTCTAATGTAAGGAGGCTGGTGATGAGGACACTCTGATGTAAGGAGGCTGGTGATGAGGACACTCTGATGTAAGGAGGCTGGTGATGGGGACACTCTGATGTAAGGAAGCTGGTGATGAGGACACTCTGATGTAAGAAGGCTGGTGATGGGGACACTCTGATGTAAGGAGGCTGGTGCTGGGGATACTCTGATGTAAGGGGCTGCTGATGGGGACACTCTAAGGGGGCTGCTGATGGGGACACTCAAAATTTAAGTGGGCCAGTCTGGATGAAATCCAGGGCCAAATTTTTGTCCCAGTCCAGCCCTGTGTACCCCTCACCCCCTGACATGCCACAATTGGCATATCATTTTTTGGGGGGTAGCGGGTACCTAGTTTTGATAGGTACCCGGCTCCCACTTCCTGGTCTGGTCGCCTGGCCGCCTAGGCGACTCCTCCTCTCCCTCTAGGCGACCCCTCCCTCCCTACAATCTTCTGTGACACGCCCCAGGTCCCAGAAGATTGCCTGGCCACTGACAGAGCGCAGCACGACTCTCGCATTCAGCGCAGCCAGGTGCCCACACTTACAAATTCAGTGCCGCGGAGAGGTGGGGGAGAGGAGCGAGGCATCGGGTGGCCACATCGCTGGACCGTGGGACAGGTAAGTGTGTATTAAAATTTAGCAGCTACACCTTTTGTAGCTGCTAACTTTAAAGAAAAAACTTAACAGCCAGTGGAACTCTAATTTGAATGACCTTCCTTTTTAAAGAATCATTGCCACTCCCTCTAACTACTGTAAATCAACCCCAATGCATCGATCCCATTAATTGTTTTAATTGTTTATTTATTTAAATCTATGGGTAGAAAGAATTAAAATGTAAAATACTACTTGAATTCACAAGCATGCTAATGGTTGTATATTGAATACATTTCAATTTTCCTATAACAAAAACAGCACATTTACATCTCAAGTCTATTGCAGGTCAGCTATTATGACATGTTCTATAATAACACATTTGAAAACAGACATTTATAAACCAAATCAAAGCCTTAAGCAAATTTCTATTTTATCTTTTTTTTTTGTTTGCTCTTCAATCTCTTGAGTTTATAGCATCTGTTGTGAATGTTCCCCTGTTCTCCACTTACTCTTATGTTGTGAAAAACATGCCTATGTTTTTTTTTTTCCCCGCACATTTCTGTTATCAAAATTACGATCTTTGAAAATGTTATTATATTAAATTATACCTGAAAAAATATCCAGTTCCTTGCTTGGGAAGTCTTAAATATACAAACGAGTTTCTTATTTTATTCACATTTTAATCTTATATATTTTAACCACTTCAGCCCCGGAAGGATTTACCACCTTCCTGACCAAGCCCTTTTTTGCGATTCAGCACTGCGTTGCTTTAACTGATAATTGCGTGGTCGTGCAATGCTGTACCCAAACAAATCTGAAGTCCTTTTTTCTCTTTCGTTCATGGATGGACACAGCCTTAATCTTGACATAGTGGGATATAGACTATCTTTAGGAGTGACTAGGCAGAAAGTGTTAACAACTTCAAAGCTGAACCGCCCCGCCCAGGGTGCGGTCCCACTGACTATATCCTCTCAGCCTGCACCAAGCAGTTCAGTTTTTTTCTGCCTAGTCTTGGAGAAGACATGGCTCCCTTCAGGCCCAAGGCTTGGAGGCTTTTAGTTTGGATTCATTTTTTGGATTTTTTATTATTATGGCTCCCCCCTTTGGCCGGGCATCGGCACCAAAGGGGTTAACCTAGGTGCTTGCCCCAATTTTCACCCTAATAAGACAACGTGGCTTCGCTATCGTGGGCTACTTGGACGACCTGCTTCTGAGGGCCGCCTCAGTCTCAGAATTAGAGGTGAGCGTGTCTATAACATGTCAGACCCTCAGACACTTTTTTTTTTAAATCAAAAGCAAGTTTATTGACAGAAAATAAATTACAATCACATATACAAACAGTACAATGGCATTTGCAGCATAAGGGGAAGCTAAAAAGGTACAGGCACAAATAAAATAACATAAGATTGACATTCTGACTAGGTGTACATACACAGTAGTGAAATGCTTCATGATGTTACAGGTAAGAGACCAGAATGACAAGAAACATTGTGTAATACTCTGCTGCCCGCCAACCAATGGATAATGTAAGTATGAATTCGACTGTATTCCCTATTACTCCTAGTCGACAAGTAATCAACAGATATGCCAATAAATCCAAAACAGAAACAATACAAAAACAAAGAAAAATATAACAGCTGTATCCCACCAGTAAGAAGTAGGATCCCAACCATCAAACATAGCAGCAGAAGAGGACCAACCACCACAACACCCCCCACCTACTACCTCCAGCAACAATCATAGTACATTACCCGCCCTGCACGCTCTCATAGGGAACATATCACATCTGCAGTAGCCTGTCTCTTACTAACTGTACAGGACCTAATCCCGGAGTGTCTAACCATGGTTGCCACATTGAATAAAATTTCTTCAGAACATTACGGTGTTAGTATGTAAGCTTCTCACGTATTAACAGACTATTGACCTGAGTCACCCATTGTCCGCCCGTCGGTACTCTCGGAGTAATCCAGAGCCTCGCAATTGCCTTGCGGGCAACATAGAGTAAATGTAGAATAGCAACATGACCATTCGGTGATAGTGAGGGTAACTCCAAGGTATCAACACACAACCGTATCCTGCAGGCCTGGTAACTGGAACACTTGTGAGATAGTGTTGAGGACATATTGCCAATACCTGAAAAGTTTTGGGCACTTCCACATCATATGCAAGAGATCCCCAGTGTGAGCATTACATTTTGGGCATAGCGGTGAATCTCTAAGTTCCCATTTTTTAAGGCGGCCAGGGTTCTATACACTCTATGTAGAAGATAGAGATGAGACAGCCTCTGTGGACACTGACACTAGAGGAGCAGAAGTCAGACATAGCTCCCAAGTGTCCCCATCTATGGGCCCCAGGTGACGTTCCCATCCTCTCCTACAGAAGAGCTTACTTGCATCATGAAACATCAGAAACACAGTATATCACAGGTGCACAGGTGGTGTGGCAGGCGTAGTGCTGTTGAAATACTCAGTCACCTATAGAGTGCTGACTGCCCCCATAGGAAAAATATTTCAGGAACCTGTCCCTGACTATGTACTTGACAGAAACACAGTATATCACAGGTGCACAGGTGGTGTGGCAGGTGTACTGCTGTTGAAATACTCAGTCACCTATAGAGTGCTGACTGCCCCTATAGGAAAAATATTTCAGGAACCTCTCCCTGACTATGTACTTGACAGAAACACAGTATATCACAGGTGCACAGGTGGTGTGGCAGGTGTAGTACTGTTGAAATACTCAGTCACCTATAGAGTGCTGACTGCTCCTATAGGAAAAATATTTCAGGAACCTCTCCCTGACTATGTACTTGACAGAAACACAGTATATCACAGGTGCACAGGTGGTGTGGCAGGTGTAGTGCTGTTGAAATACTCAGTCACCTATAGAGTGCTGACTGCCCCTATAGGAAAAATATTTCAGGAACCTGTCCCTGACTATGTACTTGACAGAAACACAGTATATCACAGGTGCACAGGTGGTGTGGCAGGTGTAGTGCTGTTGAAATACTCAGTCACCTATAGAGTGCTGACTGCCCCTATAGGAAAAATATTTCAGGAACAAGTCCCTGACTAGGTACTTGACAGAAACACAGTATATCACAGGTGCACAGGTGGTGTGGCAGGTGTAGTGCTGTTGAAATACTCAGTCACCTATAGAGTGCTGACTGCCCCTATAGGAAAAATATTTCAGGAACCTCTCCCTGACTATGTACTTGACAGAAACACAGTATATCACAGGTGCACAGGTGGTGTGGCAGGTGTAGTACTGTTGAAATACTCAGTCACCTATAGAGTGCTGACTGCTCCTATAGGAAAAATATTTCAGGAACCTCTCCCTGACTATGTACTTGACAGAAACACAGTATATCACAGGTGCA
This sequence comes from Rana temporaria, assembly GCF_905171775.1. Classification (NCBI taxonomy): domain Eukaryota; kingdom Metazoa; phylum Chordata; class Amphibia; order Anura; family Ranidae; genus Rana; species Rana temporaria. The sequence continues at coordinate 320,300,426 of NC_053492.1, forward strand.
CAGGTGGTGTGGCAGGTGTAGTGCTGTTGAAATACTCAGTCACCTATAGAGTGCTGACTGCCCCTATAGGAAAAATATTTCAGGAACCTCTCCCTGACTATGTACTTGACAGAAACACAGTATATCACAGGTGCACAGGTGGTGTGGCAGGTGTAGTGCTGTTGAAATACTCAGTCACCTATAGAGTGCTGACTGCCCCTATAGGAAAAATATTTCAGGAACCTGTCCCTGACTATGTACTTGACAGAAACACAGTATATCACAGGTGCACAGGTGGTGTGGCAGGTGTACTGCTGTTGAAATACTCAGTCACCTATAGAGTGCTGACTGCCCCTATAGGAAAAATATTTCAGGAACATCTCCCTGACTATGTACTTGACAGAAACACAGTATATCACAGGTGCACAGGTGGTGTGGCAGGTGTAGTACTGTTGAAATACTCAGTCACCTATAGAGTGCTGACTGCTCCTATAGGAAAAATATTTCAGGAACCTCTCCCTGACTATGTACTTGACAGAAACACAGTATATCACAGGTGCACAGGTGGTGTGGCAGGTGTAGTGCTGTTGAAATACTCAGTCACCTATAGAGTGCTGACTGCCCCTATAGGAAAAATATTTCAGGAACCTCTCCCTGACTATGTACTTGACAGAAACACAGTATATCACAGGTGCACAGGTGCTGTGGCAGGTGTAGTGCTGTTGAAATACTCAGTCACCTATAGAGTGCTGACTGCCCCTATAGGAAAAATATTTCAGGAACCTGTCCCTGACTATGTACTTGACAGAAACACAGTATATCACAGGTGCACAGGTGGTGTGGCAGGTGTACTGCTGTTGAAATACTCAGTCACCTATAGAGTGCTGACTGCCCCTATAGGAAAAATATTTCAGGAACCTGTCCCTGACTATGTACTTGACAGAAACACAGTATATCACAGGTGCACAGGTGGTGTGGCAGGTGTACTGCTGTTGAAATACTCAGTCACCTATAGAGTGCTGACTGCCCCTATAGGAAAAATATTTCAGGAACCTGTCCCTGACTATGTACTTGACAGAAACACAGTATATCACAGGTGCACAGGTGGTGTGGCAGGTGTAGTGCTGTTGAAATACTCAGTCACCTATAGAGTGCTGACTGCCCCTATAGGAAAAATATTTCAGGAACCTCTCCCTGACTATGTACTTGACAGAAACACAGTATATCACAGGTGCACAGGTGGTGTGGCAGGTGTAGTGCTGTTGAAATACTCAGTCACCTATAGAGTGCTGACTGCCCCTATAGGAAAAATATTTCAGGAACCTGTCCCTGACTATGTACTTGACAGAAACACAGTATATCACAGGTGAACAGGTGGTGTGGCAGGTGTAGTGCTGTTGAAATACTCAGTCACCTATAGAGTGCTGACTGCCCCTATAGGAAAAATATTTCAGGAACCTGTCCCTGACTAGGTACTTGACAGAAACACAGTATATCACAGGTGCACAGGTGGTGTGGCAGGTGTAGTGCTGTTGAAATACTCAGTCACCTATAGAGTGCTGACTGCCCCTATAGGAAAAATATTTCAGGAACCTGTCCCTGATTATGTACTTGACAGAAACACAGTATATCACAGGTGCACAGGTGGTGTGGCAGGTGTAGTGCTGTTGAAATACTCAGTCACCTATAGAGTGCTGACTGCCCCATAGGAAAAATATTTCAGGAACCTCTCCCTGACTATGTACTTGACAAAAACACAGTATATCACAGGTGCACAGGTGGTGTGGCAGGTGTAGTGCTGTTGAAATACTCAGTCACCTATAGAGTGCTGACTGCCCCTATAGGAAAAATATTTCAGGAACCTCTCCCTGACTATGTACTTGACAGAAACACAGTATATCACAGGTGCACAGGTGCTGTGGCAGGTGTAGTGCTGTTGAAATACTCAGTCACCTATAGAGTGCTGACTGCCCCTATAGGAAAAATATTTCAGGAACCTGTCCCTGACTATGTACTTGACAGAAACACAGTATATCACAGGTGCACAGGTGGTGTGGCAGGTGTAGTGCTGTTGAAATACTCAGTCACCTATAGAGTGCTGACTGCCCCTATAGGAAAAATATTTCAGGAACCTGTCCCTGACTAGGTACTTGACAGAAACACAGTATATCACAGGTGCACAGGTGGTGTGGCAGGTGTAGTGCTGTTGAAATACTCAGTCACCTATAGAGTGCTGACTGCCCCTATAGGAAAAATATTTCAGGAACCTGTCCCTGACTATGTACTTGACAGAAACACAGTATATCACAGGTGCACAGGTGGTGTGGCAGGTGTAGTGCTGTTGAAATACTCAGTCACCTATAGAGTGCTGACTGCCCCTATAGGAAAAAATATTTCAGGAACCTGTCCCTGACTATGTACTTGACAGAAACACAGTATATCACAGGTGCACAGGTGGTGTGGCAGGTGTAGTGCTGTTGAAATACTCAGTCACCTATAGAGTGCTGACTGCCCCTATAGGAAAAATATTTCAGGAACCTGTCCCTGACTATGTACTTGACAGAAACACAGTATATCACAGGTGCACAGGTGGTGTGGCAGGTGTAGTGCTGTTGAAATACTCAGTCACCTATAGAGTGCTGACTGCCCCTATAGGAAAAATATTTCAGGAACCCCTCCCTGACTATGTACTTGACAGAAACACAGTATATCACAGGTGCACAGGTGGTGTGGCAGGTGTAGTGCTGTTGAAATACTCAGTCACCTATAGAGTGCTGACTGCCCCTATAGGAAAAATATTTCAGGAACCTCTCCCTGACTATGTACTTGACAGAAACACAGTATATCACAGGTGCACATGTGGTGTGGCAGGTGTAGTGCTGTTGAAATACTCAGTCACCTATAGAGTGCTGACTGCCCCTATAGGAAAAATATTTCAGGAACCTGTCCCTGACTATGTACTTGACAGAAACACAGTATATCACAGGTGCACAGGTGGTGTGGCAGGTGTAGTGCTGTTGAAATACTCAGTCACCTATAGAGTGCTGACTGCCCCTATAGGAAAAATATTTCAGGAACCTGTCCCTGACTATGTACTTGACAGAAACACAGTATATCACAGGTGCACAGGTGGTGTGGCAGGTGTAGTGCTGTTGAAATACTCAGTCACCTATAGAGTGCTGACTGCCCCTATAGGAAAAATATTTCAGGAACCTGTCCCTGACTATGTACTTGACAGAAACACAGTATATCACAGGTGCACAGGTGGTGTGGCAGGTGTAGTGCTGTTGAAATACTCAGTCACCTATAGAGTGCTGACTGCCCATATAGGAAAAATATTTCAGGAACCTCTCCCTGACTATGTACTTGACAGAAACACATTATATCACAGGTGCACATGTGGTGTGGCAGGTGTAGTGCTGTTGAAATACTCAGTCACCTATAGAGTGCTGACTGCCCCTATAGGAAAAATATTTCAGGAACCTCTCCCTGACTATGTACTTGACAGAAACACAGTATATCACAGGTGCACAGGTGGTGTGGCAGGTGTAGTGCTGTTGAAATACTCAGTCACCTATAGAGTGCTGACTGCCCCTATAGGAAAAATATTTCAGGAACCTGTCCCTGACTATGTACTTGACAGAAACACAGTATATCACAGGTGCACAGGTGGTGTGGCAGGTGTAGTGCTGTTGAAATACTCAGTCACCTATAGAGTGCTGACTGCCCCTATAGGAAAAATATTTCAGGAACCTGTCCCTGACTATGTACTTGACAGAAACACAGTATATCACAGGTGCACAGGTGGTGTGGCAGGTGTAGTGCTGTTGAAATACTCAGTCACCTATAGAGTGCTGACTGCCCCTATAGGAAAAATATTTCAGGAACCCCTCCCTGACTATGTACTTGACAGAAACACAGTATATCACAGGTGCACAGGTGGTGTGGCAGGTGTAGTGCTGTTGAAATACTCAGTCACCTATAGAGTGCTGACTGCCCCTATAGGAAAAATATTTCAGGAACCTCTCCCTGACTATGTACTTGACAGAAACACAGTATATCACAGGTGCACATGTGGTGTGGCAGGTGTAGTGCTGTTGAAATACTCAGTCACCTATAGAGTGCTGACTGCCCCTATAGGAAAAATATTTCAGGAACCTCTCCCTGACTATGTACTTGACAGAAACACAGTATATCACAGGTGCACAGGTGGTGTGGCAGGTGTAGTGCTGTTGAAATACTCAGTCACCTATAGAGTGCTGACTGCCCCTATAGGAAAAATATTTCAGGAACCTGTCCCTGACTATGTACTTGACAGAAACACAGTATATCACAGGTGCACAGGTGGTGTGGCAGGTGTAGTGCTGTTGAAATACTCAGTCACCTATAGAGTGCTGACTGCCCTTATAGGAAAAATATTTCAGGAACCTGTCCCTGACTATGTACTTGACAGAAACACAGTATATCACAGGTGCACAGGTGGTGTGGCAGGTGTAGTGCTGTTGAAATACTCAGTCACCTATAGAGTGCTGACTGCCCCTATAGGAAAAATATTTCAGGAACCCCTCCCTGACTATGTACTTGACAGAAACACAGTATATCACAGGTGCACAGGTGGTGTGGCCGGTGTACTGCTGTTGAAATATTCAGTCACCTATAGAGTGCTGACTGCCCCTATAGGAAAAATATTTCAGGAACCTGTCCCTGACTATGTAATTGACAGAAACACAGTATATCACAGGTGCACAGGTGGTGTGGCAGGTGTAGTGCTGTTGAAATACTTAGTCACCTATAGAGTGCTGACTGCCCCTATAGGAAAAATATTTCAGGAACCTCTCCCTGACTATGTACTTGACAGAAACACAGTATATCACAGGTGCACAGGTGGTGTGGCAGGTGTAGTGCTGTTGAAATACTCAGTCACCTATAGAGTGCTGACTGCCCCTATAGGAAAAATATTTCAGGAACCTGTCCCTGACTATGTACTTGACAAAAACACAGTATATCACAGGTGCACAGGTGGCAGGTGCAGTGCTGTTGAAATATTCAGAGTCACCTATAGATTGCAAACTGCCCCTATAGCTGAACACAATTCCTAAACTATATGAAGCACAGCAGATGTCACAGGAATATAGTGCTTGTTGATATTTCTGGAGCAGCATACACCTAAAACTGTCCCTAAGCAGATTCAGCAGCCTTTCCCTCACTTAAGTGAAGCAGTGACAACAAGCCAGATGCCATAAGATGATGCAGATATTAAAGAAATAAAGTGTGCTTCTTGATATTTCTGGAGCAGCATAGCAGCATAGACTTAACACTGTCCCTGAGCAGATTCAGCAGCCTTTCCCTCACATAAGTGAAGCACAGTGACAACGAGCCAGATACACCTAAGACTTTCCCTAAGCAGCAGATTCCAGCAGCCTTTCCTTATCATGAGAGAAGCAGAGTGACGATCTGTGCTGTGTGCCTCTATCTAATATAGAGACTGGTCACATGATGGGTCACATGCTGCACTGGCCAATCACAGCCATGCCATAAGTAGGCATGGCTGTGATCGGTTCCCAGTCACAGTAGTAACACGAATGGCGATTGGCTGCCGTGCAGCGCGCCAAAACATACCCGAACTCCGAACCCGGACTTTTTCCAATTATTCGGGTTCGGGTCCGGGTTCGGGGAAAAACCCAAAGTCCGTACCGAACCCGAACTTTACAGTTCGGGTTCGCTCAACCCTAGTCTTGTAGTTTGTTGAGGGTCTCTTTAGGAAATTGTGCAATATGCAGGACAAAGTATGACATGGTTCTGATTCTATTTAAGAAACCTACAGTCCTTATCTTGTTTGCACTGCCTATATACTGCTGTTCAAAGTATATAGGGCCAAACGGTCTTGTCAGGGCCGATCCTCGCTATAGGCTCACTATGCAAGCCGCTTAGGGCCCCGCAAAGCTGCAAAGAGCCCCCCAAATTACTAGAGGTCCCGCCTGGTGAGAAGTCATTTTCTAACCCTCACCCCGCTTCTAAATTCGCTGGCTGAGTCATTTCCGACAGCAGAACACCCCCTCACCCCGCTTCTCAACTTTCTTTAATGTGACATGTCACTGTCGTCAGCGCCCCCCCCGATTCTCATTTTTAATGTGCCATGTCATTTTGCTTAGGGCCCCAGGGAGGTCAGGATCGGCACTGGGTCTTGTAATGACCTGGGGGGAGTGGTGGCGGGGAAACTCATGCGTTTTTTTCCAATGATTTTTATCCATATTGCAGGGACCAAACATTAAATTAAAGCCGCAAGCAGTATTAAATTACTTTTTTCTGAGAGTAATCTCATGTTTTGCAGGGACATTTCTAAACACGTGCCACTACTATAGACATCCAGCAGGTACCATATTTTTTTTTTCAAAAATTCTTTTATTATTTTTTACAACAATACACTAAAAACAGCATACAAAACCAACATACAGACAACATTTATGGTCTCAATAAGTACCCCTTACGGAGATACGAGTAAGAAGGAGACATCTTCTACTATTACTTCTTATACATTTTTCTCACTCCTGTTTCTGCCCCGGGCCTAGTCTTCCCAATTCTCAGGGGGGGAGGATACCAGGACACAACAGAGAGACCCGTATAGGAGGGAGAGGGGGGGGGGAGGAGGGGAGGAAGAGAGAGAGAGAGAGAGAGAGAGAGGAAAAAAAATTATATATATATATATTAGAGGGGGAATCATATTCCCCTATATTGTGATAAGGTGTGGAAAGAAAACATTTATTATCGGGGGAATATTTCCCCTTATTTTGTATATCCTAAAGTGTAAAAAAAAAAAAAAAAATGTATTAGATAGAGGAATTTTATAAAAAAAAATATTAGAAGGGGAGTCGAATTCGATTTCCCCTATATTGTGATAAGTGAGAAAAGGGAGAGAAAAAAGAGTGAGAAAAAAAAAATCGGAAGGCCTATAGACTATAAAAAGGGAGTTTTGTTAAAAAAAAAAAATAATATATATTAGAGGGTACCATATTTAAAGGAATTTTTTTTCACTTTAACCATCATTAAAATCGCTGCTCAAGAGAAAACTACAGTTTGTAAAACTTTTTTTTGTCCATTGATACATGTTCCCTGGGACAAGACCCGGGTTCTCAAAGACGTTTTCCAACAATAACTTGAATATTGGGATTTAAAATGAGCACTTTTGAATTCGAACGTTCGAGTCCCATAGACTTCAATGGGGTTCTAAATGTTCGCGCGAACGATCGGTCTGTTCGAACGTTCTGGTGCGAACCGAACGTGGGTATGTTCGGCTCATCCCTAGTGACAACCTTGTGAAGACTTACAGAAAACGTTTGACCTCTGTCATTGCCAACAAAGGATATATAACAAAGTATTGAGATGAAATTTTGATATTGACCAAATACTTATTTTCCACCATAATTTGCAAATAAATTCTTTCCAAATCAGACAATGTGATTGTCTGGATTTGTTTCCACATTTTGTCTCTCATAGTTGAGGTATACCTATGATGACAATTACAGGCCTCTCATCATTTTAAGTGGGAGAACTTGCACAATTGGTGGCTGACTAAATACTTTTTTGCCCCACTGTATTTATTCTTAACACTCTAGAGAAGATTTATTTCCACTTTGGATGCCCTGCTTATCAACCTTTTCATATCCATCCATTTGAGGAGCATCACCTCATCGTTGTGGACTTACTGTACTCTTTGTTTTTCTATGGTCTTGATTTGGGTTATTGGACTAGCTTTGCCTTTACCCACTACACCATATTGTACTTTCATATTCATTTTTCATTGAATTGTTACTAAAATGTTCATCCCTTTTATGTACATATGTTTTAGCGCTACATTCCATCCACTGCTTCATTTGAATATTTGTCACATTCATATGTAGCAGCTTTTAGTTATTTTGTACATCAGTTACCTGTCCACAAATCCAGCTGTGTCCTCACTTAAGCTGATTTTTAAATTGTCTCTTGGGTGCTGCTGCGGCCATCTCGGCTAATTGAAATAGGCAGTGAAGCCTTCTCCTTCCCTTTTGGCTGGAGCTCTGCTTAAAATTCCAGCACACCACAACATTAAACAAATTTAAAAAACAAAGTATGGCTTAACCATGTAAGCACAAACCCAAAGAAATATTATTAGAAAACCATATTTCCACTTTGCGACTGACTAAAGCTTGGCCCCACCCCCATAGCCAACTAAATCATTGATTACAGACTGAAATTGAAACCAGCATCAGAAAGATATACCATATTATTTCTATACAATCCAGGAACTGCGTTCTCTAGTTCCAAATCTCTGAATGCAAACCTACTAACAGAAGGCATTAACGTATGCAAAGATCTGTGGACACACTTCCTTATTTTTCCTGCAAAATGAAAATTAGCATAATGATATGAAAAGAAACAAGGGAACAATTTTAGAAAATATAAGAAATGTGGAAAGCAATTGCATATTCTCCTGATGTAAATCCTATTCAAAAACCTATTCACACAATCTTCTTGTGACAAGAAAATGTAAATAATTAATAGACTCACAAATAGGGGCACATATATATTTGAAACATTCAGATTCCCAGTACATGAGTCATGCAACTAAATAAATAGATGTTTCACTTACAGACTGAACTCTTGTTTTCTTGTAATTCCAAATCAGTTGCCACAAATGCTTTGGACACATTGTCCCCATACTGTTTGCGTCTGGTGCCAACTTCTTGAAAGTAGTAAACTAACTGCACTTACCATCATTTATAGAATAAAATCTGCCTGGTAAATAATTTGCTTTTGGTGCCAACTTCTTGAAAGTAGTAAACTACTAACTGCACTTACCATCATTTATAGAATAAAATCTGCCTGGTAAATAATTTGCTTTCAGCCAAATATTCAAATGTAAACTATTTAACATCAGGTGTCAAAACAGTATGGCCCTTTTCATACTGGTGGTATGTTTAGATCATTTTTTTTAAGCAGATCTAATCAGAAGCTCCATGTTAGGCCTCGTTCACATGGGTGTACTGAAGGATACACTCATGTGAGGGCCATGTTTTGACATCCATGTGGGTGTGGGTGCAAGCGGGTGCAGGACTTGAACCCACATGGATGTCAGATTAGAAAAAGTGGTCATATCAGGGAACACCTGTGTATCTCGTGCAGCCAGAAACAGCCCTCACATGGGTGTATGCTTCAGTATGCCCATGTGAACGAGGCCTTAGGCCAGGTTCACACCTATGCGAATTGAGTGCGGTTTCAACTGCATCCAAATCGCAGGACATTTCAAAATACATTGTTTTCAATGAGGCTGGTTCACATATGTGCGATGCATCCGCACTGCGCATTGCCTCCAAACCCTGTGCGGTTTTTATGTCTTGCGGTGCGGCTCAGGTGCGAATTCAGTCCCATTATCTTCTATGGGTACGCATCTAATTCGCAGATGTGTTGCGGTTTGAACGGAAGTTTTTTCTCCTCCTCCACCACCTCCCCCTTTTCCTAGTTCCTCCTCTGTCTGTTTCATGCTGCTGAGGTGAGTAGCCATGTCCAAAAGACGGAGCAAAAAAGTCACTGCTAAGGTGAAGGACTGTGTGGATTCCGAGGAGCTTATCCGCCTTGTCAGGGAGAACCAACAACTCTATGACACCCGGCATACTAAATATAAGGACAATGTTTTGAAAAAAACTACCTGGGTTGAAATTACCAAAAGCCTTTTGCCAGAGTGGAGCATGTGCTCATCCGAAGTTCAAGCTGACAAAGGTAAGTTTGATTTATTTTTTCATTCCCTAACTTCTAAAATTATATTTCTAAGTAGACCCCAATAACTACAGTGCGTACCCCCCACAAATCCAGAGCAGGCCTTTATCCAAGCATGCATTCTTTCAGGGCATGTAAAGTGTGCTAACCCATACCATGCCACATGTTTTCTATCTTGGCATGGTGTTTTAGCAAAATCCTAATGCACCCTGTCCCCGTGTTGCTGGTGGCAAGGGACTCATTCCCACACCCTTGGTCATTGTTTGTATGAGTCTGCGTGTGTGTCTATCACCAAAATATGTAAACTCACTTTACCAAGTATGTTTGCAGATCCTTGGGGGAGTGACTATCTGTATTTGTCATCCTATTTTGACGTTATTGGCCATGGTGGTCTTACAAAGACATCATCTTCTGTACAATGACACCCAGCAGAACACACATAACAGTGTCACAAAGCCACGTTTTTTTTGTTTTTTTACAATTTCAGGTAGAGAATAACTTCGGAGTCCTTAATATTTTCCAAAAAAATATATATATATATTTTTTTTCAAGCTGCATTCAAATTACACATAGTGACATTTTTAGCTCAGTATGTTATGTTTTAATATTTAAAGGGCCATATATTTTGATGCCAACACCACATATTTTATTTTTTTTAAATTGCCTGCATCTGCCAAGGTAACTCGCCAGATGGCGATATAAAGTAATTTAGAAATTGATCTCTAATCAATTTCCCACTGGTAGTGCCCCTAGTCAAACTCCACTGTGCCGCCTCCATGTTATGCATCATGGAATCCTCAAAATCAATTCCATCACGTTCTCGCACATAGTTGTGCAGTGCACACGCAGTTTTGACAGCAGAGACAGCATGCTCCAGACTGAGATTGATGGCGGTGTGCAATATTCTCCATTTATTGGAAAGAATTCCAAATGCACACTCTACTACTCGACGTGCCCTAGTGAGCCGATAATTAAATATTCTTTTATCATTGCTCAGCGCTCTACTTGAGAATGGTCGAAGAAGATTTTTCCCAAGGGCAAACGCTTCGTCCCCTACAAAAACAAATGGGAGGGCTGGCTCATTTGTTCCGGGCAAGGACGAATCGTTAGGTAAATCCAGACTATTCTCCCTTAGCATTCTCCCAAATGTGGAATGACTAAATACACCAGAATCAGAGCTGCTGCCATAAGCACCCACATCAATATAAATGAAATTATATTTGGCATCTACCACTGCCATTAATACAAAAGAAAAATATTTTTTATAATTAAAAAACTGACTCCCACTATCAAATGGCCTCAGGATGCGTATGTGCTTCCCATCGATGGCTCCCACACAGTTTGGAAAATTACATCTCTCCCAGAATTCCTCCGATATCTTCAACCAATCTTCTTTTGTAGGCTTTTTGAAGACCAATGGTTTTAGTACATTCCATAAAACAATGCATGTTTCATGTACAATGCCAGATATTGATGATTTTCCAACCTTGAACTCATAGTGGAGACTTCCAAATGAATTTCCTGTAGCTAGGTACCTTCAACAAATAAGAAATATTAAATAATTATTATCTTCTCTTTTTTTCAGTGGTATACATCAAGAATAGGTGGCGAAGCATGCGTGATGCCTTCAAGAAATACAACAAACATCTAAGAGAAGTGAGGAGTGGCTCGGGGGCACCAGCTAGAGTACCCTATATGTATGCAGAGGACCTTGCCTTCTTGAAACCACTCATAGAGATGAGAGAGTAAGTTATCCTCTACATCATCTATGTATCGTGACTATATATTTAGCATTATTAATGTTTTTATTTTTTTGTAAAAACAGGACCGAAGCAAGTTGGGACGAACAGGATGTCTTGGAGGATCAACCAGAGAGCCATTCTGAGGCCCAATCGGTGGCAGCAGTTTGCATTGATCCAAATGAGGAAATACCAGAAATGCAACTTGGGTCAAATCTATGGGTCACAAACCCAGAGAATGAGTCTGGATTGCCTGAGCCTATGCCTGGACCCTCCTCTGCTCCGGTAACCATTGCTCGGCCTGCCAAAGTGGCACGTAAGCGAACGCCAGTATCGCAGATGGACATAAGCGAGCGTCTTCTAGAGATGTTACAACAAATGGCTGGAAAGGTGGATGCTTTCTTATGTCAAGCTACAATACTGGCGCTTAATTTTGTACCATTGATCAAAAAAGTTCTACCTGAGAGATATTTAGAAATGCGAACCACAGTAGAACACGTTCTGCAGTCATTTACAGTGCCAAGCGAGCAACCAACATTGGAAAGGCCATATGTAACAAAAGAAACAACACACATACACTTACCAATGTCAGGCCAGTACCCGGACCCAGGAAACCAACCTTACCCCTATGTTCCTCCATCCTACACTTCCAGCTTTCAGGAGCCAACTTCAATATATGAGGTACAACAGAGGCGAACTCCATATCCCATCCCATCCCCAATCCCTTCAATTAGGCCCCAAACACAAATGCAGGGGATGTATGTGCCACAGCAACATTGGCCACAGCAACATGGGCCTCAGACACATGTGCCACAGCACCATGGCCCACAGCAACATGGCCCACAGCAACATGGGCCTCAGACACATGTGCCACAGCACCATGGCCCTCAGACACATGTGCCACAGCACCATGGCCCTCAGACACATGGCCCTCAGACACATGTGCCACAGCACCATGGCCCTCAGACACATGGCCCTCAGACACATGTGCCACAGCACCATGGCCCTCAGACACATGGCCCTCAGACACATGTGCCACAGCACCATGGCCCACAGCACCATGTGCCACAGCACCATGTGCCACAGCAACATGGGCCTCAGACACATGGCGAGTCTAGCCATGCTTCAAGCACCGAGATTGATGAAACTACTTCAGCAAGTCAATACTCCTCAGACACACCATTATTTACCAAAACATATCAACATCTCTAAAGTTTATGTTATGCCCACAGTAAACAAGCATGTGTGCATATTTTGTATCAAAGTTTAGTCCTGAGGTAAACTTGAAGGCAAAGTTTTTATTTTTTATATTATTACAAGAAAATATATGTTGTCTATTTCTTTATTTTTGGGAGAAAAGTAAAAAATAAATATATTTTTGGGCATCTTATGTCTGGTTGTTCATTTCTAATTACAGATGTTGGATAGTTGAACCCAAAAAAGATTACATGCTTCAACATAAAATTTAAAATGCACATAGGTGTGGAAAAGTACCTTAATGTGATTAATAATCTTTGTGCAGGCTGGATGATTGCTCTGAAGCATGTGTTCTGTCGCTCCAAACTAGGGTACGTTAGTCCTAACAATTCATCAAAACTTGAAAAAAATAAATAAAATTGAAATAAATATTTACTATGGAACAATGGAGAAAGAAAATGTTTAGCAAAATGAAAAAAAAAAATCACCTGGTTATTGACATGCGTGTATAATTAAAAAACTTGTCTTCATGCCCACGGAGATCTTCATATAATATCATGAACTGCCCTCTTTCATCCCTATTTGCAATGATAGGATGAACCCAGTATCTTCTTCTTCTCCTCCTCCTTCTCCTCCTCTCAACTTCAAGCAAGATTGCTGCTGTTGCAGCAACAACTGTAGGCATGATCATGGGCAGGGCAGCACACATTTCTTCAAAAATCCAAATCCAATTCCACACAATACTGAATGCTCGTGAAAAAGGCAGAGTCCAAGAAAGGTCACTCCCTTTTATTACCTACATCATCACACAGCTAACAATGATTGGCCCTCACCAAAAACGCAGCTCAGAAAATTATTTCTTCTAAATCGCACCCGATCCGCAGCTAAACCGCAGTTGATCCGCAGAACACCCTCTAGAGAAATTCGCAACGAGAACGCAGGTCCAAAACGCAACGCACTAGTGTGATTCCGGCCTTAAAGAGGGGGTTCACCCTATAAAAAAAAAAAAAAAAATTCTAGCATTAAATTAATCATAGTAGTGCGAGCTACAGTATGCCTTTATTTATTTTTTTGCCCCGTACTCACTGTGTAATCCTATAGTGAAGATTCCGACTCCCCGCGGGGAATGGGAGTTCCTATCCAGAGGGAAGATGATTGATGGCCGGCTCTGGCGCGTCACGCTTCTCCGGAAATAGCCGAAATAGAACTTGGCTCTTCACGGCGCCTGCGCATAGTCTGTGTGCAGGCGCCGTATAGCACCGTGAAGAGCCGAGACCTACTCCGGCTATCTTCGGGGAGCGTGACGTGCCATAGCTGGCCGTCAATCATCTTTCCTCTGGATAGGAAGTCGGAGTCGGAATCTTCACTATAGGATTACACAGTGAGTACGGGGCAAAATAAATAAATAAAGGCATACTGTAGCTCGCGCTACTATGCTTAATTTAATGCTAGAATGTTGTTATTGTGGGTGAACTACCGCTTTAAGTCTATGGGCAAGCAGATACATGCTGTTATCTGCAATATTATTATGTAATATAAAAATATGGGTAAATAAATAAACACATATGAAACTAATGCATTTATTTTACTATTGTTAAATTTTGTTAATTCAATTTCACTTAAAGTCACCCTGTCCATACATGAAAGAACAGACAAGAAGCAAGTAGTTTGCATTCATGGATAATTATTGCTGCTTTCAACTGCTCACTGAGAAACCAAAATAAATTGTGAATGCACAAATCTTGAAATAATGGGGTTGATTTACTTATGAAGTGATTTTTCACTTAGCGTAGAAATGAGATTAAGCAAAGTGAAAACTCACTTTAAAAAACAATATCTATTCATGTGTAAGAGAAACAAAACAAAAAAAAAAAACAGGATTTTATTTAAGCCAACACAACTTCACTTCATTTGCTGTACTGATTTTAAATATCCAACCATGCAAGCAAAAACATTTTTTTTATCTACCTTGCACAGGATTGGGTATTCTTTGCAAAATTAATTTTCACATTTTTTTTTAAATTAAGTAAAGCTAAAGCCTTGTGCACACGATCGGACTTCCATCTGACTTTTCCGTGGATTTTTGTCCGAAGGGGCGTTGGCCGTGAACTTGGTATGCATACACACGGCAGAATATTTTCAGCCAACATTCACCAAACCACGTGGTTTTTCAGCTCTTTACCACCACCCTTTGGGCAACTTCTGCTATTGTTGGCTGATGTTTAGCATTGGTTCGGAGCATGCGTGTTTGTACTTTGGATTTGTGTACACACGATCGCATGATCCTAAGGAATTTTGTCTGAAAATTTGAGAGCATGCACAGCCAACATTTGTTGTCAGAAATTCCAACAACAATTGTGCGATCGAGCATACAGACGGTCGGATTGTCTGATAACCATTGTTGTCTGAAAATCCAATTGTGTGTATGGGCCTTAAGTTAAAAAAACAAAACAAAAAACGTTGTAAAGTGAATGTGCTCTGCTTCATTGAAACATCCGCCCCTGCTTAGTTTTATTCTGACTTTAGGGCCAGATCCTCAAAAGGGATACGCCGGCGTATCTACTGATACGCCGTCGTATCCCTGTTTCTATCTTTGGAACTGATCCACAGAATCAGTTTCCAAGAGATAGACAGAAGATCCGACATGTGTAAGGGACTTACACTGCCGGATCTTAGGATGCAGTACCGCATCCGCCGCTGGGGGCATTTTGCTTTGAAATGCCGCCTCGGGTATGCAAATTAGCACTTACGGAGATCCACAAAGCTTTTTTAGCTTTGTTTTTTCTCCGTAAGTTTTAGTTTGCAATCGTAAAATTAGGGCTGCTTTTACAAAGTGTAAACTGTTTACACCTTGTAAAAGCAGACCCTTCTGTCCAGCGACGCGTTTTTTTTTTTGTTTAAAATTCTTTTTTTTCCGACGCAACTTTATTGACCCGGCGCGATCCACAAAGCTCGGCGTAACGTAATTTCGCGCTATGCACGTCGGGAAAATGACGTCACGAGCATGCGCAGTACGGCCGGCACGGGAGCGCGCCTAATTTAAATGGGAATCGCCCCCATTTGAAGAGGAACGCCTTTCGCCGGCGGAATTTAAGTTACACAGCCGAAAATTTCTAGGTAAGTGCTTTGTGGATCGGGCACTTAGGTAGAAATTTTAAGACAGTGTAACTTAAATGGGAATTTTTACGTTACGCCGGCTCTTTGTGGATCTGGCCCCTAGTTCTTTAAATCTTAAGTTATATTCTCCAGTTGCATTTGTATCTAGATGCTGTAAAGCTAAAGTGGTTGTAAAGACTAAGGGCCATATTCACAAAGAGATTCTACAGATACACCATCGTATCTCTGACTTACACTGATCCTATCTATGCGCCTGATTCATAGAATCAGTTAAGCATAGATAGGGCTAGATCCGACAGTGTTACAATGTGTTACACTGTCGGATCTTTTTTTCAATTTAAAAATGGCGCCGGGGGCGTTCCCGCTGATTTACGATAAATAATATGTTATTCAGCGAGATACGCAAATTCGCGAACGTACGCGGACCCGTCGCAGTGTTCTTACGTCGTTTCCGTAGCGGTTTTCCGTCATATACTTACCCCTTCTTTTATCAGGCGCAGCCAATGTTAAGTATAGCCGGCGTTCCCGCGTTGAATTTGAATTTTCCTACGTCGTTTGCGTACGCCGATTCACGAACACGCGCGTCGCAAGTCCCGCTCACGTCGCAACCACTGACGTCCTAGTGACGTCAGTGGGAGCAATGCACGCCGGGAAATTCCCCGGACGGCGCCTGCGCATTTAAATCGGCGCGGGAACGTGCCTGATTTAAATAGTACACTCCCCTAGCCGCGGAATTTGAATTCCGCCGGGGGAGTTAGGATCCGCCGTCGCAAGTTTGGAGGTAAGTTGTTTGTGAATTAGCCACTTGCCTCCTAAACTTGCGGGAGCGGATCTTAATTCACGTAGATCGAGCGGATCTATAGATCCGCTGCGCTACGTGAATCTGGCCCTAAAGCTGTGTACACACGATCGAATTTCTGATGGAATCAAATCCGATGGATTTTTTCGTCAGATATCCGATGAAGCTGACTTTCATTAGTCTTGCGTACACACTATGGGCCAGATTCACAAATAAATTACGCCGGCGTATCTATTGATACGCCGCGTAATTTCAAAATTCCCGCGTCGTATCTTTGTTTTGAATCCTCAAAACAAGATACGAAGGCTTCTGGGTTAGATCCGACAGGTGTACGTCTTCGTATGCCTTCGGATCTAAGATGCAATACTTCGGCGTCCGCTGGGTGGCGTTTTCCGTGTCGGGTATGCAAATTAGCGATTTACGACGATCCACAAATGTACGCGCGGCCGTCGCATTTTCTAACATCTTCTGTAGTCGGCTTTTTCCGGCGTATAGTTAAAGCTGGTATTTTGCGGCGTATACATAGAATTGCCATGTTAAGTATGGCCGTCGTTCCCGCGTCGAAATTTGATTTTTTTTTTCAAGTCGTCCGTGAATAGGGATGGACGTAACTCACGTCTAAGTTAAAAAAATTACGTCCTAGCGACGTCATTTAGCGCAATGCACGGCGGGAAATTTTGGGACGACGCATGCACAGTTCATTCGGCGCGGGGACGCGCTTCATTTAAATGAAACCCGCCCCCAACCCGCCCAATTTCAAATCCACCGCCAGAAATACACTACGCCGCCGTAACTTACGGCGCGAAATCGCTGAGGATTCGAAAATGCGGCAGGTAAGGTACGGCGGCGTAGTATATCTCTGATACGCTGCGCCGTTCTACATGTATGTGGATCTGGCCCTATCAGACTAAATTTCGACCGTGCTAAAACACGGTGATGTAAAACACTACGATGAGCCAAAAAAAATGAAGTTCAATGCTTCCGAGCATGCGTCGACTTGATTCTGAGCATGCATGGATTTTTCTCCGATGGAGTTCCACACAGACAATCGGAATTTCCTATCCTTTTTTTATTCATAGGAAAAATTTAAAACATGTTTTATTTTTTTACACCGATGGAATAAAGATGGGGCCCACACACGATCGGTTTGTCCGATGAAAACATCGGTCTTTTTTCATCGGGCAAACCGATCGTGTGTACACGGCTTAAAGTTTTTTTTACCTTCATGCATTTTATGCATGAAGGTAAAAATCCTTCTGTGTGCTGCTCCCCCCACAACCCCTTAATACCACCTGAGCCCCTTCTTGATCCAGCAATGTGCACAGGAGACTCGGTTGTCTGGGGTCCCTCTCTCCTTATTGGCTGAGACAGCAGCGGGAGTCATTGGCTCCCACTGCTGGCAATCACAGCCAGTAAACCAATGAGTAGAGCGTGGGGGTTGGTGTGAGCTACGGCTCTATGTGTCTTATGGACTCAAAGATCGGGACTCAGAAGCGAACACACATCAGTGCCCCCAGAGCAAGCAGCTTGTTATTGGGGCACTGGTTAAAGGGGAGGAGCCAGGAGCAGGGAAGAGGATTGAGGCTGCTCTGTGCATAACCACAGCACAGAACAGGTAGACATGTTTGTTATTTAAAAAAAGGAGGAAAAAAGAAGAGCCTTTAATATCATTTTAAGTTGAACAATTTAGAATTATCTTGATTTTAGCAACTGAGTTTTAATAAAGAAATTATTTTAGGATTCTTTAATACTTGTTATCAAAATGCACAAACACAATTTAAATATACATGATACAGTAAATGGATGTGACCTGACCCACACACTAATAAGACACGTGGCAGCCTCCATCCCTGATTTGGTATATAGAAAAGAGGGGTTTGCTTGACTCAATCACAAGGAACCACACACCTGATCCTATACACAGGTCACCCTTATTGTTGGGAGCTTAGGGCCAGATCCACAAAGAGCCGGCGTAACGTAAAAATTCCCATTTAAGTTACACTGCCTTAAAATTTCTACCTAAGTGCCCGATCCACAAAGCACTTACCTAGAAATTTTCGGCTGTGTAACTTAAATTCCGCCGGCGCAAGGCGTTCCTCTTCAAATGGGGGCGATTCCCATTTAAATTAGGCGCGCTCCCGCGCCGGCCGTACTGCGCATGCTCGTGACGTCATTTTCCCGACGTGCATAGCGCGAAATTACGTTACGCCAAGCTTTGTGGATCGCGCCAGGTCAATAAAGTTGAGTCGGGAAAAAAAAAAGATACGGCGAAAAAAAAAAAATTTAAAACAAAAAAAAAAAAGGGGTCGCTGGACAGAAGGGTCTGCTTTTACAAGGTGTAAACAGTTTACACTTTGTAAAAGCAGCCCTAATTTTACGATTGCAAACTAAAACTTACAGAGAAAAAACGAAGCTGAAAAGCTTCGTGGAAGTGTAAGTGCTAATTTGCATACCCGAGGCGGCATTTCGACGCGAAATGCCCCCAGCGGCGGATGCGGTACTGCATCCTAAGATCCGGCAGTGTAAGTCCCTTACACATGTCGGATCTTCTGTCTATCTCTTGGAAACTGATTCTGTGGATCAGTTCCAAAGATAGAAACAGGGATACGACGGCGTATCAGTAGATACGCCAGCGTATCCCTTTTGAGGATCTGGCCCTCAGTCACCATCTCTTGGTATGTTTTTTCCTCCCTTGTTTGCCTATTTTTACACATTTTTTTATAATTAATTATCATGCCCGAACCCCCCTTTTTCCTTGGCAGATACTGGACCAGCAATTTATTTACTGAGCACCTTGGGTGTAAATAAAGACATGAAGTGTGGTGGTGGCACATCTGTTTCCTCTTAGAAAGATCACAACTAAAGAAGAGAATTGCAATATATTCTACATTGTTGGGACTTTGTTGCATGGGAATGTAGGCTATACCAACACTTAATCTAAATAAATGCTAATAATAATAATAATACTCCAAACCAAGACCATCAAAGATGGTGATAAAATTGGCCGCGGCACCTTTATTGGTGTAAATATTATACAAACATCAAAATATAAAATTAAAACTTATCTTTATTAACTTCCATCAATAAATAAATAAATAATTAAAACTTAAATTATTTTCAAATATTTCAAATCTCACTCAGTCTTAGGACTCGAGCGAGTACCATAAATAAAGATATTAAACAAAAAGTCCCCCCTTGATCCAAGGGTGACAGACCACATAAAAGGTGCTGCGACAGGGTGGGAGGGATGGGGGAGCTCTTCAAGTTTTCAGGTAAAGTGCCTGACTGCCTCTGAGGGAGGGGGTTTTTATACCCTCTGGTAAGCATGTATGAGTCATGCATCACCTCTGATGTTCCCGCCCAAAGACACCTGTGCCCAAGCTCCAGGAACATGAACTTCCCGCCCAAATACCTCACATACCTAAGAATCCTATTAACCCTTTCATTCTTACCCACAAACATGGGATAGCCACAATCCCATGCTGTGGGCACTAAACATGCCCCCTTGCTCATGGGAATGTAGGCTATACCAACACTTAATCTAAATAAATGCTAATAATAATAATAATACTCCAAACCAAGACCATCAAAGATGGTGATAAAATTGGCCGCTGCACCTTTAGTGGTGTAAATATTATACAAACATCAAAATATAAAATTAAAACTTATCTTTATTAACTTCCATCAATAAATAAATAAATAATTAAAACTTAAATTATTTTCAAATATTTCAAATCTCACTCAGTCTTAGGGCTCGAGCGAGTACCATAAATAAAGATATTAAACAAAAAGTCCCCACCTAGCCTGTTTTGTTTAACAAACAAAACAAAGGCTACCCCAAAACCGCGGCCTTCTCTATCATGGTTTGGATATCTGAATTAAAAATATCCAGGCCTACATCCGACAAGTGGATACCGTCTTGTCTATATAAGCCTGGAAAACCTCCTTCCAACTCCGTATGTCTAAAAGAAAAACCTCCCAGCTTAGGCATACATTTTTCCATGGAGTGATTAATTATTCTCCTTATTTTCTCCAAATTTCTTTGCTTCCCGGCAGACAACCAAATCAACCTAGGGACTATCTCGGAAAAGATCAATCTCGCCCTGGGAAAATGTTTTTGCAATAAATGGAAATCATTTTTAAACATCAGTAACAATTCTAACTGTTTTCCCACATCATTGCCACCCCCATGTATAATTATTACATCTGGGGAGGGCCAAATTTCCACTAACTTGAAAATCTGTACTGACAAATTTTTCCACTGTAATCCCCGAATACCTTTCCACCAAATCTGACAAACTTCAGGAGGAAAAGATAAATTAGCAGAATAACATCTCAAACATGCCCTTCTATGTGCCCAGTGCACAAACGAATGTCCAAATATCCAGACAATTCTATTGAGACCTAAAATTAAACAGATAGGTTAGGGCGAACATACAAATTAAACCTATTGGATTCCCACCTTCCCAAACTCTTTATAACAGCATTGTCAAGGCCCATTCTGGCTGCCTCAGTTGCGGCACCAATTCTGAAAAAGTGCGAGGAAAATTTCAAGTGAGAGAGGCCGATATATGCCAAGCATTTTTTAAAAATTGCTGAAAACTGAAACTTCGTTAAAGGTAAGTGATTCTGATGAACCAAAAAACTACCCGCACACTGAGGTCTTGAACTCAAGTATTTTTTAACTATTAATACCGGGCAAATATTAGCATCACCACAGGCATTTAAAGAGAGCCAATGACCTCTTCCTAGCACGTCAGTCTTAGATTTGCAGATAAAAATACGCACTTTATCTCCGTCTATGAAAACCTCCCCTTGCTTAAGGCCTGTTACACCTTGCTTATTTGCAGGGACTAACTCGGACATTTTAAAATATTTTAAAATAAAAGCCGTCCGGAATAATAACGCCTCATATTCCGATGTACATATGAAAATCGTGGCTGCGCAAATCTTTTTTAAAATCTCGACGGAGACTGGTCTGCGTGAATCCGGCTTAAAATTTAACCTTCTGTAGCCTTTCAAAGCTTGACGTACTGAGAAAAATCTGTTACACACTGGTAAACCATTCATTTTGAAAAAGAAAGAAATACCCACCATCGTTTTATTTATATGATTAAAGGAAAAACCTCCCTCCATCAGAGAGCTCAGAAAAGCTAATACTGTGTTCTCCGAGGGCAACAAACCTGAACAGCCCAAACTATCATTAAACAATTGCCATTTCTTCCATGCCATAGAATACTCCGTCCATGTCCTAGGAAGCACCGACTGTTTAATGGATTCTAAGACTGGCGTTAAATCAATTCCCACAAGTGGCTTGGACAAACGAAACCTACCGCATCTGCTTCCGGAAAAAGCCGTCTGAACCTGGAGATCTGGGAACGAGATAACGCATCGGCCACTAAATTCTCTTTACCCGGCACATGTTTTACCTTTACCCAAATATTATATCTTAAACACAACAGAACAAAATACCGTAAAAGTTTTATTACTTGCTCAGATTTTGATGATAAACAATTTATGGCAAATAAAACTCCTTTATTGTCAGAGTGTATTAAAATTCTTTTGTTGGCAAAACTACTTCCCCACAATTCAAATGCCACAACTATAGGGAAGAGTTCCAACAAAACAATGTTCCTTGTCGCTCTACACTGCACCCAAAAAGGGGGCCAAGACCCATAGCACCAGTGAGTTTTCCAAATCGCCGCGAAACCAATTGATCCAGCGGCATCTGTGAACAAATGCATGTCCGCTGAAAAAATGAATTCCTCTTGAAACATTGTACGGCCATTATAATCCTCTAAAAATTGGGACCACACTAGAAGGTCATCTTTCAATTCAGTGGTAAGGCGTATGTGGGAGAAAGGTGATTTTAAACCTGCCGACGCCAACGCCAATCTCCTCGAAAAAATTCTGCCCACAGGCATGACCCTAGATGCGAAGGCTAAATGACCGAGAAATGACTGTAGATCCTTTAAAATCACCTTTCTCTTACGTAACCGACAACAGATCGTCTGCTGTATGCGCACTATTTTTCCAAAGGTAGTTGAAATTGAAATAACTCAGTGTCGATGCTTATACCCAGAAAATCTAACCTTGTTACTGGCGAAAAAGTTTTTTCTTTTGCGATCGGAATACCGAAGTATTCTGCAATCGCTAAGAAAAGATTTTGTACTAAACCACAAATAGGGGAGTCTGGAGGTCCTATGAACATGAAATCATCCAAATAGTGGGTGATTCCTTCACTACCTGATTCGCGGATAATTACCCATTGTAAAAAAGATGCAAATAACTCAAAATAATGGCAAGACAGTGAGCAACCCATTGGAAGGCACATATCATAAAAATATTTATCCTCAAAACAAAAACCAAGGGAGCAAAATGATTCAGGCGCAATAGGCAGCAACCTAAATGCTGAATGAATATCGGAATTTGCCAATAAAGCGCCCAACCCAAATCTTTTTATAATCCTTACCGCGTCATCAAACGTTGCGTAAGACACTGAAGCCGACGACGGGTCGATTTCGTCATTTAACGACTTTCCTTTAGGGTAAGATAGATGGTGGATTAATCGAAAGGAGTTAGGTTCCTTCTTAGGAATGAGGCCTAAAGGAGATACCCGAAAATCCTTAAACGGAGGGGAAATAAACGGGCCAGCGATACGCCCAGCCGAAATTTCCTTCTGCAATTTCTCCCTCACAACTTGCTCATTTTGCCATACCGATTTTAAATTGCTCACTGCCTCGCAACCTGATCCCCCGAATTTTGGTAAAATGAAACCTGAGGAGAAGCCTTTAATTAAAACTTCCACTCTCTCCTTGTCGGGGTAGAGCAGAAGCCATGGTAACATTTTTTCCAGCTTCACTGGGGTTCGCACCTTTGGGACTGTCTTTTTGTTGGTAATTTCTTTTAAAACACTTCACGACTGGGTGTGGGCCGAAACAAAAAGAACATTCATGCCTGTACCTGCACGATGCCGCCCAGCGGCATTGCGACTCGTTAAAGGCATAGCATATTCCTTTCTTGTACATAGAGGACGAATTCGTTTGGGTAACGTTCGGTTGATTTTTTGTAAAGACTGGCTTCTGTGGCAGTATGAGATTTAACCACAACCCCACATCTTTCATACCCCATCGTAGATTTTTATAAACCGCCAGCTTCTGGCGAAACGACTCATCGTAATTATACCAGCCGAATCCGCCGAAATTCCTATACGCTTCCAATATGTGTTCTAAATGTTGGAAGAGACCGCTACATTTTTCGGAAAATTTTTCTCCCAACACCGCCGAAAAAATACAAAAGGCTTGTAGCCAGTTGTAAAAAGATCTAGGTGCGACACGCCGCCTCTCCTCCTCCAATTTCTTATCGCTTCTTGAAGAGAAATCTTTATTATTAGGGAGCAATGACATCAAATCAATGAAGTCATTGTTCCAAATTTTTTCCTTTACATTTAATGACAAAGTAATTCGAGAGACCAGTTACCACCACTTAATTAAATGCATATTTCCAAGGTAAAAATTCTAATTTATTGTTTTAAATAAACTTTTTACGTTGAAAACCTATTTTAATAAGTTCTGTTGATATTATAATGTTGGAAATTATAGCAACCTAATTTTGTGTGTTGTGTACAGTCCCATTTCTGCATTCATTGATGTAAAAGGAAATTTAAGTTGTGGTAACTTAATAAAATGGACTTGGTAACTCAATTTTGTTCTATCTTGAGTTATTGCAAGTCTCCTCCCCCACCAACATAACGCAGACAAAGCTGAGACATGTTGGAAGGAAGACCTGCTGCGGCACAGAGATATGAAAGACATTTTTAAAGGTGAAAATAATTTGCTTTACAAAGAAATTTGGAACTATTACTATTTGTAATCCCTTATAGCCTATAGCTCGAGAACTAGGTGTTAAAAGGCAACACAAACTAACAAACTTTGTCCTAATATAGTGCTGGTTGTTTTTAGCCTTGTGAACATCATTGCCTCATGTCAGTGGGTAGCATTGATAGTGCGCCATTTGTAAAATCTGCTAAGCTTGAAAAAGTATTTTTTTTGTGCCAGGGGAGTCAGTGTATTATAGATTTTAGCTTCTATGGCAAACTATATTCAAGACTTCATGGTTTGTTTAAAATATTTACTAAAGGCAAATCCACTTTGCACTGAAGGTGCACTTGGAAGTGCAGTCACTGTAGATCTGAGGGGGACATGCAAGGAAAATAAAAACAGCATTTTCGCTTGCACATGATTGGATGATAAAATCAGCAGAGCTTCCCCTAATTTCAGATCTTTCAGATTTTCCTTTAGTAAATAAACCCCAATAGTCTGATTGTTTATTGTCTTCTTTCCTTGGAGACGGAGGGACTGTTTTCCTCTCTCCCCTCCAACCTATGGCCACTATTGTGGTATTCCTATTTGTCTGTTTTTCTTCTTTTTTTTTCTTTTTTTTTGATGCTCTTTCCCCCTTATCAGCTCCCTCTTCCTTCTTGCCCTAAGGCTGCTTTCACACTGAGGCGGCGTCAGTAGTAAAGCGCCGCTATTTTTAGCGGTGCTATTCGGCCGCTAGCGGGGTGTTTTTAACAACCACTAGTGGGCAAAAAAAGGTTAAAACCGCCGGCAAAGTGCCGCTGCCGGTGGTGCTGCCCAATAATTTCAATGGGCAGGGGTGCTGTAGGAGCGGTGTATCCATGAGAATTTCCCACACCATGTTTAAAATGCACTGCAGCTGTGTTCTGCAGTGAGTGTCAATTTTAAGCTAATGACACCCCAAATGCAGATCACAAACGCAGTGTGTTTGCTCGCACTGGATCACGTGGTACAGAAGTACCACGTGATCCGGTTGCAATGAGTTTCCAATTGTAGATACACTACTTTTAGTGCAGTGCAAATTCAGCCCATCCAAAATGAATGAGCTGAAATCGCACTACACAGAACTGCATGTGAATCGCATGTGAACATACAGCGCATTCCTGTGCAATTTCCGGTGTGAGACGGTCCTAAGTTTATATTTGGCACTGTGGTTTTAGATATATTAGGATATATTATACATGGTACAAATCTTTATGTTTGAAACGTATTTTCTATTTTTGTTAACTTTACTATTTATGTTAAAAAACAACCGTTTTGTGTAATAAATTTAAGGCCCCTTTCACACTGGGGCGGTGAGTGCGTCGGTGGTAAAGTGCCGCTATTTTTTGCGCCGGTATTCGGCCGCTAGCAGGGCGGTTTTACCCCGCCAGCGGCCGAGAAGTGGTTAAAAAACACTGCAAGGCGGCTCTGCGGAGGCGCTTTTTCAGCGGTATAGCCGTGCTGTTCCATTAAAAATTAATGGGGAGGAGTGGTATAAACACCACAAGATGTGGCTAGCAGGACTTTTTTCCCGTCCTGCTAGCGCACCGCTCCAGTGTAAAAGCCCTTGGGCTTTCACACTGGAGACAAAGCTTTAGGGTCACTGGAGACACAGTTTAGGGTCGGTTTGCAGGCGCTATTTTAAGCGCTATAGCGCCTGCAAACCACTCCAGTGTGAAAGGGGTCTAATTGTTTAACAATTGTGTTGTTGAATGAATTCATTTGTGAAAGCTAGTATAAAAACAAAGCTAAACACTAATAGAGAAAATAACGTTGGACCAACTTGAGTTTAGCTGTTTATTAACCTAAAGAAAGTGTGCTCATAATTGTAGAAATTAAGTACATGTGACTTAAAAAAATGATTGTAGAAACTGGAAAAACTAATTGGAGCAACTTAATATTGTTGACTACTCAACTTAAAAACATGTGTTTATAATGCCAGTAATTAAGTGGATGGTAAATAAAAATGCATTTATATCTAGCAGAAAAGCTAATTACCTCAACACAATGTAGGTTGTTGCTTCCACTTAATTTTACCTGACATTGTCATAACTTAAAAAGCTTGATGCAAACTGTTGCGTTATTTTTTTTTGTTGAGCCAAGACATTATTTTTTAGAGTGTAACGGCGAAATCTCACATGGTAAGACTTCTTTAAAACAGTTGTCAGGGGGGCGTGGCTTGGCTATGGAGGAGTGAGGACGTGCGTTGCCTCAGCTCCTCGCACACCGCGGCACTATCATCAGCACGGAGGGGAGACTTGCTACCCGATCGACTTACAAGATGTCCCAGGGACGGCGGGCACTCTCCCAGCAGGCGAGAACAGAGGGGACCCGACAGGAGCAGCTAGAGGCTTTCTTCGGCGGAGCCCGGGGACCGGGCCCAGAAGCCTCCAAGATGGCGCAGACGCCTAAAACAACTAAAGCGTCCAAGGCGGCGCAGAAAGCAGCGTTCCAGCAGCTGCAGCAACAACAGGAGGTGGCTGACACCCCGATCCCCTCTCCGGAGTTGGTGAGTGATACTGCTCCCCCTCCCTCCCCGGGATCCTACACCTCCCATGGACAGGGCCCTGACATGGCAGACGTTCTGAGTGATGGGGATCTGAAGCGCCATATTTGGTCTCTCCCCACACGTGCTGACCTAGAACGCTTCACTGCCAGGGTGGAGAAGGCCTTCACCGCGGATATTGCACAGCTAAAGGCAGACACTAATCATCTGGGGTCCAGAATGGAGTCAGTGGAACAGAGGCTGGATGAGGCCTTGCCAGCCATCTCCATGTTACAGGACAGATGCATAGCCCAGGACCAGAAAATTGAAGCATTACTTTGCCAACTTGACGATTTTGAAAATCGCAGCAGGAGGGCTAATATCCGCATACGCGGCCTGCCGGAGGCGACTGCTTCCAAAGACATTGTCCCTACACTGGAGGATGTATTTAGGGAGATACTGGGCCTGCCTGCCACAGCAACCATTGAGATTGACCGTGCACACAGGGCCCTTAGACCCCCCTCTCAGGATGTGGATAATCCCAGAGACATAATATGCAAACTCCACAAGTATACCTTGAAGGACAGAATTATGCAGAAGATGAGAGGGAAACAATACTTTGATTTTGATGGGGCTAAACTTTCCTTTTACCAGGATATTTCGCGGCGCACACTTATGCAGCGCAGAGCCCTGCGACCGTTGCTTGAAGCTATGCAAAAGGCGGGGCTGACATATCGCTGGGGGTTCCCTTTTTACCTCCAGGCATCCAGAGACGGCCGGCAGGCGACACTGCGCAATAAAGACGACCTCCCGCATTTTCTGGACACCCTGGGTTTGGATCCGGTGGACTTTCCTGACTGGAGGGGACTGTCTGACCACCCCCATTTGCAGCCTCCTCAGCCGTGGATGTCGGTGAATCGCAGGAGCCGCAGACGCGACCGCAGACGCCCTTCTGCCACCTCACCTCGGGGTCCGGACTCCCCGGGGCACTGATGGGTCTGATGCCATTTGGCCCTTCTGGCCGCACCCTAGTGGCTGTTTGCACTCCCCCCCTGTCCTCACCATTTGCTACCTGTGTAACCCCCTTCTATTCCTGGACTCAGTGGGGGTGTTTAGTTCCGTGTGGGAGGGTTTAGAAATAGTGGCGTAAAACGCCTTTGAAGGACCTGCTGCAGGGTCCAGGGCCTCTGTTGATGCCGGGGGTCAGTCCTGGACTTCCTACCCCCGACCGTATAGCTGAACTCTAGTTGCGGTTTGGCCCCAACCAGACCATGCCCCGTGAACTGACCCCCTTGGCACCTGAGTTTGAGTGTCCTCCCTTTGATAGTTTATCCCTGACTCACTGGGGTCCCGGTTCTGTTTGATCTCTTATTGTATAATTATTATTATATATATTTTTTTTCTTTTCTTTTTTAATTTTATAACGAATTTTGCTGAGTCGATTGCCTCTCCTAATAGAATGCTTCATACTAGCCAGGCGGTGGTGTGCGGGGACTGATCCTTGCACCCTGCCCTTTCTTGTGGGTCCACGTTCCCCCCGTAGGCCGTACCTTATTAGGTATATTTTCCTTTTAGGAAATGGGAATGGGCTTCGGGGACCTCTCCCTTGGAGGGTTGAACCCGGGGTTCATCCCCTTGTTGTTATTGCAGGGGGTCTATACCCCCACGCAACGGTATGTTATATGTATTTGTCCTCTTGCTAATCACTGTCTCTCTCCCTCTTTTTCCTCTCTCTCTTTCCTTTTCCTTGCTTACTTATTTCCCACAGGAACGGCCTCCAGCTCCGCCCTCCGCGCTGCACCCGCCTCAGGGATAGACTGCTTCCCCGCGACCGGATCATCTGATGGCGTCACTTAAGGTAATTTCGTACAATGTCCGAGGTCTTTGCTCCCCGTGTAAGCGTAGCAAATTGTGGTGGGAACTGAAGAGGTCTGGGGCACAGGTGGTTCTACTGCAGGAAACACATTTTACCCCCCGGTCCCTGCCCAAGCTCCCGACCCATTTATACAACCAATGGTTCCTGAGTAACTCCCCGGACGCCAAATCAAAGGGTACGGCCATTGCCATACATAAATCTTGCCCCTTCCAGGTCACTGACAGTAAATTAGATACCCTGGGACGCTATGTTTTTTTAAAAGGCTCGGTTTTAGGCCAGAAGCTTACCGTCGCCACGATATATGCCCCTAATTCGGGTCAACTCTCATTTCTTGACAGCACGCTGGATGCCCTGGCTGACTTTAGGGAGGGTGCCTTAGTACTGGGTGGTGATTTTAATGTTAGTCCTGACCCACAGCTTGACACTTTCCGCAACCCACCCTCCCACTCGCATGCTTTCCTTAGACACTTTCGCCGGTCCCTTCAGTCCCACCGACTGTATGATAGCTGGCGTGTATTGCACCCAGCTGACAGAGATTACAGTTATTATTCAAAGGTTCACGACGTTTACACCCGTATAGACCTCATTTGTGTAGACCACCTGGCTCTAGAGGTTTTGCAGGCTGCTTCTATTGGGAACCTTACTATATCAGACCATGCCCCTGTGTCGGCCACCGTGGCCTTACAACCGGACGCCCGTCGGGCTTGGTCGTGGCGACTAAACAAATCCTTATTGGACGATGAGGTGGCTGTCGCGGGGGTGAAGGATGTTTTGACTAACTATTTTCGTGAAAACACCACGGAAGGAATGAGTAAGGGCATTATATGGGAGGGCCATAAGGCGGTAGTGAGGGGTGAATTGATCTCCCAGGGAGCTAGACTGAAAAAGGCCCAGCAGGCGGACTTTAACAGGGTGCTACAGGCCCTCCAAACGGCTGAACTTCGGCATAAGCATACCGGCGACCCGGAGGCTCTGCGGGAGCTGACTGACCTGAGGGAATTGTTTTTGCGCCTGTTAGACCGACAGGCACGTAAACAAATGCGCTATATGTCGCATAAATATTACGAGCACGGTAATAAATGCGGCCGTATGCTCGCCAGGGCGCTCAGGAAGAAGCGTGCACAAATGTTGATACATAAGCTATGCCTACCCTCTGGGCGACTGGTGGTCAGGTCCTCCCAAATAGCCTCTGGGTTCCGTGAATATTATGCCTCCCTGTATGACTTGGGTTCGACGCGCCCCCCCGGGACGGATGACTCGAGACTCGCTGATGTACGTGACTACCTGACGGCGTCTGGCCTTCCCTCGCTGACGGACGAACAGGCCACCCAGTTAGAATCCCCTATCACCCCTGCGGAGATAGAGGCTACGGTGAAGTCTTTGCCCAATGGCAAGAGCCCCGGCCCCGACGGATTCACCAAAGCCTACTATAAAAGATTCCTGCCACTGCTGTCTGGGTCGATGTGTGTTTATTTCAACTCCATAGCAGAAGGCAGTGCCATCCCCAGTGAAGCGTTGTTAGCCCATATTTCAGTCATCCCTAAAGATGGGAAGGACCCGACTCAGCCCCAAAGTTACAGACCCATATCCCTCCTGAATGTGGATGTCAAGATCCTAGCAAAGATTCTCGCCACCAGACTGAAACACCTGATCCCGTTAATCGTTCACCCTGACCAGACGGGGTTTGTCGCGGGCCGGGAGGCCCGGGACAACTCTGTCAGAGCAATTCAGCTCATCCACTGGGCATGTGTCACCGCCGACTCTCCCCCGTATCTTATCCTCTCCACAGACGCGGAGAAGGCTTTCGATCGGGTGGATTGGAGCTATCTTCAGGCTGTGCTGGAGACTATGGGTCTCCGTGCACATATGCTGACTTGGATTATGGCGCTGTACTCGGACCCAAGTGCCCAGGTGAAGGTTAATGGATTCCTTTCCCAAAGATTCCCGATCAGAAATGGCACGAGGCAGGGGTGTCCGCTGTCGCCCATCTTGTTTGCCCTGGTGCTTGAGCCTTTCTTGCGCACCGTTCGGGCAAATGTCGACATCAAAGGACTGACGGTGGGTCACACTGAGCACAAGCTATCGGCGTATGCTGACGATGTGCTGTTTCACTTGACGGAGCCCCTGATCTCGTTGCCAAATCTGCTACGTGAAATCAATCATTTTGGATCCCTCTCAAATTTTAAGGTCAATTATTCAAAGTCTGAAATACTCCCTATCCAGATCTCGTCCTCACTAGCTGACCGGCTACGGACTGCTTTCCCATTCTCTTGGGCAAAGTCTTCCCTGAAATATCTAGGTGTCCAATTGACGGATAGATGGGATACCCTTTACGCAGCCAACTTCCCCCCCTTGTTAGCCACAGTGAAAAATGACCTGGCCACTTGGACTAAGACGGCCTTTACCTGGCTGGGGAGGTTGGCTGTAGTGAAGATGAATATCCTACCGCGCACCCTGTTTTATATGCAGATGCTGCCCATGTCCCTTCCTAGGGTTTTTTTCACTCAGGTGTCCAGCCTGATTTCTAAATTTATTTGGAATGACCGGAAGCCGAGAATTGCGTTTCGGTTGCTTACGCGCCCGAGGGAGGTGGGGGGCCTAGGTCTCCCTGATATTCAGAGATACCACAGGGCGATTACTCTACAGCGAATACTCAATTGGCATTTTCACGCTGCCACCAAGGTTTGGGTTCCCATGGAAAAGTGCATGGCGGGTAGGAACCTCTCTTATGCCCCTTGGCTGTCCCGGGGGGATAGGGGATTGTCGGACGCGGTCTCCCCACTGACGATCCAGACTTTGAGGATCTGGGACCGGCTCAATGCTAGGTTGGCGTTGGCCCCTCCCGTGTCCTCTCTGGCCCCATTGGGCGGTTTCCTGTGGTTCCCACCGGGGGAGCAGGCGGGTTTCTTCGGGTCATGGGTGGACGACAGTAATGCTAGCTGTGGTAAATTGTTACGAGACGGTAAGCTTCTGCCCCTGGAGACACTTAGGGGGCGGCATGGGTCCTTTCCCATGGACTTCTGGCGCTACAGACAGCTTCACCACTTTTTTGAGACCCACGGGGACTTGATCAGGGACACCTCTACACTCACAGCTTTTGAACGCCTCTTTATTGAAGAGGAGCCGATTCCCCACATGATCTCTGAGCTTTACCGCCTGCTTAGCTTTGCGACCCCCGCGCGGAAGCCCGCTTTTGTCCGGACCTGGGAACGAGACTTGGACACGACTTTTACCCCCGGCCAGCTGACGCAACTATACCAATTCACCCGATCTAGCTCCATTGACTCCAAGACCCAAGAAACAAACTATAAATTGCTGTCGCGTTGGTACCGGGTGCCTGCGGACTTGGCTAGGATTTACCCTTCGGTGTCTGACAGGTGCTGGAGGGGCTGCGGCCATAGGGGTACGCTCTTACACATCTGGTGGGACTGCCCAGTGATAAGGCCTTTCTGGTTGGATGTACAGTCCCAGATTAAGGACATACTGGATCTGGACGTCCCTTTCTCCCCGACTCACTTTCTGTTGCACATTCCTCCCATGCCGGCGAACCAGTATAAACGCAGTTTGCTGCCTCATCTTTTGAACGCAGCAAAACGGCTGCTTCCAATATACTGGAAGCGCCCACAGGTTCCCAGCAGGGAGGAGTGGGTTCACAAGGTTGATGAGATACGGGAGGCGGAGGACTGGATTGCCACATGTAGGAAAACCCGGGAGCGCTACTCTAGCACCTGGTCAGCCTGGACGACGTATTTCTTGGACTCGAGACTTGTCTCCTCCAGTTTGGATGTGGCATTGTTGGAGTTAGCAGACCCCTCCCTTAAGCAAAGACCTCGGGCCCCATAACCTGCAGCCCTGCCTTTGGTTGGGCTGCTTTGCACTTCTTGAGTGTCGTTTATTTTTTTTAGTTGTCATCACTACGTGGAGGAGGTGGCTAGTGGCGCGGGGGAGGAGCTGGATGTCTGGTCTCAGGTACGTTCCTTCTAACTCTATTTCTTTCCCTTTTCTCTTTTCCTTTCCCTGCCTTGGCTTCCTGCTTTTCCCCTTATCTCTCCTCTTTTCCCTCTGGTCCCCCCCCTGGGGCCTAGGGACGTTGTGTTGACACTGGGGGCCCTGGTGGCTGGTGGGCTGGGGGGGGCGGGTGCTGGGGGCCCTGGCTGGTCGGACGGACTCGGCGACCGGCCCCCGGGGGGCAGCCTGACCTCCCCCGAGGTTGGGCACTTGTTTTGCCGCCCCGGGGCTGGCCTGCCGATTGCAGTGGGGGTCGGTGTGGGTTGCTGCGGGGAGGAAGGTAAGTTGAAGGCCCTCGGAGGCCCCCCTTCCTTCGTGCGCGCCCGGTCGGCTTTCCCTCATAACCTGCACAGTGTAAGTGGTTTAATTGTTGTCCACCGGATCGGTCGGGTCGGCCTCCGGTTCCTGGCTCCTCCCTGGGCCGCCGGGGAACCCCCCCTCTTGTATTATCTGGTTAGATGATGGTGTGCCACCTCTATATTCTAAGCCGAAAACTTATGGGTACAGTATAGGGGAGGTGGCCCTCGTCTTGGGACCGCTACCTGGTTCCCCAGTTGGTTAGTGATAATGGTAAAGCTACCAAGTCCTGGGGAGACTATGTGCCCCCCCTGTTTTTCCTTTTTTTTATTTTTTTTTTCCTGTTTGTTTCTTGTTTCTTACTGCATTTCTGTTTTGTTGGTAAATATGAAAAACGGATGGCCTATTGTCTGCTGTGAGATGCTTATGACAACACATGTTGTGATGTAATATCATGCCGTCCACAAATAAAGATTTTACAAAAAAAAACAGTTGTCAGGAATATTATTTTGCAAATTGTCTCTAACTTCGCAAGTGTTTGTGTTCAAATCACTCCAAACACTTGCAGCTGCATTAGTATTAGTTACCACTGGCTTCAAAGAGTCAGTTAACTTGTCAATCTTTTGTAATAGCTTAGAAATTAAACTGCATTCTGACGACTCACCAGCAGGGTTGCTCCTTCCAACAACCTGTGAAGATAAGGACACATTCTTTCCCCTAGGTGGGGATGTTTGGGGTTTGTTCCTTCCTCCTCTCCCCCGCCCTGGGGACGGTGAGACATTCTTACGCTTCTTAGATGCCTTCCGTGCATTTTCGCCAGCTCTGACGTCACTCCCGACCTCCTCCTCCGAGCGGAATCCCGGCGTCACGCTAGCTGCCATTGAAGTTGAGGGACGCTCCGGCGGACGATTCCGTTGAGACCTGCGGGAAGGAAGAGAGAGCACATCGAGGGGGGGCGGCTCGCGCGGTGACGATACTTCACCTTCTTCCAGGCCGACAGCATACACCTCCCGGCCGACTTCGCCTTGCTCCACCGCAGCTGGTTCACCTATGCCCGACAGGCATTTCTCCAGCCACTCTTCTCCGCCTTCGTTCTCCGCTCTCTCCAGCATCCTCCGCACCAACGACCGCATCGCTTCAGACTCCAACAGGCTCATCTTGGACCGGAGCTCTTCAAGTTTTCAGGTAAAGTGCCTGACTGCCTCTGAGGGAGGGGGTTTTTATACCCTCTGGTAAGCATGTATGAGTCATGCATCACCTCTGATGTTCCCGCCCAAAGACACCTGTGCCCAAGCTCCAGGAACATGAACTTCCCGCCCAAATACCTCACATACCTAAGAATCCTATTAACCCTTTCATTCTTACCCGCAAACAAGGGATAGCCACAATCCCATGCTGTGGGCACTAAACATGCCCCCTTGCTCATTTGATCACTTTGGGATTTCACGTTGTGTTTTCCTCCAATGTGCAGCGCTGTCTGCGATATTTGGGACTTTATTTTTATTTAATTTTTATTTAATTTGTTCAATCATTTTTTATCTAATTACTTTTGCAGGTGTTGCAATTGTTTGCCAATCGCATTTGATTGGTGTTCACGGCACTGTACACTTAATATGTATGGGCCCTAGCGCCCTCTATATTCAACTTTCTAGATACCGGACCAGGTCTTGAGGCTGTATAGTAAGTCTCCCAACTGTTTCTATCCTATTGGGACATAGTCCCTGTCCTCCCCTATTTTATAAGGCATTATTATTTATTGTTGTTTATTTTTATTTTTATTTTCAGGATACTACTTTATAACACTCCTGATGAATGGCTGAAATGCCAGGAAACACGTAGAGTGCCACTAGATGCCAACAGTCACCTGTCTATATTTCATATGTTTTTTTAATTGATTCATTTTACCATGTACATCTGCCATGTCTGTTTTTAATTTTTGGATTGGATGCTATGAGCAGCATATTTAGAGTAAGCCTTGTGACTACCTATCTATTTGATACGAAATATCTGACATGTATTTAAGATTGTAATAAATAAATCATGTACTGTAACTTAATCTTATGTTATTATTCCCTTTGACATGGCGCTCCCTCATTTAAAGTCCCACAAACCCCTCTTTTCCACAATTGAAATATAATTTTAAAGCCTGGTATTAAATGCTTAGTAAATATCATAACTAAGATATAGGCTAAATGCCATAAATTGTATATGTTTTTTCTTTTAAGTCTATTAAAAATATGCTCTAAACATTATAAATCCACTGCAAACTACACTACTGCATGCCTCTACTATAGCTCAATGGTTACTAAGGCAATATAGTTTTAAAGGAGTATAATAACATTTGAACATTTCGACTAGATCACTAACTTGTACCTGGCCTTATTACCACATATCGGAGATGTCTTGCTCCCATAGTAGGAGCAGCTTTTGAACCAGCTGTAGCACCAGAAGGTAGCTCCTGCAGGAGTGATTTTCAAGTAAGAAGCCTTGACAGATGCTGGCAAGAAAACAAGCATATCAGCAGTAGCTGCAGGGCAGACAAAGCCAGGGTATAGGCCAGGGTCTGTCAGGTCAATCATCAGTTATAAGTAGTCAGTAAACAGGCAGTTCACAGATGAGAATACTTAGAAAACATGCTAGAGTTCAGGAAACAATAAGGTAGACAGAGCTCCAGGGTGCTGAAGCCCAATGAAGGATTGTTGCTTGAGTTATTAACACAACCTTTGAATCATGTTGTTTGGAAACTAAAATAAGAAAAGTTATACTTTGGAAATTCTCAGTTTAACCCTTTCACTACCAGATCTGTTTTTGTGTTTTCTGCAAACACGTTAAAAAAAATTAGGCTTGAAGATTACCAAAACCCCTCCAAAACAATATATATTTTCTGAAAGCAGAGATCTTGGAGAGTAAAATGATGGTAGCCCTAGTTTTTTGTGTTACACGATATATTAGTAATTTTTTTTATCAAACACAACATTTCAGTAAAAAAATACATTCAATTTAATTGAGTGCACTGAACACAATATATTACCAAAGTTTTGATAAAATATAAAAGATCAGGTTGCGTTGAGTAAGTAGACACCCAACATGTCAAACCTTAAAATTGTGTGTGCCCATGAAACTGCAACAAACTTTGGTAACCTAAATTTTTCATAAGCTCTAAAAGCCCCTACAGTTCAAAAGCTTAGTGTAAATAATGGGCCTAGAATTATTGGGCCAGATCCACAAATAGCGGGCGTAACTTAACTTTTCCGATTTAAGTTACACTGCCGCAAATTGTCCAATTTAGTGCCCGATCCACAAAGCACTTACCTAGAAATTTGCAGCTGTGTAACTTAAATCTGTCCGGCGCAAGGCGTGCCCAATCTAATAGGGCGAGTCACATTTAAATTATGCGCGCTCCCGCGCTGGACGTACTGCGCATGCTCCCGACGCGATTTTCCCGACGTGCTTTGCGCAGATTTACGTTGCGCCGAGTTTTGAGAATCGCGACGGGTGTAAAAGAAAAAAAAAGAGTTGCGGCGGGAAATTTTTTTTTTTTTTAAATATTTGACAGCGACGCGGGAAAGAAGGGTCTACTTTTACATGGTGTACTAAGTTTACACTTTGTAAAAGCAGCCCTAATTTTGCAACGGCAAACTAACACTTACGGAAAAAAAACGAAGGGAAAAAGCTTTGTGGATCTCCGTAAGTGCTAATTTGCATACCCGACGCGGAATTTCAACGAGAAATGCCCCCAGCGGCGGCCGAGGTACTGCATCCTAAGATCCGACAGTGTAAAAGTATTACACCTGCCGGATCTTAGGAATATCTATGCGTAACTGATTCTGTGAATCAGCCGCATAGATAGAAACAGGGATACGACGGCGTATCAGTAGATACACCTGCGTATCCCTTTTGTGGATCTGGCCCTCTGTACATTGCAAAGATGTGCCTCTTCCCTGGCAGGGAAAGGGCAAACCCCAGTCATGTTTTCATAAAAATTTGGCATTTTTAATGTTTCACTTTAAGCATTTAAAAAAACATATGTTCTTTAGTAACTGGGAAGTTGTGCATTAAATGTCATGGTTATTGGGTGTGTTACACTTATGTTATGTATGCCTGCTGAGTTGTCAGGATCACAACTCGGCTGTTCTAACCCTGTTCTCTCTCCCTAAATAGGATTGGCACAGTTTGTGCCTAACACGTGATTTTTCACGAGGTGTCCCGTTCTCTCGGACACTAGAAGTTTTTTTTGAGCCACTTTTCCCTGAACTATACCCCTCTACTTCTTAGGACCCAAGCAGATTTAATCACTTATGGGTCCAAACGGCTCTCATGGCTAGGTAGAGAGAATGCCCTGAAAATGGATGTTCTCCCTAGGTTCCTATATTTGTTCCAAACCATTCAAATTCATATACCTAATTTGTACTTCAAGAAGCTGCGCCAGATGTTCTCCAAATTGATTTGGAATGCTGCCCGTCCCAGAATACGATATGAAACATTATCTCTTTTTCCGAATTTTTCAATTTTCGAAATTTGGTATTTCCGAATTTTCGTACTTCCGAATATTTTCGTATTTCCGAAATTCCGAAATTTCGAAAATTAAAAAATAAAAAACTCGAAATTTCGAAAATTTTAAAATAAAAAACCTGAAATTTCGAAAATTGAAAAATTCCAAAATACGAAAATTCGAAATTTGAAAAATTCGAAATTTGAAAAATTCGAAATTTGTAGATTGAAAAAATCGAAGTTCGAAATTCGAAAATTGAAAAATCGAAATTTCGAAAATTGAAAAATTCGAAATTCGAAAAAAATGTTTCAAATTTCGAATTTTTCAATTTCCGAATTGTCGAATTTTCGTATTTCCGAATTTTCGTATTTACGAATTTCGAAAAACGAAACTTCGAAAATTTGAAAATTGAAAAATTCGAAATTCGAAAATTGAAAAATTCGAAATTCGAAAATTGAAAAATTCGAAATTCGAAATTTCGAAAATTGAAAAATTCGAAATTTCGAAAATTGAAAAATTCGAAATGTCAAAAATTCGAAATTTCGAAAATTTAAAAAATCGAAAATTTCCAATTTTCCGAATTATTATTTTTTTCGTTTCATTCGTTTTTTTTCGTTTCATTCGTTTTTTTTCGTTTCATTCATTTTTTCAGTTTTTTGCTTTTTCGGAAATCCGAAAATTTCACGAATTTACGAAAAAAGCAAAAATACGAATGAAACAAAAACGGAAAAAAAGAATTTTTCGAATTTCCCGAATTTACAAATTTACGAAAAAATAAAAAAAACGAAAATAACATAAACGAAAAAAACGATTTTTTTGGCAGTGCACATGTCTACTGCAAACTGATGGCGACTTCTATTCACCCTTCCCCTGAGATGGCTCTCTTATCTATACTCCATGGCACGTTCAAATCCATCAAAAACGATGTACTACAACACTTCCTGGCAGCAGCCAGAGTGGTCATCCCCCGTCATTGGAGATCGGCAACCATGCCTTCCCTGGGGGACTGGGCTGTTGAAGTGGACCGCATAAGGGACCTTGAGCGTCTGTTGGCGGAAGACGGTGATAAAAGCGAACAGTTTTCTCTTACCTGGACTTCATGGTCCATGTTTCGATATTCTTCTAAATTTATCTCTTGGGCCGAGTGTGGCCTGGATGATGTGGCCCTGATAACCATGACCCTTGATTCTTGTCCCCTATCTCTCTGCCCCCCTTCTGTCTGCCCCTGCTTCTTTTCCTTTTCCTTTTCTTGATCTCTAAATACATCCTTAGGAATTCATTGAGCCGCTTATTGTTACTGATTCGTTATGTGACCACATATGTCTTATTTTACATGCAGATTCATCTCTCCTAATGTGCCGTGTGCGGTGCAACACTGACCCCCTCACTAAAGTGAGGTTGGTGGCTACAATTAATGTTTCTTTTACATATGCAGGGATAGCTAAATCGAACGGCCTTGTGGTGGTCCACGTACGCATGCTTTCATTCCTTTTTCTCATGTAACTTAGACATGCTTTTGTTGTGTCAAGTACGATGCCTAATGTTGATGTAATAGCTTTCACTGTATGTATTTTTTTGAGACAGTATCTGTCTTTCTGTTTATCTTTAATGAATAAAATAAGATTGAATTAAAACAGCAGGCAAAGGCATCGTCGATAAACAGGCTGAGGTTGGTGAGACGTGAGAGTCAGAAAGGTGTTTAAACGGCAGGTAAACAGGTCAGGGTCAGTTAACATGGAAGGTAGAAACATGGTAGCAGGCAGGCACAGGTATTAGAAAAGGGGAAATGGCAGTCTGTTATTAATAAGGGGAACTAGTATGTGATGGATCTGTGATAATTTTTGAAGCAATCACCGATACATAGGCCAGGTTGGGAGGGACAATCGGGACAATAATAACTTGTATCTCTTCTAACTCCTCCACTTGAGCATACATGACATCTCTTTTGGCATCTTCTTCCGGATTCTGCGGGGGGAATGTTATAGGGAAAATGTGGCTCATGAAGTCGACTCACACTATCAGAGCGAATGCTTCTTGGGGCGGGTCCTTGTTGGTAAATCAGGGCAGTAACATGTCTTCATAATATTTGAGGTAGGTGGTGAGTTGGTTTTCGGGTGATTTTTGATAGAAAACAAATTAATTGAACAGAGCCATGTGAAACAGATAAAATGCTACTTTCTTATACCAATAATTTGACTTTCGGGTTGATAAATAGGTTTGTAGCATCTGATCGTTTAAATCCACCCCCCATGTACATATTGTAGTCATGAACACATTTAGGCTTTACTACGGGGCAAGGTCTTCTCTGAACCTCCACCAAGTTGTCATTGTGGATTGTAGTCATCATGTGAACATCCTTCTTGTCCCGCTACTTCATGGCCAATACCTCCTCATTCCTCATGAATGCGGCTTTCCCCTTTTGTAGCTGTTTTGATAGCAAACTCTGTGGGAACCCCTTAATATTTTTTCGGGAGGTACCGCAGGCCAGGGTTTGTTCACGATACAGGTGCCGGAAAAGGGGAAAGCTGCTGTAGTAATTCTCTACATATAAGTGGTATCTTTTTTTGAACAAGGGGTTTGCAAGGTCCCAGACAATTTTACCACTGGTTCCTATTTATGTGGGGCGATCAAAGGGCTGGAGCTGGGAATCTTTGCCTTTGAAAATACGAAATGTGTGCACGTATCCAGTGGCTCGATCGCACAATTTATTAATTTTTACCCCGTACCTGGCTCTCTTACTTGGGATATACTGCTTAAACTGCAGCCGGCCAGTAAAGTGGATAAGGGATTCGTCTACACAAGTATTTTGGTCGGGGATAAACACTTCAGAAAATCGTTTGGTAAAATAATTTATTAGGGGGCGAAGCTTATATAATTTGTCATGGTTGGGGTGATCTCGGGGAGGGCACTGCGAATTGTCATTGAAATGTAGAAAACGTATTATCATGTCAAACCGTGTCCTGGACATGACAGCAGAAAATATGGGGCGGACGGGGCGGGTGGACCAGTAGGCATGCATTTTGTTTTTCTTTGAAAGCCCCATATTAGCAAGGCCCAAAAACAATTTGAATTCCTCTAGTGTGAGACGGCGCCAAATTAAACATACGGGCGAAGGACAAATTGGGGTTGGGGTTGGCAGCATTACATTGCTCTGCATAGAAATGTGTTTGATCCACCATGTACTGCAACAAATCTTTGAGGAAAAACAAATAAAAATAGTCCAATTTGGAAAAATTGTATGTGTTGAGCGGCAAATCCTGGCCGATGTCATATGACGTCCGGTCAGGATATTGAAACCACACATATACTCCCAACTTTGCAAATATATCTGACCATCAGCAATAAACAAAACATTGATGGATAAACAACATTATATCATTAACACTTCACAATTGACACTCACGGAATTCAAATGGTAAATATCCAGAATATTCACTCTGGCTGTTATTCAAACAAACTTTCCCATCATATATGTGAAAAAGTGGAAAAAAAACGTGCTAGAACCCAAATAAACAAAGAAGGGAGCTGCTAGCACTCAAACAAACATATTCTGGTATAAATGGTGGGTAATTAGTGCAGCGCTAATGATCAGCAATATAGAAAGTGCACACTGGAACTAACACAATGCGAATTGTGAAATGTAAACAAACATGTAAGTAATATAAACAAATAAAACTAAGAGCCGATACACACTGGGGCAACTCGTCAGGCGACTCAGCCGCCTGACAAGTCGCTTCCCATTGTAGTCAATAGAACCGTTCTAATAGGAGCGACGCAAGTCGCTCCGACTTAGAAAAAGGTTCTTGTATGACTTCAGGGGCGACTCGGGGCGACTTGGGACCTGCAGGAGGAGGAGAGATATATACCCCCAGATTCCACCTACAAATCCAGGCCAGCCTTCTGACGTAATGGGGAAAACCAGAATCATAACAGGGCCAGGCCAGGATCGTCAATGGGAGGTCAGCAGCAGGGGGAAAGGGAAAACAAACAGGACAAGGAGAGGACGGATGGAACACTGGGGGGACAGGTACAGGTACAGGTACAACGCACAGGGTACAGGATTCCAGGTTCAGGTAACAGACAGACAGACAGACAGGATCAGGATCAGGATCAAGATCAAGATCAGGTACAGATGCAGAGCTATACAAGGTCAGGGCTCATGGAGCGATACCAAGGCAGAGTATGATTGTCATTGCTGGGTATTTGTACACATATCCTGCAATCAGTCTCAGGTGAAGCCTAATTGCAGGAGATGTCGGCCCCACACTGCCAGGAAGCCCCTACTGGTGGACACCAGTACTGCGGCCCACAGATCACATAATACCACCACCAGTGGAGAGCTCTCCTGGCAGTTCCAGACTGCCAGAAGACACCTGCTGGTGGACCACAGTACTGCACGCCAAATATCAGGCAGTGTCACCAGTGGAAGGAACCTTTCCTGACATTGGTAGAGTAGATGACCACGCCGTCCTCATCCTCCTCATCTTCTCTCACCCAGACTCAGGGTACTTTGTCTGGCAAAGCAGCTGCCAACGTGGCCTCTACCGTTGGCTCAATGGCATCAGTGTTTGATACATGCTGCAGGAGGATGTGCAGCGGTTTGAAGGCTCCGATGATGGTACCCAGCTAGAGGAAGGCATTAACGTTAGCCCAAAGAGAGGGGGTGCCCAAAAAAGGCAGCAGTCTGGCAGTCATGTTCCCCCAGCTGCAGCATACTGCCAGGTAGACATGTGCACTGCCAAAAAAATCGTTTTTTTAGTTTATGTTATTTTCGTTTTTTAATTTTTTTGTAAATTCGGGAAATTCGAAAAATTAGTTTTTCCCGTTTTTGTTAGATTCGTTTTTTTTATTTTTCGGAAATTCGTAAATTTCGAAAAAAATAGTTTTTTTCGTTTTTTTGCATTTCTCGTAAATTCGGGAAATTTTCGGATTTCCGAAAAAGCAAAAAACGAATGAAACGAAAAAAACGAATTAAACGAAAAAAAAAGAATTTTCGGAAATTCGGAAATTTTCGAAATTTCGAATTTTCGAATTTCGAATTTTTCAATTTTTGACATTTCGAATTTTTCAGTTTTCGAATTTCTTAATCTTCGAATTTTTCAGTTTTCGAATTTTTCAATTTTTGAATTTCGAATTTTTCAATTTTCGAATTTTTCAATTTTCGAAATTCGAATTTTTCAATTTTCGAAATTTCGATTTTCGAATTTTTCAATTTTCGAAATTTAGATTTTTGACATTTCGAATTTTTCAATTTTCGAAATTTCGATTTTCGAATTTTTGACATTTCAAATTTTTAAATTTTCGAAATTTCGAATTTCGAATTTTTCAATTTTCGAATTTTTCAATTTTCGAATTTTCCCATTTCGAATTTTCGAAATTCGTAAATACGAAAATTCGGAAATTTTCGATTTTTTCAATCTTCAAATTTCGAATTTTTCAATTTTCGAATTTTCCCATTTCGAATTTTCGAAATTCGTAAATACGAAAATTCGTAAATACGAAAATTCGTAAATACGAAAATTCGTAAATACGAAAATTCGTAATTCGGAAATTGAAAAATTCGAAATTTGAAACATTTTTCAATTTTCGAACTTCGATTTTTCCAATTTTCGAAATTCGGAAATACGAAAAAAATTTAAAAATTGAAAAATACGAAAACTTTGGCAAAATTTGAAAAAAATCCAAATCTGAAAAATTCGAAAATGGAAAAATTCGAAAATGGAAAAATTCGAAAATTGAAAAATTCGAAAATTGAAAAATTTGAAAATTTTGAATTTCGAGAATTCGAAAATTCGAAAAAAATTGTATTTCCGAATTTCCGAAAATACGGATTTACGAAATTCGTAAAAAAACGAAAATTCGAAAATTCGTAAATTCGTAAATACGAATTTTCGAAAATACGAAAATTCGTAAATTCGAATTTTCGAAAATACGAAAATTCGTAAATTCGAATTTTCGGAAATACGAAAATGTGTAAATTCGTAAATTCAAAATTTTCGGAACTCCGAAAATTCGTAAATAAAAAATTTGTGAATACGAAAATTCGTAATTAACGAATTTTCATAAAAAAAACGAATTAGAAACAAAACGAATTGCACATGTTTGCTCCAGTGATAAGGAGGGAAGAGATGATGAGGTCACTGACTCTACATGGGTGCCTGATAGGAGAGAGGAGGAGAAGGCACATCTCCAACGAGGCAGGATGCCCTCCAGGAGCCAGCTTAAGGGCAGCACACCGACTGCATCACACCGCAGAGCTCCGCAAGTGCAGGGCGCTGCGGTTTCTCTGTGTTTTTCCAAAATTTCTTTGGTTTGGGCCTTTTTTGAGACGAGTGTATCAGATCTCACCGCTGCTATTTGCAACATATGTCTCAAGTTCATCTCGTGTGGCCAAAACATCTGCTTGTGCACCACATGCTTGACCAGACATATGTCGACCTGCCATGCATTTTGTTGGCAAGTGTACCTAAAAGACCCACACCAAAGAACAAAGCGGATCTCTCCTTGCTCCTCATTAGCTGGGATCTCCAACCCCACTATACCTTCAGTCCTCTCTGAAAGAGGAATGAAGGTGTAGAATTAGGTGTGTCACAGCCAAGTACTTGCGGGCAATCTGCTTTCGGTACACCAACGTCAGATTGTACCAGGCAAATTTCCCTGCCTCAGCTGCACTGCCGCAAGAAGTTTGCTTGGCTAAATTGCTAGCACTTCAACTGCTGCCTTTTCAGTTGGTAGAGTCTGCCCCCTTCCGTGAGCTTGTGGAATGTGCGGTTCCTCAGTGGCAGGTTCCCAAATGGAAGGCGATTCCAGGTCTCTAACGGCATGTGGAAGGCAATGTCTTGGCCTCGTTGGACAGGGCGGTCAGCGGTAAGGTGCATATTACCGCTGACTCATGGTCCAGCAGGCATGGACAGGGACATTACCTATCTTTCACAGCGCATTGGGTGACTCTGCTGGCAGCTGGGAAGGATGCAGGACAAGGTGCAGTAGTGCTGAAGGTTGTTCCGCCACCACGCCTCCAAAATGCTACTACTGGTGATTGTGACACACCTCTATCCTCCACCCCTCCTCTTATTCCTCCATGGCCTCTTCCTGTGCTTTGTCCTTGGAACCAGAGGTGCTCCGTAGGCGTTCAAGGGGCTATGCAAGTATGCAGGCAAAGAGATGCCATGCAGTGCTTGAGCTGGTGTGCTTGGGGGACAGGAGCCACACTGGGGCAGAGGTTCTGTCAGCTTTGC
This sequence comes from Rana temporaria, assembly GCF_905171775.1. Taxonomy (NCBI): domain Eukaryota; kingdom Metazoa; phylum Chordata; class Amphibia; order Anura; family Ranidae; genus Rana; species Rana temporaria. Next base: position 320,345,244 of record NC_053492.1, read on the forward strand.
AGGGGCAGGCTCAGAGGTGGTTGTCATCCTCAGTTACTCAGAGGACTCCGCACTGAATGCCTCAGCAAACCTACGCTGCATGGCCTCCCTGATCCTGCAAAGCCTGCAAAAGGATCCTCGTATTTGTGCTATCAAGGAGAGGAATCATTACTGGCTAGCAACCCTCCTTGATCCACGTTACAAGGGTAAGGTTGCGGACCTTATCTTGCCATCGCAGAGGGAGCAGAGGATGAAACATCTTCGGGAGCCCTTGCAGAAAGGTCTGTGCAACGTGTTCCCAGAGACTGGGAGGTTACAAAATCCTGGTCCTGGACAACGTGTTGCTGAGGCTTCAGTCAGTCAAAGAAGGCGCGTGGAGAAGGTGGTTGTCTAAATGATGCGTTCAGACAATTTTTTAGTCCGCAGCCCTAAGGTATGATCGGTTCCAGCAACCATCACCAGCGTCTGTTTTATATGGTGCAGGAATACCTAGGGGCAAGATCAGACTTGGACACCTTTCCTACCGAAAATCCTCTGGGTTACTGGGTCTTGAGGATGGATCACTGGCCAGAGCTTGCACAGCATGCAATTGAGCTACTGGCCTGTCCTGCATCCAGCGTTCTTTCGGAACGCACATTCAGTGCTGCTGGAGGCTTTGTAACTGATCACAGTCTCGGTCGATCGACTGACCTTCATAAAAATGAATCAGTCTTGGATCACTACCAGCTACCAAGCACCTGATGCTGATGTAACCGAATAATTTATTTTTAAATGTCAGATCCCTTCAAGACTGCCTATGCTGATGCTGAGTGGCTCTCCTGTTATGCTGAGTGACTATTCTCTTCCTCCTTAATGATCATGCTGATAGCTTGTAAGAACATTTTTGGTTCTGGGCACCACTCATGATTGGCATAGACCTGGCCTACTTAGGAGCAAAAAAAAAGCCCTGATTACACTCACGCCACTGGCCATTGGGATGCCAACGGCAGTCCTGCCTGCCGTTGGCCCCTTATTTTTGGGAACTTGTAATCCCAGGAAAGTGCTACGTAATCCCTCCAACCAGGCAATGAACAAAGCTAATGCACAAGAGGGAAAAGTAGGTGAAGTAGGTCTCTGGAATACAGCAGGTCTGTGCAGGACAAAATAATTCATACTCCCAAGCCAGCATCCAGAAACTGATGGTCCTCTTTCTGAAGATCACTGGATCTGTCACGCTCTCTCTGGAACACAGCCTCAATCTCCCTGGAATACAGTCACAGTCTCTCTGGCAGCAGTTCACTGTTTCTCTTTGACATTGGCACAGGCAGCAACCTTGCAACAGTGGTACAGCATCATGTGTTTTTAAAGCTCTTCACCTCATAAGTGCCCATCAGTGAAGGCTTAGCACACACCTGTGTAGTTGCATCACCACCAGCAGCCATGTCAAAAAGATGCTTTTCTGCCTGAGGGGGCATACCAAATTCTTTCCACGCCCGAGGAGAGCAACGTGGAGCTCTATTTTTCCGATTCCCTTTCCAATTCCGATTCCGAGTCGGAAGTCAATTATGAGCCAGTCCTCAGTAGTGGAACACTGATTGACTCAGAGGAGGAAGATAGTCGGCCCTGCCAAACAAAGGCGTTCTGGTGAGGAGGCAGTGCCATCCACCAGCACTGCAGTGCCACCCACCGCAGTGCCTCAGCAAGAATAGCCAAGGACCCATGCCAGTCTTTCCTATGCCCTTCAGAACCCCTTGTGGCTTCCTCCTAATTCAGGAGAAGCCAAGATTCCCCCTTTCACTGCCCAGCCAGGAGTCCAGGTGGGCACGGAGCATTTTTCCCCAATCAATTTTTTTTATCTCATTTTTACAGAGGACATGCTATCCAGAATTGTGACCCAGTGCAACCTATATGCCCAACAATTTATTTTGAACAATCCTACATCATATTATGCCCGTCCCTACGAGTGGAGAGACCTAACGGTGGAGGAGTTGAAGGTTTTTTTAGGCCTCACATTTTGTATGGGACTCAACCCAAAAAACACTTTGCGTTCCTTTTGGTCAAAACGCCCCATCTACCACATGCCAATATTCTCCAACGTAATGCACAGAACCCGATACTTCACCTCCATTTCAATTATAATACCCAGTGCCATCCTTGAAATCACCCAAATTATGACAGGCTTTTTAAAATTCAGCCCTTACTAAATTATTTTTCAGAAGTATTCCCCCAGTTGTATAAACCAGACCAACATATATGTGTGGATGAGTCCCTTATTAAATTTATCCGCAGGCTTCAAATCAAACAATTTATTCCCAGCAAAAGGTATACAAATTGTGTGACCGAATCACAGGCTACACGTATGCCTTCTTAGTGTACAAAGGGAAGGACAGCCAGCTACATCCCCCTAATTGCCCAGACTACTTGGGATCAAGTGGGAAAATTGTTTGGCAACACATCAACCCCCTACTGGAAAAAGGCTACCATCTGTACGTAGATAATTTCTACACATCTCTTCCCCTGTTCCACAACATTCACTGGAAGCAGACGACAGCATGTGGCATCGTCAGAAAGAATCGGAAGTACTTTCCTCAAAGTCCTGTAAATAAGAATTTGAGAAGAGGAGAATCGGCAAGTCTGCAAAACAAGGAGATTCTGGCAGTGAAGTGGAGGGACAGAAGGGATGTGTATATGTTGTCTTCCATCCACAACGATACCTTCACAGATATCCCCAGAAGGAATGGCCCCATCCGAAAGCCTACCTGCATCCAGGACTACAATTTGTTTATGGGGGGAGTCGACTTCAATGACCAGATGCTCGAACCCTACCTTGCCACAAGATGGACATACCATTGGTACAAAAAAAAACGCAATACATTTTTTTCAATTGACCATATACAACTCGTATATCATATATCGCAACTGCACCCAAAACCCAAAACGCTTCCTTGGCTACCAGGAGGACCTTATCACTGCCCTAATATTCCCGAACGGCCCACCCCAAAACATCCGTTCTGATGTTCTTAGTCGACTCTCCGAACTTCACTTTCCCGATAAAGTCCCTCCCACAGCAACAGACCGACGACGTAAAAAAAATGTAAGATGTGTACCAGTGGAGGAGTCAGACGAGACACAGCTTATTATTGTGCCCAATGTCCTTCCCAACCAGGCCTCTGTGTAGTTGACTGTTTTCGCCGTTACCATACTCCACTAAATTATTAGTGAAGTATGGTAAACATAATCCTTAGTTCCTGCCTTCACACACCCCTTATGCCACTGCCTGCTCTGTAACTGACCCCGGCTTGTTATTCGACCACGCTTCTGTCTAACGATTCTGTAATACCTCTGCCTGATCTGGAACTGACCCTTGTTTGTATTTCGACCACGCTTCTGCCTACCGATTCTGTAATACCTCTGCCTGATCTGGAACTGACCCTGGACTGTAATTCGACCATGCTTCTGCCTAACGATTCTGTAATACCTCTGCCTGATCTGGAACTGACCTTGGACTGTTAGACCATGTTTTTGCCTGCCTCATGGACTGATCTTGTACCCCACTACTGGACTAGTGGGATTCAACACAGGGGTCTCACATATGTGAGGGGCTCCAGAATTGTTTTTCTGGATGAAGAAAACAATTTTGTTTTCTCATTCCTAGATTAGGGTCTGGAGACTCGGAAAGCTCCAAAGAGATTTGGGTGGGAGAAGCCTCTACCCCTGTCCCCATTCTGTCCTGAACGAGGCCCTACTTCTGCCTGCTGCCTGTAGGACTTACTGCCATTATGTCTCTGCCTGTCGCACTGACCACACCACATGTTCCTGCCTACTACCAGGACCAATATTTTAGGCACTGCTGACAATATCTCTGCCTGCACTGACCCTGGACTGTATATGGACAGTATCCCTGCCTGTTGCCTGGACAATTGTGTATGCCGTTGCAGACCAAGTCCCTGCCTGCTGCCTGGACCAGTGCTATCCTGCGTAGAACTGCGCTACTAAAACCACAGGTAATCTTTTGTTTATGCTTTGCTCAGCATAATGTATTTTGGGGTGTAATTCTTGGTATGTGCATGCTATGTGTCCCTGGAACACCTGACAGTGTTCCTTCCATGTTGGATCTCTGTATATGACCAGGCTGTGTAGAAGTCTCACACATGTGGGTTTGATGAAAATTTTTGACCTGTTTGATACGGTCCCGGGAAGCAATAACAGAGATTTTATAAGTATCGCTAAATTCTGACCAGTCCTCGTCTACCAGGGAGATGTCCAGAGAGGTCCATTTTACCTGAGCTTTGTGAAACCTGCGGTTAAAGTCAGTCATTAGGGCTGCATAATAGGTGGAGACAAGTTTAGTGGGATATGGCTGTCTAAGCAGTTTTTCCAACGGAGGCAGGTCAGTGGGATCATCCAGGGAGCCAAACTGGGCACGGATAGCGTGCCTGAGCTGGTAGTAATAAAATAGGAAATAGGTACGATCTTGGTAGATCGAAGTCTAAACGTAGCTGAGAAAAAGATTTAAAGCCCTGAGCATTGTACAGGTGACATAAATATTTAACCCCCTTCGAGTACCAGCGATTGGGATCAGGAAGGGAGTTCCTGCTGATTAGGGTTAAACCACAGGGGGTTGTTGGGAGATTTCAGCCAGGTGTGCCTGGATACTTTTGTGACAATACAACGGAGGACCCGAGGAAGCGATAGAGGACCCGGCTTTTGTAGATCATTTTATATAGGGTTTCCAGAGAAGATGCAATGGCTCCCTCTGTGGAGGTACAGGCATTGGCCGGAACCGGGCACAGCCAATCGTGGATAGGTATGTGCATTTCGTTTAGTTCTGAATCAAAATTCGGACGAATTTTCTATTATTCGGACATTCGGATGCATACGAATTCCCGAATTGTAATATTAATGAATTTAACCCGAATCCGAACGAACGTTTTCGAATCGAAAACCCACGGACGAAATTCGATCGAATTCGAAAACAAATTCTATTCGAATCGAATTCGAAAACAAATTCTATTTGAATCGAATTCGAAAACAATTCGATTCGAAAACAAATGCAAATGAAAATTGAAAGCAAATTTAAATCAAAAACTAAAAAATATAAATCGATTTCTAAAAAAGAATACAATAAAATAGAATATAAAATAATAAAATAATAGAATGAAAATCAAAGAATAGTAAAGAACAGAATGGAATTTAATAGAATGTATTCAAATACAATAGAATATGACCTGGCTTCTTCTATCTATCTTCTATCTATCTTCCATTTCCTGAAATTCGAAATTCATATAGAATGAACACAAATTCGAATAGAAAAATATTAGAAGAGTAGAATAATATATATATATATATATATATATATATATATATATATATAAAATTACATTTATATATATAAACATCTTCTGAAATTCGAAATTCATATAGAATGAACTCAAATTCGAATAGAAAAATATTAGAATAGAGCAGAAAAAAAAAGTATATATATATATATATATATATATATATATATATATATATATATATATATATATATATATATATATATTATTATTATTATTCTACTCTTCTAATATTTTTCTATTCGAATTTGAGCTCATTCTATATGAATTTCGAATTTCAGAAAATGGAAGATAGATAGAAGAAGCCAGGTCATATTCTATTGTATTTGATTACATTCTATTGAATTCCATTCTGTTCTTTACTATTCATTCTACTGTTTTATTATTTTATATTCTATTTTATTGTATTCTTTTTTAGAAATCGATTTATATTTTTTAGATTTTGATTTAAATTTGCTTTCAATTTTCATTCGAATTTGTTTTCAAATCGAATTGTTTTCGAATTCGATTTAAATAGAATTTGTTTTAGAATCTGATTGAAATATTATCGAATCCGGTCGAAATATTATCGAATCTGGTCGAATTCGACCGGGTTTTCCGAATTCAGACGAAAACTAACGAATTCCGAAAACGAATTTAACACATGTAACAAATCTAACTTAACGAAATGAATTAAATATCGAATTAAAACAAAACTAAACAAAACAAATTTTTCCCTTTTGCACATGCCTATTCGTGGATGTGCACCAACTGGGATGCCAAATAATATAGAAAGAAGTTGGGAAATGCCAGGCCTGCCAAGTGCGCTGGCAACCGTAGTGTTTCAAGTGCTACCTTGGGGGAGCCACCCTTCCACAGGAAGGTTGTACATATTGAATCTATGCATTTAAAAATAGATTTAGGTAGATCATTTTGAGGACGTTGGCCCTCCCCAAAAGATCCAGAGGCAGATCCATCCACTGCTTAGTCTGCTCCTGAAGGCGGACCAATAGAGGATCTAAGTTATTGGCGAAATATGAAGATAAAGGGGTCTGCACCAGAACCCCAAGGTACCTAAAGGAGGATACCACTTGAAGCTTGGAATCCGGGTGAATCAGGGGAGGCTCAGCCACGTCTAGGAGGAAAAGACTAGACTTATCCCAATTCACCCGGAAGCCAGAATAGTCTCCAAAGGTATTAATCTCCACCAACAGGGCCTGAGGTGATTCATTAGTATCAGCCAGATACACCAATGTGTCATCCGCATAAAGTGAAACGCGCTCCTCTATATTAGCAGTTAGGAGTCCTTTAATCTAGGGGGAGGAGCAAATGCAGCTCCATGGCCAGGGCAAACAAGAGGGGTGACAATGGGAATCCCTGTCGTGTGCCCCTAGTAATCGGAAAGGGGCCAGTGATAGAGGAATTGACCCGCACCCGAGCTACCGGGGAGGTGTAAAGGAGTTTTATCCATGCTACAACACAGGGGCCAAAGCCATACATCTGAAAGTGGTAAAACTCTTGTGCTATCGATACTAAACTCTAGGGGGCACTGGTAGTCTGTCTTTAACAGAAAAAGGGAGGAATATGAATGAGTGATGGTGACGCGCTGTGAAGCTAAAAAATACGACAAGGGAATATTACAAAACCCGCCAACTGGGTAAGTGGACTCTGAGGTGCAAAAATAAATAAGGGTGAAGGTGAATCCAAATAAATAGCAAAATATATCTCAACAATGTTTCAGAACACATATAGCAAACTATAACAATAATGTGAACTAGTGCAATAGTGTAAATATACAAACAAGCATATAAATAAGTGGACTGCAGTAGAAAGTCCACTACAAACACAAAACCCTCGCAGTGATAGGTCATATGGGACTTAACTGGATGGGGATTGGCATAAAAATCCCCATCCAGTTAAGTCCCATATGACCTATCACTGCGAGGGGCTGTGCATGTCTGGGTTGGTTAGCTACCCAGCCTTTGACATGAAGTCGATCGTATTGTTCATCCATATACTTGTATTGTATATTTTATATTATATATTTTATACTCTGTCCCCCTCTTATTTTAGCCTAGTACATTTTTAGTATTGTCCGCTTCATTTGCTGGTATGTTTTTTCGTCGTGTGCCCTTGTTTGTAGGCCAGCCTGGTGTATTTTCGCTTATTGCTGCCTGGTTTCTAATGTAGGAGACTCAGGGATCATGGCGTCAGCTGCAATGCCCGTATCACACATAGGTTTACAGCGGGGCTACAACAAAATGGCCAAAGGACGTCCAGCATAGCAGACCTTTTCCGCGGTCTATTTAAGATACTGGTCTACACCTAGTGTCATCCCCTGAAGAAGTCACGTGGTGTGACGACACTCCTAGGGAACAGGAGCACCAGACGGCGGAGAGACGAGCTCGCTGCTCGTAGGTTTTGGTTTTCAGGTGGAGTAGCAGAATTTTTTTTTGGGGTGTAATTTTTGCTATGTACATGCTATGTGTTGGAAATATCTTATAAATGGACAACATTGCGTAAAAAAAATGCATTTAAATGTTTTTTTCACATTTTCCAAAAACTTCTGGAAAAAAATGAACCATTCAAAAGACTCATTATGCCTCATAGATTATACGTTGGGGTGTTAGCTTTCTAAAATGGGGTCATTTTGTGGGCGTTTCCATTGTCCTGGTGCTCCAGGGCCTTCAAAAGTGTAATATGTGGTTGAGAAATGAGATGTGTAATTTATACTCCTAGAACGCCTGAAGGTGCTACTTCAATGTAGGTCCTCTGTATGTGGCCAGTCTGTGTAAAAGTCCCTCACCCCTGGTATCGCCATACTCAGGAGGAGTAGCAGAATGTATTTTGGGGTGCCATTTTTGCTATGTACATACTCATTATGCTTTATAGATTATAAATGGGGTCATTTTGTGGGAGTTTCCATTGTCCTGGTGCTGTAGGGCCTTCAAAAGTGTAATAGGTAGTCAACAAGTTAGATGTGTAATTTATGCTCCTAGAACATCTGATGGCGCTTTGCATGTTGGGCCATGTATGTGACCAGGCAGTAAAAAAGTCCCACATTATATCATAATACTCAGGAAGAGTAGCAGAATATATTGTGGGGTGTCATTTGTGGTATGTACATGCCATGTGAGAGAAATAAGCTATTACAATGACAATTTTGAGAAGAAAAAAAAAATCTTAACTTTGCAAAGAATTGTGGGAACAATTACAATTTCAAATAACTCACCATGCCTCTTACTAAATATGTTGGAATGTCTACTTTCCAAAAAGGGGTTATTTTGGGGGCATTTGTACTTTCCTGGCTTGTTAGGCTCTCAATAAATGAGATAGGCCGCCAGCACATCAGATGTGATACATTTTTTATGATTTGCACTATAGCTTGTAGACTCTAAAATTTTCACACAGACCAAATAATTTCCACCAATTTTTTTTTTTTTTTTTTTTTTTACCAAAGACATGTAGCAGTATAAATTGTGGCCCAAATTTATGAAAAACAAAGTACTAATTTGCAAAATTTTATCGCAGAAATTAAGAAAAATTCATATTTTTTTCAAAGTTTTCGGTCTTTTTTCATTTATAGCACAAAAAATAAAAGACCCAGAGGTGATCAAATACCACCAAAAGAAAGCTCTATTTGTATAAAAAAAGGACAAAAAAATTATTTGGGTACAGTATTGCATGAGTAATTGTCATTCAAAATGTGAGTGCACTGAAAGCTGAAAATTGGTCTAGGCAGAAGGGGGGTTTAGGTGCCCAGTAAGCAAATGGTTAAAAATCTAATTCCAGATACACAGCAGCTACACCACCAGATAAAACCTAAAAATTGTTTCCTAGTGTAGCGCCGGGTTACTTCCAAGTACCGGTGCTGGTCGAAATTTAAGGCATAATCAGAGTGTATAGACTCTGATTTCAATTGCAATGTTTGGTTAGGGTCTCTGTTTCAGCTTGGCTGTACTGTGGGCTCATTCTGTTGTTGCTGGGGTAGTATCGCACCCCGGGACGACAGGTGGCACCAGTGGAGTTGAGGCTTGGGTGCCTTCTTCCAGCAGCCAATCAGGAGGGAGTGTTCTCGCTGGGCATGCTGAGAGAGGGTATTTCTGGAACAGATGCCATGGAGGCGGGGTCTTCTTCCGGTGTGGCACCCACCTTCAGGGTGGCCACATCACGGCGCTCCGGCGTTATGGCCTACCTGGCCGGAGTGTGCGTGCTATGCAGTGCAATGAGAGGCTGGCGGTCCAATAGGATTTTGACGAACCACCGGGGATCGAGGTGACCGGACACTGAAGGATTGACTCCTCTTTCAGTCGGTACCTGGGCGACGTTAAGGAGAAGATTCAGGCATAACTTTACCTAGGAGGGTTGCCTCCGTATCTGCAATCAGAGAGGGCCTGTGGCAGAGGCGTCTCCCTGACATTCATCCAGGAGGGTCTGTGGCAGAGACTTCGTCCTGGAAAGGTTTGAGAGATACTTCGGCTGCTAGGTCAGTGAGAGAGGCCTATCCGGGTACGCTAAGCCCACTCAAATAGGAGTGGTGAGTGTTACGCATAAGAGCAGGACTGTTCCAAAATACTACGCCTGAATCTGCTGTTTCTCCTGTTTCCATCTCTATCCCTTTCATCACCTGTTCACTGTTTTTACCCGGCTGGGTAATAATGAGCACATAAAAAGACATTTCTTTGTGGACATTCCTTTGCTGCTGTTATGCATCCTTCATCCCTAGACATCAGGAGGGAGCCATGAGGTAAATCTGCCATCCCATTAATTATCAGCGGCTCCTTCGGGGGGTGAGCGCAACACTAGGCACACATAAGCACCTGATAGCAGCAGCAATGACAGCAGGGCCCCTTTACACAGGCTCCCAATGGCTTGTGGCTCTCTGCCTCTAGGTCCCCCTGGCTCCTCGTGCAGCCACCCATAGACACAGTGGCAGCAGCTGTCAATCCTTCTCTGGGCTCCCTGGCAGCTCAGATACCCTCATACAGCCCCCAAACCCCCCCCCCACTCTACTCATGGGTCCTGGCCAAACTCTCCTCCATACAGACTTTAGGCAAACCTTTGTGTAACAGTCACCACCGTTTACGACCTTCCATCCCAGTCACGACAGCTTATCGACACTCCAACCAACAGGACCCGATCCATAAGAATTCCCCCCAGACACGAGACACACAGCTCTGTGCTTCTGGTTTCAAATGTAAAGATACTTTAATGGTTTCTTCTCAGCTTTTTATACAGTACAAGGCATTAAAGCAACAATGCGATCTCCACCCCCCTAATCACACACTAAGGCTAATTACTAAACATTCCTTATTTAACAGCATAACAAACAAAACACCTTCACACACTGAGTTCCCTAGACAGACGTTCTGTCTCCGCATACAGCTTGACACCTATTCACACCTCTGAGCATCAATAGGCTGTAGACAGTGTTATCACACATAAACAGTATTTAGCATGCATAATTAGAGTATCTCAAAATCCTGCAATACGAACTATCAGTGATGTCCTATCTCATGTAATACATGAATTATGATTCACTTGCCACCCCATGCACAAAAGGCACAGGGTGGACTCAGACCCAAGAGTTATCAGTGACGCTGACACAGGAGTATCTCCCATCCTCACAAAGTCTCTGGGTGTCCCAGGTCATTCCGTTACATCTCTCCCCTTTCGGTGGGAGATTGACACAGGAGGAGACCCCGAACGGGTTGACTCCAAAGTCAGTCAGTAGATCCAGTCCTCCAATGCTGGTATCCATACCGTACCCCAAATAAATTGCTCCAAACAGAGCATTACTCACCCTGCCAACCTCTGTCTCTCTCAGAGAACCTGCCTGCCGCTGGGGAGAGGCCGGGACTGGCCCTTCTCCCTGGAGTCCTTTCAGCCGCTGGAGAGAAGACAGGGTGACTGGGCTCAGTCCATCATGTTGTTGGGAATCTGGGCCAACTGGCCCCCATCCCTGGGGTATACCAGTGGAGACTGAAGTCCCATCCACTGGTGGTAGAAAATCCCCTGATGCTTGCAAAGCAAAGCCGACATCCCCCTGTCTCTGTGACGCACCATTTTCTGGGGTTGTGTCAGTGGAGACCACAGTCCCATCCACTGCCCCAGGAACTCCCTCTCCTGCTAGGTGAGAGCAGAGACTTGTGGCACTCTGCTCCGTTGCCAGCCTTTCTGCTGAGTCGCTTTGAGGGGAGACCACAGTCCCATCCCCCAATGTCAGCTCAAGCTGCAGTTGTGTGCCGCAGCCAGTAGCATTCTGCCCTGCTGCCAGGAATTCAGCTGGGGGTAAATGCTTTACCACCACAGCTTGTTGCTGGGGAGAGGGGCCAATTGCCCCGGCTCCCTGGAACTCCACTTCCATGGTGACTGGCATCTGTACCTCTCCCCTCTCTTCAGTTGGTGCTGCTGTGACTTCTGCTGCTGCAGCACCTCTTTGCTCTAGCCAAGTGGCATCCACAGCCGCTATAACCCGGTCTATGATCTCCGGTGGAGGATTAGGTCCATACTGTGCCAGTCCACGTCTAACAGCCCGGTCAAAAAACTCTTCATCGGGTGTCCTGTCTGTTACGCTGGGCCTCTCAGCTCTATCCATTTCGACAAGTTGTGCGATAATGTCCCTTCTCTTACGGTTGCAGGCCGATCTGCCCGGCTCTCCAGTAAGTCCTTGAGGGAAGAGAGCTTCAGCCGTTCATACAGCGTCTCCATCGTCCTGTGTCCTTGTAGCCATCCTTTAAGCGATGGAATTATCCCACTGCTGTGCCACCACTGTAACGGTCACCACCGTTTACGACCTTCCATCCCAGTCACGACAGCTTATCGACACCCCAACCAACAGGACCCAATCCATAAGAATTCCCCCCGGACACGAGACACACAGCTCTGTGCTTCTGGTTTCAAATGTAAAGATACTTTAATGGTTTCTTCTCAGCTTTTTATACAGTACAAGGCATTAAAGCAACAATGAGATCTCCATCCCCCTAATCACACACTAAGACTAATTACTAAACATTCCTTAATTAACAGCATAACAAACAAAACACCTTCACATACTGAGTTCCCTAGGCAGACGTTCCGTCTCCGCATACAGCTTGACACCTATTCACACCTCTGAGCATTAATAGGCTGTAGACAGTGTTATCACACATAAACAGTATTTAGCATGCATAATTAGAGTTCTGGGAGCAGACCTGGGTTAACACCTTTACACAAGGACAATGGAATGTCTTCCAGGCCCTGACTCAATTAGCATGTCACTAGTCAGGTCTAATCATAGAATGACTCACTATTGACTGGTTGGGCCAACATCTTGCAGTATCTCAAAATCCTGCAATACGAACTATCAGTGATGTCCTATCTCATGTAATACATGAATTATGATTCACTTGCCACCCCATGCACAAAAGGCACAGGGTGGACTCAGACCCAAGAGTTATCAGTGACGCTGACACAGGAGTATCCCCCATCCTCACAAAGTCTCTGGGTGTCCCAGGTCATTCCGTTACACTTTGTAATAGATAGATAGATAGATAGATAGATAGATAGATAGATAGATAGATAGATAGATAGATAGATAGATAGATTTTCCCTGGTCCAATACCAGAATGTCTTTTCTATTCTGCCACTGACCCTAATTCAATGTGATGTGAGAGCATGCATGCATAAGAATCACACTGGCACACACTGGTCAGTGCAAGCTATTCCTCATCTCTGAGGTTTATTCAAGGTCTCAGCCCCTTATATAAACAAAGTGACATAAGCAATCGTCATCACATATGTGTGTATATGATTGGTTCATCCATATATGGTCCTTCTCCTGTGACGTCTGTTTTTGCCATGAGGCGACATTCCATCAGCCATATTCCTCACTCAGCCACAGCAAGAAGAGGAAATCAATACAAACATCATACAATCAACAAATTTTGCGCTGATCCCGATCACCATCGACACCACCAAAAACATCATCAGAAGCCTCCAAGACCGCACATCACCAAATGACACCATTTCTACAAAACTCCTGAAAGAATGTACCGACATCTTGGCACCCACCATAACACATCTCGTAAACCAATCATTCAAAGAAGGTATTGTTCCAATCTCCCTCAAGCAAGGCATAATCAAAAGAAACCCAACCTCGACCCAAAAGACCCAAATTACCGCAGACCGGTAACAAGCCTGAACACCATCTCCAAGATTATTGAGAAAGCAGTAGTACAACATCTACAACTCCATTTGGACACACACAAGCTCTTGGACCCACTTCAATAAGGCTTCTGCCCAGGCCATGGCACTGAAACAGCACTTCTCAAAATATGGGATGACGCCCTCGAAGCAGCAGATGACAGAGCAGAGAATCATGTCTCCTGGTGCTGCTGGATCTCAGTGCAGCATTCGACACTGTAGACCACAAAACTCTACTCATTCGCCTTAAAGAAGAAGCAGGAGTCACAGACGCAGATCTACCTTGGTTCGCATCCTTCCTAGAAAATCGTTCCCAGACAGTGAAACTAGGAGCCTTCACCAGTGAAACTCGTGCAATTTCTTGCAGAGTCCCTCAAGGATTACCCCTGTCACCCATGCTCTTCAACATCTACCTTCGCCCACTCCTCAAAATCATCAGCAAACAGGACCTGTGCTACCACTCATATGCTGACGACACTCAACTCTACTTTTGCATCACCGAAAAAAAAGACCAATGCAACACAAAGAGTCATTTCTGAAGAAAAAAAAGTCATTTAAAAATGACTCGCGGCTATAATGAATTAATGGCTCCTGGCAATTCAGAGATAATTCATTCATAAAAAAAAGTGTGGGGGGGGGGGGTCCCCCCAAATTCAATTACCAGGCCCTTCAGGTCTGGTATGGATATTAAGGGGAACCCCGCCGTCGATTAAAAAAAAAATTACGTGGGGTTCCCCCCAAAATCCATGCCAGACCCTGCGCTCTGGATCCCGGACCTGGATGGATCTTCTCATCGCTGGACCCCGGCGGAGAGGAGATCACCCGTCGCTGGATACCGACAACGCTGGAGCGGGGATCAAGAGTGGATTATGACCGCTGGATTTTTTTTCTTTTTAATAAAGGACTTTTTTCCACGGGGTGTGTGTGTTATTTTACAATTCTTTAAACTTCCTTAGTGAAATGGTAGAGGTACAATGTACCCCATTACCAATTCACATGAGGGGGGGAAGGATCTGGGGGTCCCATTTGTTAAAGGGGTCTTCCAGATTCTGCTAAGCCCCCCGCCCGCAGACCCCCACAACCACCGGGGAAGGGTTGTGGGGATGAGGCCCTTGTCCCCATCAACATGGGGACATCCTCCCTATGTTGAGGGCATGTGGCCTGGTACGATTCAGGGGGGATCTCTCTTGTCCCCCCTCTTTTCTGCAGCTGGCCAGGTTACGTGCTCAGATAAGGGGTCTGGTGTGGATTTTTGGGGGAACTCCACGCCATTTTTTTTTTAAAATTTGGGGTGGATTTCCTCTTAAAATCCGCACCAGACCTGAAGGGTCTGGAATGGATATTTGGGGGGAACCCCACGTCATTATTTTTTTTAAATTTACGGCGGGGTTCCCCTTAATATCCATACCAGACCTGAAGTCTGTTCATCTCTTCCTGATAGTACACTTTACTGAGCACCACTAGCCCACCTCCCTTATCTGCAGGTTGAATAACTATATCATTTAATTGTTCCAATGATATAATACCTAGTGATGTCACAAACGCGAACTTCCGCAAATGTTCGCGAATGGGCGAACCCGGCGAACCGTCATAGACTTCAATGGGCAGGCGAATTTTAAAAGCCACAGGGACTCTTTCTGGCCACAATAGTGATGGAAAAGTTGTTTCAAGGGGACTAACACCTGGACTGAGGCATGCCGGAGGGGGATCCATGGCAAAACTCCCATGGAAAATTACGTAGTTGTCGCAGAGTCCGTTTTTAATCCTTAAAGGGCATAAATCACCTAACATTCCTAAATTGTTTGGAATAACGTGCTTTAAAACATCAGGTATGATGTTGTATCGATCAGGTAGTGTAAAGGTTAGGGTTACAGATAGGGTTAGGGTTACAGATAGGGTTAGGGTTACAGTCTGTAACCCTAACCCTATCTGTAACCCTAACCCTGTCTGTAACCCTAACCCTATCTGTAACCCTAACCCTATCTGTAACCCTTACCCTGTCTGTAACTTACACACTCATGACATACATTTTATTCCTCTATGCGTCAATCTTGGTGTAGTGATGACTGTGCTTGTGCGCATGTTTGGGAGATTGCAGGCGATGGGGGTTTTTCAAATCCTATGGTCGTGCTGAGGTAGTTCAGTGACAGTTAAGTGACCCATAAAACAATGATTCTGCAGTGTGGGCCCATTGTTGGCCTAGTAGGCTTTAATGATCTCCTTAGATGATCACAAAGAAAATTAATGTTTTTTCTATGCAAAATTATCCAGCCGATCGCTTTTGGTCTGTTCACAATGAAGCAACGACCGTATCATCTGGGGTGTGTAAACACAATATAGATGACATGTGGCACTGGCAAGTGGGCATAGTTTACCCTGTGAGGCAAAGACACCCTGGCAGACAAAAGACTACTATTTAGTATTGCAGTGAATTTTGTTCTTATATCTTATCAACTGTGCCAACACAATATAGATGAGATGTAGCACTGACAGGCAGGTGGGCACAGTTTACCTTGTGAGGCAAAGACACCCTGGCAGACAAAAGGCTGAACAGTCCCAGGAACTCAGGGCTTGCCCTGCACCGACCGCAAGTACTTTGTTTGGGTTTTAAAAGTGAACTTTTTATTACCTGCAATCTGCAATCTGCACTCACCTGCAATCTGCAATCTGCACTCACCTGCAATCTGCCTTCTAAAGTCTCAGCCTACTGCTGTCTCTCAGTAGTGCATGCGCATTGGCCCGACATCCAGTGTGGGCGGAGCCGCTCCCAGGATCCCCTTTGATTGGAGCGTTGTCATCACTAAACCGGCTGTGCCCCTGTGCGGAGCGCAAGGGGCTGAACAGTTCCAGGAACTCAGGGCTTGCCCTGCACCGACCGCAAGTACTTTGTTTGGGTTTTAAAAGTGAACTTTTTATTACCTGCAACCTGCAATCTGCACTCACCTGCAATCTGCAATCTGCACTCACCTGCAATCTGCCTTCTAAAGTCTCAGCCTACTGCTGTCTCTCAGTAGTGCATGCGCATTGGCCCGACATCCAGTGTGGGCGGAGCCGCTCCCAGGATCCCCTTTGATTGGAGCGTTGTCATCACTAAACCGGCTGTGCCGCTGTGCGGAGCGCAAGGGGCTGAACAGTCCCAGGAACTCAGGGCTTGCCCTGCACCGACCGCAAGTACTTTGTTTGGGTTTTAAAAGTGAACTTTTTATTACCTGCAATCTGCAATCTGCACTCACCTGCAATCTGCAATCTGCACTCACCTGCAATCTGCCTTCTAAAGTCTCAGCCTACTGCTGTCTCTCAGTAGTGCATGCGCATTGGCCCGACATCCAGTGTGGGCGGAGCCGCTCCCAGGATCCCCTTTGATTGGAGCGTTGTCATCACTAAACCGGCTGTGCCGCTGTGCAGAGCGCAAGGGGCTGAACAGTCCCAGGAACTCAGGGCTTGCCCTGCACCGACCGCAAGTACTTTGTTTGGGTTTTAAAAGTGAACTTTTTATAACCTGCAATCTGCAATCTGCACTCACCTGCAATCTGCAATCTGCACTCACCTGCAATCTGCAATCTGCACTCACCTGCAATCTGCCTTCTAAAGTCTCAGCCTACTGCTGTCTCTCAGTAGTGCATGCGCATTGGCCTGACATCCTGTGTGGGCGGAGCCGCTCCCAGGATCCCCTTTGATTGGAGCGTTGTCATCACTAAACCGGCTGTACCGCTGTGCGGAGCGCAAGGGGCTGAACAGTCCCAGGAACTCAGGGCTTGCCCTGCACCGACCGCAAGTACTTTGTTTGGGTTTTAAAAGTGAACTTTTTATTACCTGCAATCTGCAATCTGCACTCACCTGCAATCTGCAATCTGCACTCACCTGCAATCTGCCTTCTAAAGTCTCAGCCTACTGCTGTCTCTCAGTAGTGCATGCGCATTGGCCCGACATCCAGTGTGGGCGGAGCCGCTCCCAGGATCCCCTTTGATTGGAGCGTTGTCATCACTAAACCGGCTGTGCCGCTGTGCGGAGCGCAGCGGTGCGCCGGAGGCGCGCCAGAGGGAAGCCCGTCTGTGCCCGTCCGGGCCAGGGTGGGTGGGCGGGCCACCTTTTTAAGCTTATTTCATTATTTTTTCACAGTGGTTAGGCTATTAATTAATCCATGATCGGCAGACTTTATTTGTGCTTTGTTATCTATTGTAATAATATTTTATTCTGACTTGTTTTGCAAGCTGTTCCGTTCCCATATTGGTGTTTATATCATTAATATAATCTTGGTCATTCTTGAGTAATGCTTAGTAATACGGTACCTCGCCTTAGTGCTGGTGTAGTAGGCGAGGCGCTTAGTATTATCAGTTATTCGCCTTATGAATTGGGAAACCTAAATTGCAAAGGCACCCTTTCTGAGCATATCTTAAATAAGCTTAAAAAATGTAATATATTATATGATCAATCTAACTTAAAAGTTTTAGAACCTATCCAGTCTTTTGTTATTGATCCACTGTCTATAGGTACAACACGTTGTCCCTCCTTGAAGGGCGGTCTGGTTAACACTAGATCGGCCATTAAACATTCTGCCCCCTTATATGAATTAATTGGAACACTTGATTACTTGGTGATGACTGAGACTTGGTTCTCGGTCGCCACACCCCCTAGATTGGATGAACTGATCCCAGCGGGTTACAGCTTAATATCTGAAGATCGTCCTGACAGACGAGGCGGAGGAATAGCTATTGCCTTTAAAAGTCATTTAAACATTTTTAAAACTTCTTCTCTAATTAAATATAATTCCTTTGAGCATTTATCCCTCATTCTTAAAGTGGGGGCAGAATGCTCGATAGGTATAACCATAATATATCACCCTCCTGATAAAAAGACATCATTTATTGATGAACTCTGTGATCTTCTGTCCTCAGAATCCATAAAATACAAAAAATCGATAATTCTAGGGGATTTTAACAGCTGGGCAGAAGATGTTGACCATATAGAAGCCCAGAAAATCCTGGACTTTGCTACTAGTGTGGGATACAAACAGGGCGTTTCTGGACCCACCCATTGTGCTGGCCATACGCTTGATTGGATCCTTATGGTGCCTTGGAGTGATCATGCTTTTATCGAATTTGAGCAATTAGGTCTCCCTAATAAGAAGGAGCCACATATTCCGTCAAGAGTAAATACCAACAAGCCTACGCGTAATTACTCTAGACTATCCATTAATGACTTTCAGACTCAGTTTTTAATTGCTATAAATAGCACTATTTTCTATAAGACTCATGATGTTTCCATTAAAGTACAGATTTTTAATCGTGCGATTACCAATGCACTTGATATTGTGTTGCCTTTAAGAAAATCTCAAATATTTAGAGCTGAGAAAGCTAACCCACTTTGGTTTACCCAACAAACGAGGGAACTGAAGTGGGCTTGCAGGGCTAGCGAAAGAAAATGGAGGAAGAACCCTACCCCAGAGTCCAAGGTGGCCTTTAACACTAATTTAAAAATCTATAAATTAGGAATCGTCGAGGCTAAAAAGGTATTTTTTACCGGAAAAATTAAAAAGGCGAATAACTCGGCAGCAGAGCTCTTTCGGATCGCAAGAGCTCTTGCTAATCCGTCATGTACCCAAGCTCCCGAAGAAGTGTCGGGTGACTTCTGTCAGGTGCTTGCTGACTATTTCAGGGATAAGATTCAGAGTATTAGAGATAATATTGAAAACAATAATTACTCTGAGTCTATACCTGTGTATAGGGGCAATCGTTTTGACAGTTTTTCTCCTGTCACCCCCTTGGAAATAAAAATCATCCTAAAGTCTCTCAGGGCATCGTCCTCTGCGCTCGATCCCTGTATTGCACAGCTGATGAAGGATGCCTGTGAGACCATGGCCCCTTTTATAGCGGACATTGTAAGCACATCTTTTTCATCTGGAGTGGTGCCAAGTATTCTAAAGCAGGCGGTGATTATACCACTGCTGAAGAATTCTAACTTGCCACACTCTGTGCTCAGTAACAATCGACCCATTTCCACCTTACCGTTCCTTGCTAAGATCATGGAAAGAGCAGCGGTATGGCAGTATCAGCCTCACTTGGAATCTAACAACATCTTTGATGACCTCCAGTCAGGATTCCGACCTGGTAGAGGCCCTGAAACGGCCTTGGTTAAAGTCCAGGATGATCTCCTCTGGTCTTTGGATAGGAATGACACCTCGGCCTTAGTACTTCTGGATCTGTCTGCAGCCTTTGACACCATTGATCATACCAGACTGTTGGAAAGACTAGGGACTGTGGCTGGCACTGATGGTACTGCTTTGGCATGGATGGCCTCTTTTCTGCAGGAGAGAGTTCAGCGGGTAAGATTGGGACCGTATTACTCTGCTGATAGTTCTCTCTCCTGTGGGGTCCCTCAGGGTTCGGCATTATCGCCCATCCTGTTTAATATCTACATGAGACCATTGTTGTACATCATATGCCGCCATAACCTTCTCTTCCACGTCTACGCAGACGACACCCAGATATACTTCCGCCTCCCCAGGACCAACGAGAGGCAGGTTGATCTTGCCTCTTGTTTGGAGGAGATTAGAACCTGGATGGGAGCCAATTACCTCAAGCTTAATGGCTCCAAAACTGAAACTATGATCTTCAGTAACCATGATTGCCCTAGTAAGATGCCCGACTGGCCAGACTCCTTTAAACCGAGTCCGGTACCAGTCTCTAAAGTCAGGAACCTGGGGGTTATCCTTGATTCTAAGTTGGCATTGCGTAGCCAGGGGAATCAAGTGGTAAGTGTATGCCACTTCCACTTGAGACTCCTGAGATCTACGTTTCGCTTTATCGAGGACTCTGACAAAATCTCTATGGTCAATGCAATGGTTGGTAGTCGACTTGATTATTGCAATGCCCTGTATATGGGTGTGTCTAAGAACATCTTGCACAAGCTTCAGCTGGTGCAGAATGCGGCTGCCAGGTTACTCACGGGCGTGGGCCGGTACGATCACATCACTCCATCCCTACAAGCCTTACACTGGCTGCCCGTGGCACAACAGGCTCAGTTTAAGACGGGGTGTCTTGTGCATAAGGCCATCCATGGTTTTGGACCGGGCTATCTCAGTGAAAAATGCGCTGCGGTCTGAGAATTTGGCTTTGTTGAACATCCCCAAATTTGCTAAAAACAAATGTGGTGGGAGGACCCTGGAAGTTCAAGGAGCTCAGTTCTGGAACTCCTTGCCCCTTCATATAAGACTGGAAAATGATCTCCTAAAGTTTAGGAGATTGTTAAAAACATGGCTATATATCCAGGCTTTCGGGGTGACTTAAATATTAAGTATTCTGATAGCTCAAAATTTTATATATTTAGCTTTGTATGTTTTATATTTTTTATTCGCTGATTGTTATTGTTTTATTGTCACTTGTTTGGTCGATGTAGTTTTTGCCCCTTTTCTGTTCTGTTTTTATACCGCCAGCGCATCGAGGCACGTGTGTGAGGCCGAGTACTCACGGCAGGACATGTCCGATGAAAACGGTCTGCAGACCGTTTCCATCGGACATGTCTGGCCGGGGACTGCCCGGGGACTTCTGTTCGATGGCTATACACACCATCGAACAGAAGACCGCGCGTAAACAATACGCGGGGCGTGTCCGCGGTGTCGACGCGTCGATGACGCGGTGTCGCCGCGACAATGACGCGCCGGCGTGGGCGGCCTGCCTTGAAAATGCTTCCACGCATGCGTCGAAGTCATTCGACGCATGCGAGGGATGGCGGGCGGCAGGACATGTACGGTAGGTCTGTACAGACGACCGTACATGTCCGGGCGGACAGGTTTCCAGCGGACTGTTTTAAAGCAAGTCCGGGAAACAGTTGTCTGCTCAGAAACGGTCTGTCAGACAATTGTTTGCTGGAATCCTGTCCGCGCGGCTGTACACACGACGGAACATGTCTGCTGAAATTGGTCTGCGGACCAGTTTCAGCAGACATGTTTGGTCGTGAGTACGGGGCCTAAGACTGCGCTGTGTTTTATAAGCATTTTAATAAATAAATAAATAAAATATTTAGTATTGCAGTGAATTTTGTTTTTATATCTTATCAACTGTGCCAACACAATATAGATGAGATGTGGCACTGGCAGATTGGCACAGTTTACCCTGTGAGGCAAAGACACCCTGGCAGACAAAAGACTACTATTTAGTATTGCAGTGGATTTTGTTTTTATATCTTATCAACTGTGCCAACACAATATAGATGAGATGTGGCACTGGCAGGTGGGCACAGTTTACACTGTGAGCCTGGGCCCCTTACATTACACAGCACCCCACAGCTCTGGGCCCCTCTACATAGCACCCAGAACCACTGGACCCCTTTATATTACACAGCAGCTTGCACCACTGGTCCCCTTTATATTACACAGCGCATTACACCACTGGGCCCCTTACATTGCACAGCACCCCACAGCTCTGGGCCCCTCTACATAGCACCCAGCACCAATGGACCCCTTTATATTACACATCAGCTTTCACCACTGGGCCCCTTTATATTACACAACAGCTTGCACCACTGGACCCCTTTATATTACACAGCAGCTTGCACCACTGGGCCCCTTACATTACACAGCACCCCACAGCTCTGGGCCCCTCTACATAGCACCCTGCACCACTGGACCCCTTTATATTACACAGCAGCTTGCACCACTGGGCCCCTTACATTACACAGCACCCCACAGCTCTGGGCCCCTCTATATAACACCCAGCACCACTGGACCCATTTATATTACACAGCAGCTTGCACCACTGGGTCCCTTACATTACACAGCACCCCACAGCTCTGGGCCCCTTTACATAGCACCCTGCACCACTGGACCCCTTTATATTACACAGCGCCTTGCACCTCTAATCTAACTAAACTATACAGTGTATAAATATATGTACAACTCCTGGGATGTATATATATCCTCTACACACTTTAACATTAACTGACTAGCCTGCCTAACTCGAAAACATTACACTCTCTCTCTCTGTAAACCACGCAGCACAGATTACAGAAAAAAAAGCAGACTGATTGATTAGCCCTAACAAGGGCTGTTTGGGCTGCTGTTCTAACAGCAGAGATCAGATGAGTCTTTTAGGACTGGAGTACACTGGCCTAGCTATCGCTTTCCCTATCCTATGTTAAGTATGGACGTCGGGCCAGCGTCATATTTTCCGTCGATTACGTCGTTTGCGAATAGGGCTGGGCGAAATTTACGTTCACTTCCAAAGCATTGGCTTTTTGCCGGTTAATTTGGAGCATGCGCACTGAGATACGTTCACGGACGGCGCATGCCCTGTCAAAACGTCAAATACGTGGGGTCACATGTAGTTAAAATAAAACACGCCCACATCATCCACATTTGAATTAGGTGGGCTTACGCCGGACCACATACGCTACGCCGCCTTAACTTAGGGCGCAAGTTCTTTCTGAATACGGAACTTGCGCCCTAATTTACGGCAGAGTAACGTATCTGAGATACGTTACGCCCGCCGATAGATACACCATTGTATCTGAATCCGGGTCCATATTTTTAAAGACATCAATGTGTCTAGTATCATTGCATTGAGGATTGAAGACAGACATATTCCTTAAATTGGAATGCTTGGATATAGATATAGAAACATTTCTCTGTATGGGGTTCGAAAGAAAATACTTTTTCATGTTCAGACCTCGGACATATTTCTTGACGTCAGGGCCAATCCTACGCAGGGTGCGCGGGGGTGCAGTTCACCCAGGCGCCACAGAGGTGGGGGCGCTGAAGAGCCAGAGTGCTCCTCTCCATCCACCTCCCCCTCTCCCTATCCATGTCTAGACAGGGCTCTCCCCGCGGGTCGCCGCCAGCAGAGTGTATTCCAAGCCTAAGCCCGTCCCCCCTCCCTCCTCCTGTCAGAGGAGGAGAGTGAAGTAGCTGCCAGAGATCAGATCGGTTGGCACTGTGAGACAAGCCGCACAGTGAAGTCGCTGAGGGGGCGGACTGCACCTGACACGTGCTCTCCTCCTCCTCGCTGTGTCTTAAACTCCTGCCTGCTGCGATCTGTGCTTCACCCGTGCGGGGCAGCTGCACATTGTCCTCTCCTCTCTATCCGCCGCCGGGTGTTGTTTTTATGCACCAAAATGGAGGGGGGGTTGTCCTGGGGGAGTCTGTACTAATGGGGGGTTGTCCTGGGGGAGTCTGTACTAATGGGGGGGTTGTCCTGGGGGTGTCTGTACTAATGGGGGGTTGTCCTGGGGGAGTCTGTACTAATGGGGGGTTGTCCTGGAGGTGTCTGTACTAATGGGGGTTGTCCTGGGGGTGTGTACTAATGGGGGGTCTGTACTAATGGGGGGTTGTCCTGAAGGTGTCTGTACTAATGGGGGGTTGTCCTGGGGGTGTCTGTACTAATGGGGGGGGTTGTCCTGGTGGAATCTTTACTAATGGGGGTTGTCCTGGAGATGTCTGTACTAATGGGGTGGTTGTCCTGGGGGTGTCTACTAATGGGGGGGTTGTCCTGAAGGTGTCTGTACTATTGGGGCGGTTTGTCCTGCGCGAGTCTGTACTAATTTAGAGGGATTTGTCCTGCGGGGTCTGTACTAATGGGGGGGGGTTGTCCTGGGGGTGTCTGTTCTAATGGGGGGGGGTCTGCACTAATGGGGGGGTTTTTCCTGGGGGAGTCTGTACTAATAGGGGGTTTGTCCTGGGGGGTCTGTACTAATGGGGGGGTTTGTCCTGGGGAAGTCTGTACTAATGGGGGGTTTGTCCTGGGGGGTCTACACTAATGGGGGAGTTTGTCCTGGGGGTCTGTACTAATGGAGGGGGGGTGGTTTGTCCTGGGGGGTCTGTATTAATGGAGAAGGGTGGGTTGTCCTGGGGGTCTGTACTAATGGAGGGGGGTTGTCCTGGGGGGGTCTGTACTAATGGAGGGGGGTGTTTTGTCCTAAGGGGGGTCTGTATTAATAGAGGGGGGTTGTCCTGGGGGGAGTCTGTACTAATGGAAGGGGGTTGTCCTGGGGGGTATGTACTACTAGAGGGGGATCTGTACTAATGGAGGGGGTGTTCTGTACTAATGGAGGGAGGTGGTTTGTTCTGGGGGGTCTGTACTAATGGAGGGGAGTGGTTTGTCCTGAGGGGGGTCTGTACTAATGGAGTGGGTGGTTTGTCCTGGATATACAGCATGCCCAGCTGAATGGGAGAGAGAGAGAGCCAGGAGCCCTGGAAAGCTTTCAGGGAAGTGCACCCAGGATTTCAGAGGGAGAGGACAGTGTTGAGAGAACACCATCACAGAGAGAACCCCACTGCCCTGCGCCACCAGAGTGAAAGCCACACAGCCTAGCGCCATCCCTGGCAGAGAAAGGAATGGAGTCATTGCCAGAATACAGATCTGGACTCTACCCAGTGGAGTCGCCACAAGCAATTCAGAGTGAGCCGACTCCTGATCAGAGGAACCGTTGTTGCTGCATCACTGGGTCAGGTGAGAGGGCCGATCGGCCATTATCTACTAACGTCCATAGGAACTGCAGTGTCTGACCATCTCCTGTATTATATCTGCAGTCTCTGACTCCTGTAATATGTCTACACTCTCTGACCGTCTTCTGTAATATGTCTGCACTCTCTGACCATCTCCTGTACCATGTCTGCAGTCTCTGACGTCTCCTGTATCATGTCTGCAGTCTCTGACCATCTCCTGTACTATGTCTGGGGGCTCTTTCTAACAGAAGCCCTCTCTGTGTGCATCAGAGTGGTTCCCTTCCAGGTCTCATTAGTGTACGCTCTCCCAGTATTTTCTTTATTGTTAAAAGATCATCTGAGCATCCCAGGGTAACAAAGACTTCTTAGGGGAGCATCTCTGTGTTTGAGTCGTTGCCATAGAAACATTTGTAAAGGGGAGGAGTTGGTAAGATTACCACGCCCATGTGGGGGCGCCAGAAATATTTCTGCACCCAGGCATCTGTGACCCTAGGATCGACCCTGCTTGACGTGTCATATTAGGATTCTGTGGTTGATATTTATGCCCAGTGACCTTTTTAAGGTCGAATATGTAAGGTGAGAGGCCATCTTATACACGGTGGAGGATATCTCTTTGGTCACTTATACTTACCTGCACTTCACGATTGAAAGTCGATTTAACTTCACTCACTTATATGGACTTTTTTTCACTTTTACACATGGACTTTTTTCTGTTTATGAATTGAGTTTTTATTATATAAATGTATTTTTGTTTGCGCTGCACTGTTTTATTTTACTGATTGCTGCCTACCCAGACTTGTTTGGAAACAGATTATGCTGCTGATTAATGCCTACACTGACCTTACCTGTATAGCTGATTTCACTGCTGATTGTCACCAGCGACGACCACTATTAGCTTACTGTCCATCCAACCTCTAGCCTTGTCATGCCATCAGACATGGTACATGGATTCCTCTCTAAGCTTGATGGGGAGTTAACTCGTTTTGCAATATAGCATCATGCCTTATTTCTTAAGGAATCCAACTGGCGGGCTTTCCTACCTTAACTACTTAACCCCCGGACCATATTGCTAAGACCAGAGTACTTTTTGCGATTCGGGACTGCGTCGCTTTAACAGACAATTGCGCGGTCGTGCGACGTGGCTCCCAAACAAAATTGGCGTCCTTTTTTTCCCACAAATAGGGCTTTCTTTTGGTGGTATTTGATCACCTCTGCGTTTTTTATTTTTTGCGCTATAAACAAAAATAGAGCGACAATTTTGAAAAAAATGAATATTTTTTACTTTTTGCTGTAATAAATATCCCCCAAAAATATATAAAAAAACATTTTTTTTCCTCAGTTTAGGCCGATACGTATTCTTCTACATATTTTTCGTAAAAAAAATCGCAATAAGCGTTTATTGATTGGTTTGCGCAAAAGTTATAGCGTTTACAAAATAGGGGGTATTTTTATGTCATTTTTATTAATATATTTTTTTTACTAGTAATGGCGGCGATCAGCGATTTTTTTCGGTATTGCGACATTATGGCGGACACTTCGGACACTTTTGACACATTTTTGGGACCATTGGCATTTTTATAGCGATCAGTGCTATAAAAATGCATTGGATTACTATAAAAATGCCACTGGCAGTGAAGGGGTTAACACTAGGGGGCGTGGAAGGGGTTAAGTATGTCCCTTGTGTGTTCTTACTGTGGGGGGGGGGTGGCCTCACTAGGGGAAACACTGATCTTCTGTTCATACATTGTATGAACAGAAGATCAGCGTTTCCCCCGCTGACAGGACCGTGAGCTGTGTGTTTACACACACAGCTCCCGGTCCCCGCTCTGTACCGAGCGATCGAGTGTGCCCGGCGGCGATCGCGCCCGCCGGGCACACGCACGGGCGTCGGGGGCGAGCGGGCGGCGCGCGCGCCCCTAGTGGCGGCTGAGAGAGAGGACGTTATACTACGTGCTCTCGCCCAGCTGAGCCGTCCTGCCGACGTAGAATGGCGGTGCGCGGTCGGCTAGTGGTTAAAGGAAAATTATAACCAAAGCTTGTTTGGCTGTACTTCTATGGATCACAGGAGTAAAATTTGTTTTGCACTCCTGTGACCTGTTTTCACCAGTGTCAGTCCAGGCACTGTGTCATCCTGACTACGGAGTCTGGATCCGCCAGGTGCCTGGACTGACACCTGTCAGCAGTGAGCTGCTGAGAGCCTGAGATGACTGCTCTGCCCCCCTCAACAGCTCAGCGCTCCAGTAAGTGAGGAGGGGCAGACTGACAGTCAGCAGCTCTCTGCTCACAGAGCTCTAAAAACCGAGTGATCGGCGGTGTTCAATCGCTCGGTTTTCAGTGTAGAGGCGCTGGGGGACAGATGCAGCATCTGACCCATGCTGCATCCACCTAGGTAAGAATAAAACTGCAAAAAAAACAAAAACAAAGGGCAGGACGCGACAGGTAAACTGTACATCATCCTTTGATTTCATAAACATGCAAGATGCCCATTCATATGTAATTCAACTTCCTTGCATTCCAAATTTGACAAGATCATCTTTTACATTCCATTTTACATAACTTACCTCATAGGTACAGAATATAACACCTCTTTTGTTTACCCAGTTTTTCCATAAGAAAGCAAAAGCAGAAATATTAACAGCCAAAACATGCAAAGATTCTGTAATACCATTTCAATTATAATGTTCTTCATGCACTATGAATGACACTATTACATTTTACATTTCGATTTTCAATAGACATTTTTGTTGCAAAATTAGTACTGTATGTATAAATATTGGGCCAGATTCATAAAAGAAGGTCGTATCTATGCGCCTGATTCATAGAATCAGGTTACGCATAGATCTCCCTAAGATCCGACAGGTGTAAGTGACTTACACCGTCGGATCTTAGGCTACAATTCTAGGCCGGCCGCTAGGTGGCGATTCCATTGCGGTCGGCGTAGAATATGCAAATGACTAGTTACGCCGATTCACGAACGTACGCTTTGCCCGTCGCAGTAAATGTACGCCGTTTCCGTAGAGATGCGCGGCGTAAAGATAAAGCTGCCCTCTAGGTGGTCTAGCCACTGTTAAGTATGGCTGTCGTTCCCGCGTCGAAATTTGAAATTTAACGTCGTTTGCGTAAGTCGTCCGTGAATGGCGCTGGACGCCATTTAGGTTAACGTCGAAACCAATGACGTCCTTGCGACGTCATTTAGCGCAATGCACGTCGGGAAATTTTAGGGACGGAGCATGCGCAGTACGTTCGCATGGGAACGCGCCTAATTTAAATGGTCGCCGCCCCATTTGAATTAGGCAGGCTTGCGCCGGGCGGATTTACGCTACGCCGCCGCAACTTTACAGGCAAGGGCTTTGTGAATCAAGCACTTGCCCGTAAAACTTGCGGCGGTGTAACGTAAATGTGATACGTTACGCCACCGCTACATTACGCGATTCTACCTGAATCTGGCCCATTGTTTGTAAAATACGAATCTCTTGGCAATGGCTTTAACCCACCTACATCTCCTGTTCTAACCTTTAGCACTGTCTGACCCTTATCTGACCTATCCAGCTCATTAAGTTCTCTTCTTTAGAACAACAGACCCCATATTATTTAAAGTGATACTAAAGTCTTGTTTTTTATTAAAAATAACAAACATGTTATACTTACCTGCTCTGTGCAGTGGATTTGCACAGAGCAACCCAGATCCTTCTCTTCTTGGGTCCCTCTTCAACGCTCCTGGCCCCTCCCTAATGTTGAGTGCCCCCACAGCAAGCAGCTTGCTGTGGGGGCACCCAAGCACAGCAGCAGCTCTGTGTGTCCATTCAGACATGGAGTCGTGGCCTGCCATGTCCCCTCTCTCTCCTTATTGGCTCATTGAATTTGATTGACAGCAGCGGGAGCCAATGGTGCTTGCCAACAAGGAGGGAGAGTTCTGAACAGTCCAGTCTTTTCTGCAACATTGCTGGATCGAGTTGGGGCTCAGGTAAGTATTAGGGGGGCTGCGGCACACAGAAGGCTTTTTATCTTAATGCATAGAATGCATTAAGATAAAAAAAACTTCTGCCTTTACAACCACTTTAAAAATCATCTTTACATATACTGTAGGTGAGTTGTTCCCTAATGGTTATTCCCAGTGTTCTAGAAACCCAGATCCTTCCCTCTTAAACTAAGACTAAACCCATGGTTTTAGCTTTCTAAACTTTTGCTTTCTTTCCTGTGTTGTAGATGGCACAGGCAATATTTCAGGAAATGTAACCTTGGAGGTCCATAGCCTTCATTTAGAGCTTAATTCTCTAAATTGATACTCAAGAACCCTCCACCTTCAGTGTATTTTGTTTTTGATCACAAGAAATGCCATTACAGTTGGGTCATGCCCAGCCACTCCCAGTAATCTCTCTACCGTGTTCCTTAAATCATAAATTCATTCATCCCAACACTAAGGCATGGCGATAATGTAGATTGAGCTTTGCATGCACACCTCAGTGTACATTCTTCAGAAATGAGGGGACAAGCAGGTAAAAATATTTATAGCAGACATAGGGCCAGATCCACGTACCTCGGCGTAAATATGAGCGGGCGTAGCGTATCTCAGATACACTGCGCCGCCGTAACTTAGTGCGGAGGTTCCTTATAAGTTACGGCGGCGTAGTGTAAATGTGTCGGCGTAAGGGCGCGGAATTCAAATGACAAAGATGTGGGCGTGATTTATGTTAATTCAACTTGACCCCACGTAAATTACATTTTTTTTAACGGCGCATGCGCCGTCCGTAGGGGTGTCCCAGTGCGCATGCTCGATATTACGTCGCAAATAGTCAATGCTTTCCATGTGAACGTAATTTACGCAAAGCCCTATTTGCGAACGTTTTATGCAAACAACGGAAAATTCGACGCTGGCCCGACGTCCATACTTAACATTGCGTACGCCTCATAGACCCAGGGGTAACGTTACGCCGAAAAAAGCCTTGCGTAAACGACGTTAAAAAATGCGCCGGCCGGAAGTACGTTCTGAGAATCGGTGTATCTAGCTAATTTGCATACTCTACGCGGAAATCAACGGAAGCGCCACCTAGCGGCCAGCATAAATATGCACCTAAGATCCGACGGCGTACTAAGACGTACGTCAGTCGGATCTAGCCCCCATTCAGGCGTATCTTGTTTTGTGGATACAAAACAAAGATACGCCGGAGAATCCTAGAAGTTACGCGGCGTATCAATAGATACGCCAATGTAACTTCTTTGTGGATCTGGCCCATAGTATTTCTCTTCTGCAATAAAAATCATGTCATACAAAATTTTACTATAAAAATTAAAGCAGGATTCCAATCACATTTTTTTATTTTTAGAACAGGGGTCAAGTCCTGGGGGAAAAAGTGTGGGAACTCCCACCCAAGATCCACTCCCCCACCAAAAAAAAAAAAAATGATACGCTTATATGCATAATTACTAAACTGCATGTTTTTTTTTCCGATCCACTGTACCTTAGTAATCCTTTATGTTACTGGCCGATTCCTGTATTTGGATTCATCGGGTAGTGTGCGGGTATTCTGTCACTTCCTCGATGCCGCAATGTCTCCTGGGAGCTTTTTTCATTGTTCCCAGGAGACATTGCGGAGGTCTGCCGTGAGCTATTGTGGGATTTAGAAAGCAGCAAGTTCTTTCTAAATCCCGCGAAAAGCGGCCAGTAACATAAAGGATTACTAAGGTTCGTCTGCCCCTGACAGTGACTCGAGCAGGGCATCGCCGCTTAGTGAAAGATTGGCTCGGGCAGCTCGGCTGCTCTAGTCCTGCAAAGGGAACTGAGTTCCTGCTGTGAAAAAAGTGCAGGAACTCCGTTCCCACACGTTCCCGCAGGACTTGAGCCCTGTTTTAGAAGAATACTATTTCATCCTGCATTACAATGTTACATTTAAGTTCACTTACCATAGTTAAATCCGTTGCCTTCTCAAATGAGAAGATGTCATATGTCCCGGGGGGATAGCCTGTGCTAAACGCCCTGTTTAGCACAGGCTATCCCCCCGGGACATATGACATATTCTCATTTGAGAGACCCTTAACCTTGCTGGTTTGTGCTATAACGGATACTGCAGTGTGGCTGCCCACAATGGATATTTTTCCCATCTTGGTCTCGCCCCCCTGCCCTTCTGGTCCCGGCTTTGTTTGTGGTTTTGGCTACCTGCTAGATCCTATTCCTGTCGATGGACTATATATGGGTCTGATGTCATTTAGAGGAATTCTTCTCTGTTCGGCTGTACTAAACTCTTCTATAAGCTGTATACCACTGGTACACTTGCGATCTTAAATGTCCCCGGTGCAATTGGATGGCTAACGATTATTCTGATTAATGAAATAAGTAATATCTTACTGTCAAATTCTCCTAGCCTCGTCCTGAGGAAGCCAAAAGGAGAAACGCGTAGACGAGACGAAAAGGAATTTTTGCATGTGAACGTATACTCTGTATTTTTGTCTTTGTATTTTTGTAATTACAAGTTTATATTTTTCTAAACCTTATGTCCCTGTTTTGCCTGAAAAGTCCGCCTTGTCACTGCCTTTAGTATTAAATAGAGTTGAGCGAACCCGAACTGTAAAGTTCAGGTTCGGTACGGACTTTGGGTTTTTCCCGAATCCGAACCCAAATAATTGCTGAAAGTTCGGGTCCGGGTTCGGAGTTCGGAAAAAAATATGTGCGGAGGTCCCCCCCAAATTCAATAACCAGACCCTTTAGGTCTGGTATGGATATTAAGGGGAACCCCGCCGTCAATTTAAAAAAATGACATAGGGTTCCCCCTAAATATCCATATCCATGTGGATTTTAAGGGGAACTCCACCCCAAATTTAAAAAAAAAAATGGCGTGGAGTTCCCCCTAAAATCCACACCAGACCCCTTATCTGAGCATGTTGACCTGGCCGGCTGCAGAAAAGAGGGGGGCAGAGTGCGGCCCCCCCTCTCTTGAACCGCACCAGGCCACATGCCCTCAACACTGGGAGGGTGCTTTGGGGTGCCCCCCAAAGCACCTTGTCCCCATGTTGATGGGGACAAGGGTCTCATCCCCACAACCCTTGCCCGGTGTTTGTGGGGGTATGCAGGCAGGGGGCTTATCAGAATCTGGAAGACCCCTTTAACAAAGGGGACCCCCAGATCCTGGCCCCCCTGTGTGAAATGGTAATGGGGTACACTGTACCCCTACCATTTCACAAAGGAAGTGTAAATAGTAGTTTTCAGAAAAAAAAACACACACACCGTAGAACAAATTGCTTTATTAATTAAACCAAATAAAAATCCAGCGGTGAAAAAAGACGATCGGTGCTGCTCGCTGCTCCATCGTTGTCTATCCAGCGTCGGGTGATCTCTCCAGCGACGGGTGATGTCTCCAGCGATTGGTCCAGCGATGAGAACATCCATCCATTCAGAGCACAGCTCAGCGAATGACGCGCCGATGCTTTGACGTTTCTTTTACAGGGGAGGCAGGCCACACGTCATGTGACCCCATCCCCCTCTGACGCACACTCTGCTACGTCACTGGGACAGCCCTTGCGTCAGAGCAGGACGGGGTCACGTGACACGTGGCCCGCCTCCCCTATAAAAGAAACGTCAAAGCATCGGCGCGTCATTCGCTGAGCTGTGCTCTGAATGGATGGATGTTCTCATCGCTGGACCAATCGCTGGAGACATCACCCGTCGCAACATTGGGGGCACCCCAAAGCACCCTCCCAATGTTGAGGACATGTGGGCTGGTGCGGTTCAGTAGAGGGGGGCCACACTCTGTCCCCCCCTCTTTTCTGCGGCCGGCCAGGTCAACGTGCTCGGATAAGGGGTCTGGTGTGGATTTTAGGGGGAACTCCACGCCATTTTTTTTTTAAATTTGGGGTGGAGTTCCCCTTAAAATCCACACCAGACCTGAAGGGTCTGTTTATGGATATTTAGGGGGAACCCTACGTAATTTTTTTTTTAAATTGACGGCGGGGTTCCCCTTAATATCCATACCAGACCTAAAGGGTCTGGTTATTGAATTTGGGGGGACCTCCGCACATTTTTTTTTTACTAAAAGTCCGTGTCCCATTGACTTCAATGGGGTTCAGAGTTCGGGTTTGGGTTCCCGAACCCAAACTTTTTTTTTAAAGTTCGGGTTCGGGTCCGAACCCGAACATCCAGGTGTCCGCTCAACTCTAGTAGTAACCCTTTCTCGAGACTTTTAAAATCTCTTTCCCGATGTTCTCATTTTGCTTGTGGGCATGTGAAGCCCACAAGCAATTACTTCCTGGACTCCGTGACTCAAGTGACCAGGACGGACCACCTGTCCCGCCCCATTCTCGCGCATGCGCCTTATAACATAAGCGCAGTGGCGTCAACCACTCTGGCTGCCATCGCACTGTGCGGCGTCATCGGAAGTGCCGGCCGTTGTGATGACAACCAATATCAACAAGAATAACACTGTTGAGCTGCACGTCCTTCTCCGGTTCAGCGTGCTCTGTGACTGTGGCCGAGAGATCAAAACAAAGGGCTATTCCCACATTGAAAATGGCGCCGAAATCACTGTCACTTCCTGTGTCGAAGTCCCCCGATTACAGCGCTAGGGGTTGCGCACTGCATCCTGGGAAATGATGACACACGTTTCCCAGGAGCAGTAGTGCGCTGAGGAGCCGAGGGAGATGATGTCAGAATCCTAGGTGATTCAGAAGGCAGATTTTGTGGGACCGCCTAGCAACAGGTATTTCCAGGTGAGTAAAAAAAAAATATCCAATTGTTTTTTTGCAGGGTATTATATGCACATTAATTCAATTTCTGTTTTAAAAATGCCTTTAAATGAGACACCTGCATGCTGCTTCACACCTGCAAAAAAATAAATAAAAATCGGTGTGAACTGAAACATAAAAAAAAAAAAAAAAACATTGGTGCTGATAACATTCTGATGCCTTACCTCAGAAAAAACAAACAAACTAGAAATTAATTCTTTATCATCATAATCATTAACCTCCCTGTCTTATTTATAGTGGTAAAGATGCTGCCTGATTTTGGTGTCTGTTTCTCCAAAACAAAAACAAAAAAACTATAAGTAAATTATACTGGCAATGCAGTGCTGTTGGAGGTACATGGTGCTCTTGTTGTGCTGTTACATTCCTATATTTTTTTCAATGTGATCGTCATCAGTCTCTCCCTAACTGGCCCAGGATGTCGGTGGAATCTTTTTGTTTTTATATGATTTCTCACTTTTCATTTGTTTTAAGCTGATGTTATTTTGGAACGATACTATAAAGAAACAAATGGTGATTTATGATTGGCTTCCACTCATTGCTCTTGTTATTCTCTTGATTCCCTATAGATATAGTGTAAAAAATTCACAAGCAGGATTGCAACAGAGAACCCGGTGTATCATTCGCAAAGAAACTTTTTAAGACATTTACTAATATACACATATCATCAATGCAATGCAAGCCGATTGACTATGCTGCTCTATCTATCCTTTTTTTTGTATTTATGTTTTACTGGCAAGTGCTAAAATATTGTATTAATTTAAATCACATAGATTTATTTTAAGTATAGAGACTAATTATCGCCATGCAGCTCAATGAAAAAGGAACAAACAAATCAAAAGCCAGTTTATTTTGAAGTAAACAGGTTTTGGCATTGTTTTCAATATGACATTTATTATTCTGATTTCAGGACTGAATAATGAATACTTTTGGTTAAGCAACTAAAGATATATATTTATTCGTATTTTCATTATTTTCCATTACTTTTAATTATACATAATATTATCCCATATATGCTATGTAGAGCAATGTGGCTTATTATAAATATACAGCTTCTTTAGAATTCGGATTACTGGAAGTAGATATCCTTATAGATGAACAGGAAAAAAAGTTCTTTTTAAAAATGGCACATTTTCTAATTATAAATGTTGTTATCTCTTAGCATCCAGTGCCAAAATTAACATGTGCCTTGCACTAAGAAATCCCAGGATTGTCACAACTTGTGCCAGCTGTTGAGGTTATGACACCTGTGCCAGTATCGCCAGCTCTGCCCACTGTCATCTGTTCCAACTGTTCCATCTGCACTGTTTGTACCAATTCTCCCATTACTGCATCTGTACCTTCTGCAGAAACTGTTCCAATAATGCCAGCTGTGTCATTTGTGCCAAATATGCCAGATGTTCTATTCATCCACCCTGGGCCAGATCAGTGTAGTTTTTTGCTCATTAGTTTTAGCTGGTAGAGTCTATTCAAATTATTTCATATTTTACTAAGAAGATCCCATGTAAAATTAGTACTGAACAGTTTTATGTTGGTGTGTTTGTCTGGAAAAAAAATATCTAATATTGGGGCATATATTGTGGCCATTCTTTATGAATATAGAATGATGAGCAGTTTTATCTTAATGCCAAGTTTTTGGGTGGGTCAACTATTTCGTAGATTCTAATTGCTAAGAAATAATCATAGCGGTAATTTTTTACTTCTAAAACACAGATAACTATTGGTCTACAGAAACATAAAAACACAAAAAATATAAATCATATTTTGCTATAAAGTTACAATATTTAAATATTTTATGTAGTGCATTATTTAAATTAACATTGTCAAATTGTTTTAATTATGGACATTATACATCATTACCATATACCAGTGTTACTCTGATAAGTAGACAGCAAGGTTGAAGTGAAGAATAATCCTATGTGCAAAAATACCTAATTATTGTAATACTCAGTTACCTGGGTCTGATAAAGGACACAAATAATACAGAGTAGCCATTAAAAACGTATATTTTTGGAAATGAAAAGCTAAACTTCAGACAGATATAAAAGAAACAAACTGATGCAGCACTTTATTCATTATTACATCATTAAATGTACTTGTTTTTTTTTTTTAATGCAAGCTGTGTAAGTACCTGAATTTGTTCTGATATCAGCCTGCAATCATGCAGAGCTCAAACTAGGAAAGGGAGAAGCAGCACCAGTAACCAGTCAACTGTGCTGCAGTGGTCATTTGCTAATAAAGGAGTAGAGAGTGGAGTGGAGTGACAAAGAGCTCATTATAGTGCTTCTTCTCCTTTCACTGGCCAGTCAAAAGCTGGGGACACGATTGGCAAGTGTTTCTTAAAGTTTAACTCAAGCTAGATGAATCAATTATGTTTTATTTAATACATTCTTAAATGTATTTTTTATTAGTGTAAATACCTAAATTTGACTTTGCATCAGACCTCTTATAGTCCCTGGACAGTAGAACTTAAAGTGATTGTAAAGTCTTGTTTAAAAAAAATGTAAAATATAACGAATATGTTATACTTACCTGCTCAATGCAGTCCCTCTCGGGTCCCTCTTTGCTGCTTCTGGCCCCTCCCTCCTATCTAGTGCCCCCACAGTCTGCAGCTTCCTATGGGGGCATTTGAGCTGTGTCAGAGCTCTGTGTATCCATTCAGACACAGAGCCCTGACCCGGCCCCGCCTCTGCCCCCTCTCTACCCTGATTGGCTGACTGACTTTGATTCACAGCCGTGGGAGCCAATGGTGCTGCTGCTGTGTCTCAGCTAATCAGGAGACGTTTACCGGATGGCTTAGACATTTGTGGACATCGCTGGAAAGAGATGGGGCTCGGGTAAGTAATTAGGGGGATGCTGAGGTGGCTGCTACACACAAGGTTTGTTTATCTTAATGCATAAAATACCTTTACAACTCCTTTAAGACTAGAGGAGAGAGAGCCTGAGTAACCAATGAGTTGTGATGATATGGTCATGCACTGCCAGGGAACAAGCTAATTGAAGTAGAGAGCAGAATGATAAGGAGGTGAGCTAATCAGACTGCTGCTTCTCCATTTATTGTCCAGTCACAGGCTAGGGTGTAAAATGACAGGTAGAGAAAAACAAAGACACAATATAATGTATCTATGTATTCATGAATACATTCTTAAATGTGTTTTTTTTTTTTTTTTTAATTTTTTATTTACACATCATACGAGGCTGGTCCACATGAACCACATCAACAACAGAACAACAGCTGTAATCAGCGTACATGCATATCAATTCAAGTGGTGTAGCCTAAACATTACAGTATGCAACCGTGGCTCAGCCTCACATTCCTTTTCCGTTTTCCAGGAGCAAAATGAGTTAGGAAGAAAGAAGAAAGATTGCGGGAACTGCTCAAGTAAGCAGACCAGCGAGGAGAGAATAGAGGGGTAGTTGGAAGAGCGGGGATGGAGGGGTAAAGGGGGGGGGGGGCTCACGATCATGGAAATCCATCTTTATTTGGCTTTCTGTTTCCGGTGGTTGTCTCAGCCCTGCACCCAAGAGGGCTCCGGGGCAGGTACAGGAGATTCAGACCAACTGGGGGGTTTAATGTTCACCTCTGAGGGTCTGGCCCTCATCTGAGTATTTGAACATTGTCCATAGCTGCCACGTCTGGGAGTATTGTTCGTTTCTATCCTGTTTTGAAAGGACCAGATCCTCTAGCCAGCTAATCTCGTCCACCTTCTTCAGCCACATGGCTACAGTCGGTGGGTGCGGGGACTTCCAGCATAGTGGAACGCAGGCTTTAGCTGCGTCTAGCAAGTGTCTCACAATGGATTTTTTATAGATCCGCGCCGGGGTGTCTGTCGCGTGGAGCAGAAAATATGCCGGGTCATCTGGCACCCTGCGATCCGTGAATTTTTGAGTGATTCGCATGATTTCTTCCCAGTATGGCCTAATACGTGGGCACGACCAGAAAATATGCATCAGAGTCCCTTTCTCTAGCTGGCATCTCCAGCATAGGTCCGACACGTCTGGAAACAGTTTATTCAGCACGACCGGGGTTCTATACCACCTCGTCAGCAGCTTGTAATTAGTCTCCTGGACCCTAGCGCAAATCGATGACTTGTGCGTGAATGTTAAGATATGTTGTCTCCTATTAGTTGTGAATTGGGATCCCAGGTCTCGTTCCCATTTCCCAAGGCTCGGGAGTTGGTAGCCCTCTGGGGGCTCCACCAGTAGTGCGTGAAGTAATGAGAGCGCATGAGGTAGCGCTCCCGTCTCCATGCACATTTCCTCCAGTAACGTAAGGGTATGGCCTGCGGGGGGGGGGGGGTGTCATGGTTCTAAGGAAGTGGCTCAGCTGACCGGCCCTCAGGAAGTCCAGCCGGAAACTGCCCGAGCTGTCCATCAACTGCGCCAACGTCTTCCATCTACCCGACTCGCTGAAGTGTGAGGCCTGGAAATAACCCGACTCGCTTAAGGTGGCAAACCTGGTATCAACAAGTCCGGGCTTAAAGCCCGGGTTGCCCAGGATTGGGCACAGGGGTGAGATTTCCGACGCCAGACGGCCCTGTCTCAGCAGTCTGGAGCAGATCTTAATGGTGTTTCCTATTATCGGGTGATGGTGTACGTCTATGCGTTGTGGGGTTTGGCACCACGGGGCGCGCCTCAGTAGGACCTCGCTCTGCTCCTGTTCCAGTCGGGGCCAAAGTTTAAGCGATGCGTGACGGCACCAGTCTATGAGCCGATTCAGCTGCGCCGCCTGGTAGTACGTTTTTATGTTTGGCATAGCCAGTCCCCCGTTCAGTTTGGGTAGGTAGAGTACTGTTCTCTGTACCCGGGGGTGCCTCCCCGCCCACAGAAACTCCCCGAATGCGGTCTGCGTTTGCTTAAAGTATGTCGTCGGGATGTGAATGGGGAGAGCCTGCATTAAATATATAAATTTCGGCAGTATGGTCATCTTTAGGATGCTGTTTCTCCCGAACCACGAGTGTAGTCCCGTGGTCCACTCATTCAGTAGCCGCTGGACTGTCCTAAGTAGGGGGGGGAAATTAAGTTTGTAGATGTCAGAAAGTTTCGGCGGGATGCGCGTACCCAGATATGTCAATGCTACGTCCGTCCATTTCAGTTTAAAGTCCTGTTTGAGTCGTCTTAGTTGCTGTTGGGGAATCCCTACTCCCATCGCCTCAGATTTTGTAAAGTTAATTTTTAAGTTGGCCAACCGACCATATTCTTCGAATTCCCGCATCAAATTTGGAAGGGACACCGCTGGATTGGTCAGGGAGAACAGCATGTCATCAGCGTAGGCTGAGATTTTATAGTGACCCTCCCCCGCCGTTATCCCGGAGATATTTGGGTTCCGCCTAACGTGTTGCAGGAAGGGCTCCAGGGTCAGAGCGAACAGGAGGGGTGACATCCCTGCCTAGTCCCGTTAGTGATCGGGAATGGGTCCGACAACGTGCTGTTCGCTCTCACCCTGGCCGTGGGGTTCGTATATGCCGCCGTTATCCAGTGAAGCATCCTCCGCCCCACCCCTACATGTTTCAAGGTGGAAAACATGAATTGCCAATTCACTCGGTCGAATGCCTTTTCGGCATCCGTACCTACGAAAACGCATGGGACCTTTGTCTTGTTCGCTACATGTAACAGGTTCAGTACCTTAGTCGTATTGTCCCTGGCCTCTCTGGTTGGGACAAAGCCCACTTGATCCAGATGTATAAGGTCAGGGAGATATTGTTGGAATCTGGTGGCAATCACTTTCGTGAATATTTTTATGTCGGTGTTTAGCAAGGATATGGGGCGGTAGCTGCCACACTGACTGGGGTCCTTACCCTCCTTATGAATTACTGCTATCTGTGCTTGCAGGGTGTCTATTTGAAATGTGCCCTCCGATCCCACCGTGTTAAACAGGTTTACCATCCGGTTACCCAGAGTCGGGAGTAGGGATTTGTAATAAGCAGTGGTGAGGCCGTCCGGGCCTGGGGCCTTGCCTGGTTTTGAGGATTTTAGTGCCGCCTGAATCTCTGATAGGGTGATTGGTTCTTCCAGTGTCTCCCTTATGTCTGATGTCAGTGTCGGCATGCAGGAGCTGTCTAGGTACGCAGATGTCAAGTCCCGATCTGGGTCCGCATGCGGGGAGGGGAGGTTGTAGAGATGGGAATAGAAGGTCTTGAATTCTTGTGAGATTTGGTGTGGTACTGATATCTTTTTCCCTTCCCTTGTTACTATATGTGGGATATATGACGCCATGTTTTGCTTGCGGATCGCCTGTGCCAACATCCTCCCACACTTGTTGCCCGACTCGTAAACTTTTCGCCTGCACACCTGCATCGCTGCTTTTGCCTTATAGTGTAACAAGTCCGTGATCTGTTTACGGATAATATTCAGGTCCGAACCCACTTGGGGTGTCGGATTCTGCTTGTGTTGGGCCTCCAGTATGTGTAGCTTAGCAAGTAGAGCATTTAACTGCTCCGTCCCTACTTTCTTCAGCCTGGATCCATGTTTAATCAGAAGCCCCCGCACGACCGCCTTATGGGCTTCCCACACCACACCTGCAGTACTATCTTGTGTCATGTTCGTATCAAAATAGTGTCCCACCTCCCTGACCACTTCCGACATGGTGTCCGAGTCCTGTAATAGGCTCTCGTTCAGCCGCCAAGTCCGCCTCTGTGTGAACTGGGCTTCTGCCAGGGCGTAGACTAATGTGATCGGGGCGTGATCAGACCACGTAATGGGTCCGATCGTTACCTCCTTGACCGCGTCCAGCTGTCTGTGGGGTACTAAAAAGTAGTCTATCCGCGAATAGGACCCATGCGGTTTAGAGTAGAAGGTATAGTCCCTCTCTCCAGGGTGGAAGAGGCGCCAAGTATCGATCAGCTGAGCTGAGTGCATCGCCGCATGTATTAGTTTTCGAGAGTCTCTAGAGGTAGAGGAAGTGCCCGTCGACGTGTCTTCCGTCGGGATCAATGGGATGTTAAGGTCACCCCCTATAATTAGTTGGCCTTCCGCAAAGCGTGACAGTTTGCTCAAGTGTCTGGTCAGGAATGTGTCTTGGTGATCATTTGGGGCGTATAAATTCGCGAGGGTAACCTGCGTTTGGCCGATTTTGCCCTTCAGAAAAAGGTAGCGCCCTGCTTCGTCCAATTTAACTTCCCCGTGCGACCATGGAATCCTGGCCGATATCAATATGGAGACCCCCCGGGACTTTGATTCTGTATAATTGGAGTGGTATACTGTGGGGTAATATCTATTTTTTAGTAGGGGTAGATTTTGGTCTCTAAAATGTGTCTCCTGGATCATAATCACATCCGCCCCCAAGCGGCGCATGTCGTGTAGGAGCATTCTCCTCTTTTCCGGGATGTTCAATCCCTTAGCGTTTAGTGATACCACTTTTAGTCTGTCCATGATCGCGAGTCACCAGAGGGCGAACTCTCTGACACTAATAGGTAGGGAGGGGCCCGGGAGGGGGGGGGGGGAGGGGCCCAGTCCTCACACTTCGTGTGACTGAGAAAGTAGAGGGAGATAGGAGGGGGTAATAGCGGGGTATAGAGTAAGATGTATAGATTTAGGAGGCCTACACAAGGGCGTGTGGCCAAGGTAGAAACACTAATGTAGCTCAAGTAGCTAAAAGCACTCTCCAGTGAATCACTGGCAATTGAGCGCAGGCCTAAGTGGGTAGGTGGGTGGACAGGACCAATAGAGCAAGCTCCCGGTACCCCGCCCCCCCCCCCCCCACCGGCTGCTGATGTCGTTAAGATTAAAGCCCACATTGCAATCAAGTATAACACACATGCAAGGATAAACACAACATTCTTAGGGAGGCAATATTAAGGTGGAAACAAGAAGAACAATTAAAGATAGGGCCATAAAGCACTTCAAACAAATTAAACCCAGAAGGTCTTTACAACATATCCCTCAGCGTGGAGTGCTAACCCCCTCTCCTCTCCCCCGGGGGAGAGACCCCCGCCAAGCATCTTAACAGTATGACATGTCTATTACGTGAGACCATTTCAATGAGCAGCCGCACCATCCACTTCCCTCCCCGCCCCCCTCCTCCCGTCACATTGTTACCTTCCCAATAAACCGTATGCCTAGTCCTGTATCATAGCGCTTCTAATGCACACCCTCCCCACCCTGTTCCACATCCCTCCCACTGTATGGCATGTCCCAAAGTGCAGTCTGGTACCGTGTCCACTTTCTCTCCTTGAGGCGGGGGGGGGGGGGGGTATCCTTACGCACAGGATCAGCTCGGTGTACTCTTGTGCCGCGAAGAAATTACGGTCCGGCAGGGAATGCCAGTGTCAGGTGGGCCGAGGCCCTGCATCGCATGGTTCTCCCAAGCTCTTCAATTAAAAAGGAAGAGGGGGGATAATTGCCAACCTCCACCCTCCTCCCCCGTGTCCGAGTAAGGTGTGGGCTGCAGCTGAGGGCCTGTCCAGCTATGTCTGTGCCTGCAGGTGTACCCTGATACCTCGGGCTAGTGTGGTAGGAGGTTTGCAGCAATCATTGAAAAGGAAGGGACGGGTGAGGGATAATATACTCCGACACCTTAATATGCCAGGACATCATAGCCTATGCAAGGGGGATTCCAACAGTTCCTAGTGACGGCAGGGATAGTGTGTCGTGTACAGGGGTACGGGGATGTAGCGTGTACTGTGGGCTGCGGCGCAAGGCCTACTCACGTCACCCCTGTAGTGCGTCTCCGGATGGTACTCGCTGGCGTTGTCTGTCCTGGCGTCTCTGGAGAGGCTGTGCTGCGACTCTGTAACTGGAGGGCCCCGATCTTCCAGGTGCGCGTGGTAGGTTTTGTAGCCAGTCCGGAATCTGCACCGGCTCCGCTCCCAGGAATCTGAACGGTCAAGGCAGGTCCGCAGGGGACTGTACCGTGTAGGCCCGTCCGTCCTTCCTGAACGTGACCGAGAGTGGATAGCCCCACCTGTATGTGAAGCCCAGTTGCCTGGCGAGTTCCAGCGCTGGCTTCAACATTGCCCTACGGCGGAGAGTCGCCCTGGACAGGTCTGGTAGGACTGTGACCGGTGCTCCGTCCACCCGCACTTCGCCGCGTTCCCATGCCCCTCGGACAATACGCTCCTTTTGGGCGTACCTCAGCAGCCTGCAGAGGACATCGCGTGGTCTGTCTAGGTCTTCCATTCTGGGGCCCATCACTCGATGTGCTCTATCGATCTCCACCACTGCCGTAGGCTCCTCCAGAATCTCCCGGAATAACTCCTGGATCTTCTCCTCCAGGTCCTCTGCCCCCACTGTCTCCGGTACTCCCCGGAGCCGCACGTTGTTGCGGCGGCTCCGGTCCTCCACATCCTCCAGGTGGAGCTGTAGGGCGATCGCCGCGTCTCGGTGCTGGTCCCTCGCCCGTTCCAGGCCCACTACCCGTTGTTCCAGGGCCGAAAATGACACCTCACCCGATGTCACCCTTTCTGTCAGTGTAGAGACCTCTGCCCTCACCTCCTGGAAATCGCGGCGGTGAGTCTCTTCTAATTTTAGTATCAGGGCTTCTATATCAGACCGCGTGGGTAGGGCCTTCAGCAAGGCCCGGATCTCTTGCTCCGCCGAGGAGCCCCCCGGGGAGTAGGACGGGGAATCCATATGTAGGTCTGGGGGTCTCGGGGCTGCCACTGGCTCGGGTGTCTGTTCTAGGTCGTCAGGGGACAGGAGCCACTCACCACTCTCCCGTGCGTCTGCCAGGTTGGCCCGTGCTGTGCCTTGTGGTGCCGTCGCTCTGGCCCCCGGGGAAGCCTGAGCCTGGTACTGGAAATACTGGTGCAAATCCCTCGCTGGCGTGTTAGATCTTGTCACCCGGGTGTTAGTTTTAGTGTTGCGCTTCTTAGTCGATTGCATGCCGACTTTTCTGCTGTTTTGGCCGGTAAAGGCCGGGAGCTCGAGGAGAAAGCAGCTTCACTCAGCCATGTCCAGGCCACGCCCTTCTCTTAAATGTGTTTTAATGCAAACTATGTAAGTAGGTAAATTTTACTTTGCATCAGATACTTGTAGTCCCTAAATTTGGCCTAGGGGAGGGGGGGAGCCTCTGAAGAAGTTAGCTAACAAAAGTTTTGTCATCATCATGCAGGTGACGTCTCACATGGGATCACAGCCAGCAGGCATGTACGTGTAGCGGGGTCATCCTATCAGAGACTATTGATAGGCCTGTATCCCCGCTGGAACTTTATCCACGCTTGTAAATATGTAAGATACCTTTAAGAAGTTATGCATTGTGGGACTAGAAGTAGCGGGAAATATGGACTCCATTGACTCTTCGGAGAAACAGACTACGCTTCTCACAATGCCCTGCATTATTGGAACATGTGACACCTCCACACAGACTTATGGGGGAGGTTACTTAAGGAAGAGGAGGGGTTGATCTCGCTCTCTCGGAACCTGCATCTTCTCCTCTGCAGAGCTGTGGAGAACAGCACAGCCGTTCTGCTAGGCCTGAAGCCTGGGTCTGGATCCACCGAGAGACCAACCATCAGGAGGGAAGCAAGACCACGGTACCCAGCTCGTGTTCTAGGAGACCGTAGAAGCCGTCCAGCAGTGGAGAGCCTGATACCGGAAACCCTTGTGCTGTGGAGCAGTGAACTACCAACGCACCTTTGAGAAGAATACAGGCGGGTCGGGCCTGTCCGGGTGAGAGAGCACCTGCTCAACTTCCAACTCTCCCCTTTAGACAGACAACTTAGAGCCACCCTACAAGCCGGAGACACGTGTTTGGCCTCTAGCTGAAACTTAGAGGCCTTCTAATTAGATAGTTGTTATGCAGAAGGGACTGACTCTGATCAGTTCGCCAACATTGTTAGGATCTCTTCCAACACTAATGGAGCTGTCGGCGGTTCAATGGTCCTGCTGATACTACCTACATTGCAGCCCATAAGGTGTCTCCTGGTCCCCACGTATTTTAGAAATAAATATCTAAATCCTATGGGACAATTGTCCCTCTTACATGAACATGCCCTTTGGTGTTTTCACCATCTTTACCTATTAAAGTACCTGACCAGCGTGCTTACTCCTTTATTGGCTCTCCTTTGGATATATCTTCAGCTGCCATACCACCAGGACTTACCGACAAAAACTGCATCTTACCTACCTTAATCAAT
Organism: Rana temporaria; assembly: GCF_905171775.1. Classification (NCBI taxonomy): domain Eukaryota; kingdom Metazoa; phylum Chordata; class Amphibia; order Anura; family Ranidae; genus Rana; species Rana temporaria. The sequence goes on from NC_053492.1 coordinate 320,389,946, forward strand.
ATTCTTTGATATATCAATCTCTATGGGTTTTCACATAAAACCCTATCCATTATCTTGGATAAAATACCAATAGCTCCCGAAGAAGCGGTCATCCGCGAAACATGTAGAGCTTGTTTGAAATCTACCACTACACATGCTATAATTATATTTAGAATTACGATTGCCCTGGGGTGGTAATCAAACACCCCTTAGTATAAAGGTGCCACATCCTTGATAATGTAGATATGTAGAAAAAGACCGTGAAGTCTGAGACTAAAAGAGAGTGGACTTTGTAGGCACCAGATTTAAAAAATATAAATATTTTAATTTGAACAGTACAAAAGCACAGAAATACTAAACAATTGCTCAAAAAATAATGAAAGAAAAAGAAAACAGAAATTATACAATAAGATGCACAGAGAACTCAATTCCTATCCCTTTCTGAAGACACCGCTGATAGCCACAGGGCTGGATGTATGAAATACACAATAAGCGCTGGGTGGCGTTGTAACTTCGAGAGGTGGTACAGGATGAGTTTTGATAAAAATGGGGTTCAGCTCGACATGTTTCGCGACGTTGTCGCTTCTTCGGGAGCTTCTGGGTGTTTAAAAGACAATATAATGTTGCCATTAGAGATATACGTATATACAGATACAATACAGTATTGTTGTACATGAGGCATATTGTAAATATACATAGAGGCCTTTGAACACTTGGAAAAAGCATGTAACTGTGACCATAATACTCACCGATAACCGGTGTTTAATAGGTTTGGAGAATGCTCAGCAGCGTCCAAGATATGGATATACGATCAGACCATTTACCTTTTGAAGATGGAATCAGATACCATGGGTCATACCCACATTTACCATACACCACCGGGCGAGTTAGAACCAGTTGGTCCACTCTCTTTTAGTCTCAGACTTCACGGTCTTTTTCTACATATCTACACTACACATGCTAGCCATCATATTTCTTTGATGTCTCTCTTGGACCAGTATTGGTTTAATTTAATCCTTTGTTAATTATTAAATTTTTTTGTGATAATTGTTTCTTTGTTTTTAATGTATTTTATAAATGTATCCACTGTAATGTTGATCCAATAACCCTTGTGGGGTTGCATCAATAAAACGTATTTTATGTCAACGATTAGTGCCTATAAAGTCCATTCTTGTTCCTCTCCAACATTAATTTCTTTAACATTGTTATTCAGAATACCCTGTTTGACTAACTTTATCCTATCGCTTACCACTTGTGGATTACAAATCTAAAGTGCACCAACGGCCGCAACGTGGGTTTTGTTCTCAAGAGGTTCTTCGAGTAGCTGTTCTGCAGGACTGCCCGCTAGGGGAAGCTCGCGAGCATAGACTGCATATAGTAGTTAACTGAATGGTACCATTCTATAGCTTAGATATTTTCCTTATTATTTACTGATTCCCGCAAGGGCCCTTGCAGAATCATTGTGTGTCATTGCATACCAGTTGTTGACTTGTAATTTAAACCCATGTTTGCTTTCTCTAGTCTACATAAAGTAAACTTATTGGGCCAGATTCACGTATCTGGGCGCATCTTTGTGCGGGCGTAGCGTATCCTATTTACGCTACGCCGCTGCAACTTAGACAGGCAAGTGCAGTATTCACAAAGCACTTGCTCCGTAAGTTGCGGCGGCGTAGCGTAAATTGGCCGGCCTAAGTCCGCCTAATTCAAAGTAGGCTGGTAGGGTGCGTGTTGTATGGAAATTAATCGTGACCCCATGTAAATGACGTGCCTAACGAACGGCGCAGCTTGTCCGTAACGGTACTGCTGCAGCTACTCTCCAGCTGACTTGTGCAAGTCTGGTGTAAAGTTACCCCTGCTTTATGAGGGGTAACTTTAGGCTGGGCGTACAACTTACGCGCACCGCGCATAGCCTGCGCCGGACGCGCGTATGTTCGGGAATCGACGTATCTCGCTCAATTGCATATTTGCATAGGAAATCTGTGTGAGCGCCAGATGCGTTCAGCGTAAATATGCGCCTACGATACGCCTACGATACGCCGGCGGAGGAAAGTTACGTCGGTCGGGAGAAGCCTATTTTCAGGCGTATCTAGTTCTGTGGGTATGGCGCAAAGATACGACGGCGCACATTTACACTTACACTGCGTATCTCGAGATACGTTGGCATAAGTCCTACGTGAATCTGGCCCTATGTATTGTGAGGTGATAGGTTGGCCTTGTTGGAAATCCGGCCCTGGTGGCAGAGCCATGTACATCTTAGGCCTCGTACAGACGAGGGGTTATCCGATGGAAACGGTCCGCCGGACCGTTTCCATCGGACATTTTTCCTCCGGATTTTGATCTGATGGCTTGTACACAGCATCAGATCAAAATCCGCGCGGAAAACATCCGCGGTCACGTGTCGCGACGCGTCCGCGACGATGACGCGGCGATGACGCGGCGATGACGCGGCGACGTGCGCGACGCTGGAAGGTAAATTCTTCCACGCATGCGTCAAATCATTCCGACACATGCGAGGGATGGGGATCGGACGGACTTATCCGGTGAGTCTGTACAGACGACCGGATAAGTCAGAGGGACAGGATTCCAGCGGATAGATTTCTTAGCATGCTAAGAAATTTTTATCCGCTGGGAATCCATCTGCTGGACAAATGTCCACCGAAAATTGTCCGTTCGGGGGTTACACACGACCGGATCTATCCGCTGGAACTGATCCGCGGATAAATCCCAGCGGATAGATCCGGTCGTGTGTACGGGGCCTTAGAATTGGATGGACAGAAATGCAAATCATTTGGCAGGTAAGACAGATCACTTAGATATACTATGTTATCTAAAGTATTGAGACGCCTGCCTTTACACACACATGAACTTTAATCGCATCCCAGTCTTAGTCCATAGGGTTCAATATTGAGTTGGCCCACCCTTTGCAGCTATAACAGCTTCAACTCTTCTGGGAAGGCTGTCCACAAGGTTTAGGAGTGTTTCTATGGGAATGTTTGACCATTCTTCCAGAAGTGCATTTGTAAGGTCAGGCACTCGTGTTGGACAAGAAGGCCTGGCTTGCAGTCACCTCCCTAAATCATCCCAAAGGTGTTCTATCGGGTTGAAGTCAGGACTGTGCAGGCCAGTCAAGTTCCTCCACCCCAAACTCGCTTATCCATGTTTTTATGGATATTGCTTTGTGCACTGGTGCGCAGTCATGTTCGAAAATAAAGGGGCCATACCCCTAAAAGTATCCAAAATGTCTTGGTATGCTGATGCCTTTAGGGATCCTTTCACTGGAACTAAGGGGCCAAGCCAAAACCCTGAAAAACAACCCCACACCATAATCCCCCTCCATCATATGATTTGGACCAGTGCACAAACATCCATAAAAAAATGGATGAGCGAGTTTGGGGTGAAGGAATTTGACTGGCCTGCACAGTTGAGTCCTGACCGCAACCCAATTGAACACCTTTGGGATGAATTAGAGAGGAGACTGTGAACCAGGCCTTCTTGTCCAACATCGGTGCCTGACCTCACAAACTGGCTTCTGGAAGAATGGTCAAACGTTCCCAGACATACTCCTGAACCTTGTGGACAACCTTCCCAAAAGAGTTGAAGCTATTATAGCTGCAAAGGGTGGGCCAACTCAATATTGAACCCTATGGACTAAGACTGGGATGCCATTAAAGTTCACCTGCGTTATACTTAAACATGCAGACCCCTTCGGACTCTGTCGGCCACAGGGCACTGTTGTCTCTTGATGCCAACAAGGCATTCGACAGTGTTGGCTGGCGGTACCTCTGGGCTGTGCTGGCTAAGTTCGGGCCCAATTTCCTGAGATGGGTGAGACTACTGTATGCGGCGCCACAGGCCGCCATACGCATGTCTGATAGGATGTCGCATGCCTTTGCACTGGGCAGGGGGACTAGACAGGGATGTCCCCTGTCCCCCCTGCTCTTTGCCCTGGCCATTGAGCCCCTGGCGGCTCAGGTGAGGAGCTGCCCACTAGTTAGGGGCTTTGGCTATGGTGACATGCAAGAGAAGATCATGCTGTAGGCGGACGACATGCTCCTCTTTTTAGAGGATGCAGATGGCTCCCTGGTCCAGGTGTCACGTACCTGGTACAGAGCAGAGCCTGGCGTGCAGGGAATGGCAACTCTTGCTCCTCTGACTCCGGAACCCCTGGTAGAGCAGACAGGGAGCGCTAGAGTTCAGAGTCGCACAAGCGCCAGGAAGGTGCCGTGCAGGTCTGCGGTGGTCTCCTGAAGACTCCACAGATGCTGTGCAGGGACTGCAGAGATGCTGGAGGTAAGACAGCAGACAACAGGAGCTTGGTGCAGATGGCTGGAACAGGCAGCAGGTGGGAGGTGTGCTGTAGTACAGATGCTGGCGGAGTCAGGCAGGCCGGGTCAAACACAGGCGGGCGGATCAGGTACAGGGGGAAGCCAAAGCAGAGTCGTAGTTCAAGCCGGATCAGTAACAGGCGGGCAGCAGACCGTTTGGAAGGAGGAGGCGGAAGCGAAGTCAGACAAGCCAAGGGTCAGGGCAGGCGGAGAACAGCAGGGTCAATGGTAAGCCAAGGTCACAGGAAACAGGAGCCAATCAGGTAACAGGTATCAGGTAGGGTAAACAGGAACGCTGTTGACTGAGCAGCAGGGGGCTATGGGGAGAGCCCCATTAAATAGCCTAAGTGGCGCCAAAATGGCATCAGCACGTGCCCGCGCGCGCCGCTATTGCGCGTGCCCGCGCGCGCCGCTATTGCGCGTGCCCGCACGCGCCGCTATTGCGTGCACCCGTGCGCGCCGACGTGCCGCGAACGCGCGCTCCCGTGCGTGCTAATGCGCTATTGCCGCTATTGCGCGCCGGTGCGCGATTAGCGCCACCTAGTGGTCTACCAAGTCCATGACACCAGGTTATGTCCCTCATTACGGACTTCGGCCGCTTTTCAGGCCTCACTATTAACTGGTCGAAATCAGCTCTGTTATTCCTGGACGGAGCCCCTGGGCCCGTTGGAGGGCCCTCGTGCCCAGTTCCCATAGTGTCTTCTTTCAAATATTTGGGTGTTCATGTGTCCCCTAAAATTACCCGATTTTTGTCGACTAAATATCTATCCCCTACTGTCCCGGTTTAGAGATAAAATACATATCTGGAATAAGCTACAGATGTCCCTAGCAGGCAAGACGAACCTCATTAAGATGATCTTAATGCCGCAGCTGTTGTATTTGCTCCACAACACACCAGTAGTCATTACGCTTAAAATATTCAGAGTAGTCAACTCTCTTTTTAGGCAACTGTTGTGGCACTCCAAACGCCCTAGGATCAAACTGGAGCAATTGCAACGTCCAAAGGAGGGGGGGGGCCTGGCCCTACCCAACCCTTGGATATATTACTTGGCTTCACAGTTGCAGCCCCTCTCCCACAGGCTCCTCGGCCAGGCTTTTGTTGCTGGGTTCGGGAGCTGATGCGATACCTGAAGGGCTGGAGGCTCAACAGTTTCAAAAACCTAACAAACACATGCCCACCTACTCTCTCCTTCAGAAGGTGTGGAACAAGGCTACGCAGCTCCAGAAGGTGACGGGATTTACAGTGTACAGCCCTATGTGGGGGAATAACATGTACACTGAGCTGGCCAAGATTAAGCAGGGACCTAAGTGGCGCCCCATGGGTATAACGCACCTCAGACATGTATTCCATAATGGGGCCCTGCTCTCTTTTGATGCGCTTCGGTCTAGATATGCGTTGCCACCTAACATGCTATTTTATTATTTACAACTGCAGCATGCAGTTAGAGCCCATGGAGCGACGATGGAGTGGGTTCAGTCCCCCACCCCATTATTCCATATACTGCAGGACGCATCTGACACCAAGGGGGTCATTTCTCAGTGCTATAACATGGTGCTATCTTTGTTTCTGGAGGGGCATCCCATGAAGGTGGTGGGTCACTGGGAGGCTGATGTTGGTCCCATTGCAGGGGAATTATGGGAGGAGGCGCTTCAGGCTGTCAATACCTGTTATCTTAATGTGTCGCAAACAGTGTCACAGCTATACATCTTGTTGAGAGTACATTTTACCCCAGTGAAACTTTTTTAAATGGGCAGGGCACCTGACCCAATGTGTGGCAGGTGCGGGACGGTGCCTGGAGACCTGATTCACCTGCTCTGGCGTTGCCCCAAACTCCACAGATTCTGGTCGGAGGTGCTGGCTACACTTAATTCGGTGTTCCAGACCAACGTCCCCCTTGACCCAATATGTTGCCTGCTCGGAGTTCTGGAGGGGGTGATACCGGAGGAGGTGACTCGAGTGGCTGCCAGGGCATTGTTTCAGGCAAGGAAAACCATCCTCGTCCATTGGAAATCTGAGGCACCGCCCAAGGTCAAAACATGGATACAGCACATGGGTAAAACACTCATAATGGAGAAATATATATATCAGCACAGGAGAAATGCAGGCAAATTTGTTAAGCTATGGGATCCCTGGCTGGCCGTGCCTGGCTTAAGCCCCTTGGAACTTGTCCGGATGAGATTGCTAGGGGGGTGTAGGCGAGGACAATGTGGGGAGGGAAATCTGATTGGGTGATTCTCTTACTATTGCATGGCTGGGAGGCAGGTGGGGGGTGTGGAGCTGGGGGGATGGGACTTGAGCAGAAGGTAGGGTGTAGGTAGGGTGTAGAAAGGGAATGTGAGCTGGCTGTTAATGTTATGTGTGGTATGTTACACTTATGATACACTGCCGTACCGTCTTAATACCTGTGTATGATGTACCGTACTTCATGTTTTCATACTTTGTATGTTTTGTGAGCAATAAAAACCTTTTTAAATAAAAAAAAGTTCACCTGTGTGTAAAGGCAGGCGTCCCAATACTTTTGACAATACAGTGTATATGTTATCTATGCATTTACCTGTTTGTCTGGCACTCATCTTTAGCTGTGTTGGGGAATTTTGAACATGACATCATTCATGCTACAAGTCTGATGGTAATGGACTTGTTTCCCTCAGATCATCCAATCTTATAGAGAGGTATGAAACAAAAATGTGTTGACATGTGCAAGATATCATTTGTAATATGGGAACAAACAAGAGAGATTTTTGGTCAACATGTTTCAAGTAAGCTTGTTATAGCTAAGCAATAGACTGTCTTCTATAAGTTTTAATGTCCAGAAGGTTACATACTATAGCTGGTTTTGGCTGGTATTAATAAGGGGTTGTCATATTTTTTAAAGCTTCTTTAACCACTTCCATACCAGGTACTTACGCAGCTTCCCGCCCAAGCCAATTTTCAGCTTTCAGCACTGTCGCACTTTGAATGGCAATTGCGCGGTCATGCTACACTGTACCCAAACAAAATTGGCGTCCTTTTTTCCCCAGAAATAGAGCTTTCTTTTGGTGGTATTTGATCACCTCTGCGATTTTTTTTTTTTGCGCAACAACTAAAAAAAGGCTGAAAATTTGGAAAAAAAATTACGTTTTTATTTTTTTCTGTTAATTTTTTTGTAAATAAGTTTTCTCTTTCAATTACGGGCACTGATATGGCGGCACTAATGGGCACCGATGAGATGGCACTGATGGACATCGATGAGGTAGTACTGACGGGCACAGATGAGGTGGCACTGATTGGCGGCGCTGGTATGTGACACTGATGGGCACACATAGGCGTCACTGATGGGCACACATAGGCGGCACTGATGGGCACACATAGGCGGCACTGATGGGCACACATAGGCGGCACTGATGGGCACACATAGGCGGCACTGATGGGCACTCATGGGCGGCACTGGGCACTCATAGGCGGCACAGATGGGCACTCATGGGCGGCACTGATGGATACTTATGGGTGGCACAGATGGGCACTGCTAGGTGGGCACTGGGCATGGATGGGCACTGTGGGGTGGCACTGATGGACACTGGGGTGGCGCTGATGGACACTGGGGTGGCGCTGATGGACACTGGGGTGGCGCTGATGGACACTGGGGTGGCAGCACTGATTGTTGCCAGTCAGTGCCCATTTGTGGGCACTGACTGGCATCTTTTTTCTTTATGTTTTTTTTTTTCATTTATTTTTTAACTTTTTTTTTTTTTTTCTGGCTTTTTTTTTTTTTTTGCCCACCCTGGTGCTCCAGGGTGGGCATCCCTGGTGGTCCAGTGTGGCGATCTGAGGGGGGGCTGCGCTGATAAACAATCAGCGCGAACCCCCCCTGTCAGGAGAGCCGCCGATCGGCTATCCTCTACTCGCGTCTGTCAGACGCGAGTGAGGAAGAGCCATCGGCGGCTCTTCCTGTTTACATCGTGATCAGCCGTGGTTGGACACGGCTGATCACGTGGTAAAGAGTCTCCGCCGGAGGCTCTTTACCGAGATCGGAGATGCAGGGTGTCAGACTGACACCCCGCATCACCGATCGCCGCGATGCGCGCCCCCACGGGCGCGCGCGGCATGAAATCCTGCAGGACGTTCTAGAACGTCCTGTCAGGATTTCATAACCACTTCCCGGACGTAAATCGGCCATAGGCCGGGCGGGAAGTGGTTAAACAAATGGTCAAAGTGGTATGACTATATCCTGGAAATGAACTACCCAGATAGCAAGGAATTGAGCTTCAAGTTTTAAAATGACTTGCCAAGCTACTACTAGACTTGCCAGGCTTCACAAGTTTGTTGCACAATTGCAGCAAGTCCACATTGCATGACTCCAGATCAAATTTTGTTGCAAACATTTTGCAAGTCTGCTGCAGGTTCTGGATTATTTATGTTGTGCAAAGGTCATTCCGCCACAGGGGTCACTGAATTTTCCACCACACGCTGGAGACAATCGGTCCTTGCAGCTTTATTTTTGTATTTTATTAGGGCAATTGAACTTGGATAGGGTTTAGGGTATTATGGGATGCCCACTTGATCAGTAAAGAATTTTTCACGGACAAAACTATATAGAGCCACAATATACACTTCTCCTTTTACCTCCAGCACAATCTTGCTTGTAGGACAACAACTCCCAAGATCAGCTTGCACTGTTTGGTTGATCCAACAAAGGCTCAGTTAGATCTGTAGCAAATGCCCTTTACAGTCGGGGACCGTAGTCCCCTTTGGTTGTGTAGCAAAAAGTCCCAGTGCCCAGCTGTCCTACTCTTGTGGCTATTGATCCCAGCACCACCTTCTGAGGCACTGCCAGCCCTCCTGGCTGCAGCTGTCCCTTTCACTAGCCCTCCTGGCTAAGACTCCACAGTCCTCCCAGACTGATTCTGCATCCATCCCAGACTGCTTGGACCCAGTCCTCTCAGGTATGCCTTAGTCCTCTGATTGTACACTCACCAGCCCTCCTGGCTGTCTTCCTCCCTGGAGATTTGCCTGCAGTGTTCTCCTGCTGCCCTTCACTTTGCTTCCATGCCTCTTGGTCAGGACACCTCTGTGTTTCATGAAGAGGGTTCCATTCCGCACCCGAGCCTAGGCCTGAGGTCACCCCCCAGACTTGGGGGCACCCTTAAGGGTCACCGACAGCCTAACACTCTATCTCTATGTTCCACCCAAACTCCACTGCCCCCCGCTGGGCTGACCCTAAGTATTTGAGGGGGCCTGCCCCCTGCCAACCCATCTGTTGGTAATTGGTCAGGTCCCTCAGAATACTCCAAGCAGCTCCTCCTCACATTCATCTAGAATCTTCTGTAAGTTTCTAGAAGTAGGGGGATGTATTAGAGATTCTGCCTGTGAGTCATACCAGCCTCCCTAGTCACTCCCCTGACTCTACACTAACAAAAATACTAGCACTCTAGCAACACAGCTAGGGGGTGCTACATATACTACCTGGGAAACCTCTGTCCATGGGCAAGGCATAGATCCTGAGTTAAAGGCAGTCACCAAAGCCTGATCAGCCTGTTGTTCAGCAGGAGCAGATGTCTGTTTAACCTCTTTGATAAGCCAAAAGAGGTAAGTGTGAGCATGCATTTTAAAGGTTTCCTAGACTATCAATTGACCAGTGAAAACTTCATTCCTTTCAAAGGTGGAAAGGAGGAAACTCAAAGATGCATCCAGAAGCAGGGTAAGCCAAAACAGTTTCAACTTCCAGAACAATGGAGGGGGTCATGCGTTAGCCAGCAGGAGGAGTGGTCTGTCAATTACTCATATCATCTAGCAGAGGGAGGAGCAAAAAGTAAGGTAGAATTAGGTCAATTCTGGAAGTTGCTCATGTTAAAAAGCAGCAAAAAAAACGACAATCGGCATATTTCTTACGCCAGGCATCTACCATAGACAGGGGAGGGCTGGCAGCCTTAGGCCTGGGGGGGCAAGTCCAGTCAAGTGGCCCATTAACACCTTGGCGATCAGCCGCCATTGTTATATGGCAGCAGGTCGACTTCCCAGCACACACGGCGTGACGCTGGAGCCGATGCACAAGGCTAGCGGCCGCGATAACCGCCGGAGACCCGCGAGCGCTCCTGATAGAGACAGAAGGGGGACCTGTCATTGCAAACAGACATCCCTGTTCTGACAGGGGAGTTAGAGAGAGATCTGCTGTTCCTAGTGATCAGGAACATCGATCTCTCTCTACTCCCAGTCACTACACCCCCCCCCCCCACAGTTAGAAACACCTCTTTAGGGAACACTTAAAGGGTCACTAAAGGATTTTTTTTTTTAGCTAAATAGCTTCCTTTACCTTACTGCAGTCCTGGTTTCATGTCCTCATTGTTCGTTTTTGCCCTGATGTTGCTGTAATTCTGCTCTGTTCTGGACACTTCCTGGTTGTCTGTTTCCTGATCACCACAGTACTGTGAGATTCTAGTTTCATGTTCCAAACCAATACTGCTCTATGGGTCTGTCCAGCACAGAGGCAGGATAACATGCAAAAACTAAGCTAGATGCAAAAACGAAACTGAAACTAGGAGGTACATTATATGATTGATTTTTATCTATTTTTAATCGTTTTTAAAAGGAATCAGTTAAAGGGGAGTTCCACCCACAATTTCACTTTTTAAATATAAATACCCCTGTAATACACAAGCTTAATGTATTCTAGTAAAGTTAGTCTGTAAACTAAGGTTCGTTTTGTTAGGTTGTTACAGCATTTAAATAGTTTATAATCTAGAAATAGACCGTGGCCATCTTAAGTGTGGGCATCATGAAGCCAGACTGTATGACTTCCTGGATTTCAGCTTTGCATATCTCGCACATGCTCAGTGCACAAGCAATGTAATAGGTTTCAGTCAGGTTTGCAAGGACTACTGGGAAACATGATGCCTATCCCAGAAACCCTTGCAAATAGCCTAGGCAAATAAGGAGGAGGAAGTAATGAAGGACTACAAAATAAAGGTATTTACAAGCAACAAATTAAATAAAAATTGTCCATTCTGAACACTATGAGATTAGAGCATGCAGCACAGACAAACATAAAAAAAATGGGTGGAACTCCACTTTAACTATTATGTCTCTATACCCTGTAAACAGTCATTTCAGCAAAAAAATGTTTTTCCTTTAGTGACCCTTTAACCCCTTGATCGCCCTCTAGTGTTAACCTCTTCCCTGCCAGTGACATTTATACAAAAACAGTGGGTATTTTTAGCTCTGATCGCTGTATAAATGTCAGTGGCCCCAAAAAAGTGTCAAGTTTCCAATCTGTCTGCCGCAATCCTGCTAAAAATCGCTGATCACTGCCATTACTAGAAAAAAAAATGTCATAAATCTATTCCCTATTTTGTAGACACTATGGGGTAGATTCACAAAGGAGATATGACGGCGTATCTCCAGATACGCCGTCATATCTCTGAGGCCCCATACACACGATAGAATCCATCCGCTGAAAAATCCCAGCGAATGGGTTTCAGCGGATAGATCCTATGGTGTGTACACTCCAGCGGATCTGTTTCCGCGGATATTTATCCCCTGGGATGGATTTCCAGCAGATAAATATTTGATGACATGCTATCAAATCTATCCGCTGGAATCCATCCCAACGGATGGATCCGCTGGTCTGTATAGACTCACCGGATCCATCCGTCCGAAGGGATCCCCCGCATGCGTCGTAATGATTCGACGCATTCGTGGAATTCCTTATATGACAGCGTCGTCGCGTCATAATCGCGGCGACGACGCGACACGTCATCGCAAGAGGATTTCGGCGCGGATTTCAATGCGATGGTGAGTACACTCCATCGCATGGAAATCCGCACAAATCCTCGAGAGGATTTATCCGCGGAAACGGTCCGCTGGACCGTATTCGCGGATAAATCCTCTCGTGTGTATGGGGCCTTAGTCTGGCCGGTCGTATCTATGCGCCTGATTCATAGAATCAGTTACGCATTGATTTCTATTAGATCCGACCGGCGTAAGTCTCTTATGCCGTCGGATCCTAACTGCATATTTACGCCGGCCGCTAGGGGCGTGCACGCTGATTTACGCCTAGAATATGTAAATCAGCTAGATACACAAATTCACCAACGTACGCCCGGCCGACGCAGTACAGTTACGCCATTTACGTTAGGCTTTTCCCGGCGTAAAGTTACCCCTGCTATATGAGGCGTATATGCGGCACACCAATGTTAAGTATGGCCGTCGTTCCCGCGACGAAATTTGAAAAATTTACGTCGTTTGCGGCGTACTTTGGAGCAATGCACACTGGGAAATTCCACGGACGGCGCATGCGCCGTTCGTGAAAAACGTCAATCACGTCGGGTCAGGGTTAATTTACATAACACACGCCCACCTCTTCACAATGTGAATTAGGCGGGCTTACGCCGGCCTATTTACGCTACGCCGCCGCAACTTTTTTTTGGGAATACGGCACTTGCCTGTAAAAGTTGCGGAGGCGTAACGTAAATAGGATACGTTACGCCCGCACAAACATACGCCATTCTACGTAAATCTAGCCCTATAACTTTTGCGCAAACCAATCAATACGCGATTATTGCGATTTATTTTATTTTTTTTACCAAAAAAAAATACATATTGGCCTATACTGATGAAGAAATATCTTTTTTGGGGGATATTTATTATAGCAAAAAGTTCAATATATATATATATATATATTTTAAAATTTCACTCTTTTTTTGTTTATAGCGCAAAAAATAAAAACCGTGACCAAATACCACCAAAAGAGAGCTCCATGTGTGGGAAAAAAAGACATCAATTATGTTTGGGTACAACATCTCACATCAATTGTCAATTAAAGCAATGCAGTATCGCAAAAAATGGCCTGGTCAGGAAGCGGGTAAATCCTTACGTGGCTGAAGTGGTTAAACCACCAAATCAGCTAACCATCATCAGTGCCCATCAATGCAGCCTCATTAGTGCAGCCTGATCAGTGCTCATCAGTGCAGCCTCACCAGTGCAGCTTGATCAGCGCCCACCAGTGCAGCCTCACTAGTGCAGTCTGATCAGTGCCCATCAGTGCAGCCTGATCAGTGCCCATCAGTGCAGCCTCACCAGTGCCTATCAGTGTAGCCTCACTAGTGCAGCCTGATCAGTGCCCATTCATGCAGCCTCACCAGTGCAGAGAGTGTCCATCAGTGCAGCCTCACCAGTGCAGACAGTGCCCAAGCATCAGTGCAGCCTAACCAGTGCCCATCATCTGTGCAACCTGATCAGTGCCACCTCACCCATGCAGACAGTGCCATCATCAGTACAGCCTGATCAGTGCCCATGGGATGTGAGGGGTCAGCTGGGGGTGTGTCAGGGTCTGGGTATGTGTTACAGCTAGGTACTTTCCTTACACAACCTCTTCGGAGGGGGGGGGGTGATGAATCTCATCTGCCATCCTGGAGACTCTGTTGGATAATGTGACAAGTTGGAGAATATGACAGAACACCCAGTCCCAGCCCACAACCGCTCAGGTCACGTGTGACATGCTGGCTGCCTCTGAGACTCCTGGGACATGGGAGTTGTAGTTTTCTCCCACTGCCAGGAACTTCAGTGTGGCCAGACTACAACTCCCAGAGTGCAGCGCAGCCCAGCCAGTCAGCAGCCACCTTCTAGTACTGTTTAACCCAGGCATACTAGGGTTTCTTTTCTTCAAGCCAAACAAGGACACTTTAGCGGCGGCATCTTTTTTGGGGGGGGGGGGGTTCACCCTATACGATTGTAAAAGACCTGAAACACTTTTGGTGGCCTGAAAGAGAGTAGTAATGTGGAGCATAGCTCGCCGCAGTAAACAATGCATGTGGCTGAATTGCGAGTGTTCTGCACGGAATGCAGGGGTCAGCTATGTCCTGGGGCGAGGGCTAGTGCTAGCAGGGGGTGGGGAGAGATAGATATGTGCTGGAGGGCAGTGGCGGTCGGTGCTCAAATTTGTTTGGGGGGGCGCAAACTGATTCTGAAAAAAAGAAACGTCAAATGCAGCCACTGTGCCCCATCAAATGCAGCCACTGTGCCCCATCAAATGCAGCCACTGTGCCCCATCAAATGCAGCCACTGTGCCCCATCAAATGCAGCCACTGTGTCCCATCAAATGCAGCCACTGTGTCCCATCAAATGCAGCCACTGTGCCCATCAAATGCAGCCTCTGTGCCCACATGTGCTTGGGGGGTCAGATATGTGCTGGGGGGTGCTTTGTGAGAGAAAAGAACCAGTGCAAGGGGGATGGGTAGGGGGTAGGATATGTGCTGGAGGGGTGTTTTAAGAAGGAAGAGAGTGACACACTGAAGTTCTAGCATTGCCTCCCCCCTTCCAGCACATATCCTCCTAACTCCTCGATCACTCATATCATATGACATCTACCTTGTCCTCCTTTCCAGACACTCTCCCCACTCCCTCCTCCATCTACAGTACGGAGCATAATAAAAACTTTAGTGCAGACCTGAGATCAGAGCGTCCCTTCTCCCCCTCCTCCTTGTGTGTGTGTTTACAGAACAGACTGGGGAGGGGAGGAGCTTTGATACACTGACACTGCTCTGCTCAACCAAGCTTCTGTCAGGCAGAGGGGAGACTTGTCACTGCCGGAAAAAAAAAAGTTTAAAGTGGAGGTTCCACCAAAAAATAAATAAATATTTCACCAAAAACCTAAAAACCTAAAAAAAAAAACATTTTTACTCACCCTAAATAGCTGTTGCTATGCGGAAGTTCCGAATCTGCCTCTTCATCGTCCGCGGTGGATTCTCTTCCTTCTCCTACACTGGACATCTTCTTGGGAATGGGGCGCGCTGCATTCTGGGAACTGTGTGTGTCCCAGAGAGCAGCCGGCCCATTCACAAAGCGCCGCACTGCTCGCGCATGTGCAGTAGGAAACGGGCAGTGAAGCCGTACGGCTTCACTGCCTGTTTCCCTTACTGTAGATGGCGGCGCTTGGAGCTGCCAGGATCGAGGATCGGCCTCAGCGGGGGCTGACTTCGCTGGCGGCTAGGACAGGTAGGTGTCCTTATTAAAGCTCCAGTGTTAGTAACTGCTGACTTTTTATTATATTATTTTTTTTTAAATAGAACCTCCTCTTTAAGTAAAAGACAGCGCTGTGGCCGTTTTAAAGATAAGGTAGGCGGCCTGGGGGGAAATATCCTGCCTGCCCCACAGGCCAGTCCGACCCTGACCATAGACACAGCTTTCAAAATGTGATCAAAATGAGTCAATCCTTGAAGTAAAGGTCCTACAGTGTGAGAATGGGTCTTATCTAAGCCATGGTTTAACCGCTTAAAACGGAGGTTCACCCAAAAAACAAGTATATAACATTACATTCTGTATACCTCAAACATGTACAGTATGCTGTTTTTTTTTGGGGGGGTGTACATACGGTATTATCGCTATTTTTCACCTGGCTTCCAGGTACTAGCTCCCGCAGGAGTAGGCGTTCCTATGCAGTGGCGCAATGTCATCTGGGACTTCGCCCAGATGATTGACGTGCCTGACAAAAACCTCCCCCCCGGCGGATAAGGCGTGTCACGAGTTTCCGAAACTAGCCGAACTGCGAGTCGGCTCTATACGGCACCTGTGCAGTCGGCTCTACACGGCTCCTAGTCGGTGCACAGGCGCCGTATAGCGCCGTATAGAACTGACTCGCAGTTTGGCTAGTTTTGGAAACTCGTGACGCGCCTTATCCGCCGGGGGGAAGTTTTTGTCAGGCACATCAATCATCTGGGCGAAGTCCCAGATGACATTGCGCCACTGCATAGGAACGCCTAATCCTGCGGGAGCTAGTAACCGGAAGCCAGGTGAAAAATAGCGATAATACCGTATGTACACCCCCCCCCCCAAAAAAAAACAGCATACTGTACATGTTTGAGGTATACAGAATGTAATGTTATATACTTGTTTTTTGGATGAACCTCCGCTTTAAGACTCGGACCATTATGCAGGTAAAGGACCTGGCCCCTTTTTGCGATTCGGCACTGCGTCGCTTTAACTGACAATTGCGCGGTCATGTGACGTGGCTCCCAATCAAAATTGGCGTCCTTTTTTTTCCCACAAATAGAGCTTTCTTTTGGTGTTGCTTTGATCACCTCTGCGTTTTTTTTTTTGCGCTATAAACAAAAATAGAGCGACAATTTAAAAAAAAAATGCAATATACTTTTCTTTTTGCTATAACAAATATCCCCCAAAAATATATAAAAAAAAATAGTTTTCCTCAGTTTAGGCCGATACGTATTCTTCTACATATTTTTGGTAAAACAAATCGCAATAAGCGCAAACGTTTTAGCATTTACAAAATAGGGGATGGTTTTATGGTATTTTTATTAATATTTTTTTTTTACTAGTAATGGCGGCGATCAGCGTTTTTTTTCATGACTGCGACAATATGGTGGACACATCGGACACTTTTTACACATTTTTGGGACCATTGTCATTTTCACAGCGAAAAGTGCTATAAAAATGCACTGATTACTGTGAAAATGACAAAGGCAGTGAAGGGGTTAACCACTAGAGGCGCTAAAGGGGTTAAGTGTGTCCTATTGTGCGTTTCTTACTGTAGGGGGGTGTGGCTGGACGTGTGACGTCACTGATCGTCGTTCCCTATGACAGGGAATAGACGATCAGTGACAAGCCATAGAGAAGAACGGGGAAGGTTTGTCTACACTCACCTCTCCCCATTCTTCAGCTACTGTGACCTGATCGCGGGACACCGGCGGCGCTCGGGGCCGTGGCCCCCGCAGGCATGATCGCAGAGCTATAGACTGGGTCGCGAGTGCGCCCCGCCGGCAGCGCGCTCACGACCCACGGCTGGGTTCTTAAAGGGGACATACATGTATGCCCTTGTGCCCAGCCGTGCCATTCTGTCGACGTATATCATCGTGCGGCCGTCCTTAAGTGGTTAATATCATATTGAAAAAAAAGTGCACTTTTGAAAAACGACACATACATAGTTACATAGTAACATAGTTACATAGTTAGTCAGGTTGAAAAAAGACACAAGTCCATCCAGTTCAACCACAAAAAATAAAAAAAACAAAAAATAAAAAACACAGTAAAATCCCATACACCCAACTCCATTCCCACAGTTGATCCAGAGGAAGGCAAAAAACCCCAGCAGAGCATGATCCAATTTGCTACAGCAGGGGAAAAAATTCCTTCCTGATCCCCCGAGAGGCAATCGGATTTACCCTGGATCAACTTTACCTACAAATCTTAATACTCAAGTTATATTCTGTACATTTAGGAAAGAATCCAGGCCTTTCTTAAAGCAATCTACTGAGCTGGCCAGAACCACCTCTGGAGGGAGTCTGTTCCACATTTTCACAGCTCTTACTGTGAAAAAACCTTTCCGTATTTGGAGGTGAAATCTCTTTTCCTCTAGACGTAAAGAGTGCCCCCTTGTCCTCAGTGTTGACCGTAAAGTGAATAACTCAACACCAAGTTCACTGTATGGACCTCTTATATATTTGTACATGTTGATCATAT
This sequence comes from Rana temporaria, assembly GCF_905171775.1. Taxonomy (NCBI): domain Eukaryota; kingdom Metazoa; phylum Chordata; class Amphibia; order Anura; family Ranidae; genus Rana; species Rana temporaria. The sequence continues at coordinate 320,407,697 of NC_053492.1, forward strand.
CCCCCCTTATTCTCCTCTTCTCAAGAGTGAATAAATTCAGTTCCTCTAATCTTTCCTCATAGCTGAGCTCCTCCATGCCTCTTATCAGTTTGGTTGCCCTTCTCTGCACTTTCTCCAGTTCTCCGATGTCCTTTTTGAGAACTGGTGCCCAAAACCGAACTGCATATTCCAGATGAGGTCTTACTAATGATTTGTACAGGGGCAAAATGATATCTCTGTCTCTGGAGTCCATACCTCTCTTAATACAAGAAAGGACTTTGCTCGCTTTGGAAACCGCAGCTTGGCATTGCATGCCATTATTGAGCTTATGATCAACTAAAACCCCAGATCCTTCTCCACTACAGATCCCCCCAGTTGTACTCCCCCTAGTATGTATGATGCATGCATATTCTTAGCCCCCAAGTGCATAACTTTACATTTATCAACATTAAACCTCATCTGCCACTTAGTCGCCCAATTAGACAGAGCATTGAGGTCGGCTTGTAAATTGGAGACATCCTGTAAGGACGTTATTCCACTGCATAGCTTGGTGTCATCTGCAAAGACAGAAATGTTACTTTTGATCTCAGACCCAATATCATTTATAAATATATTGAAAAGTAAGGGTCCCAGCACTGAACCTTGGGGTACACCACTGATAACCTTGGACCATTCAGAGTAAGAATCATTAACCACGACTCTCTGAATTCTGTCTTTCAGCCAGTTTTCTATCCATTTACAAACTGATATATCCAATCCTGTAGACCTTACCTTACACATGAGCCGTGTGTGCGGAACTGTATCGAACGCTTTTGCAAAATCCAAATATATCACGTCCACAGCCACGCCTCTGTCCAGGGTTTTACTTACCTCTTCATAAAAGGAAATCAGGTTTGTCTGACAACTTCTGTCTTTCATGAATCCATGTTGTCTGCTGCTTAAATAGTTTTTTTCCTGCAAGAACTCATCCATGTGGTCTTTTATTAAACGTTCCAGTATCTTCCCAACTATAGAAGTTAGACTAACAGGTCTATAGTTACTTGGTAAAGACTTTGTTCCCTTTTTAAATATGGGCACCACATTGGCCCTGCGCCAATCCAGTGGTACTATTCCTGTCTTTAATGAGTCCCTAAATATTAGATACAGTGGCTTTGAAATGACAGAGCTCAACTCACCTAGGATCCGTGGATGGATGCCATCTGGTCCAGGTGCTTTATCCACCTTTATTCTGTCTAAATATTTCTGGACCATATCACTTTTAAGCCATTGTGGATTTGAGGCTGTGTCACTCCCACCCCCATTTTGGACATGAGCTCCCCCATGCTCCATTGTATACACAGAGCTGAAGAAAACATTTAATACATTTGCCTTCTCTTTGTCCCCAGTCACCCACTCTAGATTATTTTGTAAGGGGCCTACATGCTCAGACTTCACCTTTTTACTATTAATATATTTAAAGAATTTTTTGGGGTTTGTCCTACTATCTTTTGCAATCTGTCGTTCGTTTTGAATTTTTGCATCCTTGATTTCCTTTTTGCATATCCTGTTATATTCTTTGTAACATTTAAACAACACTAGTGTTCCTTCATTTTTATATTTTTTAAAAGCTACTTTCTTTTTGTTTATAGCTTTTTTAACTTTGACCGTGAGCCACATAGGTTTTATTTTTAGCCTTTTAAACTTATTGCCCATGGGAACATACTTTGCAGTGAGGTTCCACACAGTCTTTTTGAAGAATTCCCATTTCTGTTCTGTGTTCAGCTGTGCCAATAGTCCCTCCCAGTCCAAGTCCTGGAGAGCAGCCCTCATCCTTGGAAAATTTGCTCTCTTAAAATTTAGTGTTTTAATATTTCCTGTATGTATTTCTTGCTTATAGTTAATATTAAATGAAATCATGTTATGATCACTGCTACCTAGGTGTTCCTTTATCTGAACATTAGTAATAAGCTCTGCATGGTTTGAGATTATCAGGTCCAACAGGGCATCATTCCTAGTTGGGGGCCTCAATAAACTGCACCATAAAATTGTCCTGCAATAGGTTTTTAAATTTTTGTCCTTTAACTGTCCCAGAAGTGCCATTAATCCAGTCAATTTCTGGGTAGTTAAAATCCCCCATTATTATCACCGTCCCAGACCTTGCAGCCCTTTCCATCTGTGCAAGGAGCTGAGTCTCCACCTCCTCATTAACATTGGGTGGTTTATAACAAACTCCAATGATTAATTTTGAACTACGCACATCTGTATGCAGTTCCACCCATAATGCTTCAGCCTCATCACACTCTCCATCAACCAGGTTCTCTTTCACGCTTGCTTTGAGGTCACTTCTCACATAGAGACAGACCCCTCCACCTTTCCTTTTTACCCTGTCTTTCCGAAAGAGAGCATAGCCAGGAATATTAATAGCCCAGTCATGTGAGGATTGAAGCCAAGTTTCAGCAATACCGATTACATCATAGCTCTCCTCATGCACCAGAGCTTCCAGCTCACCTGTTTTGCTTGGCAGACTTCTGGCATTGGTGAACAAACACTTAAATGTATTGTTACATTTTTTTTCTCTGGTGTTTTTCATATAATTTATAGTAGTACAAATGGCACTATTATTTCCAATGGCTGTTTGCAACATGGGAACTTTCTTGTCACCTGCCATAACCCTTCCCCCATCTATCCCCATTCCACTCTCCATTAATGTCTGACCACTAACTGACCTGTCTGCTCGATGTAATTCTAATTCACCCTCCCTCTCAATCCTAGTTTAAATACTCCTCCAGCATTCCCATAAACCTCTCCCCCAGCACAGCAGACCCCCTTCCATTCAAGTGCAAACCGTCTTTAGCATATAGGTTGCACCCCAATGAAAAGTCAGCCCAGTGCTCTAGAAACCCAAATCCCTCCTTCCTACACCAGGTCTTTAGCCATGCATTCAGCTCTCTAATCTCCCCCTGCCTTTCCTGTGTTGCGCATGGCACAGGCAATATTTCAGAGAATATCACCTTGGAGGTCCTTCCCTTCATCTTGCAGCCTAGTTCTTTAAATTGATTCTTAGGAGCCTCCACCTTCCATGTATACTGTCATTGGTTCCAACGTGGACCAAGACAGCTGGGTCATGCCCAGCCCTCCCAGTAATTTATCCACCCGGTCCACCACATGCCGAACCCTGGCACCAGGGAGACAGCAAACCATTCGGTTGAAGCGATCCTGGCGACAAATTATTCTATCAGTCCTTCTGATTATAGACTCCCCTATTACCACCAACTGTCTAGGCCTACCTGCACTCCCCTCCCCACCTCTACTAGATGGGTTGCTCTCCTGCTATTAAAATTTCAAAGGCAAATTACTTTAATTCTGGAGTAGGAGAAATGAACACCATCCTTTCTTGCACAACTGACACTGATTGGGGGAGGGAGGGGACTGATTGGGGGAAAGCCAACAGTAGGATCTAAAATGATGCACCATACAGGAAAATATATCATCCCTGTCAGTCAAACACCACATATTGTAAGATAAACTGAACACATTTAGGTATAAGGATGAAATTCCCTCGGGGTTGGGTGATGTGAGTGAAGTGGGTTTCAAATAAAGCGATTACATCTGCCTTTTACTTAAAGAGGAAGGGCCCTTTCACACGGAGCGGATCCGTATTGATCCGCCCCGTGTGTGTCCGTCGGCTCAGCGGGGATCATCTGTAAATCCCCGCTGAGCTGTCGGCGGACAGGGCGGTCCCCGCACACTGTGCAGAGACCGCCCTGTCTCTCCTCCGCTCTCCCATATGGGGAATCGGATGAATACGGACCGTGTGTCCGTATTCATCCGATCCGTTCCGCCGGACGGAAGAAAAATAGGGTTCTCTTCCGTCCACAAAAGCGGATGTTTGCGGACGCGGATGTTTGTGGACGTTAGCGGATGCATCATCCGCTAACGTCTGCAATCCCATAGGGATACATTACAAGTCCGTAAACGGACTTGTAAAAAACGGACCGTTTGTCCGTACGTGTGAAAGGGCCCGAACTGCAGCCTGCTCACATAGTTTGTAATAAAAACATGTTTGCCATTCTGAAGCTTCCCCCCAACCACGTTGCTTAATATTTTATATATATATGTGACTCTGTACTTTACAAATATGCTGCAGAAATCTCCATCCACTCCACTCAGTCTGATGCAGCTATTTTAACTGTGGGCAGACTCCTGGCAAATTCCTGGCAAACTCTCAGAAGTGCAAGAGAGAGAGAGAGAGAGAGAGAGAGAGAGAGAGAGAGAGAGAGAGAGAGAGTGCTGTACACTGAATATTTCACATGTTCACATTACATTTATTTAGTAATTTTATCTTGATTATACGCTTATCGAACAAATTTCACACATAGCTTCTTATCACTGATTTATAATTTTTCTTGTATTAATTTACATCATATTACATTTTTTTTATAGACACTCATAACGAAATTGATCACTAATAATTAATTAGCACTAATTCACTTTGACTAACTTTGGTTCCCCCTTCCCTTCTTTCATCATCAATTCTTACACAATTATACTATATAATCACTTTTTTTTTTTTATGTTTACATTAATGCAACACATTCACAGTGAGCATACAATCACTTCATACATTTTTTTCCACTTTAGAGTAATTCACATTTGGCACCTTTCAGGGGGGAGGGGGGGTGCAGATACCTGTATAATACAGGTATTTGTACCCACTTTTGGGAATAGACTCCCGTGGGAGTCACGTCCCCTCCCGTCCCCTGCTGTCTTCTGGGAAACACACTGGTCCCAGGAGACAATAGGGACCAGTGAGGACGCGCTGTGCCGCTCGTGCATGCGCAGTAGGGAACCAGGCATTGAAGCCACAACACTTCACTTCCTGATTCCCTCACAGAGGATGGTGGCGGGGGCAGCCGAGAGACGAGCGATTGCTCGGCCTTGGCATCCGACATCGCGGGCGCGCTGGACAGGTGAGTGTCCATTTTCTAAAAGTCAGCAGCTGCAGTATTTGTAGCTGCTGGCTTTTAAAAAAAATATTCCGGGTGGACCTTCGTTAAGTTAGAAGGCAGGCCATTGGTTAGCCTGCATTTGTAGGAGGAGTGTGGGGCTTCTTAATCTCTCCCCCTCCCCTATGACCTTGTCGGCTTGCATTTCCGGGTTGGATTAGCAGTCGGTGGGTCACTTTTGGTTCCGGGTCAGCTCGGCTCATCGTGGTTTCTCAGGCAGGATGGTCGCTCTGGCATTCTCTTCCAGCAAGTTCCAGGTTTGGGGGTCTTAGCGTGCGTGCGGGGGGTTGGCAGCCTTCAGTATCTCTGGGTGCTCTATCCTCTTTGTCCGGTTCATGCACTACACAACGCTGGTACAGCATCACTTCCGGGTATCACAGGGGTTGCAGTGTGGTCTCTCCAGCATCCCCAGCTCTCCTCTGGTGGCATCACGTGACTCTGTGGCTCGGCGGCGCTTAAGGCAGGTATCATCTGTGGATGTCACCAGCATCATAGCAGTCGGGTAGCAGGTAGGTGCTGGGACAGGTGTGGGGGGGTGGGTTGTTCGTCCAGGACACTGCGACACTCACCTTGGGGTCACCAGGTCACAATCTCCCACTCCCACAGCATGTCACTGAGCCAGTCCATGGTGGTTGTCTGGGCTCGGCTCTCCAGCCACTGCACCAGGTCTTGAGCACTGGCATCATGCACCTTGCTGAGCCTGGTAGTCCCTCAGCTGGGTGGTCACGTCCAGCCTCACTGGGCTGGCATTCATCCCTCACCAGAGGTTCACTGTTAGGGGGGTCATGGGCTCTGTGTCTGAGCCTGTCTGGTGGGATGCAGGGCTCAGTTCTCTCTAGGACATCTGCAGGTCAGTAAGGAAAGGTCCTGACTGGCATCACGTGTCTTAGTCTGGCAGTTCCTCAGCTGAGTGGCCATGTCTAACCACTCACTCTCTTCTCTCACCGGAGGACCACGATTCAGGAGGTCACGGGCTCTGTGTCAGGCGGTCTGGCATTTTCCCTTCTGGGTCTGCTGTGCATCATCTCAGGTTCAGTTTTACCAGGCACAGGGTGGGCAGGGCACACTTGGCCTGGTTCATCTCATGCCCTTCCCGGGGGATGCAGTTGTGGGGAGCTGCAGGTTCTAGTCTCAGCCTGGTGGCCACGGTTCAGCATTTGGCCGAGATTCTTCTACGCCTCATTCGCAGGGGCTCGTGGTTGCTTCCCACCGCAGGTTCACCCTTTGTTCTCCCACCACAGAGCACGTTCCACTCTGGTCGGGTGGTTTTCATTGGGTCGGTACGGCATGTTTAGGTTTTTTACTTCAGCTTGCATCAATTATCGTTATTTAGTGCATTCGTCATGGTGTTGTTGCAGGTGGATTCCATTTTTTCATTCAGGAACGGCAAGGTGTGTTCGGTTTATCTTTTCGTTCTAGGGTCATAGTTAGTGGCTCTACCAGGATCTGCCACGTCTACAGATCTGTACAGGCTGAGGTTTCATTTTTAAATGGTTGTATTTGCAATCTTCTCGCCTGTACATTCATACATCATACGTTGCACGTCACGTACACTATTTTCTGCCTACCACGGTCTGTAGGTACTAAGCCCTTAGTGTTTGCTTTTAATTACCTGTCCAGCGCCACAGGTTGCTCGGGCTGGCTCTACACTCACGCAGGAGGTCACGGTCATTAGTATCTCTCATGTGTTCTTTTGTTGTCAGTACCACTCACAACTACATTAGTGAGGGTAGGGTTGTTCGGGTTGGGGGTAGAGTTGACTTGTCGATTGTTTTTTCCACAGATTGGAACATGTCTCACATCTCCAAAAGTGACGAGTTTGCTTTCATCCTATCCACCATAGCTAGGGTCTCGGAGCACGGCAGCACTCAATCCTTGTGGAACTGGACCATTCATAAGCTCATTGCCAAGCTCCGTTGCAGGGGCATTTCTTTCCCGGCCACAGCCAGGAAAGCTGAGTTATTCAGACTCCTCTTTCTGGTCCCATCCCAGCCTCAGCCTTCCACCAGCGTGGAACATGCATCCCTGCTCACCTCACTGACACAGATCCACACGGTGTTGAATTCCCTCTCCACTGCTTTCCAGCGGTTGCAGGACAGAATGGATGTGCTGGAGGCCTGTCCAGCCAGTGTGGTGGTTCTGGCAGCTTCTTCAGGTCCTGGGCCATCTGGATCCTCTGCAGGTAACACCAGTGGTTCCTTCTGCTTATGCCATGTTACCTTTGGTTTCTCCTGCCCATTTTATCCCGGCCAATCTCAAAAAATACATCTTGGAGGGGAAGGGCATCAATCTGGCATCCCTGCTCATTGTGTCGCAAGATGTGGTGGAGAATAAGGCTTATGCTTGTGGGGAAGTCTTGTGGTCCTCAGAACCTGCGATCCGCAAGCTAAGCATTGCTGAATTTTTCCTTGCCTTCAGGATTTTTAGGAATGTCATCTGTGCAGTTAGCCCAGGCAGAAGGGAGGAGCTTGACCTCTATCTTCACAAAGTGGTAGATCTGGCCCACAAGTATGGCGGTACCGCTTTTTATTACTATCACATGTCTTTCTCATCCAAAGTCGCTACCACGTGGGCCCAGTTCCAGTTGGTCACATACTGGAGCAACATTGACACTGAGTTATTCTACAGGCATTTCGCCAGTCAGAGATCTACGACATGTGCCAATTAGACATGTGCACTGGCAAAAAAATTGTTTTTTTCGTTTGTTATTTTCATTTTTTTTTTTTTTTTTCGTAAATTCGGGAAATTCAAAAAAAAAAAATCCGTTTTTGTTTCATTCGTTTTTGTATTATATCGGAAATTCAGAATTTTTTTTTTCGTTTTATTCGTTTTTTTGCTTTTTTCGTAAATACGTAAATTCTGGACATTTTTGGATTTCCGAAAAAGCAAAAAACGGAAAAAACAAAAAACGAATGAAACGGGAAAAAAAAGAATTTTCGGAAATTCGGAAATTTACGAATTTAGAAAAATTCAAAATGTCAAAAATTCGAAATTTCGAAAATGTAAAGATTGGAAATGTCAAAAATTCGAAATTTCGAAAATTTAGCTCAATTTTCGAAATTTCTAATTTTTGACATTTCTAATTTTTCAGTTTTCGAAATTTTAAAATTTCAAATTTTTCAATTTTTGAATTTCGAATTTTTCAATTTTTCTAAATTTCGATTTTCGATTTTTTTCGGATTTCCGAAAAAGCAAAAAACGAAAAAAACGAATGAAACGAAAAAAACGAATGAAACGGAAAAAAACGAATGAAACGAAAAAAAAAAGAATTTTCGGAAATTCGGAAATTTACGAATTTAGAAAAATTCGAAATGTCAAAAATTCGAAAATCGAAATTTCGAAAATTTAAAAATGGGAAATGTCAAAAATTCTAAATTTCGAAAATTTAGCTCAATTTTCGAAATTTCTAATTTTTGACATTTCGAATTTTTCAGTTTTCGAAATTTCTAATTTTTCGAAAATTTAGAATTTTCGAATTTTTTAAATTTCAAATTTTTCAATTTTTGAATTTCGAATTTTTCAATTTTCTAAATTTCGATTTTCGAATTTTTGACATTTCGAATTTTTTAATTTTCGAATTTTTCCATTTTCGAAATTTCGTATTTTCGAAGTTTCGTATTTCGAATTTTTCAGTTTTCGAATTTTAAAATTTTCGAAATTTCGATTGTCAAATTTTTCAATTTTCGAAATTTTGAAATACCAAAATTCGGAAATACAAAATTTAAAAATTTCGAAAATTTAAAAATTCGAAATTTCCAAAATTTAAAAATTCGAAATTCGAAAATTTAAAAATTCGAAAATTGCAAAATTCGAAATTTTTCCACTTTCTAATTTTCGAAATTCGTAAATACGAAAATTCGTAAATACGAAAATTCTAAAAAAAAATTTTTTTTGCTTTTTTCGTAAATACCTAAATTCGGGAAATTGTCGGATTTCCGAAAAAGCAAAAAACGGAAAAAACTAATGAAATGAAAAAAAAAACAAATGAAACGGAAAAAAACGAATGAAACGGAAAAAAAAAGAATTTTCGGAAATTCGGAAATTTACGAATTTAGAAAAATTCGGAAATTTACGAATTTAGAAAAATTCGAAATGTCAAAAATTCGAAAATCGAAATTTCGAAAATTTAAAAATTGGAAATGTCAAAAAACGGAAAATGTATTATCATACTTACCGTAATTTTCCTTTCCTGATGGACTCCATGGCAGCCTACGTGTGGGTTAATCCCGCCTCCTCTCCAATGTGATAGGACCCCATACCCATAAAAGTTAACTCACCATCAGCCCCAGGGTTCCGTAACTATCCCGACTCCATAATTTCAGGGTGGGAACTCCGTCTGCCATGGAGTCCATCAGGAAAGGAAAATTACGGTAAGTATGATAATACATTTTCCGTTTTCCTGACTGACTCCATGGCAGCCTACCTGTGGGAAATAACTAGCCAGACCACACGGGTGGGTATGCTGAACAAAAAGATATTTTAATTTGTCCCGTCAACTGACAAAACTGTTAAACCAAAATTCACAGAGGAAAGTGATACAGGTTCAATGCAATAATGGGACATGAAGGTATTTATGGAAGACCAAGAGGCCGCTCTGCAAATGACATCTGGAGCCACGTGATGAGCTGCCGCCCAGGAAGCTGCCATCCCTCTGGTGGAGTGAGCTGTCACCGCCTGCGGAGGAGCCAAGCCCTTTGCCCTATAAGCCTGCTGTATTGTCTGAACGATCCAGGCTGCGATTGTTCTCGTAGAAGCCTTTTTCCCTCTGTTACTGCTTAAAGGTGGACGTCATTTGGAGATATTCAGTAAGTATCTTGCCCATGTCCAAAGGGTGAGTCTCGTCGGAATCCGGGGACCTGAAAGTAGGGAGGACTACTTCTTGATTTTCATGAAAAACCGACGAAACCTTCGGATTTGAGCCCAGCATGGATATCAGAACCACTCGATCTGGAAAGAACGTAAGGAACGGCTCTTGTGACCAAGAGACCCGAGACCCGATCTCTGACACTCTTTTGGCCGAGGTGATGGCGACCAAAAATGCAACTTTGGCTGAAAAGTCCTTTAACCCCTTCCCGACCGCCGCATGTACATATACGTCGGCAGAATGGCACGTACAGGCACATTGGCGTACCTGTACGTCCCTGCCTAGACGTGGGTCGGGGGTCCGATCGGGACTCCCCCCCCCGCGACTTGCGGCGGTCGGGTCCCCTCGGGGAGCGATCTGGGACGACGGCGCGGCTATTTGTTTATAGCCGCTCTGTCGCGATTGCTCCCCGGAGCTGAAGAACGGGGAGAGCCGTGTGTAAACACGGCTTCCCCGTGCTTCACTATGGCGCTGCATCGATCGAGTGATCCCCTTTATAGGGAGACTCGATCAATGACGTCATTCCTACAGCCACACCCCCCTAGAGTTGTAAACACACACACAGTGTACACCAAATCCTACAGCGCCACCTGTGGTTAACTCCCAAACTGCAACTGTCATTTTCTCAATAAAGAATGCAATTTAAATGCATTTTTTGCTGTGAAAATGACAATTGTCCCAAAAATGTGTCAAAATTGTCCGAAGTGTCCGCCATAATGTCGCAGTCACGAAAAAAAATCGCTGATCGCCACCATTAGTAGTAAAAAAAAAAAAATATATAAAAATGCAATAAAACTATCCCCCATTTTGTAAACACTATAAATATTGCGCAAACCAATCGATAAACGCTTATTGCGATTTTTGTTTACCAAAAATAGGTACAAGAATACGTATCGCCCTAAACTGAGGAAAAAAAATAATTTTATATATGTTTTTGGGGGATATTTATTATAGCAAAAAGTAAAAAATATTGCATTTTTTTCAAAATTGTCGCTCTGTTTTTGTTTATAGCGCAAAAAATAAAAACCGCCGAGGTGATCAAATACCACCAAAAGAAAGCTCTGTTTGTGGGGAAAAAAGGACGCCAATTTTGTTTGGGAGCCATGTCGCACGACCGCGCAATTGTCTGTTAAAGCGACGCAGTCCCGAACTGTAAAAACACCTTGGGTCTTTAGGCAGCAATATGGTCCGGGGCTTAAGTGGTTAAGGAGGACGGGGAGGGCCCCGACATACTGAGTCCACTCAAGAAATCAAGGACTAATGGGAGATCCCATTTGGGGAATCTTGGCTTCCTTTGAGGTCTCAACCTTGATGCTCCACGAAAAAATTGCTTGACTAGCAGGTGAGTTGCACAAGAAATCCCAGAGAAGGCCGATAGTGCCGAAATCTGAACTCTTAACCACTTACCCCCCGGACCATATTGCTGCCCAAAGACCAGAGTACTTTTTGCGATTCGGGACTGCGTCGCTTTAACAGACAATTGCGCGGTCGTGCGACGTGGCTCCCAAACAAAATTGGCGTCCTTTTTTTCCCACAAATAGAGCTTTCTTTTGGTGGTATTTGATCACCTCTGCGTTTTTTATTTTTTGCGCTATAAACAAAAATAGAACGACAATTTTGAAAAAAATGAATATTTTTTACTTTTTGCTGTAATAAATATCCCCCAAAAATATATAGAAAAACATTTTTTTTTCCTCAGTTTAGGCCGATACGTATTCTTCTACATATTTTTCGTAAAAAAAAATCGCAATAAGCGTTTATTGATTGGTTTGCGCAAAAGTTATAGCGTTTACAAAATAGGGGGTATTTTTATGGCATTTTTATTAATATTTTTTTTACTAGTAATGGCGGCGATCAGCGATTTTTTTTTCGGTATTGCGACATTATGGCGGACACTTCGGACATTTTTGACACATTTTTGGGACCATTGGCATTTTTATAGCGATCAGTGCTATAAAAATGCATTAGATTACTATAAAAATGCCACTGGCAGTGAAGGGGTTAACACTAGGGGGCGGGGAAGGGGTTAAGTATGCCTGGGTGTGTTCTTACTGTGGGGGGGGGTGGCCTCACTAGGGGAAACACTGATTTTCTGTTCATACATTGTATGAACAGAAAATCAGCATTTCCCCTGCTGACAGGAACGAGAGCTGTGTGTTTACACACACAGCTCCCGTTCCCCGCTCTGTACCGAGCGATCGCGTGTGCCCGGCGGCGATCGCGCCCGCCGGGCACACGCACGGGAGTCGTGGCGGCTAATAGGCAGGACGTCCATTTACGTGGTCTCGCCTAGGAGAGCCACCTTGTGGACGTATTTCGGCGGTGCAGCGACGGCAAGTGGTTAACGAGCTTACGGACAGGGGAAGATCTAACCCTGTTTGAAGAAAACTTAGGATGTCTTGGATTTCCGGATTCCCGAAGGATCTGCCTGAAGCCGAAGAGAATTCCACAAATTTAGCCCAAACTCTTCCATACACTCTGGTTGTGCTTGCTCTCCTTGAACTCATTAGTGTGGAGATCACCCTAGAGGCGCAGCCAAGGGATTCTAGCCTTTCCCTCTCAAGAACCAGACCATTAGTTTCATCAGAGCCGGACAGGGGTGTAGGAGTGACCCCTGGGAGAGAAGGTCCGGTCTGACCGGTAGAGGTACTGGGTCCTGATAACTCAACTGGACCAGGAGAGGGAACCATGGCCTGTTCGGCCAGTATGGAGCTACCAGCGTCACTTCTACTTCTTCTGCTTGAAGCCTCCGCAGAAATTCCAGGATTACTGGGATCGGGGGAAAGGCATATGCCCTCTGAAACCTCCACCGATCCGTCAAGGCATCCGTCCCGATTGCCTGACTGCAATAGCCTCTCGTGTAAAACTTCTCCATCTTGGCATTGTTCGGGGAAGCAAAAAGATCCACTTGGGGATTGATTCCCAGAGACAAGATCCATTGAAATGATTGATCGTGGAGAGACCACTTGTTGATATCCACTTGAGTGCGTGACAGAAAATCCGCCTGGGAGTTCTGTATTCCGGGGATAAAGACTGCTGTCAGGTTGACCAGATTTTCCTGGGCCCACTTCATAATGGGTTCGACTTCCTGTAGAAGAGATGAACTCCGTGTCCCCCCTTGTCTCTTGACATAGGATACTGCCGTGGTGTTGTCCATCATTAGCAGTACTGCTTCTCCCTTCAGGAGTTGGGAGAAGGACTGTAGGGCACACCAAGCCGCTCGAAGCTCCAGGATGTTGAAGCCACCAAAAGAGGCTGCCCCTCATAGATGTTGATATGCGAATCCGTTGATTCTTGCTCCCTGACTTCCACTGCCTGAGAAAGCCGGACTGGAAGGGACGTAGCCTCCATAATGCCCATTTCACCATTGGGGTTGTGGAGACCATTGTTCCAATGACCTTTAGACAGTGGTGCGCTTTCAGATGGCGAGTACCTAGAGCCCGAGATATTCTCTCCTGAATCACAGGGATCTTCTCTAGTGGAAGAGAGATGGTCTTCTTTACTGTATTGAATTGAGCCCCTAGATAAACTAGACATTGAGTTGGTTCCAGGTGGCTTTTTGCTAGGTTCAGGAGCCATCCGAACTCGGACAAGATCGAGATAACCTGATCTCTCTGTGCTAGGAGATGAGTTCTGTCCTGGGATAAGACAAGGAGGTCGTCCAGGTAATGATAAAGGCGAATCTTTTTCAATCTGATGAGAGCTACTACTGCCAGAAGGGTTTTGGTGAAGACTCGTGGGGAAGTTGTTAGTCTGAAAGGTAGGCAAAAAATTTAAGGTGTTCCTGATTGATGTGAAACCTGAGATATTTGTGCAACTCTGCTGCTACTGGGATGTGGAAGTAAGCGTCTTTCAAGTCTATAGAAATCATCCAGTCGCCTTGCTGTATGGCTTGCTGGATTGTCGACAGAGTTTCCATTTTGAATCTTCTGCGCTTTATGAGTTTGTTCAAGTATGTCAGATCTATGACTGGACGCCAGGCACCGTTTTTCTTCTGTACCAAGAAGAGAGGGGAGTATACCCCAAGAAACTGTTCGTCCTTTGGGACGTGTACTACTGCTCCTTGGGTCTTTAGAAGATCCACATAGTTTAGGAGAACTTGTCTCTGTTCCGCTGACCCTGGAAGAAGGGTGGAAATGAACTTGGGAAGAGGAATGCTGGAAAAGGCCCAAGCGTGTCCTGATGTCACAGTCTTGATGACCCAAAAGTCCGTGATTGAGGCTGCCCAGACGTGCCGAAAGAGGAGCAGTCGAGCTCCCACACGATCCGCTTGGGCGGGCGTAATTTCAAAAAGACTTCGCCTGATCACGTCCGCTTGACGCCTGGGTAGTCGATGCGGGTTTGCGATAAGAAACTCTACCTCTACTCCAGTTCCTCCTGAAGTTCCCGCCAGGTCTGTAGGCACGAGCTTCCCTAGCGCGGTCCGGGCTGTTTCTACGAAATTGAGGTTTATTTTTCCCGGTCTGGCGCCTGTCCTGGGGGAGAAAACCTGATTTACCACCAGTAGCCTTAGAAATGGCGTCGTCCAGCTTATTTCCGAACAGGGATGATCCCTCAAAGGGAATCTTGCACCAGTTCTGTTTGGACGATGGGTCAACAACCCAAGGGCGTAGCCAAAGGGCCCGTTTTGCCGTAACAGACGACAGCATAATCCTTGCCAATAGGCGAATTAAATCAACAGATGCCTCCCCCATGAAGGTGACCGCCAGCTTCAGTTCTGCTGTTGCCGAACTCTTGGCCAGGTCTTCGGAGACACCCTTAAGGAAGGAGTCTACATTTTCCGTCCAGGCCTCCATAGCTTTCGATAGGGCCGCTAAGGCTAGTGCCAGTTTGCAAGCTGTACCAGCTAGGCCATAGATTCTTTTAAGGTCTTGATCCATTCTTCTATCAAGCCCGTCTTTGAAAGAAACTGAATCAGCAAGTGGTAATGTAACATGCTTAGCCAGCCTTGTTACTGCTGCATCTACCAAAGGAATATTCTCCAGATGCTTAACATCATCCGCCTTGAAGGGATATAATCTGGAAGCCTTGTTGGTCATGGATGACTTTTTGTCTACCTTGCTCCACTCCTCTTCAAAGATACCCTTTAGTTCGGTAAGAAACGGGAAAGTAGGGCGCTCTTTCCCCAGGCGTTTGAAGTATTTTCTCTGCTTGGCCGGGGAAGTGGACTGCTCTTCCCATAAGAGAGCCTCTTTGACTGCTTTGATGAGCGGTGTCACTTGAGCAAAATCAAACTCCAAGCCTTCCTCGTCACTTTCTAGATCACCCTCTTGGAAAGCCGGTGAAGCGACTTGAGGCTGGGAAGGACCTGGATCCTCGTGGACCTCGGTGGTCGGAGAATCAGACCTGATGGTATTGGTCTGGCTTTGTGTGTGGGAAATATTCTCTCTCAGAGTTCGTTGTACCACACTTTCCACCAGAGACTCGATATGATGACCTTCAGTCTCTTTTTCCCCAACCGCATGGGCGTAGCATCGGTAGCATACTGATTTGCCCCCCGGACACGAGTGTCACATCCCCAGCAGGCTCTGCGATCAGAGCGGCTATCATGGTGGTGGGAGCGGTGTCTGGAGGAGGAATGGGAACTTCTCCTCTGGTGGGAAGATGTAGATAGAGATCTCCGCTTGGATTTTGATTTGGAAGAAGAAGAAGAGTGTTGCGGTCTGGCAAGGTCTTGAAATTGGATTGCGGCATCAAGATCTGGATTGGAAGGGCTTAAGGGAAGACATATAGGGAGGAAAAATTGTCAGACAACACATATTGACTGTAACTTCCAACCCCTTGCCCCATCCCTCTCCCGCACATACCTTGTGCGTGAGGGCTGGCCACCTGTAGACAGTGACTGGTCCATAACTTCTGGACCTGCGTAACACAACGATACAGATCCGAAAAGGTAAAACCTATGGTGCCAGACAATAGGAAAAAAAATATATACTGCCCCTTTAAAAGATTTTTTTTTTTTTTAAACATTTCCACAATTAAATGATAATTAAATAGTAACTAATTAATAATTAAATAATATTCCAATACATTCTATATAATTTGCATATTAAATAGAAAAGCACAGGCTTAGCATAAGTAAAAAGACAATTGAGCAGCTAATGTACCAAGGGGGGATCCTTGCCTCACTGACCTGGCAGACCTGGAGTATCGCCCTGACAGCTGCTCGCCTGTTAGGAGAAACCCAACATGCACAGGCGAGCAGCTGTTTTTAAATCACCCGCCGGTGACGTCACCTGTCATCCACGCACACGCCTGCGTGGTGGGAACCGATCCGACGGCGCCTGCGCGGCCGCCGTGGGTTCGACAGGACTGCGCATGCGCGAAACCAAGCCTCGCTCTGAGAGTGGGCACAGCGCTTGCGCGGGGGTTCTGGCGCTCGCGAACAGGAAGCAAACAGGCGAGCTGGAACGCAGAAGCGCTCCAGCCGCCATAGAGACACAAACACAAGGCAGACAACAAATATAATACAAATAGGCGACTGCCATGGAGAAAATAAGACCTTGCCAGCCGACCGGATGTCTTCAGCACACACAGCAACCACACAGAAGTTGCTGCAAAGCTCTCCACCCGCCCATGGCTGGGATCCGAGCTGCACCGCTCAAAGTGTGCCATCCATTCATTGCTTTATGTGAAAATTTCCTGAATCCATGGAGGAGGAAAAAAAAGGAACACTGGGGCTGATGGTGAGTTAACTTTTATGGGTATGGGGTCCTATCACATTGGAGAGGAGGCGGGATTTTTCAGTATTTGAATTTTTAAAATTTCAACATTTTCAATTTTTGAATTTCGAATTTTTCAATTTTCTAAATTTCGATTTTCGAATTTTCGAAATTTCGAATTTTTCAATTTTCGAATTTTTCAATTTTCGAATTTTCGAAATTTCCAAAATTGAAAGATTCGAAATTTCCAAAATTGAAAAATTCGAAATTCCAAAATTGAATTTTTTTTTTCCATTTTTGAATTTTCGAAATTCGTAAATCCGAAAATTCTAAAATCTGAAAATTCTAAAATCCGAAAATTTCGAAAATCCGAAAATTTCGAAAATTCGGAAATTTGACAATTCTGAAATCCGAAATTCCAAATCTTCGAAATTGGAAAAAGTGAAAAATTCTAAAATTGAAAAATTCTAAAATTGAAAAATTCTAAAATTCGGAATTTTGAAAATTCTAAAATTCGGAATTTTGAAAATTCTAAAATTCGGAATTTTGAAAATTCTAAAATTCGGAATTTTGAAAATTCTAAAATTCGGAATTTTGAAAATTCTAAAATTCGGAATTTTGAAAATTCTAAAATTCGGAATTTTGAAAATTCTAAAATCCGAAAATTGAAAAATTCGATATTTGAAAAATTCCAAATCTGAAAAATTCGAAATTGGAAAAGTGAAAAATTCGAAACAAATTCTTAAATAAAAAATTTGTAAATACGAAAATTCGTAATTAACGAATTTCCGAATTTTCGTAAAAAAACAAATTGTCTAGTGCCAATTGTCAATCGGCTGCCCACACCGCCAAAAAGGTGGATGACATGTGATGTTTACTCGTAGCTTTTTTTTATCATCTTTTATCACCAGTATGAGATTTTTATTTAATCCCATACACGATAGTATTCTATGTGTGACACATCAGGGTTCATCAAAGTGTTCTATTGACTAACGATCACCTGTGGGCTAATTTGCGAAACACCCCATTCCCTTTTTTCCCCTCCTCTTTTTAAACACAGTTTTTGTCATTGTTCACTAGCTACGAGTAAACGTCACATGATGTGAAACATGTCAGCCACCTTTTTCCTGTTGTTCACTTCATTTTGACTGCATCGCTTTGGTTGTTTTTTGGATTTTATTTGTACAATAAAGACATTGTTTTAAGGAGTGCGGCAGTCCAGGATCTTCTTCTATCCAATGCACCTATGCATAGCCAGCACCTTTTTGGTTTAGTGGGACGGAAGCAAAGCCAAGAGATCAGCAGTTTTTAGAGCGGTATAATTTCTCACTCTCACTGAGTTGTTCAGGGATCTGAACGTCCCCTAGGCTACCCACAAGATCGATGGGCCTTCCACCATGATCACTTTTCTAGGGATCACCTTGGACACCTTCCGCATGATCGCTAGTTTGCCACAGGACAAGCTAGTCAGGATCCGCGGGATCATTCACAATTTGGTCAGGTCCCCGGTATGCTCTAAGAGAGAGTTACACTCTCTCTTAGGCATGCTCACTTTTGCCATGAGGATCATTTCTCAGGGCAGGTCATTTGTGTCCAAACTTCTGGCTCTCCTTCTGCTCTTCCAAGACACTGACTTGGTGGTGCAGTTGCAGGCTGATGCTAGGGCTGATCTTCTTATGTGGGATAAGTTCCTGTGTGAGTGGAACAGGATTTCCTTGTTCATTCGTTCACCCACGACAGCCTCCCCCAGGGTCTTTTCGGATGCCGCCGCATCGGTAGGTTTCTCAGCCATTTGCGGGAGCCAGTGGCTTGCAGGCCCCTGGCCTTTGGAGGTGTCGGATATTCTGGGATTTTCCTGAACGTCCGCACTGTTTGAGATTTACCCCATTGTGGCCGCTGCTTGCACCTGGGGACCCCCGTGGCAGACTGTCATCTTTTTATGGACAATGCTGCCACTGGTGAGATTGTCAACAAGGGGAGGTCAGGGTCTCTCTTAATCATGGCATTCATGCGCAGATTGACGTGGTTGGGCCCCATTGCCTCAAGTTCAATTTCGATTTCCAGGGGGAGTTTATTAGTGGGGTCTATAAAGGGGCTGCTGATACTTTTGTCCAGAGCTGATTTTATGCATTTCTTTAAACAGTATCTGGAGGCAGATCAGAGTGGCATGCCAGTTCCATTATTTGCCCAGCTGAAGTTGGATTGAACGCACTCAGGGCACAGGCGGCCAGCCTACTCAATGCTTCATTGTCCAAGAACACGCTCAGGGCATACAGGATGGCATGGAGGTGTTTCTGTGGCTTCACGTCCCTGTACCCCTGCAACAGGGGGTTTGGTGTCAAGTACATGTTGGCTTTCATGGCTTATTGTTATTTCAGTTTGTCATTGTCCTGCAACACTATCAAATTATACCTTTCTGGTGTCCGTCATTTCTTTTCCCTGCTCCATCCTGAATCACCGTCATTTTTTGCAGCTCACCCCATCAGATCCATGTTTAAGGGTATTCAGAAAACTCAGGGAAGGCCAGCTGTCACACCCTTGCCTATTTCTGGAAGATGTTCCTGGGGGCTAGCTGATTTACTTTCCCTCTCACCCTTTGGGTTGGGTCCCAGTTTGGTCCTAAAGGCAGCTATGTATCTCTGTTTCTTTGGGTTCCTCAGACCTGGGGAGGTGTCCCGAGCCAGGCTCCACGCACCAGTTCTCCGCACAAAGGGTAGTCTCACCAGGTTGCTGGATCACCTTTTATTGCAACTCCCCAACAACAAGAACTGCCAGGTAGGGCAAGGTTTTGTCATCAATTACTACAGAACCAACACTGCCTGGTGTCCGGTGGAGGTGTTGATCAGCTCACATGCTTTTTCTCTGCAGCTTCTCTCGACAGCACGTTGTTTCTCTTTCCTACGCAGGCTTCTCCTCCAGTCAGTTCATTTCCCATGTCAGGATTTTGATTGGTAGGTTGGGGTTTAATCCGAAACAGTCCTCTGGCACTCTCTTAGGATTGCGGCAGCATTGCTGGCAATCATCTTGCTACACTCGGTATATTCCGGATCCTTACGTGGAGGTCAATTGTGCGTTCGCCATTTTGTTGGATTGATCATTTGTCATGTTGGATTTTCTTTAAATTCTCTTTTTGTACTAGTTGGTGTCTCTTTGGCTCTTTTAAGCATACTCTCACGGGTGGCCATGGCACACCTCAGGTGGCCAGGGTTGGGGTCACGTTCGATCCAGTATCCAGACTCTGACTACAAGTTAGAAGGCTGGCCATTGGCTAGCCTGGCATTTGTAGGAGGAGTGTGGGGGCTTCTTAATCTCTCCCCCTCCCTTATGCTCTTATCGGCTTGCATTTCTGGGTTCCCTCCCACCCATTTCCCAATTTTTATTCATTTACACTCAGGGTATGGCCTCTTTTAAGCATACTCTCACGGGAGGCCATGGCACACCTCAGGTCGCTAGGGTTGGGGTCACGTTCGATCCAGTATCCAGACTCTGACTACAAGTATATCATTTATTAATATAGGGGGCAAAAATAAAAAGTTATTCACAGTTAATAAAAAAATAAAAAAATTATGAATTGATTTATTCATTTGGTTGGCGGTCATCTAGACTAACTACCCAACAGCAAAATAAACTTTATGAATTCTTATTGGCTGCTATATATCGCAGGTGCTCGCTTGCTCTCCTCCTCCTCCCCCTGGGAGTCCAAGAGAGTTGTCTCTCGTAAGTTCTTTGGAGGTGGGGCCCGCCCCAAAGGATGTAGAGACAGCACAAGGAGGCTTCAGGATCTCTGAGATCAAATTTTAAAGTAATCTCTGGCTGCTTGACATGTTCATCTTTTTCTTCATCATCATAAATGATAAATATACACCATTACATATATGGTGAGATGCAATGTATAAAATAAAATGATGTTTGATTATGAAAAATGTTTTTTCCTCCTCCCACTAGAATGTCTACTCCCCCCCCCCCCAAAAAAAAAAAACACAATAAGAAGGGTCAAAATGCATAGGGGTATCATGTGGATGACCAGGTTGTAGTAATATGTAAAACAACGGGTTCCATATAATGTGTGTTTTTACATGAATGAGGGTAATGCTATTTTCGTGTCAATGTCAGAGCTAATTTTTTACAACTTTCATCAATTTTGCAAATCACTTTTTGATACATAAAAGATTTTGAACTAAAAATTAAATACATTCATTGTCTAATATTTTCTCAGCTGCTAAAAAAAACAGTGACAGAATTTTTCATTTTGTATAACGTCCTGGGATGTGTAGCACTAGCAGCTCGCATATATGTGTTATTCCATTTTATAAAATTTGTGGGTGGATTTACACCCGCTCTCCTCCCTCTTTTTTGGCACATTAGATCTTTTGATCATTATACTAAAGACAAGATGAACCCATATGGGCTATGTATACAAATCTTTCCCAACATAGAACAAATAAGTGAGGAATGTAAGAAAGAATGGAAAGCAACTTGCAGAGATGTTCACAGGAGATGATGTCCATACTAACTAAGGGAATATAACAAACACATTAAGGCCCACATTCTCAAAGGAGATACGACGGCGTATCTCCAGATACGCCGTCGTATCTCTGAGTCTGGGCGGTCGTATTTATGCGCCTGATTCTTAGAATCAGTTACGCATAGATTCTATTAGATCCGACCGGCGTAAGTCTGTCTGTCTGCATAGAAATATGTAAATCAGCTAGATACGCAAATTCACGAACGTACGCCCGGCCGACCCAGTACAGATACGCCATTTACGTTAGGCTTTTCCCGGCGTAAAGTTACCCTTGCTATATGAGGCATACATGCGGCGTACCAATGTTAAGTATGGACGTCGTTCCCGCATCGAATTTTGAATATTTTACGTCGTTAGCGCAAGTCGTCTGTGAATGGGGCTGGACGTCATTTACGTTCACGTCGAAACCAATACGTCCCTTGCGGCGTACTTTGGAGCAATGCACACTGGGATATTCCATGGACGGCTCATGCGCCGTTCGTGAAAAACGGCAATCACGTCGGGTCACAAGTTATTTACATAAAACACGCCCCCCTGTTCCAAATTTGAATTAGGCGGGCTTACGCCGGCCTATTTATGCTACGCCCGCCGCAACTTATGGAGCAAGTGCTTTGAGAATACAGCACTTGCCCATCTAAGTTGCGGAGGCGTAACGTAAATAGGATACGTTACGCCCGCACAAAAATATGCCAAACTACGAGAATCTGGCCCTCAGTCGTTAGTGCACATTTAATGCACTATGTGGAGTTGTCACTGTTTCTTATATGGTGGGGATTGATACTGCTGACATTTCTAGGGAAACGAGATCCATCAGGACTGCATATCTGAAACTGCAAGATTGGGACCTATTATATGCTGGTTTTGATCCCCTGTCATAAGGCATCGTGGGATTT
Source organism: Rana temporaria (assembly GCF_905171775.1). Classification (NCBI taxonomy): domain Eukaryota; kingdom Metazoa; phylum Chordata; class Amphibia; order Anura; family Ranidae; genus Rana; species Rana temporaria. The sequence continues at coordinate 320,429,605 of NC_053492.1, forward strand.
CGGTAAGAGGCCAATCTATAAGTCTGGTGAAGGACAAGGTCACTCTTTTCTTTCGGACACGTTTACAACCAACCTTTAATGTGGCACAGATGCACGGGTGTTTGACATCTTATCTGCTGTTTATGGACTCTTTACTGTCAACATTATTGACTGTTTACTAACCTATTCATAGCCAAATTTATATTTAGATGATGGTTTTTGATCCAAGTTTCATTTGTTATTGTTTGTTTTTTTCTTTGGAATCACTATCACTATGATTACTGAGGGATTTTGAGGTGGCTGCATGTTGCACTCTAGTGGCCATAATAGGTCAGTTTTTTGATATAGCAGCCAGCCTTTTACATATAGCACTAGAGATGACCCCCTTGCATACGTCTGCGTTTGACAAGAAGAGTGGTTGAGGTAGAGCGATTTATAGTTCCAATGAACACTCTTCATTGGGACTTGAACGAAAATATAATACAGGGCATAATGCCAGATGCATCACTTTCTTTTGGATGCATCTGACATTCCTAGTAATACCCCTTACCCAAATGGACATGCATTATCACAAAAGATTTTAAACCAAACGCATGGGGCAAGTTTCCCCCATGCAAACAAAGGAGGGAAGAGACTGGAACCGTATGTGGTTTGGATTCAACAAAATCATCAAATCTTGTAACCCTATATTTGCATCCCCTTACACCAGTGTTTCTCAATTCCAGTCCTCAGGCCCCCCCAACAGGTCAGGTTTTCAGGATTTCCCTCAGATGAAAAGGCTGTGGTAATTACTAAGGCAGTGAAACTGATCAAATCACCTGTGCAAAATAATGGAAAGCCAGAAAACATGACCTGTTGGGGGGCCTGAGGACTGGAATTGAGAAACACTGCCTTACACCATCAGAAATTCAGATATTTCACATAACATTTTTATGATTTGATATTGTCAAATTGGAGGATGCAATGGGGTGGTGGTGGTGGGGCGGGGGGGGGGGGCATGGGGGGTGAATGAAGGTAAAATAGAATATAAAATAAAGGAATAGAATAGCATAAAATAAAACATAGAATATAATAAAATAGAAAGAATATTACCATCTTCCAAAATTCAAATTTCAAATAGAATTAATTTGAATTTGAATACAATAGAAAAGAACATAATAGAAAATAAAATAATAAAATAATAGAAAATAATAGAATACAAAAGAATAGAATAGCATAAACAATAGAAAATAATTGAATAGTACAGAATGTAACAATATAACCGTTTTCCAAAATTAAAACTTTGAATAAAATAAATTTGAATTATAATAGAAAAGAATATAATATAATAGAAATATAATAGTAATATAATAGAAAAGAAAAGAATAGAAAAGAAAAGAATAGAACAAAAACAATAGAATAGAATGGAATAGAAAGAATATAACCATCTTCCAAAATTAGAATTCCGAATAGAATAAATTTGATTTAGAATGCAATTTGATTTGAATGCAATTCAAATGGAATTCGAAAAATTTGAATTAATTTGACTTTGAATAAACTAAACAAATTCTGAAAACAAAATTATCCACTTCAGCCCGAAAGGATTTACCCCCTTAATGACCAGGCCATTTTTTGCGATAGGGCACTTTGTTACTTTAACTGACAAATTGATGTCCTTTTTTCCCCCACAAATAGAGCTTTCTTTTGGTGGTATTTGATCACCTCTGCGGTTTTGATTTTTTTCCACTATGAACAAAAAAATAGCAACAATTTTGAAAAAATTTTTTTTTTTTACTTTCTGCTATAAAACATATTGTCAGTGATCGGATGGGAGACTGATTTGATGAGGTCGGCCTCTCTTATATCTCCTGTCCTGGCTCCGCTGAAGGTGAGACAGAGGAAGCCGAAGGACAAGAGGGACACGAGTGCCTGGAACAGGAAGTGCCGGGAGAACAGCTTGGCAGGGTTCAGCGGCCTGGAGCAGACTGTGATGAGCTGCGCAGGAACAGGTGATAGCCAGGCAGGTAACCGAGGGTTAACAGCAACCAGGAACATAGACAGGAGCAAGGTCTCAGGGATAGCCAGGTTCGTCAGCAAGCGGGCAGTCAGGTACCAAATCATAGGCAGAGCCAGAGTCAGGAACGGAGCCGGGTCAGGGATGGACGTCAGTACAGGAATAGAACACAGAGCCAAGGTCAAGAGCAAGCCGGGTCAGAATACTGGGAAGACATACAGGATCAGAGCAGGATTCAGGAACACAGCTGAAGATCAGTCAGCAAAGCACAAGAGCCCAGATTCCCTTTAAATAGGCTGTCTGGCGCCAAACGGGATAAGGCTCGTACGTGTGCGAGCGTGCTCGTGTCTGTGCGCATGCATGCCCGCAATTGCGCGCGCCATGTGAGCCATTCTATGGCAAAGGTTATGCGCTTGCGCACGTCTATGTGCAAAACGTCTTACAGGAGTTCCCTGACACATATCCAGTAAATCGCATTTCTTCATCAGTTTAGGCCAATTTGTATTCTACAACATATTTTTGGTAAAAAAAATCTCAATAAGAGTATATTGATTTGTTTGCGCAAAAGTTATCGCATCCACAAACTATGGGATAGATTTAGGGACTTTTTTTATATTTCTAATAATAGCAATGATCAGAGATTTTTAGCAGGACTGCGACATTGTGGCAAAGAAATTACCACTATTACAAGCACATTGAGTCGTTAGACATAGAAATTAGCACTCTGGCGTTAATTCCATTCAAGGACCATACGTTATATTCCATACTACAGATCAAATGAAAAGAAAATGTATCAATATTGAATAAAAAAAAATTACAGAATAAGGAGACAAAGTTTTGGAGGGACAAAACTGCTTTTTCAGAAGGAAAGGCATACAAATGAAATATCAATAATATATATTTGAATTGACAACATCAATTCCAGAGAACAATCTCTACCAAAGAACTCCAGTACCACCTATCAATTGAACCTTTCTTCTTCGGCATGTGGTCAAGATCATCCAAATCGAGGCAGGGGCCGACATAAAGGAAGCCGTAACAATAGACTCCTTCGAACAAGAAAAAAAAAACGGACAATACAGATTCAGACTATGCACAGAATACCAGTTCCAATGAACACTCTTCATGGGACTTGAATGAAAATATAAATACAGGGCATAATGCCAGATGCATCACTTTTGGGATGCATCAGGCATTTCCTAGTAATACCCCTTACCGAAATGGACGTGCATTATCACAAAATACTTTAAAACAAACACATGGGGCAAGTTTCCCCCCCATGCAAACAAAGGAGGGAAGAGACTGGAACCGTATGTGGTTCGGATTCAACAAAATCATTAAATGTTGTAACCCTATCTTTGCATCCCTTTACACCAGCAGAAATTCAGATTATGATTTGATATTGTCACATTGGAGGATGCAATGGGGTGGTGGTTGGGCGGGGGGTGAATAAAGGTAAAATAGATTAAATAGAATATAAAATAAAGGAATAGAATAGCATAAAATAAAACATAGAATATAATAAATAGAAAGAATATTACCATTTTCCAAAATTCAAATTTCGAATAGAATTAATTTGAATTTGAATACAATAGAAAAGAACATAATAGAAAATAAAATAATAGAAAAGAATAGAAAAGAATACAAAAGAATAGAATAGCATAAAACAATAGAAAATAATTGAATAGTACAGAATGTAACAATATAACCGTTTTCCAAAATTAAAATTTTGAATAAAATAAATTTGAATTATAATAGAAAAGAATATAATAATAGAAAAGAAAATAATAGAAAAGAAAAGAATACAAAAAAATAATAGAATAGAATGGAATAGAAATAATATAACCATCTTCCAAAATTAGAATTCCAAATAGAATAAATTTGATTTAGAATGCAATTTGATTTGAATGCAATTCAAATGGAATTCGAATTGAATTTGAATGCAATTCAAATGGTATTCGAAAAATTTGAATTGATTTTACTTCGAATAAACTAAACAAATTCTGAAACAAATATCCACTTCAGCCCGAAAGGATTTACCCCCCTTAGTGACCAGGCCATTTTTTGCGATAGGGCACTGTGTTACTTTAACTGACAAATTGATGTCCTTTTTTTCCACACAAATAGAGCTTTCTTTTGTGGTATTTAATCACCTCTGCGGTTTTATTTTTTTTCCACTATAAACAAAAAAAAGCAACAATTTTGAAAAAATATATATATTTTTTTACTTTCTGCTATAAAACATATCCAGTAAATCACATTTCCTCATCAGTTTAGGCCAATTTGTATTCTACAACATATTTTTTGGTTAAAAAATCCCAATAAGCGTATATTGATTTGTTTGCGCAAAAGTTATCGCATCCACAAGCTGTGGGATAGATTTAGGGACTTTTTTTTATATTACTAATAATGCCAATGATCAGAGATTTTTAGCAGGACTGCGACATTGTGGCAAAGAAATACCACTAAGTGACACTTTTTAGGGACCAGTGACACCAAAACAGTGATCAGTGCTAAAAAAAAATGCACTGTCACAGTTTAAATGGCACTGATATGGTGGGCATTGAGGCAGCACTGATGGGCACTGATGAGGCTGCACTGATGGGGCTAAACTTGTGGCCACGGATAAGCTGCACCGATGAGGCTACACTGATGGGCACTGATAAGGCTACAATTATGGGCATTGATAAGCTGCACTGATATTCTGCACTTATAAGTTATAAGTGCAGAATATCAGTGCAGCTTATCAATGCCCGTAAGTGTAGCCTCATCAGTACCGCCTCAGTGCAGTTAATCAGTGCTTATAAGTCTTATTTTCAGTTTGTGTAATATATGTCATGTTACATATCGCAGAAACCGGTATTGTCTACGGTTCGGTAATGATTACATAAAGTAAGTAAAGGCAATATGTTTATCTCCTGTTGTGGCTGGAGGGGGAGCGCACAAACATGCTTTGCATTTATAAGGCTGTAACCTACTTATCTTGCTGTGTGTTACAAGAGTAGTGTGGCTGCAGAATGAGGGTGTGTGATTTATGTTGCTTCTGGACTTTGCCATAACGCAGTGATGTCAGCACTCTGCTTCTCCCTAACGCCCGGTTCATCACAAATTATGTCGTCCTGGGGCACAGGCTGATTCACCGCCATAAATAGTCTACAACAGACATGGTAACGCCCAGCTCTGAGCTCCGAGTGTCCCCTCATGTAAGGTCCGTCATTTTGGAATGGGGCAAATGCCCACAATTGTCGGAACTCCAAGAATCTCAATTTAGATGTGGGTCTGCCAATCCCAACCGGGTGATTATCATATCTCTTGGCAATAGGAAGTGCCAATAAGTAAAAACTTAAAAGGGACCATAACATTTTTTATTTTTGTATAAGAAAAGTTGTCCGTCCTTAAAATGGAACAAAAATTGGAGATCCCCTTCGGTGGACCAGTCTGAAAAGTCACCAATGAAACAACAAATAACCAAGATGTACACATCACAAGGGATCACAGGTGATGGAGATTCAATCCATATGTAATCTTAAACAGATCCCATACTTGTCGAACTCATTGACAGAGCTCTGAACTGGTTCTAAGAGACCTTCCAAGGCCACACAGACAGTTTCCTCCATTACATGTATGACTGCACAGCGACACCTAACGGTCCCCCTGCAAATAGCATCACAACAACAATGTCACAAATGCTATTAAATTTCACCTTGCTAGAATTAAAATATCACATATCTAAAAAAAGAAAAAAATATTTAATTAAAAAAGAGAAAAAATGTAACGCTGTATTAGTTCCAAATTAAAATTCCCATCTCCATATCCAATCAACCCAATTGAATTAACTTGAAGAATGGAGAAAGGATATGCAGAATGCTACATTCAGGAAAATGAGCCCAAGAAGTATGCTACCGATTATAGAATTAATACCAATCAGCCTGATGTAAAACAAAACATTGTCCTAATATGGCACAAAATTATGACTCAAGCCAAAACAATGTGAATGTTGGCTCAATATACTGTCATAAAAGGATCCACTAAAAGAAGGAGGAAAAATTTTGAAAATTAAGGTTTAACACCCATTGAGTGGAAATTCCCTCATATGTCCTACCGGAAGCCACCATCATACTTTGGTGTGGGAACTCCTTTGTGGTTCTTATTTTTGTCCTATTGCATATACAGGAATACACAGATGCCACTTGGGTCTACCGGGATCTTGGAGCTGTGACCTCTAATATTTTAACTAGGGGTGCACCGAAATTGAAAATTTCAGAATCAAAACAAAACCGAAATAAATAAAATAATCAAACCGAAACCGAAACCGAAAATGACTTTTTTTTTTCCCCCTGGTCAGTCACCTAAGTCAGTATTAACCACCAGCGATTTCATTTGTTCTATGATCTAAGTTCTAACTTCATTTCTAACAGGTTATGTTGTTCTGCTAGTGCTTACTTTTTTGCAGCACACTGCTCGATTCCTCCTAAGCAGGCAGTGTGACTATTCTGTGTCACAGGCAGCTCCGACACAGAGCTCCGAGTCCTCCCTCGCCTCCGGCCGTGACGTCACGCGACTCACGCCGCTGGACTGTACCAAGAGACTCCCCCATAGGGGGAGTAAAAAAATCAGGAAATGGAGCTAGGAGGACTCCGGTGGAGCGCGATCGGCAGTCGGCACACAATTTGTACAGTGCCACTGCCGCTGCCCGCGCTCTGTACTTGTCTAACGGCCGCAAAAGCATCTGTATAAGAACTGCGCCCCCTCCTAGACAAAATGGTACCGCCCACGGAGGGCGGTCATTATTGGCGATTTTAAATGTGTTTCGGCTTGTCCTAAAATGCTATTTTCGGCCGATATGTATCGCCACCGATATATCCGATGCATCCCTAATTTTAACCATTATCAATAAATGCGGTTGACATCTACATCTATATTGAGGCCATACAAAGTGTAGGGTACCTATGAATCCATGCCATCTAAAGCCTCGACAGCTCCCTCAATAAAGGAACTAACCCCTCTAATGGGCATTGAATTTGTCATCCCTATGAAAAGGTGTTAGCGGGGTTTCAATTGTGGTGAATGGCATAATGTTTAGGGACAGAATGGTTTTTAAAGCCAGTTTTATGTTAGTGATATGCTCTCCCAAGCAGACTTGCATAGACAGTTTGGTCCTGCCTATATATTGAAGCCCGCACAGGCATTGTATAGGTACGCCCGTTGTGCTGCAGGTGCATCATTTTAGAATCAGGTTTAGGCCAATTGCTTAGTGGCCAATTTTTTTTGCCAGTCGAACACACTGTTCCCCTGATAATCCCCATAATCCCTATTATACTTTTTTCTCTTTTTTAATTTCTGCTCCCTCTCCTCTTTGTCCAGTGTTTTTAGTAGATTGTTAGTTCTATCCTTATATTCTTCCCCATCCTTATATGGAAGCAGATTATTCTTGAGGGTCTTATGTTCGAGTTGAACATGAGTTCGACTCGAACAGCGAACAATTTGGGGTATTCGCGGCAAATTCGAAAAGCCGCTCTGAACACCCTTTAAAGGCTATGGGATAAATCAAAAGTGCTAATTTTAAAGGTTAATATGCAAGTTATTGTCATAAAAAGTGTTTGGGGACCTGGGTCCTGCCCCTAGGGGACATGTATCAGAGCAATTTTTTTTTAAAGCTGCAGTTTTTTCGGGAGCAGTGATTTTAATAATGCTTAACCACTTAAGGGACCGCTGCTCGATGATATACGTTGACAAAATGGCATGGTGAGCACATGGGCGTATATATACATCCCTGCCTTCCCGGGGGTCCGATCGGACCCCCACCGGGTGCCAGCGGCGGTCTGTTCTGCTGTGGGAGCGATCTGGGATGAGTGGGCGGCCATTGTTTTTGGCCACAACCTCGCGATCGCTCCCAGCGAATCATCTGCTTCTTCTGCCTGTGTAATGTAAACACAGGCAGGAGGAAGTGATGTCACGCTCCACGAGGCGGTCTCTTTGACATCCAAGTAAGTGCACTAACACTACACTAACACGTAGGTACACATAGGCACACAAATCACCCCCCAGTCACCGTCAGATCACCCCCAGCACCCCCAGTCACAGTGTCACTGATTGCAGTGATCATTTATTTACTGATCACTGCATTTAGTGTCATTTGTGACTGTAAAAAGTGTCAGGGCAGTTAGCCTTAGGCCCCTTTAGGTCCAGGGTAGCCCCCCTACCCCCCTAATAGAGGTTTATCCCCTTGATTGCCCCCCCCCCAGGTTAAACCCTTTCACCCCCTATCGCCAATGTCACTAAGCGATAGTATTTTCTAATCGCAATGCGTCGACTTGATTCTGAACATGCACAGGTTTTTAACCGATGCTTTTGTATACTAACGATCGGTTTTTGACCTATCGGTTAGGCGTCCATCGGTTCAATTTCAAAGCAAGTTCTATTTTCTGTAACCGAAGGAATAACTAACTGATGGGGCCCACACACAATTGGTTTTGGACCGATGAAAACGTCCATCAGACCATTCTCATCGGATGACCAATCGTGTGTATGCGGCCTTAGTGTCAGCTGGTGCCACTAGGTAGCCAGTTATTTTTTTAGGTTCGCCGCCAGGTTTTTATAGGCATCAGGTACCCCCTATATTTTCTAATAAGGGGTTTGACCCCGGTGATTGCCCCATAAGAGTTAATACCCTTCACCAGTGATCACTGTATAAGTGTCACTGGTGACACTGGTTAGCCAGTTAGTTATTTAGTTAGTTAGGTTCCCCGTCAGGTTTTTATATAGCGCCAGGTACCCCCCTATATTACCCAATAAAGGTTTTAAACCCCCTGATTGGCCCCTAGTTAACCCTTTCACCAGTGATCACCATATAAGTGTTACGGGTGATGCTGGTTGGTCAATTTGCTTTTTATAGCATCAGGGCATCCGCCGTATATAACCCAATAAAGGTTTAACCCCCTGATACCCCGGCGGGTGATATCAATTAAATTTCAGCACCAGTCAGGGTCTGTGTCGCCCCAGGCAGCGTCAGGTTAGTGCCAGTAACGCTTACACCCACGCGCAAAGCATACACCTCCCTTAGTGGTATAGTATCTGAACAGATCAATATCTGATCTGATCAGATCTATACTAGCGTACCAAGCATTTTAGGTTCCCAAAAACGCATTGTTAGCGGGATCAGCCCAGATACCCGCTAGCACCTGCGTTTTGCTCCTCCCGCAAAGTCCAGCCCACTCAAGTGCAGTATCGATCGATCACTGTCACTTACAAAACACAACACACATAACTGCAGCATTCGCAGAGACAGGCCTGATCCCTGTGATCGCCAACAGTTTTTTTTTTGGTAGCGTTTTCTACATTTGCTGACAGATCAGGTGCTTTTTTACCTGTGAATCTTACTAGTGTACCACTAAATTTAGAGCCCAAGATTGGCAAAGCGAATGTACACTAGTAAGAGGCCTACGAGTTTCTGAGCCTGACAGATAGTGAAGAGGAGGTCACGCAACTGTCAGATTCTGGCTCAGAATACACCCCGTAGAAGACAGCGGCTCCATGTCAGATAGCTCTGTCGACGAAGTTGTGGTCCATGCTAAGGGCAGGCGTACCTGACCCCTTCTGCTGTTGAGGTGCAGGAACCGCAGGGACCCTCGTATGGAGCAGAGAGCCCGTACTAGCGGCGCTATTCTTCTGGTGAACTGGCAAGCACCAGCGGCTTAGTACACCCTGGTCAGTTCATCCAGCACTGCAGTAACACTGGTGACGTGGCGAGTCGCATAAGTGCAGTTCAAGCTGGTGTAGTGTCCCGCTGCCAATAGAAGACAGACAGGCTCGTCATGCCCATAGTGCCCTTCCTGCAGAATTGGCCTATCCTGATTGGGTCCCCACTAGAGTTGAGCGGACACCTGGATGTTCGGGTTCGGGTCCGAACCCGAACTTTAAAAAAAAAGTTCGGGAACCCGAACCCGAACTCCGAACCCCATTGTAGTCAATGGGACACGGACTTTGGGACACGGACCCTTCAGGTCTGGTATGGATATTCAGGGGAACCCCGCCGTCAATTTAAAACAAAAATTACGTGCGGTTCCCCCTAAATATCCATAACCAGACCCGTTATCCGAGCACGTTGACCTGGCCGGCCACAGAAAGAGGGGGGGACAGAGTGCGGCCCCCCCTCTCCTGAACCGCACCAGGGCCACATGCCCTCAACATGGGGAGAATGTCCCCATGTTGATGGGGACAAGGGTCTCATCCCCACAACCCTTGCCTGGTGGTTGTGGGGGTATGCGGGCGGGAGGTTTATCAGAATCCGGAAGACCCATTTAACAAAGGGGACCCCCAGATCCTGACCCCCCCCCATGTGTGAAATGGTAATGGGTACACTGTACCCCTACCATTTCACGAAGGAAGTGTAAAGTCTTGTAAAAAAAAAACACACTGACACCGTAGAAATAAAGTCCTTTATTAATAAAAAAAAAAAGAAAAAAACTCCAGCGGTGATAATCCACTCGTTCCTGGCTTTCTCTGCGTTGTCCTGATCCTGCGACGGCTGCGGGTGATCTCCAGCGTGAGAAGATCATGCATCGGGTGCTCTCCGCTTCAGCGATGAGAAGACCATCCATCCAGCGCAGCAGCATCCCGACCTCCTCTCACCGCTGGACACAGCCCAGCGAATGACGTGCTGGAGCTGTGACATTACTTATATAGAGGAGGCAGGGCCACCCGTCACGTGGGTCTTTCCTCTTCCTGGGCTTCCCAGTGACGTAGCCAGAGGGTACGTCAGAGGGTGCGGGGTCACGTGACGGGTGGCCCTGCCTCCTCTATATAAGTAATGTTTCAGCTGCAGTCGCGTCATTCGCTGGGCTGTGTCCAGCGGTGAGAGGAGGTCGGGGGTGCTGCTGCACTGGATGGATGGATCTTCTCATCGCTGGAGCGGAGATCACCCGACGCTGGATCTTCTCATCGCTGGAGATCACCCGCAGCCGTTGCAGGATCAGGACAACGCAGGAAGCTGGGAACGAGTGGATTATCACTGCTGGAGTTTTTTTTTATTACTAATAAAGGACTTTATTCTACGGTGTCAGTGTGTGTTTTTTTTTACAAGACTTTACACTTCCATTGTGAAATGGTAGGGGTACAGTGTACCCCATTACCATTTCACACAGGGGGGGGTCAGGATCTGGGGGTCCCTTTGTTAAAGGGGTCTTCCAGATTCTGATAAGCCTCCCGCCCGCATACCCCCACAACCACCGGGCAAGGGTTGTGGGGATGAGACCCTTGTCCCCATCAACATGGGGACATCCTCCCCCATGTTGAGGGGCATGTGGCCTGGTGTGGTTCAGGAGAGGGGGGGCCGCACTCTGTCCCCCCCTCTTTTCTGCGGCCGGCCAGGTCAACGTGCTCGGATAACGGTCTGGTTATGGATATTTAGGGGGAACCGCATGTAATTTTTGTTTAAATTGATGGCGGGGTTCCCCTTAATATCCATACCAGACCTGAAGGGTCTGGTTATGGATATTTAGGGGGAACCGCACGTCATTTTTTTTTTAAATTGACAGCGGGGTTCCCCTTAATATCCATACCAGACCTAAAGGGTCTGGTTATTGAATTTGCGGGGACCTCCGCACATTTTTTTCCCGAACTCCGATCCCGGACCCAAACTTTTTTCAATTATTCGGGTTCGGGTCCGGGTTTGGGAAAAACCCAAAGTCCGTACCGAACCCGAACTTTACAGTTCGGGTTCGCTCAACCCTAGTCCCCACCACTTCTGCAGAACCCGTACTTCCCCCATTCACTGGCCAATCGGTATTCAGGTGGAAATAGCTGATTTCACGCAACTTGATTTTTATTCGCTGTTTTTCACAAGAGATCTCTATACATCTATTGTGGACCAAAGTAATTTATATGCTGGTAATTTCATCGCTGCTAATCCTCAGTCCATCCTTGCTAGAGAATGGAAACCACTTACGGTTTCCGAATTTAAAACCTTTCTGGGCCTTTGCCTCAACATTGGCATACATCAATTTCCTAAGTTGCGGACGTATTGGTCCACATGTCCACATGACCATATGCCCGTGTTCTCTGCTTCCATAGCCAGGAAACGATACGAGGCGATCTTGCGGTTCATGCACTTCAACGACAATGAACTTTGTCGTACATGTGGAGACCCTGAATACGACCGGCTCTAAAGAATTAGGCCCCTCGTAAACCACTTCCAACGAACGTTTTGCAGCCTTGTATACTCCTCATCAAGTTGTCTGTGTTGATGAGTCCATAATTACATTTTCTGGCAGCTTGTCTTTCAAGCAGTACCTTCCCAGAGACGGGGTCAAGCTCTATAAGCTCTGTGACAGAGCAACAGGCTATACATGGAGCTTTATGGTTTATGAGGGAGCCGGAGGTAGCTGTGAAGTAGCTATACAATACGAATGTTTACGTTCTTACCACCCTTCACACAGACACGACAGTCCAAAATTTGTACGGCGGCTGGTGTTGTGGAGAAAACCCATCTGTGTCCACCAATATAACCAAAATATGGGAGGGGTGAACTTCAATGACCAGTTGTTGGCGCCGTATCATATTGCCCATAAGGCAAGATGCCGGTACAAAAAAGTGTCTCTATATTTATTTCAATTGGCTTTGCTGAACGCTCATGTCATATACAGAGCTTCAGGACAGACTGGATCCTTCCTTCAATTCCAGGATGAGATCATCATAGAACTCCTGTATCCAGGCGGTTCTGCACCTCACCAGTACCCTGTTAAGACCTACAGTGGTTATGGTACTGCGGCCTTCTTTCCATCCCTCAATCGCCGAGCATACGTGATTATCGCTACCATAGGAGGTAGAGGGATAGTGGAGATGAATGCAGTTTCCAGGATGATTCTTCCCAATGGTTAGAATATTCCCCCAAACATGAGCCAAGACTTCCTGAAGGGTGTACCAGGCAAAGAACATCTTTATTGAGAAGGCAGGCTCTTATATACACCAAAAAGAAATACTTGCAGTAATCAAATGGACAATGACACACTCCACCCACAACAGCATACAATGGTTTACTAACGAGCCCCCCCTCAATACATATCTTTTAGTCGACGGGCATTCTGTCTCTGAGATAATCTACACGAGCTAAAAGGCAGACATCTGACCTTTAGACTGTGCTACCTCACAATCCACATTTATCGGCTATAGAAATTCACACAATACAGTGTCCATTAGCATGACACAATAAAAAGCCTTTAGGAGCCCTCCTAAGGTTCATTTACATCCCCGTAGCAGACGACATTATCACAGCAAGCTTTTATAGTACACCCGCCCTCTCTCTGCCTGGGAGATATTGAGATCAGTTAAGGAATAAACCAATTATCTCCAGGCAGAGAGCACACAATTTTCCCCAAAAGTTGGAACACCCCTTTCCACACAAGGTATCCCTACAATTACATATCCCCTGATAGCCCAGATCTGGGGGACCAACATATACAAATTTCACCCAGAGCGGTCCAAAGTTCTTAAAAAAACAAACCTTTGAGAAAATGCAGATAAAGTCTATTTTCTTCACATACCCCTACCAAAAAGCCCCCCAAAGAAAATGTTGTGTCTGTAGAAAGCGCATATATAGGCGTGACACCTGTTATTATTGTCCACTCTGTCCTGACAATCCTGGTCTTTGCATTGGGAAATGTTTTGAACGCTACCACACACGAGTTAACCGCAAGGTTCCACTGTACATCAAATAAACATACATGAGGATCTTAAGGAAGGCAATAAATGCCTTCCTTAAGATCCTCAAACATAGCCCAGCAAGGGCCAAGTACTAGGCATGGTCATTGTCAACCCACCAACCAGAGAAGGCACATGACCTCTAATGGACAAAAAGTAGAGGCCTGAGTTCCTCACATGTACCAAGATGAAAGTGGGGGAGGTCTCCCTCATATTAAGCCCTGGAGGTTAGGGTAAAAAAAAAGGGGAATCTTCACACCTGTAGCAGCCTGTGCATGACTAGTTGTGGTGGTGCTAGTCCTGAAGTATCTAGCTATGCCTGCTATATATGTAGCAGGCATTTTTGTAATGCAATTTCTTTTTTTGCCACAAGATGGAGACAAAGAGATGCTGACTTGTCCTTCCAGAAAACTCAAACAAAAAGCTCACTGGGAAAGGGGAGTGTCAGGAAGTGCTGATGAGGCTGAAGGGAACGAGGAGAGGGAACTCCTGAGGTAAAAGAGAGAGAGAGAGTGCTGGCAGGAGACTGAGGAGACAGAGAGAGAGACTCTGGCAGCATCAGAGAGGGAAATACCAAGCCTCAAAAAGTCCTTTGCTGGGACACAGTGACACTTAACAGTGAGGAGAGGAGGAGTGTGTGAGGGGAAGAAACTAAGGGGCCAGAGTGAGGAGAGAGACACATGCTGACCATCAGGGACTGTGTGCCCCAACAGAGGAGGAGGGATATCCTGAAGCCTGGGAAGAAGAGTCTGTGAGGATATAAGGAGAGCGGTCTGAGGAGAGCAAGATAGAGAGAGAGTGTAGTGAGGTGACAGATGTAAAAAAAAACATTGAGACTGTGGAGAGAGAGAGAGAGACTCTGGCAGCAATAGAGGGGGAGAAAGCAAAGCTTTTCCAGAGACTGCCTGGAGACCGGAGTGAGGACGGCCTGAGGGGAGCCAGGAGCAGAGACAGCCACGTGGTCCACTACTATTAGTTCAGGGACCCTACTCAGCAGCCCAGCACCACTCAGCTCAGCATAGACGACCCACACCATTCAGGGATCGAGATACCCATCCGGGTATCGGGTCAGCCGCTGCCTGTTCATCTTGTGAGTTTAGCTATTCAGTGACATCGATAGGCCATCAGCAAGAGATCCAGTGCCTTACAACATCGCTAAGAACATTCAGGAGCCTGAACAAGCACCTGGGATTATCGTGTCATTGCACCGAGGATTGGTGAGAGGGTGCAAACCCAACATCCTTCTTGACACTATGTTGACACACAAATTTCACTTTTAAGGCTTCATTTCCACGAAAGTTTTTGGACGTTTTTACAGCCACTTTTCTGAGCTTTTTTTGCAGCCTAAAAACGGCTCTCCATATTAGTCTATGGCCTCATGCCCACCATGACGTTTTGAGCTGTAGATGGCTGAGCCGTTTTTAAGCTGCAAAAAAAAAACCCAGGACCAGTGCGTTCTGAAGCTCCAGCCTTAGAGCTGTAAAAACGCCAAACGTTAAAAAAACGCCTAAAAAAAAAACGCTCAAAAACGCTACCGCTGCGTTTTTGAGCTCCATGTTAGTCTATGGCCTCATGCCCACCATGACGTTTTTGAGCTGTAGATGGCTGAGCCGTTTTTAAGCTGCAAAAAAACCCCAGGACCAGTCCGTTCTGAAGCTCCAGCCTTAGAGCTGTAAAAACGCCAGACGTTAAAAAAAAAACGCTCAAAAAAACGCTCAAAAAAAGCTACCGCTGCGTTTTTGAGCTCCAGCTCAAAAAAAAACATGGACAGAGGGCTTTTTAAAGCTGTAAAAAAGGCTAAAAAAAGTGGCTGTAAAAAACGTCCATGGAAATGAAGCCTAAGGCCCCCGTACACACCATAGAATCCATCCGCAGATAAATCCCAGCAAATGGGTTTCAGCGGATAGATCCTATGGTGTGTACACGCCAGCGGATCTTTTTCCGCGGATATATCTCCCCTGGGATGGATTCCAGCAGATCGGATATTTGCTGACATGCACAACATATCCATCTGCTGGAGTCCATCCCAACGGATGGATCCGCTGGTCTGTACAGACTCACCGAATCCATCCGTCCGAAGGGATCCCCCGCATGCGTCGTAATGATTTGACGCATGCGTGGAATTCCTTATATGACAGCGTCGCGCACGTCGCCGCGTCATAATCACGGCGACGGCGCGACACGTCATCGCAAGAGGATTTCGGCGCGGATTTTCATGCGATGGTGTGTACACACCATCGCATGAAAATCCGCCGAAATCCACGAGAGGATTTATCCGCGGAAACGGTCCGCTGGACCGTATTCGCGGATAAATTCTATCGTGTGTATGGGGCCTAAGTGTCACAGGATGCTTGTTTTGGAAGCTACCATGTGTAGTAGTTTTCCCTTTTTAATCTCTACCTAACGGACATTCTGGGGGATTACTGCTTCATGCAAGCTTGTTTAACCTCTTGACCACCGCCCCATGTCAAAAAGACGTCCTCTTTTTAAAGTTGAATATCTCGATAACGGCAGCAGCTGCTGCCACAACCGAGATATTCATCTTTTCAGGGGGCGGTGGTGTACATGATAACGGCGGTCCTCCGCGGCGGATTCACCGCGAGATCGCCGTTATTGGTGGCGGGAGAGGGGCCCCCCCCTCCCGCCGCTCTCCCGCGCCCTCCGCCCGCTTACCGGAGCTACCAGAGCTGAAGAGATCAGGTATCATCAAAGTGTCTAAGAGCCCTTATGCCTCCCTCATAGTAGTGGTGCAGAAGAAAAACAGGTCCCTAAGGCTGGTCAGTGTGCTGGATCTGAAGAGTGGGTACTATCAAATCCCCATGCACCCTGAAGATAGGGAGAAGACAGCATTTATCACCACGGTAGGGTTCTTCGAGTTCAACAGGATGCCTCAGGATCTGTCTGGTGCACCGTCAAAATTTCAGAGGCTGATGAAGAAGACAGTAGGAGACATGAACCTAATCGAAGTGCTGGTGTACCTGGATGAAAACATCATCTTCAGCAAAACCCTCGAAGAACATAAAGAGCATCTGGAGAAAGTTATGAAGAGACTCCATGACAAGGGATTGAAGCTGGCCCTGGAAAAATTTCAGTTTTACCAGCCTTCATTACCTCGGCCATGTTGTCTCCGGTGAAGGAATAGCTACTGACACCCAGAATCTTTTGCGTCGTTTGTGTAAGTCGTCCGTGAATAGGGATTTACGTTGTTTATGTCCACGTCTAAATCAATAGGCCCGTGTGGCGGACTTAGCCGCAATGCACACTGGGAAATGTAGGCGCACAGCGCATGCGCAGTTGCAACGTCAATCACGTCGGGTCAAGCCTAATTATCATAAAACACGCCCCCTCAGCCAAATTTCAATTAGGCGCCCTTACGCCCACCCGCTTTAGGCTACGCCGCCATAACTTAGCAGGCAAGTACATTGTGAATCATGTACTTGCCTCGCTAACTTATGGCGGCGTAGCCTAAATGCCTTAAGCTACGCCGCCGCAAGTATGCGCTCGCCATCCTGAATCTAGCTATATGAGACTCGAACATTAAAAATTTAAAGTGCTAATTTTAAAGGCTTTAATGCAACTTATTGTCATAAAAAGTGTTTGGGGACCTGGGTCCTGCCCCAGGGGAGCTGTATCAATGCAAAAAAAGTTTTAAAAACTGACATTTTTTTGGGAGCAGTGATTTTAATAATGATTAAAGTGAAACAGTAAAAGTGAAATATTCCTTTAAATTTCATACCTGGGAGTGTGTAAAGTATGCCTGTAAAGTTGTGCTTGTTTCCCGTGCTTAGAACTGTCCCTGCACAAAGTGTAATTTCTGAAGGAAAAAAAGTCATTTAAAATCACTCGTGGCTATAATGAATTGTCGGCTCCTGGCAATAAAGAGAAAAGTGATTGAAAGTCATTGATAAAAAAAAAAAAATGGCCTCACAGGTTACTATAAATGTGGTAAATGTCAGGTCTGTTCTCTTAATGGCTGCAACTCCAGAAGGACTACTAACTTTAACTCCACCTGTACGTCAAAAAAGTTATGCCATAAAACCGTTTATTACGTGCTCCACAACTGAAGTAATATACATGCTCCAATGCCCGTGTGGGCTTCAGTACGTGGGTAGGACCAAGCGTCCCCTACAGGTTCGTCTAAACAAGCATATTAACAATATACGTTTAGGTTACACCAAACACTCTGTGTCTAAGCACTACTTAACGGCGCACAACAGGAACCCCAAAAATACCATCTTCTTGGGGATAGATAAGTACAGCCCCCATTGGAGAGGGAGCCATCTTGTGAGAACTATCTCCAAGGTGGAGATGTCCTGGGTCTATAAGTTAAAATGTCATACTCCCTTTGGCCTCAATGTAGAGGTGGATGTCAATTGTTTTATAGCCAATGCTTAATTTATGATATACATTTAGTATATATTTTATATATTTATTTATTTTATGTTTATTCCTTACTATCGTGCCTTCTAGTTGTTGATGATTAGATGGCCTTTTTTCTCATACGGATGTCATGAGGTCACTCATAAGATTATTTAAGATTATTGTATTGAATGTTTTTGTAAATTTGAATGTTAGGGGCATTGGTAAATGTGAGCTCGATGTGGTGTCTAATGAGTTAACTCATTTTTATGGACGGATATATATCTCAACAATACTCACTATTCAATTTGAGATCAAATTTAAATTGATGTCTGACCAGTGCGGTGCTGTCTTTGTGGGAAAGTTGCAATTTGGATTTTCCCCCCATTTTTTATATAAAACGTCCCCCTCTTTTTTCAACTCACTTACATCAACTTTTTTATTTTTGTTATATGCCTGTGAAGTTCCCTTTGATTAGTATGGCGCAGTCCTTACGGGTCATGTATAACCCCTTTTTTATATATAAAGGAAATACATTTTTTATATAATTTTTTATATTTTTAGTATTTTTTTTGCACCTGATGCCTGGCAATCTTGGTGCGGCCCTTATGGGTCATGTGCAAATTAATTAGCTATATGCCTGTGGAGAATTTTGGCTTATGCGATTAGATCAATTTTTCTTCCACATCGGTTGGTTTTTGTAATTCGTACTGTGTATATGTTTAACCAACTTTGTGGTTCCGTCTATTTTTATCCTCTCTTAATCATCTGTGAATGATGTTACGGTGTTTGAGAATGGCGACGGAATATGTTTCTATAGGTCTTGGACCGCGTCAGGCTGTTTGACCCTCGTTGTGCTCTTACCATTACTTTTTTTATTTTTGCAGGCACTGTCAGTATTCATTCAGAGTCAGCAATATATACTTTTTTATATTTTTTTCTTTTTTCTTCCAATCCGTTTTTTTCCGGGTTTGGTTGCCCTTATTTGGCTATGGTCTTCCCTGTAATTTAGATTGAGTTTTTCCATTAGTCAAGATGTCCGATGTGCGATCAGATGTTTCACCACATCGAGGCCACATCCGACGTCTGCTGTATGTCGCGGTGATTCAGAATGCCGCCTGTATCCCGTGACCAAGTCCTGTCGTGACGAAACGTAGGGAGGCGGCGTTCTGACATCACCGCGCATCTTCTACCGGATACGGGCTGTGTATCAAGCGGGCCGGCTTGTTTTTTATATGCTTCACACTTGCTGATCTATGTAAGTGCAATTTTCTTTGATTTTATCAATAAATAAGACAGTTTTACGCTATGTGAGTCCTTTCTGTTTTGCATACCCCCGTGGCCTATCGAGAGCATGTACCTATTGTAAAGACACAGTTATCAGGATTCCAGCACTGTGGCTGTCTATGGGATATCATCCATCTTTGTCTCTTACCTTGCGTTATTTGATCTCTTATAACTTGGAGATCAATTTCATCCGGTAAGGAGGCTTTTACATCGTTGGTGGAGGACCTTTTTTGTCAAGCACTTTTCCTTTGTGGATTGAGTTTATCACCTGGGAGATTGTTGATACAAATTTGCCTTTGTGGCGGGACTGACCACTTACTTTTTTTCACCATTTATGTTCACATATCATTTATTTAGCGCGATCTCTTCCCTTTTTTGCAAGGTCAGATGTGTCTGGGCATTTAAAACCTTTGAGATTGACATCACCTGGTCTTCCCAGACGATGATTGGGAACAATCCATGACACTGGCAGTTCTCAGCTTTGCAAAGGGGGGCAGTGCATGCTATAAATTCTGCAGGGTGCCCAAACTTTTGCAGATGAAATTTTTTTGTTTTCTGTCATTTTGAAAGAGTAAATGATGGAAATAAAATCTAACTTTTTTTGACATATATAGGAATGTCTAATCTGTAATTTGATGCCTTTTGGAGATTTTTCCATCTTTCCTTGGCTTTGTTATGCACATTAATACAATTTTTTACCTGGGGTGCCCAAATTTTCGATCCCCACTGTATAGAGTAGACTCATTAAAAGAATGTTAGACCTGTTCAGAAGTCAAGAACCACTCCCTACCACCCTCAAGGGGATCATCAGCCAGAACGCTTTAATCGCACCCTCCTAGATATGCTTGGGACTCTTATGGCTGAAAAGAAGCAACATTGGAGCAGGCACATTGCAGCTATTGTACATGCCTATAATAGCAGTGAAAACGATGCCACGGGCTATTCACCATATAGTCTGATGTTCGGTAGGGAAGTTTGACTGCCAGTGGACTTAGCATTTGGCACCTCTTTAGATCATACCTCGATAGTGTCACACAGAGGATATGTGGACAGCCTGAGGAGGAGTCTGAAGACAGAATATGAGAAAGCCCAGGCTGCCTCAGGACACCCGGAGCCAGTGAAACAAGCAAAACCTTTGACCTAAAGGATGAGAGTACATGATTTTCAGCCTGGTGACAGAGTGTTACTGAGGAACTTGGGCATACCTGGGAACCACAACTGGCTGATCGGTGGAAGTTGCAGCCCTACATCATCTGTAAGCAGTTGCCAGGACAGCCAGTATACCAGATTCACTTAGAGGGAAGCACAGGCCCACTAAAGACCTGGCACCGGAATTATCTGCTACCTTATCAGAAGCAGTCTGTATACCTCAACAACTCAAACCATCTCTCAACAATCACCTCCACTAAACAGGTCCCAATCTTTGCAACCAAAACATGGATGCAGAAGACAGTGGGAATGAACAAATGGGCATGGATTGGCTGTGGCAGTCTATGCTGGCAGAGACTGACCCGTTCTCCCAGAGAAGCAGATGCAGGAACCCTCAGGCCTGAGGCGCCGGAGTTCATCCCACAGAGACAACCCTTGGCAAGCCAAGGAGACTTCCGAGTTCCCCAAACTGTAGAGGACATAGAAGCTTCTCAACCTTCTGCAGCATCAGAGGAAGAGGCTACTATACCTGAAATGCCTGAGCCCAAAGAGCGGAATGCAAACAATTCGCCCACCATGAAGGCTAACATACGATACTTTAGGTGAAAGTTCTGAAGAAGCGATTCTCACCTCTCAGAGAATGCACAGCCTGCCTATCCTTCCCACTACAGGTTTAGTGGAGGGCGACTCCAACTCACCCCCTGACTCATATCGGTGGATTGTGGGCAAGACAACCTCACCTCTTATGATAAATGGTGGGAGGTTTCCTTGCCAGGTTCATACGTGCATGCAAATGTCAACCTGTTTTTGCCTCCCGTTGTATTTTTCAAAACATGTAACAGGTTGTGGACATTATATGTTACATAGTTACATAGTTAGTCAGGTTGAAAAAAGACACAAGTCCATCCAGTTCAACCACAAAAAATAAACAAACAAAATAAAAAACACAGTACAATCCCATACACCCAACTCCATACCCACAGTTGATCCAGAGGATGGCAAAAAACCCCAGCAGAGCATGATCCAATTTGCTACAGCAGGGGAAAAAATTCCTTCCTGATCCCCTGAGAGGCAATCGGATTTACCCTGGATCAACTTTACCTACAAATCTTAGTACTCAGTTATTTTATGTACATTTAGGAAAATATCCAGGCCTTTCTTAAAGCAATCTACTGAGCTGGCCAGAACCACGTCTGGAGGGAGTCTGTTCCACATTTTCACAGCTCTTACTGTGAAAAAACCTTTCCGTATTTGGAGGTGAAATCTCTTTTCCTCTAGAACGTAAAGAGTGCCCCATTGTCCTCAGTGTTGACCGTAAAGTGAATAACTCAACACCAAGTCCACTGTATGGACCTCTTGTACATGTTGATCATATCCCCCCTAATTCTCCTCTTCTCAAGAGTGAATAGATTTAGTTCTTCTAATCTTTCCTCATAGCTGAGCTCCTCCATTCCTCTTATCAGTTTGGTTGCCCTTCTCTGCACTTTCTCCAGCTCTCCGATATCCTTTTTGAGAACTGGTGCCCAAAACTGAACTGCATATTCCAGATGAGGTCTTAGGCCCCGTACACACGACAGAGGAACTCGACGTGCTTGGCACGTCGAGTTCCTCGTCTCGTTTTGGGATGAAGCCGCCGAGGAGCTCGGCGGGCCGCCTTCTCCTATAGAACAACGCGGCCAACGAGAAAATAGAGAACATGTTCTCTATTTTCTCGTCGAGCTCCTCGGCGGCTCCATCGAGCCAAAACTGTACAGACGACAGAGATTCTCGGCAGAATCCGGGTTTTGACCGAGTTTCTCGGCGAATTCTGCCGAGAATCTCTGTCGTGTGTACGAGGCCTTACTAATGATTTGTACAGGGGCAAAATTATATCTCTGTCTCTGGAGTCCACACCTCTCTTAATACAAGAAAGGACTTTGGAAACCGCAGCTTGGCATTGCATGCCATTATTGAGCTTATGATCAACTAAAACCCCCCAGATCCTTCTCCACTACAGATCCCCCCAGTTGTACTCCCCCTAGCATGTATTATGCATGCATATTCTTATTCCCTAAGTGCATAACTTTACATTTCTCAACATTAAACCTCATCTGCCACTCAGTCGCCCAATTAAACAGAGCATTGAGGTCGGCTTGTAAATTGGCGACATCCTGCAAGGACGTTATTCCATTGCATAGCTTGGTGTCATCTGCAAAGACAGAATTGTTACTTTTGATCTCAGACCCAATATCATTTATAAATATATTGAAAAGTAAGGGTCCCAGCACTGAACCTTGGGGTACACCACTGATAACCTTGGACCATTCAGAGTAAGAATCATTATTCACCACTCTCTGAATTCTGTCTTTCAGCCAGTTTTCTATCCATTTACAAACTAATATATCCAATCCTGTACACCTACCTTACACATGAGCCGTGTGTGCGGAACTGTATCGAACGATTTTGCAAAATCCAAATATATCACGTCCACAGCCACGCCTCTGTCCAGGGTTTTACTTACCTCTTCATAAAAGGAAATCAGGTTTGTCTGACAACTTCTGTCTTCCACGAATCCATGCTGTCTGCTGCTTAAATAGTTTTTTTCCAGCAAGAACTCATCCATGTGGTCTTTTATTAAAAGTTCCAGTATCTTCCCAACTATAGAAGTTAGACTAACAGGTCTATAGTTACTTGGTAAAGACTTTGTTCCCTTTTTAAATATGGGCACCACATTGGCCCTGCGCCAATCCAGTGGTACTATTCCTGTCATTAATGAGTCCCTAAATATTAGATACAGTGGCTTTGAAATGACAGAGCTCAACTCACCTAGGATCCGTGGATGGATGCCATCAGGTCCAGGTGCTTTATCCACCTTTATTCTGTCTAAATATTTCTGGACCATATCACTTTTGAGCCATTGTGGATTTGGGGCTGTGTCACTCCCACCCCCATTTTGGACTTGAGCTCCCCCATGCTCCATTGTATACACAGAGCTGAAGAAAGCATTTAATAAATGTGCCTTCTCTTTGTCCCCAGTCACCCACTCTAGATTATTTTGTAAGGGGCCTACATGCTCAGACTTCACCTTTTTACCATTAATATATTTAAAGAATTTTTGGGGGTTTGTCCTACTATCTTTTGCAATCTGTCGTTCATTATGAATTTTTGCATCCTTGATTTCCTTTTTACATATCCTGTTATATTCTTTGTAACATTTAAACAACACTAGTGTTCCTTCATTTTTATATATGTTGATAGACTCTGTCCTTCCTTTGGGGACCAATTTCTCGTTTTAACCATAAGATGGAGATGCTGACTTGTCTTTCCAGAAAACTCAAACAAAAAGCTCACTGGGAAAAAGGGGAGTGTCAGGAAGTGCTGATGAGGCTGAGGGGAATGAGGAGAGGCAACTACTGAGGTAAAAGAGATAGAGAGAGTGCTGACAGGAGACTGAGGAGACAGAGAGAGAGAGAGAGAGAGAGAGAGAGAGAGAGAGAGACTCTGGCAGCATCAGAGAGGGAAATACCAAGGCTCAAAAAGTTCTTTGCTGGGACACAGTGACATTTAACAGTAAGGAGAGGAGGAGTGTGTGAGGGGAAGAAACTGAGGGGCCAGAGTAAGGATAGAGACACACGCTGACACCAGGGACTGTATGTGTAAGAGCTTACCTTGGTTGGAGTTCATAATGCAGAGATGTGTGCTCACCCTTGCAAATACACACAGCCCACAGTAACAAGGTAAGAAGCTACCTGGGCTGTGAATCTGTGCACGTGGGCTTGACAGGAATTTGCCAAAAGAAAATCGAGGTAAAGCCGAAGTCAGGGATTCCAGAAGTCAGAATAAACGATGAACAAGCCAGGGTCTGAAGCCGGAGTCAGTCTTGGAACACAGGAACACAGAAACCTTTGACAATGATAGATACACTGAACTGACAAATCCCTAAGAGTGAGGTGGTGGTGCTACATATAGAATGGAAATATACGAGGTACATTTCTATGTTGATAGGTTATCTCCAACCACCAGATGTTGGAGCTGGGAAGCATAAAAATAAAGCCTTGCATTAAGTACCGCCGATCCCCCGTGATCATTGCCATATTGCAGCATGGAGAGGCGAATCCTGGGCTACCTGTTTGTTCCAAAAAAGAAACCTAAATAGCATTTCAATACATATAAACCATCTATGAGGTATCCATTGTGTGGAATTGTGAAGAATATATAGTAACTGTGGGCACCACACCATTTTGATTAAATGTATCCTGCCAATACCAAAAAAGGTAACTTGCACCATGCATTACACTTTGTTTGATCCTTTTAAATAGGGGGAGCAAATTTTCTACTAGGTAGCTAGAGGAATCGGGGGGTTACCTGCACACGTAAGTATTCAAATGATGTGACCAGACTAAGGGAGTTTGCACCATCTGGCAAAGGAGTACTCGTCCAGCGTATGGAGGACCGATTTACTCCAGTTGATGGAGAATCCAGAAAGGGAGACAAAATCTTTTATCACAACATAGCATTTATTAGGGTCGTGTCAGTGTCCCCTAAGTAGAGGAGAGTATTGTCTGCATATAATGAAATCTTGTCTTCACTAGAGTTGAGCGGACACCTGGATGCTCGGGTTCGGACCCGAACCCGGACTTTGAAAAAAAAGTTCGGGTTCG
The DNA here is from genome assembly GCF_905171775.1 of Rana temporaria. Lineage (NCBI taxonomy): Eukaryota > Metazoa > Chordata > Amphibia > Anura > Ranidae > Rana > Rana temporaria. The sequence goes on from NC_053492.1 coordinate 320,454,709, forward strand.
GGACCGAACCCGGACTTTGACCCGAACCCGAACCCCATTGAAGTCAATGGGGACCCAGACTTTTGACTACAAAAATGTCAATAAAAAACTAAGCGAAAGGGCTGGAGGGCTGCAAATGGCAGCAAAATGTCGGGAAGAGCATGGCAAGTACAAATAAATGTGGATAGGGAAATAACTTAAAATAACATAATAAAAATACAAAATATAATGATTTTGACCTTGGAGGACGAGGTCCATACAGTTTTGTTCAAAATTATTCAACCCCCCAATGCTGTAAAGGGTTTAGGGAATTTAGTGTACATTTGTAATTGTATTCAGAATGCAATCCTACAAGGACTTCATAAAGAACCATATGCAACTAATATGACATCAATTGGTTTTGTAATACAGTAGTAAATGCAAAATTCAAGGCAAAGGGCACTGTTGAAACGCTACCTGGTCGTGGCAGAAAGAAGATGCTGACTTCGACTGCTGTGCGCTACCTGAAGCGTAGAGTGGAGAAAAGTCCCCGTGTGACTGCTGAGGAACTGAGAAAAGATTGGTCACATGTGGGTACTGAAGTTTCTGCTCAGACAATACGGCGCACACTGTGTAATGAAGGCCTCCATGCCAGAACTCCCAGGCATACCCCCTTGCTGTCTCCAAAGAATAAGAAGAGTCGACTGCAGTATGCCAAAAGTCATGTGGGCAAACCACACAAGTTTTGGGATTGTGTTCTGTGGACTGATGAAACAAAATTAGAACTGTTTGGGCCCATGGAGCAACGCTATGTTTGGAGGAGGAACAACAAGGCCTATGATGAAAAGAACACCTTGCCTACTGTGAAGCATGGCGGGGGGTCAATCATGCTTTGGGGCTGTTTTGCTTCTGCAGGTACAGGGAAGCTTCAGCGTGTGCAAGGTACCATGAATTCTCTTCAGTACCAGGAGATATTGGATGACAATGTGATGCAGTCCGTCACAAACCTGAGGCTTGGGAGACGTTGGACCTTTCAACAGGACAAATGATCCCAAGCATACCTCCAAGTCCACTAGAGCATGGTTGCAGATTAAAGGCTGGAACATTTTGGAGTGGCCATCGCAGTCACCAGACTGAAATCCGATTGAGAACCTCTGGTGGGACTTAAAGAAAGCAGTTGCAGTGTGCAAGCCTAAGAATGTGACTGAAGGTGGAAAGCGGCGGTGGAGGAGGAGGAGGTAGCCAACACAGCAGGTTTTGGTTTTTTAATTGATTTATTTTTTAAATTAGGGTAAACCCCAAAAGAGTGAGACAGATCTAGGGTTGCTACCTCATCCCTTTAAACCTGAACACAGAGTAATTACACAGGTTCTGGGGCTAATTTAATGTCGATAAGGCATCAAGTGAGTTTAATTAGCAGCACCGTAATCAGCCAGAGAACCTGTGTAATTAATATGTTTTTGCTTTGAAAGGGATGAGATGGCAACCCTAGAAAGCTCAGAAAAAAACAATGGCTGGGTAAGGCCAGCCCGGTGTCTATTCTGCACAAGGTACGGACAACTCCTCTGGGATCCATGCCTGGTTCATTTTAATGAACGTGAGCTTGTCCACATTGGATCTGGACAGGCGGCTGCGCTTGTCTGTGATAACGCCCCCTGCCATGCTAAATACACGTTCAGACAATACACTGGCCGCAGGGCAGGCCAGCACCTCCAAGGCGTAAAGGGCAAGCTCAGGCCATGTGCCCAATTTGGAGACCCAGAAGTTTAAGGGGGCATAGCCGTCATTCAGTACGTGTAGTGGTGTGCTCACATACTGCTCCACCATGTTGCTGAAATGCTGCCTCCTGCTGAAACGTTCCATATCAGCTGGTGGTGCTGTTTGTTGTGGCGTGCTGACAAAGCTTTTCCACATTTCGGCCATGCTAACCCTGCCTTCTAAGGTGCTGGCGGTGCCCCTGCTGCGTTGGCGACCTCTTCCTCCTCCTCTGCCTTCGCCTTCTGCTTCCACTGTGCCCCCACTGCCAGGTGGGAATTGCACCAGCAGCGCGTCTAACAGCGTGCGCTTGTACTCGCGCATCTTGCGTTCACGCTCCAGTGAGGGGATTAAGGACGGTACATTGTCCTTGTAACGGGAATCCAGCAGCGTGGCCACCCAGTAATCAGCACCTGTCAGAATGTGCGAAACACGCCGGTCGTTGCGGAGACACTGCAGCATGTAATTGCTCATGTGTGCCAGGCTGCCCAGAGGCAACGAAAAGCTGTCCTCTGTGGGAGGTGTATCATCTGTGTCCTCTGTATCCCCCCAGCCACGCAACAGTAATGGCCATGAGCTGGTCTGGATGCCATCCTGCTGTGAACATGGTTCCTCCTCCTCCTCCATGTCTTCCTCCTCCTCATCCTCCACCGCGTCATCCTCCAGAACTGTGCCCTTGCTAGACAATTGTGTACCTGGCCTTTGTTGGTGCACGAACCCACCCTCGGAGCCACTTGTGAATGACTGCCCTGAAAGCCTTGCAAATGATCCCGATTCCTCCACTATCGCCTTCTGCTGCTCGCACAGTCTGGCCAGCATGTGCAAGGTGGAGTTCCACCTTGTGGGCACATAACATATGAGGCAGTGAGCGGGAAGGCCGAAGTTACACTGCAGCGCTGCCAGGCGAGCAGCAGGGTGAGAACGCCGAAAGTGCGCACAGACGGCCCGCACTTTCTGCAGCAGCTGTGGCATATTGGGGTAAGTTCTCAGGAAACTCTGAACCACCAAATTCAGCACATGCGCCAGGCAAGGGATGTGCGTCAAACCGGCTAGGCCCAGAGCTGCTACAAGATTTTGCCCGTTATCGTACACCACCAGGCCCGGCTTGAGGCTCACTGACGCCAACCACTCATCGGTCTGTTGTTCCATGTCCCTCCACAACTCCTGCGTGGTGTGTGGTTTTTCCCCCCCAAACAGGAAAGTTTTAAAACTGCCTGCTGGCGTTTACTCATGGCTGTGCTGAAGTTGGTGGTGAATTTGTTACGCTGACTGGAAGAGGAGGCGGTAGAGGATGAGGAAGTGGAGTAGAAGGAGTTAGGAACAGGAGGCAAACTGAAGCGCCCTGCAATCCTCGGTGGTGGAAGGACATGCGCCAAACTGCTATCCGCCTCAGGCCCAGCCGGCACTGCATTTACCCAGTGCGCTGTTAGGGAGATATAACGTCCCTGACCGTGCTTACTGGTCCACGTATCCGTAGTTAGGTGGACCTTGGCACAGATGGCGTTGCGCAGTGCACAACTGATTTTGTCCTCCACCTGGTTGTACAGGGAAGGGATGGCTCACCTGGAAAAGTAGTGGCGGCTGGGCATGACGTACTGTGGGACAGCCAATGCCATCAGGCTTTTAAAACTCTGCGTCTCCACCAAACGGAATGACAGCATTTCAAAGGCCAGTAATTTTGAAATGCTGGCATTCAGGGCCAGGGATCGCGGGTGGGTAGAGGGGTACTTCCTCTTACGCTCCAGTGTTTGGGAGATGGAGAGCTGAATGCTTCCATGGGACATTGTGGAGATGTTTAGTGACCCAGGTGGTAGTGTTTCTTCCGGTCCTCTAATTGAGGGGTGGCAGGTGGCACTGTCACTACGGAGGTGGATGAAGAGGCAGAGAGGCCTGAGACTGATGCAGAAGAGGAAGCAGGAAGAGCCAGAGACCTTTCTTGTTTTTTGAGGTGTCTACTCCACTGCAGCTCGTGCTTTGATGCCTGGTCATGCAGGTTGTGCTCAGGTTGAGAACGTTTATGCCTCGCTTCAGGCTCTGATTGCACAACATGCAAACCACGCTTGTCTTGTCATCAGCACATTGTGTGAAGAACTGCCACGCTAGGGAACTCCTTGGACCTGGCTTTGGTGTGCTCGGTCCCTTGCTGCGTTGGGCAGTAGCAGGCGTACTGTCTAGGGGACGGACGCTCTGCTTTGGCACCCTGCTCCCTCTTCTGCTGTGCTGGTGGCTCTGTGCGATCACCGCCTCTTCCTCCGAACTACACGGGTCACCTGCATGAGGTTGATTCCATGTCGGGTCGAGGACCTCATCGTCCTGCACATCATCTTCCACCCAGTCTTCAACACTGCCCTCCTTGTCGGTCTGCACAATTGCAAAAGCACCAGCAGTTGGCAACTGTGTTTCATCATCATCATGCAAGACGTGCTGTGATGGTCCCCCCATTAACTCATCCTGAAATATAAGTGGTTGGGCATCGGTGTACTCAATCTCTTCCCCTTCTGAGGCTGAGCTAGGTGGATGGCCCTGGGAACACATGCTAACAGACTCATCAAAAAGAAGAAGAGACTGCTGCATGCTTTGGGGCTCAGACTTCTTGGCTGATTTGCAAGGGGGTGAGGTGAAAGACTGATGGTGGACATCGGCTGCAGGCGCCAACTCTGAACTTTCAGCACAAGACTGGTTGGAAAACAATGTGAAGGAACTGGAGGCACTGTCAGCAACCCAATCTACTACCGCCTGTTCTGCTCCTGGCCTCAACATTCGTAGAGCTGGATTAGGCCCAACCAAATACCGCTGCAGGCTCTGTCGGCTACTCGCACCTGAGAAAGGTGTTTCACTTGTGCTTGTAGCTGGCACAGATCGACCACATCCTCTCCCTGTAACAGGAGCTCCACCAGCAGCACCACGACCGCGGCCACGTCCCTTATTTGACGTTTTCCTCATATTTCTCAAATTTAGGGTCTTGCCCTAATTTTGAGAAATTGTAAATACAAAAGTAGTGTAAGCTGGTGAAATAGGCAGAGATTCACCTATTTATTTCTCTACCTATAGCAGTAAGCAGGAAGTCAGCCCTAAACAATGTACTGCACAGACAGTATATCACAGGGGACAGGTGGAGTGCTGGTGAAATGGGCAGAAATTCACCTATATATTTCTCAAATTTAGGGTCTTGCCCTAATTTTCAGAATTTTTAAATACAAAAATAGTGTAAGCTGGTGAAATAGGCAGAGATACACCTATATATTTCTCTACCTATAGCAATAAGCAGGAAGTCAGCCCTAAACAATGTACTGCACAGACAGTATATCACAGGGGACAGGTGGAGTGCTGGTGAAATGGGCAGAGATTCACCTATATATTTCTCCACCTATAGCAAGAAGCAGGAACCCAGCCCTAAACAATGTACTGCACAGACAGTATATCACAGGGGACAGGTGCAGTGGTGTTGAAATATTCAGAGTCACCTATAGATTGCTGACTGCCCCTATAGGAAAATATCTGGAACCTGTCCCTGAACTATGTACTTGACAGAAAAAACACAGTATATCACAGGTGAACAGGTGGTGGCAGGTGCAGTGCTGTTGAAATATTCAGAGTCACCTATAGAATGCTGACTGCCCCTATAGGAAAATATCTGAAACCTGTCCCTGAACTATGTTTTATGTACTTGACAGAAAAACACAGTATATCACAGGTGAACAGGTGGTGGCAGGTGCAGTGCTGTTGAAATATTCAGAGTCACCTATAGAATGCTGACTGCCCCTATAGGAAAATATCTGGAACCTGTCCCTGAACTATGTACTTGACAGAAAAACACAGTATATCATAGGTGAACAGGTGGTGGCAGGTGCAGTGCTGTTGAAATATTCAGAGTCACCTATAGAATGCTGACTGCCCCTATAGGAAAATATCTGGAACCTGTCCCTGAACTATGTACTTGACAGAAAAACACAGCATATCACAGGTGAACAGGTGGTGGCAGGTGCAGTGCTGTTGAAATATTCAGAGTCACCTATAGAATGCTGACTGCCCCTATAGGAAAATATCTGGAACCTGTCCCTGAACTATGTACTTGACAGAAAAACACAATATATCACAGGTGAACAGGTGGTGGCAGGTGCAGTGCTGTTGAAATATTTAGAGTCACCTATAGATTGCTGACTGCCCCTATAGGAAAATATCTGGAACCTGTCCCTGAACTATGTACTTGACAGAAAAACACAGTATATCACAGGTGAACAGGTGGTGGCAGGTGCAGTGCTGTTGAAATATTCAGAGTCACCTATAGAATGCTGACTGCCCCTATAGGAAAATAGCTGGAACCTGTCCCTGAACTATGTACTTGACAGAAAAACACAGTATATCACAGGTGAACAGTTAGTGGCAGGTGCAGTGCTGTTGAAATATTCAGAGTCACCTATAGATTGCTGACTGCCCCTATAGCTGAACAAAATTCCTAAACTATATGAAGCACAGCAGATGTCACAGGAATAAAGAGTGCTTGTTGAGATTTCTGGAGCAGGATACACCTAACACTGTCCCTAAGCAGCAACAGCAGCCTTTCCCTATCATATGTGAAGCACAGTGACAACGAGCCAGATACCATAAGATGATGCAGATATCAAAGAAATAAAGTGTGCTTCTTGAGATTTCTGGAGCAGGATACACCTAACACTGTCCCTATGCAGCAGATTCAGCAGCCTCTCCCTATCCTAATTGAAGCACAGTGACAACGAGCCAGATATCATAAGATGATGCAGATATCAAAGAAATAAAGTGTTTTTGCTGAGATTTCTGGAGCAGGATACACCTAACACTGTCCCTATGCAGCAGATTCAGCAGCCTCTCCCTATCCTAATTGAAGCAGAGTGACGATCTGTGCTGTGTGCCTCTATCTAATATAGAGGATGGTCACATGATGGGTCACATGCTGCACTGGCCAATCACAGCCATGCCATAAGTAGGCATGGCTGTGATCAGTTCCCAGTCACATTAGTAAAACAATGGCGATTGGCTGCCGTGCAAAAAAACATACACGAACCCCAGGTTCGGGAAAAACCCAAAGTCCGTACCGAACCCGAACTTTACAGTTCGGGTTCGCTCAACCCTAGTCTTCACTAGGGATGAGCCGAACATACCCGGGTTCGGTTCGCACCAGAACGTTCGAACACGCGGTCTGTTCGAACGAACATTTAGAACCCGATTGAAGTCTATGGGACTCGAACGTTCGAATCAAAAACGCTCATTTTAAAGACCAATATTCAATTCAATGTTGGAAAATGTGTTTCAGAACCCGGGTCTTGCCCCAGGGAACATGTATCAATGGAATTTTTTTTTTTTTAAACCGTCCGTTTTTTTTCCGGAGCAGCGATTTTAATGATGCTTACAGTGAACAAAAAAAATGAAAAATTCCTTAAAATATCACACCTGCTGTGTGTCTATAGTAGTGCACGTGTTTAGAAATGTCCCTGCACAACATGAAATTATTATAAGAACAAAGTAATTTATACTGCTTGCGCACGGTGCTGTGTGGCAACAATATCTCGATTATTTTAGGGGTGGTGGGGGGGGCCATTCTTTTTTTGTGAAAGCAAAATTGTAGAAAAAAATGCACCCCTCAAACATACTGTAATTGGAGCGCAACAAAGAGCCACGTGCAAAGTATTGCATCAAAAATTGTTATTAGGCGCCCCTGTTACACAGGGGCACAAAAATTTGTCCGTAGGCACAACACAACACTGCAACCCCTCCCAATATCTGTAATTGGAGCGCAACAAGGAGCCAGTGCAAAGTATTGCATCAAAAATTGTTATTAGGTGCCCCTGTTACACAGGGGCACAAAAATTGTGCCTTAGGCCACGTGCAAAAGTACTGCATCAAAAATTGTTATTAGACGCCCCTGTTACACAGGGGCACAAAAATTGGTCCGTAGGCACAACACAACACTGCAACCTCTCCCAATATCTGTAATTGGAGCGCAACAAGGAGCCACGTGCAAAGTATTGCATCAAAAATTGTTATTAGGCGCCCCTGTTACACAGGGGCACAAAAATTGTGCCTTAGGCCAGTATTGCATCAAAAATTGTTATTAGACGCCCCTGTTACACAGGGGCACAAAAATTAGGCCCTAGGCACAACACAACACTGCAACCCCTCACAGATACTGTAATTGGAGCGCAACAAGGAGCCACATGGAAAGTATTGCATCAAAAAATGTTATTAGGCGCCCCTGTTAAACAGGGGCAGAAAAATTAGGCCTTGGGCACTGGTGGCGGAGCACAGAAAAACAACATTTCTTACTAGCTATCAGCAAGAAAAGTGAGGAGGAGAAGGATATTCCATCAGCAGCATAACAGGACAGTCACTCAGCATCAGCAGTCTCAAAGGGATCTGACATTTCAACAAAAAATTATTATTCAGTAACATCAGCATCAGGTGCTTGGTAGCTGGTGTTGATCCAAGCCTGATTCATTTTGATGAAGATCAGTCGATCAACAGAGTTGGTGGAGACGCAGACGCAGTCACACCAACTGCGTTCAGGTGTTAGTAAACTGCACACACGCAGTAAGAGCGACTGCGTTCAGGTGTTATGTAACAAAATAGTCGCAGTGACACCAACTGCGTTCAGGTGGTATTAAACTGCACACGCGCAGTAAGAGCGACTGTGTTCAGGTGCTTTGTAACAAAACAGATGCAGTCACACCAACTGCGTTCAGGTGGTATTAAACTGCGCACGTGCAGTAAGAGCGACTGCGTTCAGGTGCTATGTAACAAAACAGACGCAGTCACACCAACTGCGTTCAGGTGTTAGTAACTGCACACGCGCAGTAAGAGCGACTGCGTTCAGGTGCTATGTAACAAAACAGACGCAGTCACACCAACTGTGTTCAGGTGGTATTAAACTGCACACGCGCAGTAAGAAGCGACTGTGTTCAGGTGCTATGTAACAAAACAGTTGCAGTCACACCAACTGCGTTCAGGTGTTAGTAAACTGCACACGCGCAGTAAGAGCGACTGCGTTCAGGTGCTATGTAACAAAATAGTCACAGTGACACCAACTGCGTTTAGGTGGTATTAAACAGCACCCACGCAGTAAGAGCGACTGCGTTCAAGTGCTATGTAACAGCACACACGCAATGACACCAACTGCGTTTAGGTGGTATTAAACAGCACCCGCGCAGTAAGAGCGACTGCGTTCAGGTGCTTTGTAACAGCACACACGCAGTGACACCAACTGCGTTTAGTTTCTATTAAACAGCATACACGCAGTAAGAGAGACTGCGTTCAAGTGCTATGTAACAGCACACACGCAGTGACACCAACTGCGTTTAGGTGGTATTAAACAGCACCCGCGCAGTAAGAGCGACTGCATTCAGGTGCTATGTAACAGCACACACGCAGTGACACCAACTGCATTTAGTTGCTATTAAACAGCACACACGCAGCAAGAGCGACTGCGTTTCTGTGCAATTCAATAGCCCACTTGCATTAACAGCGACTGCGTTTCTGTGCAAATAAATTGCACACGTGCAGTAACAGGTAATGTGTGTATGTGCAATTAACTAGCACACGTTGACCAACACGGAGTACTAAGTTTAAGCTAAACCCTAATGCAGGCAATACAACACGTTAGAGCACTGCATGTAGAACAATCTCCTGCCTGACAGATACTAATAGCAGATCTAGCTGAGCTATACAGTTTATAAATATATTGACAACTCCTAGGGATGTGAATATATTCTCTACAAACTGTACAGTAGATTTAACTATACTGACTAGCCTTCCTGCTCTATCTATCTATCTATCTATCTATCTATCTATCTATCTATCTATCTGGTAGAAAAGACACTGTGTCTCTATCTCTCTCTTTCTCTAACTGTCTGACTGACTTCTCTAACAAAAGCCGGAACACACTACACGAGGCCGCCGTGCAGGCTGCCTTTTATAGTGTGGGGCGTGTACTAATCCCCCTGAGCCATAATTGGCCAAAGCCACCCTGGCTTTGGCCAATTATGGCTCTTTGTTTTTTGCGCGCTGTGATTGGCCAAGCATGCGGGACATACAGCATGCTTGGTCAATCATCAGCGCTCAACGCCGCAGTGAATTATGGGACGTTTTGCGTCACTCGAATTTGGCACGAACGACCTGTTTTGTTCGAGTTTCGTTGAACGACCAATGTTCGAGTCGAACATACGTTTGTATCGAGAGCGAAGCTCATCCCTAGTCTTCACCCGTCTCCCTTATATAACCTGAGATAAGTGGAAAAGATCTAATAGTGGCGGCTAATGGTTTCCGGGGTAATGCAAACAGCAGGGGTGACAGATGGACCCCTGCTGTGTGCCCCATAGAGAGGGAAGGAGTCCGTTACATCTCAATTGATACGTAACTGAGCTGTAGGGGAGATATAGTATATAGCAGCTAATAAAGCAATCACTTAGACCAAAGCTCCTCAACACTTCCCACAGGTATGGCTATTCAACGCTGTCAAAGGCTTTAGCTGCATCTAAGGAAACAATTGCTCTGTTGCCTGGGATACTAACAGGTATCTGGAGGTGTAAAAATAATTGCTTGATATTTAAAGCTGTGAATCTAGCAGGAATGAAACCGGACTAGACCTTATGGATAAGCTTATGGATAACTTTAGCCAGGCATGTTGCTAGAGCCCTAGCTAATAATTTGACATTAATTGTCAGTAACGATATAGGCCTATAGGATAAAACCGTCCTTACCTGGTTTCAGTAATAGAATAAAAATGGCCTTGTTCATTAAGGGAGGGAGACTCCCCAGCTCAAAGGCATCTAACAAGACAATTTTTAAATGAGGTACAAGGATCTCAGCATATCTCTTATAAACCTCCACCAGCAATCCTTCCGCCCCAGGGGGACTTACTAGGTGGCGAGAGAGCCAGCACATCCAGTAATTCATCATTAGTAAGGGTGGCATTCAATATTTCCCTTCTGTTGACTTTAAAAGTGAATTTTCACATTGCAAAGGAATTTTGCTTAGCTTAGTAAAAGAGTTAAAGCTCTGCTGACTTCCATCATCAAATCACATGCAAGCAAAAGCAAAGTACATTTTCAACACATTGACAAAGTTTGGAGAAAATTACCTTCATCATCAAATCACATGCAAGCAAAGATCAAATGTTTTCCTTGCATGGAGCTGGGTATTCTGTTCAATGTGAAATTTCAACCCACTCACTAAGTTAGGGGCAAATTCTCTTGCAATTTCAAAATCCCCTTGCAAAATTAACTGCCCTTTTACCTTTAGTAAATCATTTCCAAAATCTTAATGAAATTGTTATTTTATGGCCACTTTACAGAAAAATAGGTCTACATGTAAGGTATATTTATTTTTCAGCCTGCTTATCTGTCTAACCTTATGCTTTTATTCTGATAGGCCTATCTTGTCAGTTACAGTCAACTTGTTTGCAGATCTTTTTAATTGACTATTTTAAATAGCTAATTGCCATCTAAAGAACAAAGAGAGTGATTATACAAAACAGAATTCTTCTAATTATAATCATGCACACAAAGTAACATTTGCTTGAACATATTTGTAAAAGGAAACATGTGTTGATGGAATTTACAGTAATGCATGCATCATGTACACTAGTTCAGGAACCTGGCATCTGGCACGTCATAAAAATTAAATCAAAGGACAATTTATAAAATGTTATTATTTGTTCTTTACATGTAAGTAGTTTAACAAAAAAAGTGAATTACAATGAGCTTTTCATTTTTACAATTTGTTTTCTATAAGAGATTCAGAAAAGCTAATCCTTGTTAAAATTACGTACTAGTATTTGTCACATATAACAATTGGGAATCTTACATAAACGGTAAAAACAATTAAATCAGTTAGAAGGGCTTTGTTGTATTGATATGCTACTTTATTAACTTGACAGATATAGGTCACATGGTTTAAAATGTTACTGTGTTGTAAGTATGGTGCAGCCCAGTAGTTGTTCTCTGTCTTGGGTTCTTGTACATGCTGAAAAATCTCTGTTATGATATGAAGTCTTCAGTAAAAAAAACGTCTTTAAACTTCCAGTGTATAATAACTAGAGATGAGCATATACTATAACATTTGTTCTAAAATAAGGCTAATGCCGCATACACAAGATCGGTCAATCCGATGAGAGCGGTCTGATGGACCGTTTTCATTAGACCAAACCGATCGTGTGTAGGCCCCATCGGTTATTTATCCAATCGGTTAAAAAATGTAAAAATTGTTTTAAAAAAATCCATGCATGCTCAGACTAAATTAGGGGACGGAGCGCTCATTCTGGTAAAACTAGCATTCGTTATGGAGATGGCACATTCTACATTTTGAAAATTAGTGCCTCGTTTATTGCAGCGCATTTTTTTCTTCGTTCTATTGCTAGAATAAGGGCCCTTTCACACCTACGGACAAACGGTCTGTTTATTAAGTCCGCTAACGTCCGCAACCATCCGCGTCCGCAAAGATCCGCTTTTGTGGATGGAAGAAAACCCTATTTTTCTTCCGTCCGGCGGAACGGATCGGATGTATACGGACACACGGTCCGTATTCATCCGATTCCCCATAGGGGAGAGCGGAGGAGAGACAGGGCGGTCTCTGCACAGTGTGCGGGGACTGCCCTGTCCGCCGACAGCTCAGCAGGGATTTGCGGAGGAATCCCTGCTGAGCCAAACGGGCTAACGGAGAGGATCAATACGGATCCGCTCCGTGTGAAAGAGCCCTAAAGACGTTGTTTTGCTGATGTTATTTAGAGAGAGTTCTCCCATACTGACTTTTTTTGCTTGTGATCTCATGAATACTTCTTTTTTTTTTTAAAAGCCAGATCTCCAAGATAATTTTTTGCACTCCACATCTCTCTTTTTATTTATTTTTTATCAAGTTATCACAACAAATTAATTTTTATTTTTTTCCCCCCCCTCAAGGAGGTTGTGTCCTTTGTTAATTACACATTGTATTTCTGAAATTTTTTATGGCTATTCACCAGAAAAACACAATAGACAAGTATTTAACTTAAATTAAATCTCCATTTATTCTGGACCAAAAAATTAAACATGAAGGGCAACAGTTGAGCAATCAGCTAAATATATGCAGACTTTGGACCCCAAAGGCAGATTTCATCATGATAAACAACAAAATCAATAACATGAGGAGTCCCTCTAATTGGGGTCACAATGTGGTCCCCAAATCCCAGAAATCAGAAGTAGCAGCAGATGTCATAAATGACCCCAATCTGTGGTACTACAACAACCTCCGTTTTCTGGCAGATCAGCTTGAAGCCAGGGAATCACTTTCTGGTCTTCCTTGAAGCCTTCCTTCCATGACTCCCTGCAGCATTCCTTCCACGACTCCCTCCACGGCCCCTTGCAGGTGGTGAGAATGTGGCAGCAGGAGGAGGTGGAGGAGACTGGGCCGGGTCACTGAGTTGTGTGGTCTCAGTCAGCAGGCCCCTTCTTCCCCTCTGAATCACAGATGTAAAAATATCCTCTGCCAGGGCCCGTTGTCGCTCCTCCATATTTTGCAGCTGGTCAGCGAGGTAGGAGCTGTAGCCCTCTACAGGGTTAAGGGGGCCCTCATGATGGAAACTGCCTCCCGAATGACCTGCAGAGACTCCACTTCCAGTTTGGAAATGCGCCTCTGTCTTTTTGGGCGCATCTGGAGGGGAGGCACCTGTGATTCAGTGCTGCCACTGGGCCTGGGCACCTGCTGACTGCCACTCGGCCCAGCCTCCTCCTGTCTGCCACTCACCCCTTCCTCCTCCTGGCTGTCACATTCCGGAGCCTCCTCCTCCTCCTGGCTGAGCTCTTCCTTTGTGTAAAAAGGGACATGGTTTTATTTTTTGCTTCATCAATCACACACATTTTAAAGCTCATGACTGTTGCTTTTTTTTTTTTGGTAAATTGAACAGACTCTTATTCTGACCCCTGCAGTTGGCATCCCTGTCACAATAATTTAAGCCCACAACTTTTGTTTGGGTTTTCAAGCTTTCATTTTGGTTCAAAAAACATCTCGTTAAACCAACAATAATTTGAGGCCAAGAAGTATGTTGTAAACTACTATACCTGACTGAAGATGTTCAGATCTGGCGCCTCAATTTTAGTCAGCTCCTCGGCACCCTATGCAGGGGTGGGGGGAACAATGGAAGGAACGCTGTAGGGAACGGTGGAGGGAAGGGTGGAAGGAAGACTGGAAAGTGATTCTCTGGCCTCGATCTGATTCTCCAGAAAACTGAGGTGTTTGTAGTACCACAGCTTGGGCTCCTGTACTTCATCTGCTGCTGCTCCTGACCTCCGAGAAGCATGGACCTCTTTAAATCGCTTCTTGTATGCATTCCTCGTGTTATTGATTTTGTTGTTTATCATGGTGGAAGTTAGCTCTGGTATCCAGGTCTGCATATAAGTGACCAATTGCTGAATTGTTGCCCTTAGAACATTGTTATTATAATAATGTTTGTTTTTTATTTTCCATAGGTTTTTAAGTTTGCGGTATTTGTCAATGAACCGCATCATGTTCTCTGGCTCACAAAGCTTCTCCATATTATACAAATTTCTAGAATAGAAAACCAAAAACATATAAACACTAGGTCAGCTTAAATTGTCAAAATCTTATCACAATCTTGAACTTTAAACACAGTGGCCCAGATTCACGAAGGGCGGCGTTACAATGAGCGGGCGTAGCGTATCGTATTTACGCTACGCCGCCGTAACTTAGAGAGGCAAGTGCAGTATTCACAAAGCACTTGCGTCCTAAGTTATGGCGGCGTAGCGTAAATGTGCCGGCGTAAGCGCGCGTAATTCAAATGATGAAGAGGTGGGCTTGTGTTATGTAAATTAAACATGACCCCACGTAAATGACGCTTTGAATGAACGATGCATGCGCCGTCCGTGGACGTATGCCAGTGCACATGCGTCGGATAGAATGCCTAAGATACGTCGAACACTGCCTACGACGTGAACATAACTTACGCACAGCCCTATTCGCGTATACGACTTACGTAAACAACGTAAAAAGATACGCTTGTTCCGACGTCCATACCTTACATGGGCTGCGCCACCTAAAGACCAGCTTTAACTTTACGCCGGCGTATGTCTTACGTAAACGGCATAACCAATTGCGACGGGCAATGACGTTCGTGAATCGGCGTATTATACTCATTTACATATTTGACGCGGAAATCAACGGAAGCGCCACCTAGCCGCCAGTGTAAATATGCTGCTCGTATCTTGGCCAAATCTATGCGTAACTGATTCTATGAAACAGGCGCATAGATATGACGGCGGCCATTCAGACTTACGACGGCGTATCTGGAGATACGCCGTCGTAAGTCTTTAAGAATCTGGGCCAGTGTCTACTGCTGCCACTAATAAATGCTGCCCAGCTCTGCCACATTGTTGTGTAATGATGATTTAACTGCAGACCCTGTGTTTACATCTAAATAAATAAGTGGCATTAAGATGCCAAAGTAATGAGAGCATTCATCAAGGCACCATTTATGTGTATATATCATGCCCCTCAGCATTGATGAGATGATACACTGCTTAATTACCTCTGTCCAACAATCACAATCATTGCCTTGATCTGCTACACAGTAAAATAAAGATGTTTTTGAGTCTCGCATATATATATTGTAGATGTCTCCGAGCAGATGGAGAGCAAAATTGCATGGGGGGACTCAAGATAAATTGGTCAAGGGTCCAATCAACATAAACACCCCATCCCTGCCTTGATATCATGACTCAAGTATATTTAGGCCTCTCCTTGCCCCATTTTCATTTTTACCTTCATTTACGTCGGTTGTCACTTCCGCTAGTCCAGACTCTGCGTAATCAACGTAGTCACGTTGTTCTCCTTATATACCCCACGCATGCGTGAAACGCTGCCCTCTTCGCCCGCCCATGATAGACCTTTTCCTCTATTCCATGCCCCTTCTCAGTGTGAAACGACAATATGGCAGTGTCACAGGTGCGTGGTATCCCCGTCCCGACGAGGAAAGGCCAGAGATCAAATGAGGGTCCTCAACTAGAATGGGCCAGTGTGCTTTTAACAATTATTGCAACCCAACTACAGGCCCACGAATTCCACCACCTGTTACTAAGCCTCCCACACGTTTTATTACACAGTTCCATGACAAGTACAAAAACATGGAAAAGATTTTAGCGGCGCACTGGCCCATTCTAGTTGAGGACCCTCATTTGATAACTACAATTGAAACAAAAACCAAAGTTGCATACAGAAAATGTAGAAATATAAAGAGCAAAATTGCACCCAGTAAAAGCAAAAATAAGTCAGTCCAACCCATCTCATCACAACTAGTACTCATACCCCTTAGAGGGATGTACCAGTGTAAAAAAAACACTCTGTTTGACTTGTCAGTTTATACACCATGGTCAAAAAACTTTTTCCGTTAAAGGGAAAAGTTATACCCTTAAGGAATTTTATAATTGTTCCACAGAGTTTGTTGTGTACTGCCTCACCTGTCCGTGCGGGCTCTTTTATGTCGGCAGGATAATTAGGGCACTTAGGGCGCGTTTCGGCAAGCACAGGCGGTTTATCGAAAAGGACCGTGACCATCACAGTGTTCCTAAGCACTTCCTCACCCACCATGACCAATCTACAGCTGGTCTCAAGGTGTGGATGGTTGAGTCCATCCCTGCAATCTACACTCCTGCTGAACGGTACAAATGCCTGTGTCAGCAAGAAACTTATTGGATATATTCCCTGGGCACTCTTGCCCCTGGGGGGTTGAACGAGGAGATTGAGGTTCACACATTGTTGTGAACTCAATTTTTATTTTGTGTAGATATGTCTTATCCTCCTTCCTTCCCTTATATGCTAATGTGTATATTTTATGTATGTGCATTTATCACGCCTCTTCTACACATTTAGATGCATACCTATATGTGTACACGTGCATGCATATGTATATGTGTATGCACACCCACTATGTGTATCCCTTGCACAGCATAGTATATTATTTATTTATTTATTTATATATATATATATATTTTTTTCCCCTCTATGTGTGGTAAATCACCTAATTAGCCCATGTCCCTTACCTGTACAGAGTTCCTCTGTCCGATTTGCTACCATAGTAAGTATCGTAATAATTAGCTGTAATAATTACAACTACGGTTCTAGCATTTCTTCTTTTTACTTCATTTTGCCTATATTTTATAATCCTTTGGTGTTACCCAATTATAGTGATATTTTGTCCGTTTTCTAGCTGATATTAATCATGTATTAATTGGGTACGTAATCACCCATGGCTACATCACCCTGAAAGCACCTGATCTCGAAAGCTAAGCAGGGTCAGCTCTGGTTAGTACCTGGATGGGAGACTGTAGGCTTCTGAGCATTCTCCCCATGTGTTATAAATATATATATATATATATTCTTGAATGGGTCCCTTCTAATAATCCATGCAAACATGTTTTGTTTTTTTTGCAATTTCAATATATTATATAGATATTTTACATATATTCTTTGTTGGCCCCGTGTTTTATATATTTATATATATATTCTCTATAGTTTTATGACATACATATGTTTAATTATCCTGGTTCTTATACACCCCAGTTTTTATATACATGTTTTTTTTTTGTTTTGTTTTTTACACATCTTTTATAGTATTTTTTTTTTAATACACATCTTTTATAGTATTTTATCCAGCTCTTCTACTTATGCCATCGTATTTATTTGTTAGTTTGCTTCTATCTTGGGCCACGCTGGGACCTGTAGTCCCACGGCACCAACATAAGCATAAAAGCACCAGCCTCTATAGCCAGGGCCGGATTTCCCACAAGGCCAACAAGGCCAGGCCTCGGGGTGGCACTGTGTGCAGGGGCGGTGGAGGAGACAAGTAATTTTTCAGTGGTGCGGGCCAATGTGGCAGTGAAGAGAGATTAAATCTTCTCTCATTGCCCGCACTGCTGTTTCAACTTCCGCCCTTACAGGGCCTTGAAGGCTGCGTGACACAGAAGAGAGCGAATGACGTCATCTCTCAACGCCCGCCCTCACTCTCATCTCTCACTTGAGTCTCATGTGCCTCTGTTTCACAGTTCACCTACAGCTAGTTTCCCAGCACGGGAGAGGAGAGGCTGACAGCATTGTACCTGGCTGCAAGTACTCTGCAATGCTGGGGGGGCTTGATTTTACATGCAATTAGTGACAAACTGGTACTTTTTGGGTGTCAGCCAGGTAACTGTGGCAAACCCCATCCTGCTAGCAGGCAGTGTGGCAAGTGACATCCCCATCTGGTGGCAGGCAGTGTGGCAAGTGACATTCCCATCAGGTTGCAGGCAGTGTGGCAAGTGACATTCCCATCTGGTGGCAGGCAGCGTGGCAAGTGACATTCCCATCTGGTGGCAGGCAGTGTGGCAAGTGACATTCCCATCTGGTGACAAGCGATGGTGGCAGGTGACATACTCAGGGCTCCCACTCATTCTGCTTTGTGAGTTTAACTATTTAATTTTATATTACAATGTAATGATAGAAATAATGCATTTCAATCATCCTGACACCATAACAACCATGGTGCCGAAATGATTGAAGCACTAACACCAGTCGCTTATCCCCCGTGCGTCGCCCCCCCCATGTGATGGTGGGGAGGGGGGCATTGAAGGACCTGGCCTTGGGGCGGCAAAGGAAGTTAATCCGGGCCTGTCTATATCTCACCATCAGGCCAATAGAAGGAGCAGTGGCTCCGAACGCGTAGCCCAATCAGCCTTTGTTCTCCCTGTCTGACCCTCCTCCCGGAAGTGTTCCTCGGAAGTAATCACGTGACCTGTCACGTGACCTGTGAGGCTGGAACAGGCTTCATCCTGATGGCCACAGGACAGGCCTGAAGACTCCACACATTCTGCTTTCTTCACTTCTAAGCAGCCCATGGATCCGGGACGAGGACTACAGGATGTTACAGATGAGCCTTCTTTCCTTCTTGTAAGTGTGTTTTGTACAATGTGTCATTAAAAGAACCTCTTTAATACTGCACTTAGGTGGCACTTCCTTTCTCTACCCCTCTAAAGGTTACAATATGCATGGGGACAAAGGGGAAATTCACAGCATATTACAATCATGGTAATTAGGGAATAGTGCAAGAAATACAATACATTAGCATACATTCAAGACATAGATTGTGATGTGAAAGGAAAAAAACTTACCTTAATATAGTCCTTCTGCATCACTTGTATGATGGCAGAACACGTCTCCAGGATGATGATCCCAAGCGCCTGGGGGGAGATGCCTGTCGAGAACTTGAGGTCCTGCAGGCTTCTCCCAGTCGCCAGGTACCTCAACGTGGCAATGAGCCTCTGCTCGGCCGTGATGGCTTGGCGCATCACAGTGTCCTGCCTCGTGATATAGGGGGACAGAATATCCAAAAGACGGTGGAAAACGGGGTCTGTCATACGGAGCAAGTTCCTGAAATCATCAGGGTTATTCTCCTGGATTTCCCTAAGCAGAGGCATATGAGAGAATTGGTCACACTGGCGCAACCAATTCTTGGCCCATGAACTCCTCCTCGCCCTGTTCACGGCCACAGATCGGGAAAGATTATGAACTGCAGAAGACAGCCCATACGCAGCACGAATTCGAGAATGAGAACGCACTTCCAACATGGCTCCAAACCGGTCGACTGGTCAGAACGCACTTAAAACAGAAAGCACCCAAGTATAGCAAGGCCTGTAAAGAACGACCTGAAAAACAGAAAACGAGCGGACAGGAACGCACTGCAAAACAGATACAACCTGACTGCAAGCACTGAAAGACAGATACGAACCCACAAGCACAAACTGAACACGGGAAAACGATCTGGATTTGAACTTCCCCTTTATAGTGCCGTCGTACGTGGTTTACGTGACCGAGTTCTGACACAATCGTTTTTTTAACTGATGGTGTGTAGGCACGACTGACCATCAGTCAGCTTCATCGGTTAACTGATGGAAAAATCCATCAGACCGTTCTCATCGGATTGACCGATCGTGTGTACAGGGCATTAGAGTCAGTTCACACAGGGGCAACACGACTTCCAGCACAACTTTGGGAGGCAACTTGGACACGACTTGAGTATGAATCATCAGGCAACTTACAAGGCAACTTCAAGTTGCCTCCAGGACAGTACAAGGCAACTTCAAGTCGCCTCCAGGACAGGAGGCTTTCCAGTGGCCAATCAAACAACAATCAGCTCTGTGGGAGGGGTTTGCCTGAGAAATGTATATTATCTTCCTGTATTGTTGCTTCAGTTAAGACAGTGATCAGACTTCTGAAATCAATGGGTACAAGTTGCCTACAAGTCGGATTGAAGTAGTACAGGAACCTTTTCTGAAGTCGGAGCGTACATTAAGACGGCTCCATTCACTTCAATTGATTTTCTCAACCGCGCAACTTGGGACGACTTCAAGTCGGATTCCAGGTCGCCCCTGTGTGAACCGGCTCTTACCTGTAGCTACCCTGAATATCTCCTAAATCTGCACAATTTAGAAGATATCCCCCTGTATCTGCATGTGCCAAAGTCATAGGCACATGCGTACTGAAGCAATGGCATGTCGTTACCCTCATTATGGTTTACTTCCTCTTTTAGGCACCAGCAGTTCTTAATTTAAAGTTCAAACTCCGAGGTGAGTGGAAAACTGTGAAAAAGTCATAAAAGGCCAACATTTTGGGGCCATGCAGGTTTCTTTACTCAAAGACATTTAGAATACCCACGTATATTCTTGCAGGATGCCGGATGCATAAATTACAATGGAGTGGTTTTTGAGGCACCTGATTAGAGCCATTATTCGCTATTGTAACACTGATCCTTCTCCCGGTCAATTAGGAAGCGGATTTGGAGACACGTCACACGATTGGCTGAAAGGACAGGCGATCCTATTGGATGCCTAAGAGGAGATTGGGTAAGTGCTGAAAAAAAACACCAGCCACCACTGCCCACATTGGATTTTTAAGTAAAGTGTAAACAAATGGCAGCAGCAGGTCAGATAAATGTCCCAAGGTTGTGGTACTACAGCAGGCTGCCTTCTGTCAGACCACCTTGAAGCAAGGCCATCACTTCCTGGTCTTCCTGGTAGCCTGCTCTGCAGCCTTCTCTGCAGCCTTCCTTCTCCGCTTGGCTGGAGGCTGTGCCTCTGAAGGTGTACTCGTGCCAGGAGGAGGAGATGAAGGTGGAGGAGATGAAGGTGGAGGTGAAGGAGGTTGAGAAGAAGAAGAAGAAGAAGGTGGAGGCGGTTGAGAAGAAGCCAGTTCAGAAGGAGGAGCTTGAGAAGAAGCAGGTGGAGGAGGAGGAGGTTGAGAAGAAGAAGGTGGAGGAGGAGGATGAGGTTGAGAATAAGCAGGTGGGGGAGGATGGCCGTGGCTACAAATGACCGTGTCCTCCGTAAGTAGCCCCCTCACCCCCTTATTCAGCAAACTTATGAGTAGTGGCTCAAATATGAGGCGTTGGTCCTCAGTCATTTGGCTCATTTTGGCCATTACGAGGGTACCATAGCCCTCTTCAGGGGTGGTAGGCTGCTGGAGGGTGGCCTGTGCCTCTCTAATCAGGGCCAGTACTGCCTCGCTCACCCTCATATCCCTCCTGGCACGTATCCCTCCTGGCACTTCTTGTAGGAAGGCGGATGGGAGGCACCTGGCACCTTGTGCTGCCACTTGGCCCTGCCATCTCCTCTGTGCCACTCATTCCTGCCACCTCCTCTGTGCCACTCACTCCTGCCACCTCCTCTGTGCCACTCACCCTGGCCTCCTCCTGCCTGACACTTTCCAGACCCTCATCCTGGCTGATGGCCTCCTGTGTTTAAAAAAGGGACAGTTTGAGTTTTGGGTTCAAAAATCACACACAATTTTCAGCTCATGACTGTTGCAAATTGATTGAAAATAAATAGAAAAGACAATCATTCTGACAGCAGTTTTCATTCTTTTCTCCCCAACTTTTTGGGCCCCTACTGTCTATTGATATGGAAAACACTTTTACATCAAACATTAGATATTTTTTATTTTTATTTTTTTATATTCTTTATTGGTTTTCTTCATCATGTACAAAGTAGATTACATCCATATAAAACCTTAATATTATCAGTAACAGACTTACAACCACCCTGCTCAAGCTTTAATGCTCACACACAATATCACACATCAGGTATCCAATAAAGTAAATATCGCTGATAAATGAAAAACGAACAGCCAGTCCCAGGTTGAGTTTGGCACTAGGACAGTGAACCTGTCAGTATAGCGTTAACACAATCCAGGAATCAGAGATAAAATTATTCAGCAACTTGGGGAAAGTGTGTGTGAAAAAGAAGGGACGTGATTGTAGCCGTATTAGTGCAATAATTGTGATAGAGAAAATTGAGTACTGTCCGTGATACTTTTTTTATTTGCACTAACATACAATTTTTCAGGACAAGCTTTCAGTGTGTTACCATTGATTTGTAGGTGTTTTTTATTTATTTTTTTTCCTTTCCCTCTGAGATTTTTTTTTTCTTGTTTTGTTTTAACATTCTGCCCAAAAAATTGTGAATCAGTACTGCTTGGACCTTGAAGAAGGGGTAACACCCCGAAAGCTTGTCCTGAAAAATTGTATGTTAGTGCAAATAAAAAAAGTATCACGGACAGTACTCAATTTTCTCTACTGAAGCAGGTAAAAGTCAGTGACCCTAGGATCTGCCCTGTGCAGCTGTACAGGTGCAGTACAAAACCTGGGATTCTCTATAACCCTTTTGCTTAATCTCTGCAAGCTTCATAGCTCTGAGGTCATAGACTTTCCATACCTTCCTCTTAGTATGCTATTTAAGCTATACTACATTTGCGTAAGATGCAAAGATCATTATGGCACAGCACATTGCTTCTCCCAGTCCTGCCCCCTGTTCTCCCATCTCATTAGTTAACAAAAAATTTTATGCATGTACAATTTGCAATTTCAGATTTTGATTTGCATTTAAAAAAAAAAAGTTCTGCTTTAATACAAAACAGTTTTGAATTTGACCAACTACAAATTATAGTAAAAAGTTAATGTTCATGATTCTTCTATGGATCTTACTACTTTACATTTCATTAACCAGCTGTCAAAAAAGAGTAACAAATTACAAGACTTGCAGCTTGAAATGGTCCTTGTCAGAATGAAGAACATTTGCCGTATTGCATTTCATGAGCTGTGCCCACTCACGTATGGCTCTGTTTTACTGGCAGTTTTCAACCATTAGCTCCTTCTTTGAAAAAACGAAAAACCTTTTATTATACATTCTAATAAAATATATGTATTAAGATGTTGGGAATTCAAAAAGGAAAAAAAAATGATAATGTTTATGTATTTACTCCCTTTGAAGTTTGTTTAAGAAACACAAATGATAAAACATTATAAAATCAATCTGAAGAAGGAGCTTGTACCCTGAAACACATGCCACACTAATCCTTCATGTGATACTACTGGTAAAGTCTGGTGGGATACATTTTAGCTATTTTTGCTTCCTAAAGTGAGGTAAACTGAGTTTTTTTTTGGGGGGGGGGGGGGCGCAAACAAAAAAATCAACTGCAGCCACTGTGCCCATCAAATGCAACCACTGTGCCCATCAAACGCAACCACTGCGCCCATCAAACCCAACCACTGCGCCCATCAAACGCAGCCACTGTGCCCATCAAACGCAGCCACTGTGCCCATCAGATGCAACCACTGTGCCCATCAAACACAGCCACTGTACCCATAAATTGCCACCACTGTGCCATCAAACGCTGCTACTGTACCCATCTATTGCCGACACTGTGCCCAATAATAGCCGCTACTGTGCCCATCAATTGCTGCCAGTGTGCTCATTAATTCCCACAACTGTGCCTATCAACTGCCGCTACTGTGCCCATCAACTGTCACTACTAAACTGCTGCCACTGTGACCATAAACTGATGCCAACGTGCACCCCCCGCCCCTGACATTTACCTGTCTCGTGGGGCAGCGGGTTGTGGCGATGTCCTCCACATGCCTCGATCTCTTCTCCCACCCTCTCTTCCCGTCCTTTGCTATGATTGGACGCCTGTCGTTTCAGCCAATCAGTTGAAAGGTAACACAGACCCGAGCACCTGATTGGCTGAGAGGTGGTTCAGTGTTAGGAAAGTGATTCATTCGCTTTCCTAACACACAGCTGAGCGAACAGCGAACGCCCAGCATGGCGCCCGCTGTTCACCTTTTTGGACGCATATTAGAGCTTATGGCTCTAATTAGGTGCTTCCAAAAAATACCCTGGCACTGTAATTCAGGTGCCCGGCGCACAACAAGGGGGTGGCAGTGGCGACAATAGATAGATTCATGCAATGCATGAATCTATCTATGGTGATAGACAGGTGGCAGGAGAGAGGGGGCAGCACCCGTGCGCCCTTTATGGACGCACCACCACTGGTTATATCCTGGAAAGCCAACACTGTTCAATATCTTGAAACCAGCATCCACACAGTAATGCACAATAATACTAGAATCATAAGATGAGACTGCTTTTATTGATAGGGACTGGGAAATTAGTCAGGATTGAGAACAAATGCTCAGAATAAAGTATGAGACGGGAGCGCACCTTCGGTAAAAGTAGCGTTCGTAATGGAGATAGTACATTCGTCACGCTGCAAAAATTATTGCATGGTTTAAATGCTGCACATTTAAATCATCTTTAGAATGGTCCAAAAAGAATGGTTCTGACTAACTTTTTGTAACATTTTTCATGCTGATCTCATGAATATTTTTGAATAATTTATATAGCCTGAAAAATATATATTTTTTCAAATACATTTTTAATTAGTTAATTTCTAGTCATCTCCATGATTTATTTTTTACTTTTGTTGTGTCAAGTTACCACCATTGTAACATTATTGTTTGGTCTTATCTGATCTGTCCCTTTATAATTATACCTTTTGTAGTTTTTTTTAAAGTTAACCTACCTTTTTCTGGCATATAGTTAAAGCTGCTGTTATGAGGTGTATTGAATGTTAAGTATGGCCGGCGTTCCCGCGTACAATTTTGAATTTTTTACGTTGTTTGCGCAAGTCGTTTACGAATAGGGATTTGCGTAGAATGACGTCACGGTCGTGAGCATTGGCTTGCTCCGGGTTAATTTCGAGCATGCGCACTGGAATACCCCCACGGACGGCGCATGCGCAGTTAAAAAAAAACTTTGTTTACGTCGGGTCACAACGTATTCACATAAAACACGCCCCCATTACATCCATTTGAATTCCGCGCCATTACGCCGCCAAAGATACACTACGCCGCCGTAACTTACGGTGCAAATTCTTTGAGGATTCGAAAAAAAAGAATAAAGTTACGGCTGCGTAGTGTATCTTAGATACGCTGCGCCCGGCGCAAAGGTACGTGGATCTGCCCCATTGTTTTTGTTTTAATAAATAGAGATAGTTTGTCTGCTGATTGACTTCTTTGGGATACGTGTTCATCCTGTCTGTTTTAAAGGCATTAACTATTACTTTTTAAAATACTTAATTTTCTCCTTTTTCCATAACATTTTAAAACCCTTTTTCCCTTTCACTGTCTCTTTTGCTTCACTAATTAAGAGGAAGGATTAAATGGATTGTAAAGGTTGATTTTTTTTTTCTAAATAGGTTCCTTTAAACTAGTGCATTGTTGGTTGACTTACCTTTTCCTTCGATTTCCTTTTAAATGTTTTTTTCTTTGTCTGAATTTTTCACTTCCTGTTTCTCCTCAGTAAGCTTGCCCCCATCATCTGAGCTGTTCTGGCTGGGGGTTAGTCAGCCAGAACAGCTTACTGAGGAGGAACAGGAAGTGAGAAATTCAGACAAAGAAAACAAATAAAAAAATCATTTAGAAGGAAAAGGTTAGTGAACCAACAATGAACTAGCTTAAAGGAACCTATTTAGAAAATAAAAAACAAAACTTTACAACCCCTTTACAACTTAACCACTTGCCGCCCGCCAATGACAAATTGACGTTGGCAAAGTGGTTGTAAAATCCTGAGTGGACGGGGGCGCGCATCACGGCGATCGTTGTTGCAGGATGTCAGTCTGACACCCCGCAACACCGATCAAGGTAAAGAGTTTCTCACAGAGACTCTTTACCACGTGATCAGCCGTGTCCAATCACGGCTGATCACAATGTAAACAGGGAAAGCCGGTAATCGGCTTTTCCTCACTTTATTTAACATCTTTATTGAGGGAAAATTTGCCCATACAGCCGCGCATAACTAGCGTGGCCAGGACTAAAGATACACAGCATCCACAATTGTTTTCACAACGGAGTGGAGCTTCACTCACTAGGAGATGGTAACAAGAATTCAAAAATGAGTTTATTAATTATATGGTAAGTTAAATCCTAAAACGGACGGGTGAGCTGAGAGAAAGATTTATATATCCGGCACAGGATAGTTATCCCCTGAGCTCAGTGTGGCCATCTTGTGGATAATATTGAAACTTATTTGTGGAAAGTGGGACAATTTAAAACACTAAAAGGCCAAAAAAAGCCTAAAGCCTCCTGCCCTAACAAAAAGGATTTTATACATGAAAACTAATTTAATATATATAGAAAGGGTACGAAACCCCCTAGTTACAAAATGAAATTTTAAGTGTAGTGCTAATTATTTTACATATTAACTAAGTGAAGTAAGACCTTATAGTATAATAAAGTACTAATAAGGAAAACAGACAAATTACAAGGTACCTTATAAAGTGCACTATGTAACTCGTGTGATTAATAGATCCCTACTATAAGCGGGGAAAAAAAAAAATATATATGAATTGGGCATAAATAAATGTGCTCAATATAGAAAATAAATTTACAAGTATATATATTTAACCCTCCTTCGGGTTTATCAGAAACCCCAAGGAGGATAGGCCAATAGGCCTTAAATTGGACATAAACAAATGTGCTCGATATAAATAAATTTATTTCTGTACGAAAACACAATGTAAATTATATATACAAAAATATATTTCATTCTTTATAAAATTCCTATATGGAGAAATGTATTTTAATTATTTATTTTATATAAAATTGATGGAGAGAAACTCCTTAATGTAAATATAAAACTAAAAACCAAAAACATGAAACTAAAAAAACCTGCGTCTGTTCCCATAGGACCCTTTCCAGCGGTTCCCATCAGGCGTTGTTAATAAAAGCGTTCACGTCAGTTTCAATGTTAAGGCCATGGGGGCTGTATGATTTCAATCGATGGATCCACCCCATTTCCATTTGGGAAATTTCCCTAACCAAATTACTACCCCTCCAATGCGCCTTGTACTTGTCAATACCAAGGAATAGGGTATAGGAGGGGTCCTTATGATGCTTGAGCCTATAATGATTAGACACAGAGTGATTCCTAAAACCTGCTAGAATATTCGTGATGTGTTCATTTACCCTTATTTGAAAGGACCTCTTGGTCCGGCCTACATATTGTAGCCCGCAAGGGCATTGTACCAAATATACCACCCCCGTGGAGGCACAGGTGATACACGGCACGATCTTGAACTCTTTCTGGGTAACTGTAGAAACGAATGTTGTGACACATCTTTGCTGGTTGCTACTAAGAGCGCACACTTGGCACTTCTTGCATTTATAGTAGCCTTTAAGTTGATCAAAAAAAACAATGCTTCTAAGGGGAGGATCAATCACATTAATGGAAATTTTATTTCTAAGGGACTGTACTCCTTTGAAGATCACCTTAGGTTTCGATGGCAGAATTTCCCTCAACACCGGGTCACTTCTGGCAATATGCCAATGCTTGTGAATTAAGTGTGAAATGGAACGTGTTGGATGGAATAAGAGGTAATGAAAGGCACACCCTCAAAATATTGGCTACCTTCAGCACGCTCTCTTTCACGTAATAGTTCACCTCTGTCTATAGCTGTAATTTGGTCTAGGGTTTCTTTTAAAGATCCCTCACTGTACCCCTTCTCTAAGAAACGCTCCGTAAGGACCCCAGCTTGGTCTAAAAACTCCTGGTGGTCCGAGCAGTTTCTCCTTAGCCTAAGGTATTGGCTCTTGGGGACTCCTTAAAATAAGTGGAGGTGACAAAGGCACCATCCCTGACACTGATCGTCAAATCCAAATAATGGACACTTGTTTGACTGGCCTCATATTTTAGTTCAATCCCCCTGGTGTTAGAGTTGAGATTAGAGATGAAGCAAGTGAGATCTTCATACTCTCCGGCCCATAGGAGGAGGATGTCATCAATGTACCTTGCCCATAGGGCAACCTGGGGTACGTTTTTTGAGTAGATGACATCCTCCTCCCACCTGGCCATAAATAGGTTGGCCAGGCTCGGGGCGTACTTGGCCCCCATGGCCACCCCCGTGTCCTGCTTATAGAACTCGTTGTCAAACCAGAAATAGTTTGATCCGGCAGCATATTTGAGCAGGGCCATAATAAATTCTACCTGCTTGGTACCTAAACCCGACTCCTTAGAGAGAAAGTGAAAGACTGCCTCCATGCCTAAGGCATGGGGTATAATGGTATACAACGACTTCACGTCAATGGTGACCATCCACATACCTGAGACAACTGTAGAATTAGACAGGATGTTCATTATGTGCCTTGAGTCCTTAACGTAAGAAGGCATCTTTTTGACTATGGGCTGTAAATAAAAGTCAATATATCTACCCACCCGGGACGTAATTGAATCTATCCCACTGATTATGGGGCGTCCCGGGGGGCAGACTGGATCTTTATGCAGTTTTGGGAGATAGTAGATCGTAGGGGTCCGGGGCTCCTTAGGGATGAGAAAAAGCTTTTCCCTGATGGTAAGTATACCCTCAAACAATCCCCTCTCCACTAGGATCTCCAAATC
Organism: Rana temporaria; assembly: GCF_905171775.1. Taxonomy (NCBI): domain Eukaryota; kingdom Metazoa; phylum Chordata; class Amphibia; order Anura; family Ranidae; genus Rana; species Rana temporaria. Next base: position 320,483,196 of record NC_053492.1, read on the forward strand.
CCTATTGAATTTAAGTTTGGGGTCACCGGGGAGAATAGAGTAGGTGTTAGTGTCGTCAACAATGTTGTGCATCTCCTTTAAGTAATCCACCTTGTCTAAGACAACAATACCCCCCCCTTTATCCGCTGGTCGGATAATTAGATCTTTATTTTTACAAAGGGAATCTAATCCCTCCTGCAAGACTTTGTTAAGATTAGCCTTCTTAATTTCCATGGCCTCCAGGTCTCTCAATAAAACATCCCTAAAGGTTCTTAGGGATGTGCCATTCCACCCGGAGGGTTAAACAAAGAAGAATTAGCCAGGCCCGAGTGAACGTAGCCATTTGGTAACTGTCGGTCAGTTGGAGTGATTCCAACCATGTACCTTTTTATATGGATCTTCCTGATAAATTTGTGTATATCCATATATGTACCGAACCTGTTCAGGCTCTGTGGGGGTGCATACTTCAGCCCCTTATCTAATAACAGTTTTTCAGAGTCTGTCAAGGTTTTGGTACTTAGGTTGAAGATACCTCTCCCCACTATGTTTTGGGGCGTTTGGACCCTATGTTTCCTCCCCCCTCTGTTTCCTCTCCTCTTTCTACCAGCCTTTTGGTGCCCTGGCCTGGCCTGTGAAAACCCCAATTGAAGGATCCACTCGGGGCCACAGATGCACCAGACAAAGAGGGGGCATCATGGTACTCGGAGGGCGGTGGTGCCTACCTATCTTACTATACGTTTGCTGTGTTTTTGCCCAAAAATGCGTCGATCTTACTGCACGTTTGCCGTGTTTTTGCCCATAAACGCAGTCGATCATACTGCACGTTTGCTGTGTTTTTGGCCATAAACTCAGTCGATCTTACTATACGTTTGCTGTGTTTTTGCCCATAAACGCAGTCGATCTTACTGCACCTTTTCTGTGTTTTAGCCCATAAACGCAGTCGATCATACTGCCCGTTTGCTGTGTTTTTGCCCACAAACGCAGTCGATCATACTGCACGTTTGCTGTGTGTTTGGCCATAAACTTAGTCGATCTTACTGCACCTTTGCTGTGTTTTAGCCCATAAACGCAGTTGCTGTTAGTGCACGTTTGCTGTGCTTTTGCCCATAAACTCAGTCGATCTTACTATACGTTTGCTGTGTTTTTGCCCATAAATGCGTCGATCTTACTGCACATTTGCCGTGTTTTTGCCCATAAACACAGTCGCTCATACTGCACGTTTGCTGTGTTTTTGCCCATAAACTCAGTCGATCTTACTATACGTTTGCTGTGTTTTTGCCCATAAACGCAGTCGATCTTACTGCACGTTTGCTGTGTTTTTGCCCATAAACGCAGTCCATCATACTGCACGTTTGCTGTGTGTTTGGCCATAAACTCAGTCGATCTTACTGCACCTTTGCTGTGTTTTGGCCCATAAATGCAGTTGCTGTTAGTGCACGTTTGCTGTGTTTTTGCCAATAAACTCAGTCGATCTTACTATACGTTTGCTGTGTTTTTGCCCATAAACGCAGTCGATCATACTGCACGTTTGCTGTGTGTTTGGCTATAAACTCAGTCGATCTTACTGCACCTTTGCTGTGTTTTAGCCCATAAACGCAGTTGCTGTTAGTGCACGTATGCTGTGTTTTTGTCAATAAACTCAGTCGTTCTGAGGCCTGGTACACACGATAGAATCCATCCGCTTGAATTTATCCGCGGATCGATTTCAGCGGATCGGCGGATTTATTTGTCGGTCCGCTGGCGTGTACACACCAGCGGATAAAAATCCCCTCGAACCATAACGTGTTCAACGTAAACCACGTAAGACGTCACTATAAAGGGGAAGACCAAAGTCAACGGCGCCGCCCTCTGTTCCGCTTTTGCTAGTTCCGTGTTACCGCGTGCTAGTCAAGGTTTGGTTAGAGCCGATTCGCGCTTTTCAGTCTCCGCGTTTTAACAGGTTGTATTCTCGGGTTCAGTGCGTGTGCTTGTGGGATCGTAGTTGGCAATCAGATACCGGCTTGCAGCTCGTTTCTGCGTTTGCAGTGGCGTACTGTGCGCTGGTATCTGTTTGTCGCGCGTTCTTTGCAGGTACCGCTGGATTTGATTGTGCTTTCTGTTAGAGTGTGTTCTTGACTGACCAGCCGGCCGGTTTGAAGCCATGATGGAGCAGCAGCGTCGATTCTCGCGAATTGGTGCTGGTTATGGGATTGCTTATGGCCATGTCCAGCGAACCAGTTGTTTGGCCAGGAACAGTGGGAGGAGGCGTTTCTGGGCCAAGAATTGGTTGCGCCAGCGTGACCAGTTTTCTCATATGCCTCTGCTTAGGGAACTCCAGGAGAATAATCCTAATGACTTTAGGAATTTTCTCCGCATGACGGACCCCGTATTCAACCGTCTGCTGGATCTTCTGTCCCCCTATATCACGAGGCAGGACACTGTGATGCGGCAATCCATCACGGCCGAGCAGAGGCTTATTGCCACGTTGCGGTACCTGGCGACTGGGAGGAGCCTGCAGGACCTCAAGTTCTCGACAGGCATCTCTCCCCAGTCGCTTGGGGTCATCATACCGGAGACGTGTACTGCCATCATCAGAGTTCTGCAGGAGGAGTATCTTAAGGTAAGTTCCCTCATTTTAACATCACAATGTTTGATTTTTAAATGTGTGCGAAAGTCTAATCTTTTTTTCTTCCCTAATAACCATGAGATTTTAATCTGCTGTGTGTTGGATGTTCCCTTTTCTCCCCATGCATGTTGTTAACCTTTCCATGTTCATCTTTTTGGCCTACCTGCATATTTTGTCCTTACCCACCATAAACCTGTCCAGCATGCTATCCTAGGCCCAAACACACCTACAAACTAATATTTAAATTTTTTGTCTCATCCCCCCCGAAAATTGTTTCTTGCTCTATCATCAGAGGGATGTGGAGTCTGATAATTAAGTGGGCCTATATTTTTTTACAGAAATACTCACTTCACAATGCTTGTAGGAAATGTGAATCCTGTTGTTGATGTTGCACAATGATGGTATTTGTATTTGGTTTGCAATGTTTATCTGACAAAGAAGTAAACATTTTTTTTTGTTTGTCCCCACAGCTACCCTCCACACCACAGGAATGGCAGTCTGTGGCTTCCCAATTTGCCCAGCGTTGTGATTTTCCGAACTGCGGTGGAGCAATAGATGGGAAACACGTCCGCATAGTGCCCCCACCCCACTCGGGGTCCTACTATTATAACTACAAGGGTTTTCATAGTATTGTGTTGATGGCGGTGGTGTCGGCACAGTATGAGTTTCTATATGTGGATGTGGGGAAGAACGGCCGGCTGTCTGATGGGGGAGTCTTCTCGCGGACAGAATTCTACGATCGTCTACAAACTGGTGGTCTGGCATTGCCACCAAATGAAGATAATGTGGAAGGACTTCCGTTTGTGTTCCTAGCGGACGAAGCTTTCGGGCTTGGACCTCACCTCATGCGGCCTTTTCCCCAGAGGACCCTCACCTCAGAGAGGAGGGTGTTCAATTATCGGTTGGCCAGGGCTTGGAGGGTAGTCGAGAATGCCTTTGGGATCCTCTCCAACCGGTTCCGCCTGTTCCTGACAGCGATACACTTGGCGGAATATAAATTGAACACCGTTGTATTTGCCTGCTGCATTTTGCACAACTTTTTACGCAGGCACTCCCAGACGTACCTACCCGACAGCGTTTCTGAGGCAAGACTACCCTCAGATCCCCTTCCTGGGCTGGACACTGGTCGCGCTGGCTTGGCCACCCAATCAGCTCGTGAGGTACGCGAAAAATATGTTGAGTACTTCATGGGTCGGGGGGCCATTGCTATGCCAGATGATATTTCTTTCTAATTCGGCCCCCAAAAGAAAGAAATATTCACATAAATAATAAATAATTAGACCATTGGACTTGGATACAGTTGTTTGTCATTATTGCTTTTTCTCTTTTTATCTGTCTTCCTGCTTCTCCACAAAAATAGTGCAGTTCTAGTGCCAAATGTATGGTTCAGGTTTTAGTAAATCAACACAATCGCACATTATTCACTTATCTCCAAACTGGGTATTCAGCATATAAATAAAAAAGCCACTAATTTTTAGGATTTTGTCAAAGCTTTATTTCTTTTCAGCTTGTTCATTATCCTTTTTTTTTTATTGTAGAAAAAACATGCCAATAATATTTTGGTTTCTTGGCTATTTTTTTTTTATTTTGTGTATGTTTTTTATAAAATCTTTTAATATAATTTTTTTTTTTTTGGTCATAACAATGTCTTCAACATTTTTTTGGGTTCACATACAATGTAGTACAATTGTACCATTTTTCACAAAAATTGGCTAAGTTCAAAATGTAGACTTGCCCAAATATTTTTTTTTTTGGTTTTTGTTTTGAAGAATTTTTGTCCCCAAATTAATTTTTTTTAGATTTTTAACGTTATTTTTTAATCCTTTTTATTTTTATTTTTTTTTAGGTAAAATCTCTAAACAAATATTTACGCTAGATTTGTTACCAAATGTTTTTATTTATTTTTTTCTAATATTTATTTTTCACAAAATATTTTTTGAGATTTTTTTTATGTGATTTTTAAAAATATTTTGGAAAATAGTTTTGTTTTCAAATAGAGCTAACATTTTTTGGATCTATTTGTTACCAAATTTTTGATTTTGATGGTCAATTTTTAGTAAAAAATTTCTTAATTTTTTTTCTTATTTTTTTTTTAATTTTTTCCGGCTTGTTGATTTTAAGCCTTTTTTTGTGAAAAACGATAAAATGGAACAAAAATGTTCAATAAAAATGGGTCACTTTTACATTCACAATAAACAGTCATGGTGTAAGTTCACACCGGAACTCCCAAAATTTGAAGATGCACACATTCAGTGTAATTCGCCAAATGTCAGTTCTTCAACATAGAAACACAGACAAATGGCAACATGTGCTATCTGCCATCATGGGTGATCAATGTCTGTGTTTTGTGGGAGCAAACCCTTCCTCGAAAACTACTTGAGAATCGAGGAGGGGGTTGTACCCACAAAGCACAGATATTCGATATTCTGTGATGGCAGATAGCACATGTTGACACACTGTGTGTGCATCTTCAAATTTTGGCATGTTGCTGAGTAAAAAATTCAAACAGGTTGGGGGATGGGCGCGGGGGGGGGGGGGGTGTGTTCAGTCATTGACACGGCCCATCATGTCAATGATGTTTTTATAGTTTTGTTCTATAATCAGCATTCTTTGCCGCATATTGTCCAGCTCTGTGCAGTACTCTCAAATTACAGTCTTGACATTCTGTTCCATGAGAACCATCTGTTGCCGCATATTCTCCATTTCAGTGCTGCACTCCATCACTTGCTGGATAATTATTCCCGCACTTGCGCGAGAAAAATGCGGAACAGCATCTTCATCCCCTACAAAATGAATAAAAAAATATATATATCAATTTTACCGGCCTATCTACATCTAGGGTTGCCACCTCAACCCTTTAAACCAGAACACATATTAATTACACAGGTTCTGTGGCTGATTAAAAGGTGGTAATTAAACTCACCTGGTGCCATATCTGCATTACATTAGCCACAGAACATGTGTAATCCATATGTGTTCGGGATTAAAGGGATGAGGTGGCAACCCTATCTACATCTGTTTTGCCCTATAAAGCTGGGGTGACACTGACCTGATGGTGTGCCGATTTCCTCCTCCTCCACCACTTCTCCATCTTCAATAACTCCTCCCTCTTCAAACACTTCCCCCTCATCCTCCACGACTCCTCCTTCTTGAACCACTTCCCCCTCATCTTCCAGCACTCCTCCTTCTTCTTCTTCTATCAATCCACCATCTTCAAATTCGCACAACTCATCTTCATCAAATTCATCCTCATTTTCAACAACGACTAAATTCAAAATGACTCCTTCCTCCTCTCTTCCTTCCTCCTCTCCTTCCACATCCTCCTCTCTTCCTTCCTCCTCTCCTTCCACATCCTCCTCCTCCACATCCTCCTCTCTTCCTTCCTCCTCCTCCTCCTCCACATCCTCCTCCTCCTCCACATGGCCAGATGGTTCATTTCTTGCGTGTCTGGCCCTCTCTGCCTCCTCAAAATGCTGGCGTCTTCTTTCCCCTATAAATAACACAAAAACAATATGTTTACTCATCAGCACACAGATATTGTAGAGCAGAAATTGCACACATTGCATAGAAGTTTAGAGGCTTTAATTGATTATTTTTTGGGGTCTTATCACCCCAAACCTAAATTTTTGGATGACTTCTAGGCCAAGCTCTGATTCAGTCCCTTTTTAGCAAAGTGACACACGTGGATGTCCCCCCCTTAAAATGTTGAGCTGAGACCATACAAATTTTAGTGTAATATTTAGGGGGAGACACAGGTGCTCTGGATTCCAGATATGAAAACACCTGCTTAGTAGCACTGTTTGCATTTCCCATTCTAGGATTCGAATTTTATAAAAATAGATTTTTACACAATGTTTACAAACAATGTTTTTGGCCAGAGAGGCATGTCCAGGTGTGTTGTTCCTGGGCCAACATCGTATTTGTGATAAACAATCTGATGTGAACGAGGTTTCCTATTAACACTCGTTGCCCAAGCAAATTAGATTTAAAAAAAACATTCTATTGCAACATGTGTTCAGAAGTACAACCAGGCCAAGGATACAGATGTAGAAATGTACCTGACCAAACATTAACTAATAAAATTGCCCCCCCCCCCCACAAACAAATAAATAACTTACTTTTCTTGAGGATTTTTTTAATTTTCTTTAATTGATGTGGCTCCCGGAGTTTCAAGTCGGACCACCGCTTCCGTAGCTGCTCTTTGGACCTGGTGATCCCGAACATCCTCTGCATTCTCCTTGCCACCTTCTCCATTATTTTCCCCTTCCTGCGGTTTGGGGTCTTGTATGGGCCATATTGCCCATCATAGTCCTTCCTCCGCATGATGTCTACAAGCTCCACCATTTCGGCAAAAGCCATATTAGTGGCCTTATAACGTTTTGGCCTGGATCGCGACGTTCCTGCCTCTGTCACTTCACTTGCGGCCTGAGAGCTCCGTGCACGCTCGTGTGACATCGCCATCTTTCCTTCCCACAGAGATTAGGGGCGTGGAAAAGAGGAAATGTCCCGTCATGGGCGGGGACGAGGGCGGCGTTTCATGCATACGCGAAGTGTATAGAATGAATAAGACGTGATTACGTTGGTTACGCGGAGATTATTTGCTCGTTTTACAAAAGTTACATAGTTAACGCCATATTTTTGGAGTTAACTGATTAGGGGGCATGGCAAAGGTGACGGAGGCGGCGTGTCACGCACACGCGGAGTCTATTCAAGAGAACCTATGTGATTACATAGGTTACGCTGAGATTATTTGAACATTTGACAGAAGTTACCTAATTAACGCCATATTTTTTGAGTTAACATTGATTAGGGGGCATGGCAAAGGTGACGGAGGCGGCGTGTCACGCACACGCGGAGTCTATTCAAGAGAACCTATGTGATTACGTAGGTTACGCGGAGATTATTTGAACATTTGACAGAAGTTACCTAATTAACGCCATATTTTTCGAGTTAACATTGATTAGGGGGCATGGCAAAGGTGACGGAGGCGGCGTGTCACGCACACGCGGAGTCTATTCAAGGGAACCTATGTGATTACGTAGGTTACGCGGAGATTATTTGAACATTTGACAGAAGTTACCTAATTAACGCCATATTTTTCGAGTTAACATTGATTAGGGGGCATGGCAAAGGTGACGGAGGCGGCGTGTCACGCACACGCGGAGTCTATTAAAGGGAACCTATGTGATTACGTAGGTTACGCGGAGATTATTACAGCGTGCTTAACGAGGAGCTAGAGAGACGAATAAGGTAAGAAATTACAACATGGGATCAGCAGAGGCCTAGAAACTTGAGAGGCATGGGATTGGGGTTTTGTCTCTTGTTTGCACCCTTTTAACGCTACTTATGTTTCTTGTGTACCCAAATGGTATTTTGTTCTTTCAATGCTTTGAGACATCACTAAATCTAGATGTTAGGAATGCTCTACCTAATTTGACTTTTTGCCAGGTGTATTGTGATCATGCAAGTATTGTTATGTGTTGGTTGGACAGAGGTAATTAGGAAGTGTATTTATATGTCAGCAATGCTGAGGGGCATGCTATGTACACATGAAATAGTGCCTTGATGAATGGTCAAATTAATAATACTTGGTGATGGTTAGAGATCCCACGTATTTTGATAAATGTAATCATAAAGGGTCTGTATGTGAACTCATTTTTTGGAACAACAATGGGGCAGAGCTGGCCAGCATTTTAGCTGCAGGAGACACTGTGTTTGCATAGTAGCTGATAAATCTGGGGCCACATATTCTGACAATGTGAATGCTGAGCCTTTTTTAACACTTTTTTCTTTTGGTTTTAACAGTGTTAAGTTTGAACAATTGACCAAGGCCCAACTTCAAAAGATGGAGCATATTGTGGGGAAGGACAACATTACCAGACTTATTGAACAATTCAGGGAAATGCCAATACTATGGGATTCAAAACACCCCCACTATTATAAACGGGACCGACGAACGGCAGCACTTGCCCAGATTGCTACATATATGCAGACATGGGTTCCCGGCTGCACAGGCGAGATGGTCAAAGACAAAATGAACAACCTGAGGGCCGCATACCGCAAACAAAAAAGAGAACTCCATGACCAAAGATCAGGAGCAGCAGCAAGCGAGTCCACGGAGCCCAGTCTGTGGTACTACAAAGAGCTGGAGTTTTTGGGTGATCAAATAGAGGGCCGGCGATCAATGTCAAGCCTTCCTTCCAGCCGGCATCGCAGCAGACCTTCCAGGGATCCCCACAGCCATGATGAGTACGGTGAGGGGCTGGCTGACATGGAGCCAAATCTGCGACTCTCCACTTCTGATGAGGTAGAGTATTTTTCAAAATATTTTGTGGCTGCTAATTCTTGTTTGTTTATTGAGTTGATATTGTAATCCCATAAATAAATATGTTAAAGAAAAGTCGTGGGCCAAAAAATAGGGGTCAGGGATGCCAAGTGTAGGGATCAGAAGGAGAGTCTATTCAAGTTTAAAGTAAGAAAAAACAAACCAGTCTAGAGCATGAAAATGTGTGTGATTTGATTGTGCTAAATTTAACAACATGTCCCTTTTTTTGACACAGGAAGAAGAGACCAGCCAGGAGTTGTCAGCTCCTGATTCTGAGCTCCATGTCAGCCAGGAGGAAGGGGTCAGTGGCATCCAGGAGGAGGAGGCCGGGCCCAGCACCAGTCAGCAGGGCCCCAGGCCCAGGGTCAGCACCACCAGGCAAGCCCCTCCCCGCCCGGTCAGGCAAACAGGCCTAATGAGGCGCAGGAGGGAAGTTGAGGACGCTAGACTCCAGATGATCCGGGAGGCTAGCGCCTTAATGAGGGCCCCCCTCAACCCCACTGAGGCATACAGCGCCTACGTGGCACACGAAATGTCACAAGCGGGGGAGGCCGATCAGAGGCTTGCCAAGGACCTGTTCAACCAGGTCCTTTTATGGATGCATCAGGGCTGGCTGACCAATCACACTGAGCTGAGTGACCCGGCCCATCCTGCCCAACACCTGCTAACTCCTCCTGCTGCCACATCATCCCCACCTGCAAGGGGCCATGGACGGGTCCGTGGAAGATCTGCTGCAATGCAGGCTGCAAGGAAGGTTACAAGGAACAGGAGAAGATGATTCCCGGCCTTCCATTTGATCACCCAAAAACTGGGCTTTTTTTGGACTACCACAGCCTGGGCTCCATTGGCTCACTTGCTGCTGCTCCTGGTTTTTGTTTTTGTGGTTGTTCTTTTTAGTTCTCGGTATGTGCTCCTCAAGGTTTGCCATTTTGTCCTTGACTATGTTGCCTGTGCAGTCTGGAACACAAGTCTGCATGTATGTTGCTATCTGAGCAAGTGCTGCCGTTCTAGGTAATTTATTTTTGTTTATGGCCAAAATAAATGTTTTTTTGATTTACTGAAATACCTTGTCTATTGTGTTTTAATACTGTGGTGATTAGGCATGAAACATTTTAAAAAATAATATGTGTAATTTACAAAGGACACCAACTCCTTGGGGGGGTGGGGGGGTGGTTCATTTGGTGTACCAACTTGGCAAAACAAAAACGGAAAAACACACGCAAAAAGAAAATGGTGACATAACTTGACAAAAAAAAAAGGCCATCAAAAAACAATGGTGACATAACTTGACCAAAAAAAGAAAAAAAAAAAGGCCATCAAAAAACAATAGTGACATAACTTGACCAAAAAAAGAAAAAAAAAAAGGCCATCAAAAAACAATGGTGACATAACTTGACCAAAAAAAAAAAAAAAAAAAAGGCCATCAAAAAACAATGGTGACATAACTTAACCAAAAAAAAAAAAAGACAAATAACATTACATAAACATAGACATGTGGAGGACATAAAGAAAGTTCCAACATCTGGATAGATAGCATCAGCAAGAGAACGGGTTTATTCTAGCAAGAGAACGCAGAAAAAAAAAAGAGGCAATAAACGACACACTAGATATTTAAAATGACGAATATGCCAAATCACAAACAAACAAGAGTTTTACCTGAACGAGTGCTCCCATCCCCTTATTTTGTCTGAGCATGCGCAGGTTTTTTATCCGCGGATATTGTGTACTAACCAACGGATCTGTCCGTCGGAGAGATTCGCAGCGGATAGATTTGTTAGCATGTCTTCAAATTTTTATCTGCTGGAAATCGATCTGGCGGATAAATATCCGCGGAAAAATATCCGCTGGAACGTACACACCAGGGGATCTATCCGCTGAAACCGATCCGCTGAGATTTTTCAGCGGATGGATCCTCTCGTGTGTATGGGGCCTTGCTATACGTTTGCTGTGTTTTTGCCCATAAACGCAGTCGATCTTACTGCACGTTTGCTGTGTTTTTGCCCATAAACGCAGTCGATCATACTGCACGTTTGCTGTGTTTTTGCCCATAAACTCAGTCGATCTTATTATACGTTTGCTGTGCTTTTGGCCATAAACGTAGTTGATCTTACTATACGTTTGCTGTGTTTTTGCCCATGAATGCAGTCGATCTTGCTGCACGTTTGCCGTGTTTTTGCCCATAAACGCAGTCGATCATACTGCACGTTTGCTGAGTTTTTGGCCATATACTCAGTCGATCTTACTATACATTTGCTGTGTTTTTGCCCATGAATGCAGTCGATCTTGCTGCACGTTTGCCGTGTTTTTGCCCATAAACGCAGTCGATCATACTGCACGTTTGCTGTGTTTTTGGCCATAAACTCAGTCGATCTTACTATACGTTTGCTGTGTATTTTCCCTTAAACACAGTCGATCATACTGCACCTTTGCTGTGTGTTTGGCCATAAACTCAGTCGATCTTACTGCACCTTTGCTGTGTTTTAGCCCATAAACGCAGTTGCTGTTAGTGCATGTTTGCTGTGTTTTTGCCCATAAACTCAGTCGATCTTACTATACGTTTTCTGTGTTTTTGCCCATCAACTCAGTCGATCTTACTATACGTTTGCTGTTTTTTTTCCCATAAACGCAGTCGATCTTACTGCAGGTTTGCTGTGTTTTTGCCCATAAACGCAGTCGATCATACTGCACGTTTGCTGTGTATTTGGCCATAAACTCTGTCGATCTTACTGCACCTTTGCTGTGTTTTAGCCCATAAACGCAGTTGCTGTTAGTGCACGTTTGCTGTGCTTTTGCCCATAAACTCAGTCGATCTTACTATACGTTTGCTGTGTTTTGGCCCATAAACTCGTTGATCTTACTGCACGTTTGCCATGTTTTTGCCCATAAACTCAGTCGATCTTACTATACGTTTGCTGTGTTTTTGCCCATAAACTCAGTCGATCTTACTATACGTTTGCTGTGTTTTTGCCCATAAACTCAGTCGATCTTACTATACGTTTGCTGTGTTTTTGCCCATAAACGCAGTCGATCATACTGCACGTTTGCTGTGTTTTTGGCTATAAACTCAGTCGATCTTACTGCACCTTTGCTGTGTTTTAGCCCATAAACGCAGTTGCTGTTAGTGCACGTTTGCTGTGTTTTTGTCAATAAACTCAGTCGTTCTTACTATACGTTTGCTTTGTATTTGCCCATCAACTCAGTCGATCTTACTGCACGTTTGCTGTGTTTTTGCCCATAAACGCAGTCGATCATACTGCACGTTTGCTGTGTGTCTGGCCATAAACACAGTCGATCTTACTGCGCGTTTGCCGTGTTTTTTCTCATAAACGCAGTCGATCATACTGCACGTTTGCTGTGTTTTAGGCCATAAACTCAGTCGATCCTACTATACGTTTGCTGTGTTTTTGCCCATAAACTCAGTCGATCTTACTATACGTTTGCTGTGTTTTTGCCCATAAACGCAGTCGATCATACTGCACGTTTGCTGTGTTTTTGGCCATAAACTCAGCCGATCTTACTATACGTTTGCTGTGTTTTTTCCCATAAACGCAGTCGATCTTACTGCACGTTTGCTGTGTTTTTGCCCGTAAACGCAGTCGATCATACTGCACCTTTGCTGTGTGTTTGGCCATAAACTCTGTCGATCTTACTGCACCTTTGCTGTGTTTTAGCCCATAAACGCAGTTGCTGTTAGTGTACGTTTGCTGTGCTTTTGCCCATAAACTCAGTCCTTCTTACTATACGTTTGCTGTGTTTTTTCCCATAAACGCAGTCGATCTTACTGCGCGTTTGCTGTGTTTTTGCCCATAAACGCAATCAATCATACTGCACCTTTGCTGTGTGTTTGACCATAAACTCAGTCGATCTTAATGCACCTTTGCTGTGTTTTAGCCCATAAACGCTGTTGCTGTTAGTGCACGTTTGCTGTTTTTGCCCATAAACTCAGTCGATCTTACTATACTTTTGCTGTGTTTTTGCCCATCAACTCAGTCGATCTTACTATACGTTTGCTGTGTTTTTTCCCATAAACGCAGTCGATCTTACTGCACGTTTGCTGTGTTTTTGCCCATACACGCAGTCGATCATACTGCACGTTTGCTGTGTGTTTGGCCATAAACTCAGTCGATCTTACTGCACCTTTGCTGTGTTTTAGCACATAAACGCAGTTGCTGTTAGTGCACGTTTGCTGTGCTTTTGCCCATAAACTCAGTCGATCTTACTATACGTTTTCTGTGTTTTTGCCCATAAACTCGTCGATCTTACTGCACGTTTGCCGTGTTTTTGCCCATAAACGCAGTCGATCATATGGGCAAAAAACACAGCAAACGTGCAGTATGATCGACTGAGTTTATGGGCAAGAAACACAGCAAACGTGCAGTATGATCGACTGAGTTTATGGGCAAAAACACAGCAAACGTATAGTATGATCGACTGAGTTTATGGGCAAAAACACAGCAAACTTATAGTAAGATCGACTGAGTTTATGGGAAAAAAACACAGCAAACGTGCAGTATGATCGACTGAGTTTATGGGCGAAAACACAGCAAACTTATAGTAAGATCGACTGAGTTTATGGGCAAAATCACAGCACACGTGCAGTATGATCGACTGAGTTTATGGGCAAAAACACAGCAAACTTATAGTAAGATCGACTGAGTTTATGGGCAAAAACACCGCAAACGTGCAACGTGCAGTATGATCGACTGCGTTTATGGGCAAAAACACAGCAAACTTATAGTAAGATCGACTGAGTTTGTGGGCAAAAACACAGCAAATGTGCAGTATGATCGACTGCGTTTATGGGCAAAAACACAGCAAACGTATTAGTAAGATCGACTGAGTTTATGGCCAAAAACACAGCACACGTGCTTTAACAACACACGTGCGTTTATGTGCAAATAAATAACACACGTGCAGTAACAGCTAATGCGTGTATGTGCAATTATATAGCACACATGTCATGCAGTAACAGCAACTGCGTGTATGTGTGCAATTAAATAGCACACGTCCACTAACACTGAGTACTATGTTTCAGTTAAAACTAAACTGCTTGCAGGCAATTCAACACGTTAGAGCACTGCAGCTAGCACAAAGAAATTGCCTAACAATAGGAATAGCTGATCTAGCTAAGCTATACAGTATATAAATATATGTACAACACTAGTAAGGATGTATATATATCCTCTACACACTGCAAATTTAACTATACTGACTAGCCTTCCTGCTCAATCAATCTATCTATCTGGTAGAAAAGACACTGTGGGCCAGATTCACAAAGCAGATGCGCCGACTTAACTCGAGATGCGCGGCATAATTGAAATTTGCGCCGCGCGTATTTTTGCGCCTGATCCTCAAAACGAGATACGCCTGAAATTCCATTTTTTCCGTCCTACCTAAAATAATTACACCGGCGCTTCTTCGCACGCAAAATACTCTAGACACGCCGCTGTTTTTATAGGCAAAGATGCAAATGAGGGAGATAAGGCGATCCACAAAATTAAGTGTTTGAGGCGTAGATTACGCCCTGTGCGCTTCTGTTAGTTTCCCGGCGGGAAGTTACACTTTATAAAAGCAGCCCTAATTTTACACCAGCCGTATAAAGGTCAGCTAAAGCAACACCATTAAGGAAGAGCTAAGCACACACACTTGCCGGACTACAATCTGTCTGCCAACATGCCAGGGCCATCCATGCTCATAACTGCACTAGTGACTTTAGAGGCACAAAGAAGGAGGAGGGAACGGAGGAGGAGGAGGAGGGCACAGGAGAGGGTATACCGCAGACGCCTAGATGTGTTTGGCATGGCTGCTTCTGAGGTGTATCGCAACTTCCGATTCAACCGTGAAGCCATCCTGGAATTAACCACAATCCTGCAGGATGATCTCACCAGCCCAACACAACGCTCACATGCAGTGCAGCCACTGATCAAGGTAATGGCAACACTCCATTTCCTGTCCACTGGCTCTTTTCAGCGCACAAGTGGAGGTGTGGCTGGGATGTCACAATCCTCCATTAGCAGATGTGTGCACCAGGTTGTCCCTGCAATCCTCAGACGCATGGCCAATCAATTCATCAAACCCTCCCAGGAGGTCCAGCGAATGAACACAATGACCGATTTTTTCCAAATTGCAGGATTCCCACACACCATCGGGGCCATTGATTGCACACATGTGGCACTACAGCCCCTCCATGAGACAGAGCACATGTACCGCAATAGGAAGCATTGGCATTCAATCAATGTACAGGTGATAGTGGATGCCCAATGCCTCATATGGCACGTCTGTGCCAAATTCCCAGGATCCAGCCATGACAGCTACATATACCGTCATAGCAACATCTCCAGAGAATTGGAACAGAACGTGTATGGGGATAGCTGGCTGGTTGGTGAGTGACATGGGTGTCAGGTATGACTGTCCCCCCCCATGATGCAGACATCACGAGGGGCACATGCATGACTAACATCCTCCTGTCTTTTCCCTTCCAGGTGACTCTGCATATGCACTGGGACCCCATCTTATGACTCCATACCGGAACCCCCAAACCCCAGGAGAGGAAAACTACAATGCTGCACACATACGTACCCGTGCAGTGGTGGAACGCACATTTGGCCTCCTGAAGTCCCGTTTCCGATGCCTGGATAAGTCTGGGGGTACCCTGTTGTATTCCCCAAACGTTGTGTGCCAGATCATCGGGGCATGTTGCATTCTGCACAACTTCGCAGTGAGAAGGGGCCTGGAGATTGACATATGTCATGACCTGACCCCCGGACCAGACAATCCCCCCCAACCAACTCTACCCGGTCTGCTGAGGGAACAGCAGCCAGGAGACACCTCGCAGAAGGAATCTTTGCACAGTAAACACACACATTAATCATGTCACAATGAGAATGCATGAATGCACACCCACTGTGGTCCCTAGCACAGACACATCACATGCACATCTAATTGGATTAGATCCAAGTACCCCCAATGGTACTTGGGAGCAGTAACGCCCCGCCACGGCTCCAATTATGTCACTGTGCATTCATACACCATTCACATGGACCTGGGATCACTTCTCCCTGGTCCTGGGGATCCCTACTCCACCAAAACTGAGGGTGACACCCTTATTTAATCAGGAATGCCACCCCCACATTCACACATCATTCACACACATTAAACAAATCATAAGTACAGTATACCAAAAAAAATTATAAAAATCAAAAATCAAAAGTACCCTGCAAAATTAACGGCGGCGGCGTAAGCTACACCTGGGCCGCCCACGGGCACGGCCACGGCCAACCAGAGGAGCCTCCTGGGGGGGGGTGAGCAGGGGAAGGAGGATCATCCTGGGGGGGTGTGAGCAGGGGAAGGAGGATCATCCTGGGGGGGTGGGTGAGCAGGGGAAGGAGGAGCCTCCCCTGGTGACTGTCCTCTTGCTGGCCTGCCCTCCAAGGCCACTGCTATCCTGGTCAGACAGATTGTGAGGGCAGCCGTATTGGCCTGGCCAGCCCGGGTATTGTCCTGGACAGCCTGGGTCAGGGCACTCACCTCCTGGGCCACGCCTGTTGTGGCGGTCTGCAGGTCACACAATCATGTGATGACCGCCAAGGAGTTTGTGGCCACATCAGTGATTGACTCCTTAATTGAACCCAGGCTGGCCTCCATCTAGCGCAGAGTCTCTTTGATCTGAGCCAGATTGCGGGTCTGCTGGGCATTGTCCCTCTGCAGATTGCCCGGCAGACGCTCGGCCACCCCCCTGGTCTCATGGGTCACCATCCTGCCTGCCGCTGAGGCTTGTGGCCTGGGAGGAGGGGAGAGAGAGACCCTTGTGGGTTGAGGCCTGTTGGGGAGGAGTGGGAGGGGCTACCCCTGATGGTGGCCTGACTTCTGCCAGCCTCAGGGGTAGCTTCAAGGGTCAACAAATCCTATGCCAAAATGACTTGCCTGGCAATGTCCATATCTTCAGCCTCCACCCCCTCATCCTCCTCCCCCTCAACCTCCTCATGAGGGGAGGTGTGGCCACTCCCCTCCCCTGGGGACTCCTGCCCTTCTTGGGACTCAGCAGCCTCTTGTCCTGGGGATGGTGCATCCTGGCCTGATGGCCCAGCAACCTCCTGGCCTGATGGGCCAGCAATCTCCTGGCCATCTGTGGAGGACACAAAACAATCACAGGTTGGAGGATCCACACACTTGGCACATCTTCCCTTCCCCCACCCACACATGCTAATCACCAGATAGAAAAACCCAAAAATTACCTGTCCTCACAGGAGAATCAGATTGATAGCCAGGCAGGCCCACCACCTGCTGTGGGTGGAAACACAGGGCCACTGCCCATTCCTCCTCACTCAGCCTGATGGGGCAGGGTGCGCCTCCTCCAGTACCCCTGGAATGGGCATTGATCTTGGTCATCTTCTCACGGACCAGGCTCTTAAGATCGTTTATCTTCTTTTGTATCCCACCGGGGGTCCTCGTCTCCACCCCCCCCCGCCGCATTGATCTGATCCGTAATTTTCTGGATGATCGCTTTCCTCCTGGCCGGGGGGGTGTTCCGGCTCTCAGGGCCATGTAAATAACGCCCATATTGGGCGATGCCCCTAGCAAGAATCTGCTTCTCTATGCTCGAAAAATTGAGCTTCCTGCGCTTCGGTGCCATAATACCCACCACTCAGCAACAAGAAAAAACAAACACAACAAACAAACACAAATACTCACACAACAAACAAACAAAAATACTCACACAACAAACATACACAAAAATCAAACCACACAAGCAGACAGCTACTACAAATTCAAAAACAAACTCCGAAAAAACAAACAGAAAAAAAACTCAGAAAAAAAACAATCAGCAAAAAACAAACAGAAAATACAATCAGAAAAAACACACAACTACTACACTCTACTACTTTTAACTAACACAAAACTCACCAACACACACCAACAGACGACAGAGCAGAAGCAACTTGCTCTAGGAAAGGGGAGCACAGGGATGTACTTTTGCAAGGGAAGTGTGTTTGTCTGGGGCTATTTATACACAGGGCGATTCTCAAACTAAGTACGCTTGGCCTTTTTCCTATCTCACTGATTGCGCCGAGCCAAGTTCTGCACATGCCCAGTGAGGTGCTGATTCGTGCGCGCATGCGCATGCGCAGTACGGCCGGCCCTTCATTTGCATGGGGTCACTGCTCATTACTAGTGTTGAGCAGAATACGCCATATTCGATTTCGCGATATATCTCGAATATATAGTCGAATATTCGAGATATATTCGCTAAATTCGAATATTCGTGATATTTTATCGAAATGAAATGATTGCGAATTTTCGCTATTGCGAATGCGAAAATAATTGCGAATTTTCGACAAATGCTGTAGGAGCACTCTGATTGACTCAGAATATTCGTGATATTTTACAATACAAAATAATTGCGAATATTCGGCAAATGCGGAAGGAGCACTCTGATTGGCTCAGAATATTCTTGATATTTTACAATACAAAATAATTGCGAATATTCGGCAAATGCGGAAGGAGCACTCTGATTGGCTCAGAATATTCTTGATATTTTACAATACAAAATAATTGCGAATATTCGGCAAATGCGGAAGGAGCACTCTGATTGGCTCAGAATATTCTTGATATTTTACAATACAAAATAATTGCGAATATTCGGCAAATGCGGAAGGAGCACTCTGATTGGCTCAGAATATTCTTGATATTTTACAATACAAAATAATTGTGAATATTCGGCAAATGCGGAAGGAGCACTATGATTGGCTCAGAATATTCGTGATATTTTACAATAGAAAATAAAAAGTGTTTTGCATTGGTGGTGATTCTTTACTCTATCCATCTGTCACAGCCGTTTGTCAATCAAACACCTTGAAGATTGAACACGTTCATGCTGCATGCTTTGGACTTTTTTTCACTTCACATATCAAAGACATTTTTATGAAAGATTATTTTTCTATTATTGGGACTATATTTCTTTATATATTTGTTTCACTGTGTATTTCACAAGTTATTTGCGCTTGCTTATTTTATAATTTGCCCACATGTCTTGTCACTAGACATATTTTTTATTCTTGTAGAGCGACTCCATTTTCTGTCTTGTATTAATTTATGTTGTATAACATTTTTGAGTTGCTGCTGTATTCTCCCCTTTTTTTAAGGTATGCGCAATTTTTTCCTTCTTACAAAAAAAAATAATATCAAACATACAAATATTCATAACAGAAACATACACAAAGCCCCCCCCTTTTGCATCAGAGACAATCAGAGTTCTCCTACCACAGTTATCGAAAATTCGCAATCATTTTCGCATTCGCATTAGCGAAAATTCGCAATTTTTTTTTTAATATTCGGCAACATAAAAGGATCGCCTCAGCTTAGCTACCCGGCCCAGGGTCTCTAATCATACCAGCAATGCTTTTAGACGTCGATAGGATGTGATCTGTTTTAAAAATAAAATTGAAAAAATGCGAATATTCGGAATTGCGAATATTCACCGCGAAATTCGAAATATATCGCGAATACTCGAATATGCTATATTCGAGCCGAATATTCGCAATACGAATATTCATGAGCAACACTACTCATTACAATGGAGCACGCCCACTTCCTTCCCACTTGCAATAACCCCGCCTTACGCCTCGGGATTTAAGTTACGCTTGTGCAATTTGGGCCGCAAATGCGCTGTGGATACGGCACTTACGACAAAAAATTAAGGCGCCGTAACTTAAATGACATACGATTTGAGTAACTTATTTTGCGCCGCTGTTTGTGAATCTGGCCCGTGTCTCTATCTATCTCTCTCTCTCTAACTGACTGTCTGTCTGACTTGTCTTTAACAAAGCCGGAACACACTACACGAGGCCGCCTTGCAGGCAGCCTTATATAGTGTGGGGCGTGTACTAAACCCCATGAGCCATAATTGGACAAAGCCACCCTGGCTTTGGCCAATTATTGTTCTTCGTTTTTTGCGCCTTGTGATTGGCCAAGCATGCAAGGTCATGGTGCATGCTTGACCAATCATCAGCGTGCAACGCCGCAATGAATTATGGGCCGACGCGCGTCACTCGAATTTGGCGCGAACGACCCGTTTTGTTCGAAATTCGTCGAACGTACGAACAATCGATGTTCGAGTCGAACATACGTTCGAGTCGAACACAAAGCTCATCCCTAATCATGAGGTACATTCCTCTTGAAAACCGCTCGACATCTATAGCCCCCAGTAAGTACACCAGGGGGTCTAAAGGGACTGGTACCTGAGCCAATCTAATTATACACTGGGAGACTTCTCCCCAATACCGATGTAATTTTGGGCATCTCCATATTAAGTGTATAAAATCCCCCTGATGTACTTTACACTTTGGGCATTAGGGGGAGTCTCTTCCTCCCCATCTATACATCTGTAGTGGTGTTCTATATGCCCCATGCAAAATAAATAATTGTGATAGTCTATATGGCGCAGATACCGATACTACCGGAATGGATTCTAAAGCTCTGTCCCACTGGTTCTCATCTATATCCCCTACATCTTCTACCCATTTTCTATGGCATCTCAGAGAGGTATGGTCCTGCACCACCGATAACAATTTCATATATATTTTTGAAATTAATCCTCTCCAGTCACCTGTTCCAAGGATTTCCTCTATCAGGGATGGTGAGTGGTGACACTATTGCTAATGATTTTGTTTTTTGTTGTGGGGGGTGTATAATAATAAGGGGGCGCTAATAGTAGGTGATAAATAAATTCCAAATTCTAGCTTGAAACAATATATTAACTATAAGGTCAACAATATAATAGTGATTTAAAGTGCAAGTGCTTATATAATGACAACATAAAAAAATAGGTGCAAACAGGTCCAAAAAATGCAGCAATGGTCACTAAATGATAAGCATTGGTAAGTCCATGCATCAAATGGTTGACTTGAGAGTAGACACAATCACCACGGAACAGATATCAAACTGGCGACACCCGGTGAAAGGTAGAGGTAAGTGCCTACTTTTTTTT
Source organism: Rana temporaria (assembly GCF_905171775.1). Lineage (NCBI taxonomy): Eukaryota > Metazoa > Chordata > Amphibia > Anura > Ranidae > Rana > Rana temporaria. The sequence continues at coordinate 320,504,091 of NC_053492.1, forward strand.
TCTCAAACAAAGGTTTTTATTGAGCAAATGTGGAAAACATCATACAAAACTCCAGAGCACAATCATACATGAAATCACAAGGAATAATACACGTATAGCATGACATGACACTTCGCCAAAAGCCACTCAGTATTGCAAAATCCCTTAAAGCCGTCCCCCACTCCCCCACCCCGTGGGCATGTACAAATATTCAGGAACCAGTCAATCGCAAACCTAGAATACACAAGATCTATCGGGGCTAGACCTGGAACATCGAGGCACTGGGCCCATAACTTTTCATAGGTAAGTGCCTACTTACCAGACCACCATGACCCTTCGTATGAAAAAAGGATCAGGTGGAGCCTTAGTACAGTTGGGGAAATAAAAAAGTGAAGGGGTCGTGGCGCTGTCTGGACTAGAGGCTGAGTGTACCAAGCGAGGTACTGACTAGTATATGATCCAAAGTGAGTGAGTGATGGATCTAATAGATACAAGTGCCTGAGTGTTTATACGTGAAAGCTTAAATAGCATGTATTATACACTCTAACATACATGTGATACAAGCATGATATGTGATATGCAACAAGCGTAAAAAATGCAAAAATTAAAAATTAAAAAATGCAAAAATAAAAATAAATGGTGGCACTTGGCCGCAAAGGTGGTCGGCCACTAGGTGGGCTACTCAGATAGGTAGCCACCAAGGGCTGAAGTGTTGGGTGGATGTAATAAATAAATTAAAATAACAGTGGTAGGTGAAATCAAAAAATACCAACAGGGTGGTAAGTGACCAATAGGTGTGTAGCACAGCAATGAATGATGTGAACTGTACACAAATATAAATATAAATGTAACTGTGTATAAAAAATCCAATAGCTAAGGTTCAGCAATAGGTTAAACAATCCACATAAATATCAGAAGATACCACCAAGGTGATGATTAGCCAATGGGTGGATAGCGCAGCAGTGAAAATGTGAACCTATAAACAGATATAAATCTATAACAAAGTCCGATGGCTAAGGTGCAGCAAAAAGCTCATCAGTCCACATAAATATCAAAGTGAAAGTGTTCATGAGCCGGTGCACCCACTCTGGGTGGTGAAACACAAAATACTGTTGTGTGAATTCGCTCAGTGTTCCGGTGCTCCCCCTCCTGGGTCCCTACTCACCGAAGTCACTCACCCCCGCAGGGGTAAAGTGCAAGTATAATTGCTCTCCAGCAGCTGCGATTTCGTCTTCCTGGGTCCTATGGGTGCGTGGGTTTCCTGGTCTGGATGGCTCCACTTCCTTTTAGGTTGTCCAAAAGTCCTCCAGGAAAAAAGACAATCTCATAGCGCAGTATGTTCAAAATGTAAAAAGGGTTTATTTAGCACTGCCAGATATGCATGTGCAACAAGGCAAACTGTTACAAAAAACTTCTAGAGCCAAGTTCCATATGGAATAAATGAATAAAAGAAAAGAAAAGAAAAGGGCAAAAAAATTAAAATATAAAAACAAATGAGCAGGCAGCTATCAGCGATAGCAACTGCCTCCCACCACAGCACTATTAGCCGGAAAATCGAATGTGTCGGCTCCAGCTGGGGAACGGCGTGCGCTCCACTGAGAAACAGCTGATCGGTCCGGGAGTGCGTGTGGGTGTGCGTGTAGCCGCTTTACGCACGTTTCGTATTGTTAACGTATTGGTGGCCTCAGGTCTGTACTGGTACCTGGATGGGACTGGCCAGGAATGGACTCCAACAGAAGAAATTACCATGAATAAAATGAAGAAAAGAGGGCCATAGTGAAGTTCTGCGATTTATTGTAAAACAGATTAAAAACAAAAGCCAAATGTCCACTTACTTGTGCAAGTCCCGAGACCTTGGCACTAAGGAATCAAGTGTGTTACAGCTAGATGTGACGTGGAGCACCAGCTGCACTGTGTCTCACTCTCGTGGGTAGGTGTAGTGTGCGTTCCACCGCTCCTCTGTGCCAAATCTGGAAGTGGCTGAACGTGATCAGGGATGCCTCGACGTACGTTTCATCTATTGTTGTGTCTGCAGAGCATGTCGAACTTGGAGGTATTGATAAAACCCCCTTGGACTTAACTGGAATTCCTGACACAACTGTTCGTATGTTTTTAATACCTCCCCCTCATACAGTTGTGCAAAAAAATATATCCCTCTCTCTTTCCATAGGGTAAATCCCCTTAATTCCTGTAGCTCTGGGTATCTTGGATTATTCCATATCGGCGTAAAGGGCAACAAACCGGTTACCCCCAGAACTTTCCGGCTCTCCCCCCATACCCTTTTAAAAAGAGTGCATATCGGAGCAGAATACGGTGTACTTGGCAGGTCCATTTCCAGATGTGATACTGCCTCTAATGTGGGAACAGATATAGTCACCAACTTGCATATGGGGTCCTCACTCATTTCCCGCCCCCATCCTGTCAACTGCTGAAGCTGAGAGGCCAATAAGTACATTTTAGGGTAGGGGACTGCCAGGCCTCCTCTGTCTTTTCTATACTGAAGGGTAGCTAAACTTATCCTGGCTACCTTCTTTTTCCAGATTAGATCCCTCATTAATGTATCAATTTGTTTAAACCATTTGTTTGTGATCAATATGGGTAAATTATGAAAGATGTATAGAAGCTGTGGCGCCCATACCATTTTTATTAGATTTGCCCGTCCTACCACTGACAATGGGAGCTTACACCAACTATTGCATTTCTCCTTCTGTCTATCCAGCAGAGGGCCCAGGTTCAACCTGGAGATACTCGGCCAGGTGTGGGGATACCACCACTCCCAGATACTTAAAACTATTAGTTATCATATTCTGTTCTGCTCCAACTGGCAGGGGTTCCCTTAGCTTGTCTATAGGCATCAAAGTTGATTTAGACCAGTTGATGACAAAACCTGAAAAGCTTCCAAAGTCCCCTATTACCCCCATCACTGCCCGCAACGAATCGGCCGAATCGCCTAAATAGATAAGCGTGTCATCCGCGTACAATGATATTTTGTCTTCCCTCTGGCCCCTACGAAACCCCCACCACCTCTGTGGCAGTACGGATCAGGATGGCCAGAGGCTCGACCGCTAGTGCGAACAGCAATGGGGACAACGGACACCCCTGCCGGGTCCCTCTATATAGATCAAATACAGGCAAGAGTTTATAATTAATACAAAGTCTGGATCTGGGTTTGGAGTAAAGCACCTTTACCCATTCTATGAACTTACTCCCCAATCCAAATCTTGCCAAGATCTCTAGGAGGTAGGGCCACTGCACACTATCGAACGCCTTTGCAGTGTCCAGTGACAGAATAGCCCTACCTCCCAGATTGTCCACCGGCACCTGTATATTCATATATAATCGCCTGATATTATCCACCATAGAGCGATTGGGTATAAAACTGGACTGGTCCGGATGCAGTGGCGGAACTACCGCCATAGCAACCCATGCGCTATGGGGCCCGCAGCCGAGTGAGGATCAGGGGGGCCCGGTGAAGGGAAGAGAGAGGAGAGGAAGAGGCGAGCTGAGGGCCCCATGGCCACTAGGGGGCCCCATCAGGGTTGCCAGCCTTGGTAAAAGCAGGGACAGTTTGTTGGTATCAGTGTTTTTATGACATCTATAACTGAATTGGCCACTACCGACATCATTTTGATGTACAAATCTCGAGATTGTAGCTGTCCCGCCTCTTCACTGCCTTCTCAGCCAATGGGAGCACAGTGTACACGCCCCCTTCTCCAGCGCGGCTTTTTTGACATACGAGCAGGAGATGCCGACTGCTGGAGAGATGAGAGGGAGGAGGGGACAGCCTGCAGTGTGGGGTGGATTGCTGCCTCATAAAAGGTAAGCTGGAAGAATTGTATTATCAGTGCTTACCTATCCTGGTGAGGAGGGGGAGGGGGGGGAGGCTGTGTAGCAGCAGGGCTCCTCTTGCTGTTAGATCGTTTTTCTGTGTGTGAGAAGTGCCATGCTTCTGTGCTGAACTTCTCCAATCTCTGCTACATCTCCCTACTCATCACCTGCCCACCAATACACAGGCACAGCCTCCTCCTCCTCTCCTGTACTACCACATCCTATGTCTGTGAGCTGCTGGGGCACTACAAGTACCAGCATGGCAGAAGGGGCAGCAGCAGTGTGTTCTATCAGGATGATTTTTGGAAAAAAAGTGCTGATGTGTGTATATATATATATATATATATATATATATATATATATATAGATAAATATTTATCTATATATACACACACCAGCACTTTTTTTCCAAAAATCATCCTGATAGAACACACTGCTCCTGCCCCTTCTGCCATGCTGGTACTTGTAGTGCCCCAGCAGCTCACATGTGGTAATACAGGAGAGGAGGAGGCTGTGCCTGTGTATTGGTGGGCAGGTGATGAGTAGGGAGATGTAGCAGAGATTGGAGAAGTTCAGCATGGCACTTCTCACTATATATATATATATATATATATATATATATATATATATATATATATATATATATATATATGCGGTCCATCCATTAAGGGCACCACCCCCTCTATGTAGAATGTATAGATTCATGCATTGCATGAATCTATCCATGGCCACCCCCAATTCAGGTGTCCATCCCCTTTTAGGACGCTGGGTGCCTAAATTGCGGGGGGGGGGGGTTGAAGCATCTGATTAGAGCCCTAGGCTCTAATAGGCTTCACATTAGGGTGGGCTTGGAGCGCAGAGCACTCAGAGCCCATCCAGGTGGGTTTAGAAAAGCAAATTGATGTTTGCTTTTCTAACAATGAACTGGCTCTCCGCCAATCAGGAAGTGCGGGTCTGATACCCATCATGTGATTGGCTGAAAGGACAGGCGCTCCTATTGGACGCCTAGCAGGAGAAAAGAAGAGGTGCAGGGAGTAAGCAGCTCGCCGCTGCCCGTCCCACATCTCACCGCCGTCACCCACTGCCTGACCTGCCACCAAGATGGGGCAAGTGTTGGTCAGACAACGGGGGGGGGGGGGTGCTGAGGGTCACAGTGGCTGCATTTAATGGCATGGTGGCTGCATCTGTGCCCCATCAAATGCAGCCAACTGTGCCCCATGTGGGGGGCTGAGGGTCACAATGGCTGCATTTGATGGGGCACAGTTGGCGGCATTTGATGGGGCACAGTTGGCGGCATTTGATGGGGCACAGTTGGCGGCATTTGATGGGGCACAGTTGGCTGCATTTGATGGGGCACAGTGGCTGCATTTAATGGGGCACAGTGAGGCTGCAATTGTTTGCCCATGAGAGGCTTCTGGTGAATTTAGTGGGTCACCAACTCTAAGCCACTCAGCATGTCACGGAGCTTGGTGCCTCTCCGCATGGGTTTGCCCACATTCATGTTGCATAAAAAAAAAAGATGGTGGCCATCTCTAAGCCTGGGGGCCCCATAATCTCCTATTGCCGGGGGCCCCATGAGTTGTCAGTCCGCCCCTGGCTGTCCGTATCAGCAGAGAGCGGAATTGCCCGCTGTAATAGCTTTCATTAGAACTTCCAGTGTTCCCGGGGGTCATGTCACATAGCTCCACCTCTTGGTCTGGCACCTTTGATCGACAGAACGCCAGTCCAGTGTGGGACATGTGACGTCGTCAAAGGCGTTGGGCTAAGAGGTGGGGCTATGTGACGATGAGCCCCGGGAAGACGGGAAATTCAAATGAAAGCTATTACAGCGGGCAATCCCGCTCTCTGCTGATCCGGCCGGCTTGCCTCTTCCTCTGCACAGGTGAGGCTGTATTGGGCACAGGCAGGCCAGGCTGTATTGGGCACAGGCAATGCTGTATTGGGCACAGGTCATGCTATATGGGGCACAGGCAGTTCAGACTGTATTGGGCACAGGCAGGCCAGGCTGTATTGGGCACAGGTCACGCTATATGGGGCACAGGTCACGCTGTATAGGGCACAGGTCACGCTATATGGGGCACAGGTCACGCTGTATAGGGCACAGGTCACGCTGTATAGGGCACAGGTCACGCTGTATGGGGCACAGGTCACGCTGCATTGACACTAGGGCGGCTCTGGGGGGCCCCATACAACATTTTGCTATGGGGCCCTGTGATTTCTAGTTACGCCCCTGTCCGGATGGATCAGTTTATCTATTACTCGTGATAACCTCATGGCCAGAATTTTAGCCAGGAGCTTAACATCGGCATTCAATAAGGAAATCGGACGATAAGAATCCAACAGGAGCCTTTTCCCTGCTTTAGTAGTACTATAATTATCGCCTCCTGCATACTATCTGGCAGAGTACCCATTTCAACTGCCTCCTGTAAGACCTGTAACAAAGGTGGCAGAAGGATCTCTCCATAATGGGAATATACCTCTACTGGTATACCATCCGGTCCTGGGGATTTATGGAGTGAGGCCCAGGGCTTCCTTCAGCTCAATCAGGGTTATGGGTGAATTCAACATTTCCCTATCTACCTCCGATAACTGTGGGAATGGGCAGGTTTGTAAAAACAAAGCCATATGCAATGGACTATAACTGGCTTTAGAGGAGTATAAATCCTTATAAAATTGTTGAAAGTCCTTTAAAATATCAACCCCAAGAGTATGCATCTCCCCAGTTTTGCCCTTTATTGCTAGAATATTAGACGATACACGTTGCTCCCTAGCTATAAGGACGAAAAGCTGGCCTGTATTTTCCCCCTCCTCAAAATAACTTCTACTCTTCTCTGCTGCAGACAGCAGGACAGAGTTATACAAGGATTGTGCCTCTATCCAGGAGTCATGTTTAGCTTGAGAGGGGTCTGCTACCAATGCTTGTTCTCTAGCCTTCAATTCGTCCCGTACCTTGTTCTCCCATTCCCTGGAACAAATTTTCATACCAGATATCTCTTTAATAAGGCATACCCTTAGAAATGCCTTAAGTGTATCCCACATCATCACTGGACTGGCGGATCCTTAATTAAAATGTAAAAACTCCCGTACTGCCTCTCCTATTCCATCCGATGGAGGAAACAAGGTCAGCCAGTATGGGTTCACTTTCCACAGCGGACGGTCCCATGTAACCGAGACATCGAGCCGTACCCAAAATGGTGAGTGGTCTGATATTAAGCGTGGTTCATAAGCCGAGTCTTCTACCCGCTGCATTAACACCTCATTTTCCAGACCTAAATCTATACGGGAGAGACCATCATACGTGGTAGAATTGCATGAGTAGCATCTATCGTCTATATGCCTCTCACGACAAACATCATAGAGTCCTATTTCCGAGAGCAGGTAGGCGGAGGTCTTTTTACCAGTTGTCCGCTTCGCTGCTCTGAGTGAAAAGGATATTCTATCCAGACCCCTATCCAAATTATTATTAAAATCACCGAGGACTAGTACTGGTACATCAGGGGATGAGACCATAAATTGCGCTAGATTTCTTAGTGGCGCTGCTGTAAACGGTGGGGGGACATATATTGAAGCAATAATACACATTAAACCATTCATTTTACAGAGCAAAAAACATATCTACCCTCTCTGTCCACCTGCTGTTGAATACATTCAAAAGTGACATTGGTCTCCCATCACACTTACCCCCCTAGAATAGGATGTGTGTGTAGAGTGGTATTGTATTGGAAATTTGCGCAAATTCAACAGGTGGACAGAGTCGATCCGCATGTGTGTTTCCTGCAAACATATTACCTGAGTGTAACGGGAGTCCCCTTTGGGCACAGATTGAGCCAGGAAATAAGGGACATATGTTGGATTGTTTTAGCATGGACAGTAATCCACAATATATTCTTTAATGTCTGCAAAGAACTAATTACAAGTTGTTGGCTTATCCTGAACCTACCGGTCAATAGTGACTCATTCCTCTGCGTAACATGGTCTGTTGATATGTTAATACTGTGTTATGTGTGGAATGTACTTGTCAACTGTAGTAAATTATGTCAGACAAACGTCTGACATAGAAATGTGTATTCTGCAGGTGAATCACTTATTGTCGGAGACGGAATGTCTGGGGAATAATTAGCTCAACGGGATGTCATTGTCTAAGAGAGTGTGTATTGAAGTGATGTGTGGGTGGAGAGTTCTTTGTTGCTTTGATCACTGTAACATGTTGTACTGTATATAAGACTGAGAGTTACCATTAAAAGTGTTCATACATTTTGACTCAGTAACAGAGCTTGTCAGTCTCGTTATTGAGGGAATTCTTATGGAATGGTTCAGGTCTGCTGGATGGTTGGAGTGTCGGAAGCTGTCTTGGGTTGATGGAATGGGAGATCGTGAACGGTGTTAACCCCTGACCGTTACACTGAGGTTTCATTTTTTCAAAATATTTAAACATCGCATTTCTTTTGACATTATGCCCCAGGCCCCTGACATTATAGGTCATTAATAACATACCCTTATTATTCCTGTTATCCATTACCACTGAGACAGAAACAGTTACCTATACACCAATAAGCAATGAACCATAGATCGTTTGCCCACATAAGTAGCCAACCCCTGTAGAGCTTCTCTTTAAAATAAATTTTCCTACAAAATCCACTACCATTCTCATTACTCCAGTGTAATAATCCTACCTCCTCTAGTGAGCCTGTGTTACTAGTGTAAAAAATATATATATTTATACCCTTTTCCCATAATTATTTGTGGTGTGGCTCCATTTTCCCTCCCCCTCTCATCCCCCATCCCTCCTCCCTCCCCCCTAACCTGCCCAGCTGGCCTACCCTGGGGGCCCTAACCTCTACACTTCACTCATTCCCTCTCCCCTTCTCTCCAACATACATCCCTTTGAACCCCTGTTCTAGGGCCCATCACCCCCCCACCTCCTTTAGTGCTATTAAAGTGCCCTGCCGACTGTGTCTATTATTTTAATTTATCAAACCTCCCCCTTTCAATAATGCTGTTCTACTTTATCTAGTGCTAAAAAAAAAAGGCCCCAGAGGGGAGTCCCATAAGTCTCTTGATCCGTGGTATTTTGGATTCTATGTCCCTCTTTTGTTATCCTCCAACCATTTTTCTACACTTATTGGTAAATCAAAAAAAGTGTACCATCCGGTGTGGTTACTCGCAAACGAGCAGGGTATAACAATGCATATGTCATCTTATGTTGCTGGAGAATTTGCTTAATCGGCCTGAAGGCCGCTCTTTGTCTCTAAAGGTCTGGCGAAAAACCCTGATAAAATAAAAAAAATTCCCCTTTGTAAACAATTTCCCCTTTTTCTCTAGCCTTTTGAAGCAGGGTTGCTTTGTCTCTGTAACTAAGCATTTTTATAAGCAAAGGTCTTGGATATTCACTTGCCTGACGGGGTTTGAAGGGGACTCGATGGGCTCATTCAATACAAAAAAATTATGACAAAGATGTGGCCCCGAATATCTCCCTGAACCATCCCTCCAGGAATGCTACCGGATCGGTTCCCTCACTCCGTTCGGGCATCCCTATTATTCTAATGTTACTTCTGCGATTTCTGTTCTCTAATTCGTCAATTTAAGCGGTCTGTTTATCCATTTGTTTCTTCAGTTCCAAAAGGGGGAGTAGGATATCCTCTAATGCACTTACTCTCTCTTCCAGAGCAGCGGTTCTTTCTACTGTCTCCCTCAACTTCCGCCCCATTGAGACTAGTTCTTCTTTAATGCCTTTCAGCTGTATATCCATGCCAGTTACCATTTCCTTAGAGGCGTTTATAGCATACAAAAGGTCCCTCATTGTGGGCTCTCCTTCGCTACTCCCGCCAAACTACCTTCCATGTTCAACTCCGCTATATTGGGAGGACTTATAGCGGTGGTTACTGTACTAGATTTTCCTGCCCCCCCTGGCACTTTTATATTTGCTTTTTTAAAGCTCGATGCCATTACCGGGCTTGCTGATACTTGAGTGTTTCCTTGGCTTTTTCTTACTGTCGAGGTTCCTGGTTGGGCCGGCTGTTGGAGTTTTGCAGGTGACAGGGTAGTTCGAGCAAAGTGTTCTAATTTTGCTGCTGCCGCTACTGCTGCTGCTGCCTTCGCTTGATTTGCTTGGTTCTTTGCTGCCCGTGTTATCTGTGCTCCTTCCTGGGGTAGCTGGTGCTGGGACTGTATTATCTGTTCCACTGCACCTTTCTTCCCAGGCATATTAGGATGGCCCCTTTTTATTATTTATCCCTTCTCGCCTTTGGGCTTTTTCTGTCCGGGGGGTTCCTACTTGCTCTATCTATTGATGGATCCCCTTCACTGATGATGTCACTACCTCTAACCCCGTTGATTTTTTTCCTTCCTTTCCCCCCCTTTTCCTTTTAAATGGTGTGAGTGATCAAGGCTCCGACTAAGCATGCTGATGAGAGGTGACTTTGTTCTAAATTTATCCTAGAACAGACTTTAGTCCAAATTTATACAAATATTTATGCAGGTATTGCAAGATGTTACATTCCCCTGTTCCGTGTCTATTTTTACTGCAGCACCAATATAATGAGATAGTAATAGTCACTAGTTCCCAACAGGGATAATATAGTATAATTAGAGGCAGTTGTTTATAATTTAAAACAAGAGTCCGTAGGGAAGTAAACAAAATAAGTAAAATAATGTGTCACCTGGTTGCTTTTTTCACTTTCTGTACTGTATGCTGTGGAAGTTGTCTTCTTTCAGATCTTATTCCCTGCAGTCTGCCTTTGCCTCAATATGGTGCAGCAGAGTACACCAGCTTTTCTCGCCATGAAAAACGGTTGTGTGTACGCGGCATTACTCTGAGCACACACGGAACAGGCAGCTATGAAGGCGGTTACATCAGCTTTTAGACTAGGCCACCATAATTGTTGGCAAATGGCCCAAAAAAGTTAATTCCTCCCAGGGTGGCCAGCAGCCTTGGGAGAATGGTAATTCTGGAGCACGGCAGTACGGAGACTCTCTGGGACAAAACACAGTTTCTCAGCAGGACCATCAACCTGAGCAGCAAGAATATTGTCATCCAAAGGAGAAGTGAGACTGGTGCGAACCGTAGCCAGGATACGATCAGGAGGAATCACAGGAACCAGAACCAACTCCATCTTGGAAGTGGGGGAACATTTTCGTGACAAAGCGTCAGCCCTTACATTCTTAGTACCTTCGAGGAGATGTCCCCATTCTTTCAGGGCTAAAATGATCGCCAACAGCTCTCTGTCACCAATCTCGTAGTTGCACTCCACAGGTGACAGAAAAGTAGCCACGTGGATGCATAGAGCTCTCAGAGCTAGGACGTTGAGACAGAAGGGCGCCAACTCCAGTCTCAGAAGCATCAACTTCAAGGATAAAACGCAATGTAGGATCAGGAGTTGCCAACACAGAAGCAGAAACAAAGACAGCCTTGGGGCTCTCAAAGGACTTAATGGACTCTGAAGACCAAGGGCCAGATCCACAGCCAGCACCGCAAATTAAGTTACTCAAAACTTATGTCATTTAAGTTACGGCGCCCTAAGTTGGTGTCGTAATTGCCGTATCCACAGCGCATTTGCGCACAAAATTGCGCTTGCGTAACTTAAATTCCGAGGCGTAAGTCGGGGTTATTGCAAGTGGGAAGGAAGTGGGCGTGCTTCATTGTAATGAGCCGTGACCCCATGCAAATGAAGGGCCGGCCGTACTGCGCATGTGCGCACGAATCTGCTTCTCACTGGGCATGTGCAGAACTTTGCTCGGCGCAATCAGTGAGATAGGTAAAAGGCCAAGCGTACTTAGTTTGAGGATCGCCCTGTGTATAAATAGCCCCAGTCAAACACACTTCCCTTGCAAAAGTATTTCCCTGTGTTACCCTTCCTAGAGCAAGTTGCTTCTGCTCTGAATGTTTGTCGGTGTTTGTTGGTGAGTTGTGTGTGGTAGAGAAGTTTTGGAGGAGTATTAGATAGTAGTTGGTGTTTGTTTCTGCTAAGTGTATTTTATGTTTGTTTTTTTCTGAGTGTATTTTTTTTTTCTGATTGTATTTTGTGTTTGTTTTTTTCTGATTGTATTTTGTGTTTGTTTTTTGCGTGTTTGTTTTTGAATTTGTAGTAGCTGTCTGCTTGTGTGTTTTGCTTTTTGTGTGTTTCTTCTGTGAGTGTTTTTGTTTGTTTGTTGTGTGTGTATTTTTGTTTGTTTGTCCTGTGAGTTTCTTCTTGTTGCTGAGTGGTGTCTGTGATGGCACCCAAGCGCAGGAAGCTCAATTTTAATCATGTTGAGAAGCAAATCCTTGCTAGGTCCATCGTCCTATATGGGCGCTATTTACATGGGCCTGAGAGCCGGAACACCTCCCCGGCCCAAAGGAAGGCGATTCTAAAGAAGGTTACGGATCAGATCAATGCGGCGGGGGGGGGGGGAGACGAGGACCCCCGCTGGCATCCAAAAAAAGATAAACGATCTTAAGAGCGTGGTCCGGAACAAGGTGGCTAAGATCAATGCCCATGCCAGGGGCACTGGAGGAGGGGGACCCTGCCCCATCCGTCTGAGTGAGGAGGAATGGGCAGTGGCCCGGTGTTTCCAGCCAGAGCAGGTGGTGGGCCTGCGTGGATATCAGACAGGTGTTCCTGTGGGGCCAGGTAAGTTTTTGGTTTTTCTATCTGGTGATTAGCATGTGTGGGTGGGGGAAGGGAAGATGTGCCAAGTGTGTGGATCCTCAAACCTGTGATTGTTTTGTGTCCTCCACAGATGACCAGGAGATTGCAGGCCCATCAGGCCAGGAGGTTGCTGGCCCATCAGGCCAGGCTGCTGCACCACCCCAAGGACAAGAGGCTACCCCTGAGGCTACCCCAGAGCCTACCCCAGAGGCTGGCAGCAGTCAGGCCACCATCAGGGGTAGCCCCTCCCACTCCTCCCCCAACAGGCCGTAACCCACAAGGGTCACTCTCCCCCTTCCTCCCAGGCCACAAGCCTCAGGGGCAGGCAGGGTGGCGACCCAGGAGACCAGGGGGGTGGCCGAGCATCTGCCGGCCAGTCTGCAGAAGGACAATGCCTGGCAGACCCGCACTCTGGGTCAGATAAAAGTCACTCTGACCCAGATGGAGCACAGCCTGGGTGTAATGAAGGAGTCACTCGGTGATGTGGCCACCAACCTATTGGCGGTCATCACATGTTTGTGTGAGCTGCAGACCGCCACAACAGGAATGGCCCAGGAGGTGACTGCCCTGACCCAGGCTGTGCAGGACAATACCCGGGCTGTCCAGGACAATACCCGGGCTGGTCAGGCCAATACGGCTGCCATCACTGTCTGTCTCACAAGGATAGCAGTGGCCTTGGAGGGCAGGCCAGCAGGAGGACAGACACCAGGGGAGGCTCCTCCTTCCCCTGCTCACCCACCCCCCATTAAGATACTCCCTCCCCTGCTAACACCCCCCCCATGAAGATTCTCCAGTTGGCCGTGCCCGTGTCCGTGCCCGTGGGCAGCCCAGACGGAGCAAACGCCGCCAAAATTAATTTGATATATATTTTTTTTTTTATGATTTTGTTTGGTATACTGTACTTATGATTTGGTTTATGTGTGTGAATGATGTGTAAATGTGGGGGGGTGGCATTCCTGATTAAATAAGGGTGTCACCCTCAGTTTTGGTGGAGTAGGGATCCCCAGGACCAGGGAGAAGTGATCCCAGGTTCCTGAATGGTGTATGAATGCACAGTAACAGAATTGGAGCCGTGGCGTGGCGTTACTGCTCCCAAGTACCAATGGGGGGGGGGGTACTTGGATCTAATACAATTAGATGTGCATGTGATATGTCTGTGCTAGGGACCACAGTGGGTGTGCATGCATGCATTCTCATTGTGACATAATTAATGTGTGTGTTTACTGTGCAAAGATGCATTCTGCGAGGCGTCTCCTGACTGCTGTTCCCTCAGAAGAGGGGGTACCCTCGGTCACTGAAGTCACTAGTCTAGCTATGCGCATGGATGCATGGATGCCCCTGGCATGTTGGCATACAGATTGTAGTGTGTGTGCTCAGCTCTTCCTTAATGGTGTTGCTTTAGCTGATCTTTACACGGCATGTGTAAAATTAGGGCACCTTTTATAATGTGTAAATTTACACATTGAAACTAACAGAAGCGCACAGGGCGTAATCTACGGCGCACACACTTAATTTTGTGGATCGCCCTATCTCCCTCATTTGCATCTTTGCCTATCAAAACAGCAGCGTTTCTAGCGTAATTTGCGCACAGAAAAGCGCTGGTGTAATTATTTTAGGTAGGACGGAAAAAAATGATTTTAAGGCGTATCTTGTTTTGAGGATTAGGCGCAAATATATGCGCCGTGTAAATTTCAATTACGCCGCGTATCTCGAGTTAAGTCGGCGCATCTGCTTTGTGGATCTGGCCCCAAATCTGTGGGTTACCGTCCTTTCTGGTGATATCAGTCAGGGGCTTGACCAGAGACGAGAAGTTACGAATAAGCTTCCGATAATAGTTGGCAAAGCCAAGAAAACACTGCAGAGGATGTAAACCCATGGGTCGAGGCCACTGTAGGACTGCTGAAAGTTTCTCTGGGTCCATCGAAAAGCCAGCAGTGGAAATTACATAACCCAGGAATTTACTTGCTGTGATACAAAAAACATCTCTGGTCGTGCAAACTTAATTGATCTTCCACCACCTGGATAATTAGTACGACACCCAATGTGCACAAGTAGTAAATTGTGCTTACCAGACCTGGTTGACCTCTTTAATGAAAAAGACGGTCAGATGCGCTTGAGCAGGATAATGCCCGCAGACATATGAATGGACTGGAGCATGTACGATACCTCACCCTTGGAATGTTGAGATTTTAGAACATGGAATACAAACAGAGAGCTTCCATAGTGCAACGCTATTTTATTAAAATGGAATAAAAACACCAGCCAATTGGCTGCTCACTTCTCCCGGCACAAGGGCTGCAAGCTTTGATAAAAAACACTGGCTCTCCCACCTCCGTGGCGGTGTGTGTTCCACCAGCTGCTGACACTATCCAGACGATCGGGAAGTGAAGTAGGACATAGTACACGTGACCAGGTATAGTTATAGTTACGTTTTCAAGGGGCTTACCTGGTCACTAAGCATCACGGTATACAGCGAGGAAAATAAGTATTTGAACACCCTGCTATTTTGCAAGTTCTCCCACTTGGAAATCATGGAGGGGTCTGAAATTGTTATCGTAGGTGCATGTCCACTGTGAGAGACATAATCAAAAAAAAAAAATCCAGAAATCACAATGTATGATTTTTTTAACTATTTATTTGTATGATACAGCTGCAAATAAGTATTTGAACACCTGAGAAAATCAATGTTAATATTTGGTACAGTAGCCTTTGTTTGCAATTACAGAGGTCAAACGTTTCTTGTAGTTTTTCACCAGGTTTACACACACTGGAGGAGGGATTTTGGCCCACTCCTCCACACAGATCTTCTCTACATCAGTCAGGTTTCTGGGCTGTCGCTGAGAAACACGGAGTTTGAGCTCCCTCCAAAGATTCTCTATTGGGTTTAGGTCTGGAGACTGGCTAGGCCACGCCAGAACCTTGATATGCTTCTTACAGAGCCACTCCTTGGTTATCCTAGCTGTGTGCTTCGGGTCATTGTCATGTTGGAAGACCCAGCCTCGACCCATCTTCAAAGCTCTAACTGAGGGAAGGAGGTTGTTGCCCAAAATCTCGCAATACATGGCCCCGGTCATCCTCTCCTTAATACAGTGCAGTCGCCCTGTCCCATGTGCAGAAAAACACCCCCAAAGCATGATGCTACCACCCCCATGCTTCACAGTAGGGATGGTGTTCTTGGGATGGTACTCATCATTCTTCTTCCTCCAAACACGGTTAGTGGAATTATGACCAAAAAGTTATATTTTGGTCTCATCTGACCACATGACTTTCTCCCATGACTCCTCTGGATCATCCAAATGGTCATTGGCAAACTTAAGACGGGCCTTGACATGTGCTGGTTTAAGCAGGGGAACCTTCCGTGCCATGCATGATTTCAAACCATGACGTCTTAGTGTATTACCAACAGTAACCTTGGAAACGGTGGTCCCAGCTCTTTTCAGGTCATTGACCAGCTCCTCCCGTGTAGTCCTGGGCTAATTTCTCACCTTTCTTAGGATCATTGAGACCCCACAAGGTGAGATTTTGCATGGAGCCCCAGTCCGAGGGAGATTGACAGTCATGTTTGGCTTCTTCCATTTTCTAATGATTGCTCCAACAGTGGACCTTTTTTCACCAAGCTGCTTGGCAATTTCCCCGTAGCCCTTTCCAGCCTTGTGGAGGTGT
This sequence comes from Rana temporaria, assembly GCF_905171775.1. Classification (NCBI taxonomy): domain Eukaryota; kingdom Metazoa; phylum Chordata; class Amphibia; order Anura; family Ranidae; genus Rana; species Rana temporaria. The sequence goes on from NC_053492.1 coordinate 320,520,188, forward strand.
ACATTTTTGTCTCTAGTGTCTTTGGACAGCTCTTTGGTCTTGGCCATGTTAGTAGTTGGATTCTTACTGATTGTATGGGGTGGACAGGTGTCTTTATGCAGCTAATGACCTCAAACAGGTGCATCTAATTTAGGATAATAAATGGAGTGAAGGTGGACATTTTAAAGGCAGACTAAGGCTGGGTTCACACTACGGTTTTCCCGTCCGTCAGCCGCATACGATTTATATGAAAAACCGTATGCGGCTGAAACGGACGGGAACGTATGGAACCGCACATATGTGCGTTTTCCATTGACATTAATGTTAAAGGAAAACGTATGCGGTTGCCATACTGTTTTAAAAACGACCGCAAAACCGTGGTTGAACACGGTTTTGCGTACGTTTAAAAAACGTTGTGCCAGCAAATCGTACGCACCCGGATGCATCTGAGTGCATACGATTTGCAATGCATTGTCTATCTATACGTTTTCCCGTCCGTGCCCGTACGTTTTCAAGACTGAAATCGTATGCGGCTGACGGACGGGAAAACCGTAGTGTGAACCCAGCCTAACAGGTCTTTGAGGGTCAGAATTCTAGCTGATAGACAGGTGTTCAAATACTTATTTGCAGCTGTATCATACAAATAAATAGTTAAAAAATCATAAATTGTGATTTCTGGATTTTTTTTTTTGGATTATGTCTCTCACAGTGGACATGCACCTACGATGACAATTTCAGACCCTCCATGATTTCCAAGTGGGAGAACTTGCAAAATAGCAGGGTGTTCAAATACTTATTTTCCTCATTGTATGTAGTCTAAATAAGGGGAGTGGTTTCAGGTCCACACCTAATTAGCCAATCGGAAGAGAGCAGCCTCAGTGCCAGTTTACATTCCAGTTTCTCTACAAAGGGCTGGCATATTATAAATTGTAACATAATCTGTTAAAATTAGCATCTTCAAATCTCCACCAAGATAGGTAAACATTAAAGAATCTCTCTCCTTTTCGCTATATAATCTCCCACTCTCCATGAGCTAAATTATGTATGCTGGGAGGAAGATTAAGGGACTAATATAAATAGACTCCTTCAAAATCATAAACGACAAAAGAACAGAGTTAAAATATTAAGTACATCACATACAAATGAGTGTGAGTACACAAGGATTTATAGGAAATGAAAGTTGTCATACCCTAATTCATGACTAAAGTGGATTTAATAGATCAATTGCATGATAATGGATTCGGCAATAAAAAACTTAGTAGTCAATAAGTGTATTAGTGGGTTTCTCAAAGAGGAACACCCACGTCTTACCACTCCAATAGTAAACAATTGAATAAGGGCTTAAGGAAAAATTATTGGGACCAATGAATTAATCATTAGACAATTGAGATAGAGTTCTATATTCATACCTCTAGGCTGCATACTCCACAATTTGCACAGCCATCTGGTTTCATTTTGGGAAATAGCTCTTCTCATATGGGTCCCCCTCCAGTGCTGGGTTATTTTATCTATCCCAAAAAAGGTACACAAACTGGGATCACTATTATGATGACTTTTGAAGTGTCTAGTGTAAGATTGGGGGATCATACTTCAATGGTAGATGCGTTTTTCAGTGAGACGCCAATCCAGAACTGAGTTTTTAAGGGCCTGGTAGCCCACTTTTATTTAAAAACATCAAAGTTCACAGATACAAAAGCAGCCCTTGCAGGGGGGTTTCATCATTTCTGTATCTTGCAAAAAAATCAACAGTCGCACACAGCATCTGATTCGCACACAGCGACTTATCCGCACACATCGTTTGATTCGCACACAGCGACTTGTCCGCACACAGCGTTTGATTCGCACACAGCGATTTATCCTCTTGAAGCACACAGCTTCTAGCTGCAACCCATGCAGCCTCTCTCTTCTCTCAGAGATATGGGAGCTCACCTGGCTCCCAGGAACAGACCTCCTGGCTGTAGGGTGGGGCCCTGAATGCTGTTCAGATCAGACTTAAAAACCCCAAGCCACAGCTGACCAATTAACATGTGTTTCTCTCCAGAATTTGGCGTAAAGCAGCCATTTCTCACCCAGCACAGGGTACCATCCTCACATATCCTCCCCTCCTGTTTCGAACCAGAGGGAGGAACACATAGACCCCCCACCACAAATGGGACACCTCCAGGCCAGCCACAGGCTGCGTAGGCCCATGTTTTTCGGGTATGTTGCCACCAACACTTCACCGTGGCGCCCCTGTGCCAACTATCGGCAGCAGGAGTCCTAACCTGCCCAACCTTTTCTCTAAAGGGGCACTCCATCCACATCTTCTTCCGGGTGTGCTCCCACCAGCACTTCTTCCTGAACCGTGGGCTCCCACTAATGTCTCTACCCCTTCTATCTGCTGGTCTCAAGATCCTTCTTTTTCCTCCCACGGACCTACTCTCCTGGGACTGTTGGGGACCTACTTCCAGGGGGTCTGTCAGGGACTGACCGCTCTCGCTACCTGACTCAACATTAACCAACAACATTTGTTTCTCAGGTTCACCAACCCCCACGTGGTTACCTTTGGCAACCAAACCATCTGAGATCAACACCACACCCTTCTGTGTAACCTCACTGGCACTGTTATCCACTGAAAACACATTTTTAAACACAGCAGGCTGCAATAACTTAACTTCACCACATTGCTCAGCTGGCACTTCATTAAACTCATGAGAACTTTTTCTGCCAGCAGTGACAGACCATAGTAACCCATTATCACTACAAGTCATTTTAAACATTTGAGTTTTACCATTTTCCTCATCATCGGGGTCAAGTACCTCTTATCCATCAGAGCGGCACCACAGTTGTCCCCGGCAACCTCTGGCTCCAACACACAGAGCTTCCTGGAGGTTTCTAAGGACACCTCTGCAGCCTTATCTACCGTTGCTAAGGCGAATCGCATATCCTGCTTAGCGATCACCCCTACCTTATTAAGCGTCACATTACCATAAGTACAAGTATCACCAACAATATCTTCAACATCAGCATTCATAAACATAGCAGTTTTATAATCTCTATCAGATTGACTTTTGTCAGAATGCATGGCAACCTGCATGCCACTCAGCACATCACCCTTCCTCTCTAAAAGAACTATTTTGCCCACTAGGGCAGCTTCACAGTTGTCCTGGGAAACCCCTTGCCTTACCAATACAGGCTCCTTGGCGATTTCCCTTGGCAACTCCGCAGCAGCTGTCTCTATCGCTAGGGAACATGACACACCAACTGTTTTGGTCACCCCTAACATATCTCTCTCAACATTCTGCTGGACTACCTTAGGTGCACCCATAGTCCATAGATTTTTTTCAGTCTTTGACCTTGCTGCAAAGAGGGTTTTAACGTGTGTCTCCCCACTGATTTGGGTAACACACTGCAGCAAGTCCATCTTTACACCGTCTGCAGATCTCCTCACCGGGCACACTGCTAGTTCACTTGGATCACAAACTGTAACAGTCTTACCATATCCTGTAGAGTTACCGGCTATCTTTCTTTGAGGGCGCTGTCTCTCAGTTGTATAGTTACTGGCGAACTCCCCCTGGTGGCCACAGGATGAAATCACAGAAGGCATCTCCCACTGTTTAGCACCCCCTGCAGACACAACAGAAGACTTCTTGTTGCCAGGGGTGACTGCAAACACATCTGAAAGGGAACCTTGGCCCACCGACGAAGAGTTCTGCTCAGCAATATCACCTCCAGCTGCACCCCAGAATCTAGGACAAGAAAATATGCCGTCTCCCAGCTGACAACATTCCAGGCATGGCGTTCGGCAACTTTCTCCTGTTGCTAAGGGAGATGACACTCTCCCAACATGCAGAATTTCACTTGCATCTGACACATTTTCTCTGGTTGCTAACGGAAACGGTGCTCTCCCAGCTGCACGTTGCTGGCTCTCCGACACATGTAGACTTCTCTCTCCATGAAGCAGCGTTGCTTTAAACTTGCCAGTACTCTCTGTAGGCAATATCCTTGTCTTGCGGTCCACTGACCTGACATCATAGGCGTTGCTATGGGCAAATGCACCCATCTGCTCACTCTTTACCTTCAGAGCAGGCTTCTCATACCTTTGCTTTGTTGAAGCCTGGGACAAAGGGCATTTGGAAACTTCATGCCCCCACTCACTGCATCGCAAACAGCGCACCTGGCTTTCAAAACTTTTCACCTTGATAGCTGGCCGGCCTGCACCAGCGTTGCTAGGGGCAACAGCATGAACTTTCCCTTTGGCTTGGTTCAGCGCATCCAAGTGCTTTTTGCACGAGTCTGGGGCTTGTTCTGTCGGCAACAAACCCTCCAGCCACAAAGTCCTGTCTCTCATTTCAGCAAATATTGCTTTCTGTTTGCGATTTGACCTTCCCATCGCTGCAAACAGGGCAATGGTTTATAACACAGTTCCTTCTTAACACAGGAAAAATGTTGGTGTACGGTCTCCAAGACTTGCAAAACAGCACACTTTTACATGCAGACTTCACTCTCAGCGATTCCACTCGAACCATCTATTCACTGGGCGTTCCCAAATGGATATGTCTTCTCAGAGCTCACTTCCACAGGTATACCACCTGTATGCAGACACAGTCCATTAATTGAACTCCTGTGCAATGCAGTTCTCCTGAATGCCACACACAGCTAACAGAAGTTCACAGCAGAAAACTTTTAACTTCCAGTTCATATTGGCTGTTCATCATAGCATTGCTGCCAAAAACGCACGGTTGCTTTCTACTCACTGTTTGTTGGTATGCGTGGATCTTGAACTCTTCCAAACTGCCCATAGCAATACCTCCACCATATGTAAGATTGGGGGATCATACTCCAATGGTAGATGCGTTTTTCAGTGATACGCCAATCCAGAACTGAGTTTTTAAGGGCCTGGTAGCCCACTTTTATTTAAAAACATCAAAGTTCACAGATACAAAAGCAGCCCTCGCAGGGGGGTTTCATCATTTCTGTATATTGCAAAAAAATCAACAGTCGCACACAGCGTCTGATTCTCACACAGCGACTTGTCCGCACACAGCGTTTGATTCGCACACAGCGATTTATCCTCTTGAAGCACACAGCTTCTACAGTAGCTGCAACCCATGCAGCCTCTCTCGTCTCTCAGAGATATGGGAGCTCACCTGGCTCCCAGGAACAGACCTCCTGGCTGTAGGGTGGGGCTCTGAATGCTGTTCAGATCAGACTTAAAAAGCCCAAGCCACAGCTGACCAATTAACATGTGTTTCTCTCCAGAATTTGGCGTAAAGCAGCCATTTCTCACCCAGCACAGGCTCCCATCCTCACACTAGTTACACTGTGGTTGGGGAACTCCTTTTTTATATTCATCAGGTGCTCATTTATTCTTGTTTTAAGTTTCCGTGTTGTCCGACCTACATATTGGAGTGGGCAGGGACACTCCAAAACGTAGGTTAGATGGTCGGAATCGCAGGTAATTAAAGGTTTGATTTTAAACTGTTCTTTTGTTACAGTAGATTGGAAGTGTGTCCTCTTCTTCGGATCTCCCAACCTCCTAGTAATTTTTCAAGCCTTGCATCTAGTGCAATGGTGGAACCCGGCCATATTAGGGGGGGTCTGGTACATTACTTTGCCTTGTTATCTCTCCTTGTGCCCTGACCCTGAACCTGAGAAGCTCTGCATCTGTACCTAATCCTGATCCTGTCTGTTATCTGAACCCTGAACCCTGTGCCTTGTACCTGTACCCGTGCCTCCTGTGATCCAGCCATCCTCTCCTTGTCCTGTTTGTTTTCCCTTTCCCCAGCTGCTGACCTCCCATTGACGACCCTGGCCTGGCCCTGTTCATGATTCTGGTTTCCCCCATTACTTGTACATATTGGTCTGTTACTGTTATTATTTGTGGGTTCTGTTGGTATTGGTTGTTGTGCACTATGTGGTATTGGAGGTGGTTGTATTTATATTATTTCACTTATCCTTAATAAATTATCATATTTCACTTAAACACGTCTGGGTTTCCTCTGTTGCAGTCCACACAGTTCTGGTCTTATCTGATACGTGACAGCTGCACAGGACCTTGGTTATCTTCTGGAAGCATCTCTTACTGCATTGTGGCGACCAGGACAGAACCTCAGCACGGAGCCAATCAAAAGAAGGGTTGTGCCTCTGTAACCAAAAGAAAACCAATAACCAGCAGAAACTTAGGAAAGGAAATACCTTGAAATTGGATTATCACATGGTGAAGAGCCCCTACGGCCATGGACAACGGAACAGTCTCATTAATCACATGGGCAGGTTGTAGAGATCTCCCATCAAGAGCCTCAGGCCCCATACACACGATAGAATCCATCCGCAGATAAATCCCAGCAAATGGGTTTCTGCGGATAGATCCTATGGTGTGTACACGCCAGCGGATCTGTTTCCGCGGAGAAATCTCCTCTGGGATGGATTCCAGCAGATCGGATATTTGCTGACATGCACAACAAATCCATCTGCTGGAATCCATTCCAACGGATGGATCCGCTCGTCTGTAAAGACTTACCGGATCCATCCAACCAAAGGGATTCCCCGCACGCGTCGTAATGATTTGACGCATGCGTGGAATTCCTTATATGACAGCGTCGCGCCGTGGCCGCGTCATAATAGCGGCGACGGCGCGACACGTCATCGCCAGAGGATTTCAGCGCGGATTTCAATGCGATGGTGTGTACACGCCATCGCATAGAAATCTTCTGAAATCCTCGAGAGGATTTATCCACGGATACGGTCCGCTGGACCGTATCTGCGGATAAATCCTCTCGTGTGTATGGGGCCTCAATGGCAAGTGGAGTGTCACGCAACTGCAGCGGAATCTGCAACCCCAGAGTTCATTAGAGCCTGTATCTCGACGGACGACTCGGCCCAAGAAAGAGTAACCGAAACCAGGGCATTATCCTTCTGGATAACTGGAGACGAAAAAAGCCACCTAAGGTCTGTCCATGACAGGACCTCAAGGTTCGGGCGTTACCTGGATGGGTAGGACAAGACTTCAAAAAGTGACCAGCCTGGCCACTAGGGATGAGATTCGAGTTCGAGTCGAACTCATGTTCGACTCGAACATTGCCTGTTCGCCTATTTGGCGAACAACGAACAATTTGAGGTGTTCGTGTCAAATTCGAAAAGCCACAGAACACCCTGTTAAAGTCTATGGGAGAAATCTAAAGTACTAATTTTAAAGGCTTAAATGCAAGTTATTGTCCTAAAAAGTGTTTGGGGACCTGGGTTCTGCCCCAGGGGACATGTATCAATGCAAAAAAAGTTTTAAAAACTGCCGTTTTTCAGGAGCAGTGATTTTAATAATGCTTAAAGTGAAACAATAAAAGTGAAATATTCCTTTAAATTTCGTACCTAGAGGGGATGTAAAGTTAGCATGTGAAATAGCGCATGTTTCCCGTACTTAGAACGGTCTCTGCACAAAGTGTATTTTCTGAAAAAAAAAAGTCATTTAAAACCGGACTTGTGGCTATAATGAATTGTCGGCTCCCGGCAATTCAGAGAGGATTCATTCATAAAAAAAAAAAGAAAAAGCGTGGGGGTCCCCCCAAATTCAATTACCAGGCCCTTCAGGTCTGGTATAGATATTAAGCGGAACCCCGCCATCAATTTAAAAAAAATGACGTGGAGTTCCCCCCAAATATCCATTCCAGACGCTTCAAAACTGGTGTGGATTTTAAGGGGAACTCCACCCCAATTTTTTTTTTAAATGGCATGGAGTTCCCCTAAAAATCCACACCAGACCCCTTATCCGAGCACGTTAACCTGGCCGGTCGCAGAAAAGAGGGGGGGACAGAGTGCGCACCCCCCTCTCATGAACCATACCAGGCCACATGCCCTCAACATGTGGAGGATGTCCCCATGTTGATGGGGACAAGGGCCTCATCCCCACAACCCTTGCCTGGTGGTTGTGGGGGTCTGCGGGCGGGGGGCTTATCAGAATCTGTAAGACCCCTTTAACAAAGGGGACCCCAGATCCTGCCCCCCATGTGAATTGGTAATGGGGTACATTGTACCCCTACCATTTCACGAAGGTAGTGTAAATAGTTGTAAAAAACACACACACACCGTAGAAAAAAGTCCTTTATTAATAAAAAAAATAAAAATAAATCCAGCGGTGGTAATCCACTCGGTCCCGGCTCCCCGCTACAACGTTGTCTGTATCCAGCGACAGGTGATCTCCTCTCCAGTCCGGCGATGAGAAGATCGTCCGGGATCCAGAGCGCAGCATCGCCGGCCTCCTCTCTCCGCCGGACACAGCTCGGCGAATGACGCAGCTGAAGCTGTGACATTTCTTTTATTGGTGAGGCGGGGCCACCCGTCACGTAACCCCGCCCCCTCTGACGCAAGGAGGAAGCCAGGCTTCCCCAGTGATGTAGCAGAGGGTGCGTCAGAGGGGGACGGGGTCACGTGACGGGTGGCCCCGCCTCACCAATAAAAGAATTGTCACAGCTTCAGCCGCGTCAATCGCCGGGCTGTGTCCGGCTGAGAGAGGAGGCCGGCGATGCTGCGCTCTGGATCCCGGACAATCTTCTCATCGCTGGACAGGAGAGGAGATCACCCATCGCTGGATACAGACAACGTTGGAGCAGGGAGCCGGGACCGAGTGGATTATCATCGCTGGATTTTTTTTCTTTTTTTTTATTAATAAAGGACTTTTTTTCTACGGTGTGTGTGTGTTTTTTACAACTATTTACACTTCCTTCGTGAAATGGTAGAGGTACAATGTACCCCATTACCAATTCACATAGGGGGGGGGGCAGGATCTGGGGGTTTGTTAAAGGGGTCTTCCAGATTCTGATAAGCCCCCCGCCCGCAGACCCCCACAACCACCGGCAACGGTTGTGGGGATGAGGCCCTTGTCCCCATCAACATGGGGACATCCTCCCCATGTTGAGGGCATGTGGCCTGGTACGGTTCAGGAGAGGGGAGGGCCGCACTTTGTCCCCCCATCTTTTCTGCGGATGGCCAGGTTAACGTGCTCGGATAAGGGGTCTGGTGTGGATTTTTGGGGGAACTCCAAGCCATTTTTTTTTATTTGGGGTGGAGTTCCCCTTAAAATCCACACCAGACCTGAAGGGTCTGGAATGGATATTTGGGGGGAACCCCAAGTCATTTATTTTTTTAATTGATGGCGGGGTTCCCCTTAATATCCATACCAGACCTGAAGGGCCTGGTAATTGAATTTGGGGGGACTCCCACGCTTTTTTTTTTTTATGAAGGAATCATCTCTGAATTGCCGGGAGCCGACAATTCATTATAGCCGCAAGTCCGGTTTTAAATGACTTTTTTCTTTCAGAAATGTCACTTTGTGCAGGGACAGTTCTAAGTACTGGAAACATGCGCTATTTCACATGCCAACTTTACACCCCCCCCCCTCCAGGTACGAAATTTAAAGGAATATTTCACTTTTATTGTTTCACTTTTAGCATTATTAAATTCACTGCTCCCGAAAAAAAAGCCGTTTTTAAAACTTTTTTTTGCATTAATACATGTCCCCTGGGGCAGGACCCAGGTCCCCAAACACTTTTTAGGGCAAAAACTTGCATATAAGCCTTTACAATTAGAACTTTAGATTTCAAATGTTTGAGTCCCATAGACTTTAATGGGTTCTAAAGTTCACACAAACGTTTGGTGTGTTTGCAAGTTCTGGTACGAACCGAACAGGGGGGGTGTTCGGCTCATCCCTACTGGCCACAATAAAGGCACAATCTCTTCCTCCTCCTAAGGGCTCTCTCATGCGCAGAGAGACGCGTGAAGTGCATGGGTTCACCTTCACTGACCGACTCGGTACCAGGAGACATGGGAGGTGAGAGAGGCAAGTGTGGGACTGCAATACTCCGAGACAAAAGTACAGGAAGCTTCCGCAAGCACTCCTTAAAAGAGAGTCTTTCTCTGAGTCAATGAGGATAGCAAATGTGATCAACTTCTCCGCTCAGTGGGTATATCTCGGGCTGCTATCTTATCCTTGATGTTATCCGAGAGACCATGAGAAAGCAGCCACGAGGGCCTCATTGTTCCAAGCAACCTTTGCTGCCAGAGTACAGAATTCAATGGTGTAATCGGCAACAGTACTCTGTTTGATGGACATGAACCAGAACGTCAAATACCCTTTTGAAGGAAGCCACAAATTCTGGGTAAATCAGGACCACTGGTTTTTGCGTCTCTCATAGAGGGTTTGCCTAGGCCAAGGCTCTCTCAGAAAGCAAAGATATCACAAAACCTATTTTGGTTCTATCCGTGGGAAACACCTGGGGCAGCATCTCAAAGTATATCTCAACCTGGTTGAGAAACCCTCTGCATTGAACCTGATCTCCACCAAATCGCTGGGGAATCGGAGCGCAACCAGACATACCTCTTACAGAGGTAATACTCAAGGCAAGTGCCTGCAAAGAGACCGGAGCAGCAGCAGGGACTGCCTGCAACACAGGTTGTACCGGAGCAGCCACAGTAGAAGATTCCAGGTGAGCCGTGCGACTCAGGAGAGTTTGTAACGCCATGGCAAACAGATCCAAGCAGTGATCCTGGTCATCCCATCTGAAAAAAATATTACCAACAAGTGGATTGACTGCATCTTCTGAATTCATGGCCTTGGCCTACTGTCATAAACCATGAATCAGACTGAGACAGAAGTACAGTTAAATCACACTTGTTAATAATAATAATATTAATAATAATAATAATAATAAAAAGATAAATAGGGTAAGCATAGTCAAAACATAGCCAGAGTTCAGGAACCGGATGGGATAGTCAGCCAAGCCAAATGTCAGAGAGACAGAGATATATACGTAGTAGAACAGCAAGCAGGATCAAGAGCCAGAAGGAATGTCAGCCGAGCAAAGTCTTCAACAGGAACGCAGGAGAAATTCTCTGTGATGTTGACCCCAGCGAAGGCAGAGAGCAAATGAGCTGGAAGGCTTAAGTAGGCAGGACTGACGAGCAGGATCATCAACAGGTTAATCACTGTGGAGAAATAGGAGCTGGCAAATGGCCGACAGCTGAGCGGCCAGGTCAGAGAAGGAAGGGGTGAGCCCAACCCTGACACCGGCACACTAAGGCCCCTGCATTCATATTAGGGGCAGTTTTTCTTCTCTAAGTTGTATTGGAATCTCTTCCAATCACTAGAGGACACTGCGTCGGTGGCTTTTGTCTCCAATATGGCCACGAAACCTGGCCTCAGGATGTTGACATCCATTAGACCAGATATGATGCGGCTACCCATGACATTGTGTTGTTTTGGCGTGCATGCCCATTATGAGGAGACACCAGGGACCACAGCTGTCACCATTGCTCTCCTCCACACAGTAGAAGGGTAGATTTTCATGAGGACTTCTCCATACTTGGATAATCTGTTTGGAGGAATTCTTTTCAGTAAGTTTTTCCCGATCGCCCCCCCGGTACATGCGGTGGTTCCCGTAGCTGTAGGTGCGATCCGGGATGAGGGGGCAGCTGTTCGTTTCTGGCCACCCCCTCGTGATCGCTCCCAACGTATAACGTTCCTCCTCTGGCTTCCTCTGCCTGTGTAATGTAAACACAGGCAGAGGAAGTGATGTCATCTCTCCTCCTGGCGGTCTTTTCGTCCGGCGAGAGGAGAGGAGACATCACACGTGAGTTGCACCTAACAGCACACTAACACCAGTACACACAGGCACACTTAACCCCCCTAGATCACCCCCCCAGCCCCCAGTCACAGTGTCACTGATTGCACCGGTTTTAAATGACTTTCTTTCTTTCAGAAATGCCACTTTGTGCAGGGACAGTTCTAAGTACTGGAAACATGCGCTATTTCACATGCCAACTTTACACCCCCCCATCCCCCAGGTACAAAATTTAAAGGAATATTTCACTTTTATTGTTTCACTTTTAGCATTATTAAATTCACTGCTCCCGAAAAAAAAGCAGTTTTTAAAACTTTTTTTGCATTGATACATGTCCCCTGGGGCAGGACCCAGGTCCCCAAACACTTTTTAGGACAATAACTTGCATATTAGCCTTTACAATTAGCACTTTAGATTTCAAATGTTTGAGTCCCATAGACTTTAATGGGTTCTAAAGTTCACACGAACGTTTGGTGTGTTCGCAAGTTCTGGTACGAACCGAACAGGGTGGGGTGTTCGGCTCATCCCTACTGGCCACAATAAAGGCACAATCTCTTCCTCCTCCTAAGGGCTCTCTCATGCGCAGAGACGCGTGAAGTGCATGGGTTCACCTTCACTGACCGACTCGGTACCAGGAGACATGGGAGGTGAGAGAGGCAAGTGTGGGACTGCAATACTCCGAGACAAAAGTACAGGAGGCTTCCGCAAGCACTCCTTAAAAGAGAGTCTTTCTCTGAGTCAATGAGGATGGCAAATGTGATCAACTTCTCCGCTCAGTGGGTATATCTCGGGCTGCTATCTTATCCTTGATGTTATCCGAGAGACCATGAGAAAGCAGCCACGAGGGCCTCATTGTTCCAAGCAACCTTTGCTGCCAGAGTACAGAATTCAATGGCGTAATCGGCAACAGTACTCTGTTTGATGGACATGAACCAGAACGTCAAATACCCTTTTGAAGGAAGCCACAAATTCTGGGTAAATCAGGACCACTGGTTTTTGCGTCTCTCATAGAGGGTTTGCCTAGGCCAAGGCTCTCTCAGAATGCAAAGATATCACAAAACCTATTTTGGTTCTATCCGTGGGAAACACCTGGGGCAGCATCTCAAAGTATATCTCAACCTGGTTGAGAAACCCTCTGCATTGAACTTGATCTCCACCAAATCGCTGGGGAATCGGAGCGCAACCAGACATACCTCTTACAGAGGTAATACTCAAGGCAAGTGCCTGCAAAGAGACCGGAGCAGCAGCAGGGACTGCCTGCAACACAGGTTGTACCGGAGCAGCCACAGTAGAAGATTCCAGGTGAGCCGTGCGACTCAGGAGAGTTTGTAACGCCATGGCAAACAGATCCAAGCAGTGATCCTGGTCATCCAATCTGAAAAAAATATTACCAACAAGTAGATTGACTGCATCTTCTGAATTCATGGCCTTGGCCTACTGTCAGAAACCATGAATCAGACTGAGACAGAAGTACAGTTAAATCACACTTGTTAATAATAATAATAATAATAATAATAATAATAATAATAAAAAGATAAATAGGGTAAGCATAGTCAAAACATAGCCAGAGTTCAGGAACCGGATGGGATAGTCAGCCAAGCCAAATGTCAGAGAGACAGAGATATATACGTAGTAGAACAGCAAGCAGGATCAAGAGCCAGAAGGAATGTCAGCCGAGCAAAGTCTTCAACAGGAACGCAGGAGAAATTCTCTGTGATGTTGACCCCAGCGAAGGCAGAGAGCAAATGAGCTGGAAGGCTTAAGTAGGCAGGACTGATGAGCAGGATCATCAACAGGTTAATCACTGTGGAGAAATAGGAGCTGGCAAATGGCCGACAGCTGAGCGGCCAGGTCAGAGAAGGAAGGGGTGAGCCCAACCCTGACACCGGCACACTAAGGCCCCTGCATTTATATTAGGGGCAGTTTTTCTTCTCTAAGTTGTATTGGAATCTCTTCCAATCACTAGAGGACACTGCGTCGGTGACTTTTGTCTCCAATATGGCCACGAAACCTGGCCTCAGGATGTTGACATCCATTAGACCAGATATGATGCGGCTACCCATGACATTGTGTTGTTTTGGCGTGCATGCCCATTATAAGGAGACACCAGGGACCACAGCTGGCGCCATTGCTCTCCTCCACACAGTAGAAGGGTAGATTTTCATGAGGACTGCTCCATACTTGGATAATCTGTTTGGAGGAATTATTTTCAGTACGTTTTTCCTGATCGCCCCCCCCCCCCGGTAAATGCGGTGGTTCACGTAGCTGTAGGTGCGATCCGGGATGAGGGGGCGGCTGTTCGTTTCTGGCCACCCCCTCGTGATCGCTCCCAACGTATAACGTTCCTCCTCTGGCTTCCTCTGCCTGTGTAATGTAAACACAGGCAGAGGAAGTTATGTCATCTCTCCTCCTGGCGGTCTTTTCGTCCGGCGAGAGGAGAGGAGACATCACACGAGAGTTGCACCTAACAGCACACTAACACCAGTACACACAGGCACACTTAACCCCCCTAGATCACCCCCCCCAGCCCCCAGTCACAGTGTCACTGATTGCAGTGATCATTTATTTACTGATCACTGCATTTAGTGTCATTTGTGACAGTAAAAGGTTGCAGTGCAGTTAGTGTTAGTCCCCTTTAGGTTCAGGGTAGCCCCCTACCCCCCAATAAAGGTTTAACCCCTTGATCACCCCCCTAGTTAACCCTTTACCCCCTATTGCCAGTGTCACTAAGCAATCGTTTTTCTGATCGCTGTATTAGTGTCGCTGGTGCCGCTAGGTAGCTAGTTATTTTTTGAGGTTCGCCGCCAGGTTTTTATAGCGTTAGGTACCCCCATACATTTTCTAATAAAGGTTTTAACCCCCTGATTGCCCCTAGAGTTAACCCCTTCACCAGTGATCACTGTATAAGTGTCACTGGTGACGCTGGTTAGCCAGCTAGTTATTTCGTTATTTAGGTTCGCCGCCAGGTTTTCATAAAGCGTCAGGTACCCCCATATATTACCTAACAAAGGTTTTAACCCTGATTGCCCCCTAGTTAACCCTTTCACCAGTGATCATCGTATAAGTGTTACAGTTGACGCTGGTTAGTTAGTTTGCTGTTTATAGCATTAGGGCACCCGCCGTATATAACCCAATAAAGGTTTAACCCCCTGATCGCCCGGCGGTTGATATCAATAAAATTTTAGCGTCAGTCAGGGTCTGCGTCGCCCCAGGCAGCGTTAGGTTAGTGCCAGTAACGCTTACACCCACGCGCAAAGCATACACCCCTCTTAGTATTATAGTATCTGAACGGATCGATACCTGATCTGATAAGATCTATTATAGCGTACCCAGCAGTTTAGGGTACCCAAAAATGCATTTTTTGTGGAATCAGCCCAGATACCCACTAGCACCTGCGTTTTGCCCCTCTGCCCAGACCAGCCCAACCCACCCAAGTGCAGTATCGATCGATTGCTGTCACTTACAAAACACAACACACATTTGCTGACAGTGAGGTGCTTTTTTTTACCTGTGACTCATCACTAGTGTACCACTAAATTTTTAGCCCAAAATGGCAAAGCGAATGTACACTAGTGAAGAAGCCTACACGTTTCTGAGCATGACAGATAGTGAAGAGGAGGTCACGCATCTGTCAGATTCTGGCTCAGAATACGATCCTGTAGACAACAGCGGCTCTATGCCAGATAGCTCTAACGACAAAGTTGTGGTCCCTGCTAAGGCCAGGCGTACCCGACCCCGTTCTGATGTTGAGCAGCAAGAACCGCAGGACCCTTGTATGGAGCAGAGAGCCAGTACTAGTGCCGCTATTCCTTCTGGTGAACTGGCAAGCACCAGCGGTCTAGTACACCCTGGTCGTTCATCCAGCACTGCAGTATCACGTGGTGACGTGGCGAGTCCCATAAGTGCAGTTCAAGCTGGCGAGGTAGCAAGCACAAGTAGTGTCCCGCTGCCACCAAGAAGAAGACAGGCCCGTCGTGCCCATAGTGCCTTTCCTGCAGAATTCACCTATCCTGATTGGGTCCCCACCACTTCTGCAGAACCCGTACTTCCCCCATTCACTGGCCAACCCGGTATTCAGGTGGATACAGCTGATTTTACGTCACTTGATTTTTATTCGCTGTATTTCACGGAAGATCTCTATAGATCTATTGTGGAACAGAGTAATTTATATGCTGGTACTTACATCACCGCTAATCCCCAGTCCATCCTTCCCAGAGAATGGAGACCACTTACGATTTCTGAATTTAAAACCTTTCTGGGCCTTTCCCTGAACATGGGCATACACCAATTTCTGAAGTTGCAGAGAGCCAGTACTAGTGCCGCTATTCCTTCTGGTGAACTGGCAAGCACCAGCGGTCTAGTACACCCTGGTCGTTCATCCAGCACTGCAGTATCACGTGGTGACGTGGCGAGTCCCATAAGTGCAGTTCAAGCTGGCGAGGTAGCAAGCACAAGTAGTGTCCCGCTGCCACCAAGAAGAAGACAGGCCCGTCGTGCCCATAGTGCCTTTCCTGCAGAATTCACCTATCCTGATCGGGTCCCCACCACTTCTGCAGAACCCGTACTTCCCCCATTCACTGGCCAACCCGGTATTCAGGTGGATACAGCTGATTTTACGTCACTTGATTTTTATTCGCTGTATTTCACGGAAGATCTCTATAGATCTATTGTGGAACAGAGTAATTTATATGCTGGTACTTACATCACCGCTAATCCCCAGTCCATCCTTCCCAGAGAATGGAGACCACTTACGATTTCTGAATTTAAAACCTTTCTGGGCCTTTCCCTGAACATGGGCATACACCAATTTCCGAAGTTGCGAACTTATTGGTCCACAAGTCCACACGACCATATGCCTATATTCTCTGCTTCCATGGCCAGGAAACCATACGAGGCGATCCTGCGGTTCTTGCATTTCAGTGTCAATGAACTTTGTCGTCCGTATGAAGACCTTGGATACGACCGGCTCTACAAAATTCGGCCCCTCATAAACCATTTCAACAAACGTTTTGCAGCCTTGTTTAATCCCCAGCAAGTTGTCTGCGTTGATGAGTCCCTGATAAAATTTTCTGGACGCTTGTCTTTCAAGCAGTACCTTCCCAGCAAGCATGCTGGATACGGGGTCAAGCTCTATAAGCTTTGTGACAGGGCAACAGGCTACACATGGAGCTTTAGGGTTTATGAGGGCAAAAAAAGTCAGGTAGAGCCGGAGGGTTGCCCAGATTACATAGGGAGCGCTGGCAAGATTGTGTGGGATTTGGTGTCACCCTTATTCAGTACGTGGACAATTATTACACCAGCGTGCCACTTTTTAGTCACATGTTTGATCGTCAGATTGGAGCATGTGGCACCGTGCGACCTAATTGCCGGGGCTTTCCCCAGCAGCTTGTCGATTCCCGTCTTAGGCTGGGGGCGAGAGCCTGCTGCAGGTGTATTAATTTGCTCGCTGTGAAGTGGCGGGACAATAAGAATGTTTTCGTTCTTACCACCCTTCACGCAGACACGACAGTACAAATTCATACGGCGGCTGGTCTTGTGGAGAAACCCCTCTGTGTCCACCAATATAACCAAAATATGGGAGGGGTGGACCTCAACGACCAGTTGATGGCGCCGTATCATATTGCCCGTAAGCCGAGACGCTGGTACAAAAAAGTGTCTCTATATTTATTTCAATTGACTTTACTGAATGCTTATGTCTTATACAAAGCTTCAGGACGGAATGGATCCTTCCTTCAATTCCAGGATGAGATCATCTTAGAACTCCTGTATCCAGGCGGTTCTGCACCTCACCATTCCCTACCAAATGCAGTAAGCCGACTGCATGAGAGAAATTTTTCATATGTCCTCGAGATTACCCCTACCCAACGAGCCCCCCAAAGAAGATGTTGTGTCTGTACCAAGCGCGGATATAGGCGCGACACCCGTTATTTTTGTCCCCGCTGTCCTGCCAATCCTGGTCTTTGTATTGGTGAATGTTTTGAATGCTTCCACACACGAGTGAAGTATTAGCGTAGGGTAAAGCATTTCACAGGCTAGGCACACTTACACAGGGTCTCCCAAGATGCCATCGCATTTTGAGAGACCCAAACCTGGAACCGAAAATTGAACAGTTAGGCCGAGTACTCACGAGCAGACATGTCCGATGAAACCGGTCCGCGGACCGTTTTCATCGGACATGTCTGCCCGGGGACTTCTGTTCGATGGGTGTACACACCATCGAACAGAGGTCCGCGCGTAAACAATACGCGGGGCGTGTCCGCGGTGTCACCGCGTCGATGACGCGGTGTCGCCGCGACAATGACGCGGCGACGTGGGCGGCCTGCCTTTAAAATGCTTCCATGCATGCGAGGGATGGCGGGCGGCCGGACATGTACAGTAGGTCTGTACAGATGACCGTACATGTCGGGGGGACAGGTTTCCTGTCCGATCCGCCCGAAAATGGTCCGCTCGGGCCTACACACGGCCAAACATGTCTGCTGAAACTGGTCTGCGGACCAGTTTCAGCAGACATGTTTGGTCGTGAGTACGGGGCCTTAGGCCGAGTACTCACGGCAGGACATGTCCGATGAAAACGGTCTGCAGACCGTTTCCATCGGACATGTCTGGCCGGGGACTGCCCGGGGACTTCTGTTCGATGGCTATACACACCATCGAACAGAAGCCCGCGCGTAAACATTACGCGGGGCGTGTCCGCGGTGTCGATGACGCGGTGTCGCCGCGACAATGACGCGGCGACGTGGGCGGGCCGCCTTAAAAATGCTTCCACGCATGCGTCGAAGTCATTCGACGCATGCGAGGGATGCGGGCGGCAGGACATGTACGGTAGGTCTGTACAGACGACCGTACATGTCCGGGCGGACAGGTTTCCAGCGGACTGTTTTAAAACAAGTCCGGGAAACAGTTGTCCGCTGGAAACCTGTCTGATCCGTCCCAAAATGGTCCGCTCGGGCCAACACACGGCCAAACATGTCTGCTGAAACTGGTCTGCGGACCAGTTTCAGCAGACATGTTTGGTCGTGAGTACGGGGCCTCACAGTTACAAAAAAAAGTGTTAAAACACAAAACATATATAAAATAAAAATAAAAAAACTAGTTGTTGTTTTATTGTTCTCTCCCTCTCTATTCTCTCTCTATTGTTCTGCTCTTTTTTACTGTATTTTTACTGTATTATATTGTATTGTATTATTACTGTATTATATTCTGCAAAGTTTTATTGTTCTGTTTTTTCATGCTTGCTTTTCAGGTATGTAATTTACTTTCAGGAATGCCATTCAGCTGTTGCGCGGACTTATATATCTTGACAGCAACAGCGTTTGCTCCCACGGTATATAAAGCCATGACTCCAGTGCTGTAGTAGGTGATTTCACCACCACAGTTAAAAAAAGAGCATATATGCCGAAGCATGGGGGCATTAGGGGCGGAGGAGCGATTTTCCTCCTAATGCCGCATACATACGGTCGACATTCCTACGGAGGCTTTCCCGTGGAAAAGTCCGACCGTGTCTACGCAGCATAACTTTTTATGCCGCGTACATACGGTCGAAATTCCGATGGAGGCTTGCACGTGGAAAAGTCCGACCTCTGTGTACGCGGCATAACTTTTTTGCAGGAGGATGCCCCCCATGCTTCGGCATATATATATTTTAGGCACAGGTTGCGTTAAAAAATGTTTTATTTTTTACTATGTTTTTTTTTGTATTTGCTTTGCAGGTATGGTCTGGTCTTACTGATATACTGTAATGTAACTTTTTTTTTTTTTTTTATTATCAATAACAATTTTTTATTGGTCAATGGTTCAAATGTACATAACATACAGCCATACAGAGCCCTAGGCCCGCAGGAGGAACATAAAGAATAAACACCTTAACAGTAGCCTAGGGCGTGCATGTTATCTCTGCCTAGCAATTGCAAGTATGCCAGCTTGCCTATTAAAACCAGTGACGCCAACATGGCGAAGTGCAAGCTGGCCATTGTCCTTCCGGACTAACCACATGTTATGTCTAAACTGAGCAGTAGACTTAACTTCTAAGTATCAAAGCAATCAGAGACACTAGGGGTCTCCAAGGAGAAAAAGGAAAGAAAAGAGGGGAAAATAAAGGGAGAGTGATGGAGAGAGGGAGTGTCGTCATTTCGGCCCATGTACCTTCTCAGGGTGGATCCTCCCGGCGGTGCCACAGTTCCCAGACCTTGTCGTGAGCCTCCTGCCGATCCCGTAACCTGGCCGTCATCCCCTCCATGATCTCCACGTCTTTAATCCTGGCGTATAGGGCTTCAGGGGGAGGGGGAGACCGGCGCTTCCAATGCAACGCCACCAGGCAGCGGGCTGCCGTGAGAATGTGTCGGGCCAGTTTCTTATATGGAGGCGGTAGTCTTACCGGAGGAAGTCCCAGGATGAAATATTTTGGGGAGGAAGGGATCTTCCTCTCTAGGAGCCGCTCCAGCAGCTGCCGGACCGAGTCCCAGAAAGGAGCAATCAGTGGGCACTCCCAGTAGTTACTTTGTTTTAATGTTAACCATCATTTGCTTAGCAGGTACGCCATTCAGTTGCAGCGTGGATTTATTTAGCGTGACAGCAACAGCGTTTGCTCCCACGATATATACAGCTGCGACTCCAACGCTGTAGGAGGTGATTTCACCACCACAGTTAAAAAAAGAGCATATATGCTGAAGCATGGGGCATTAGGGGCGGAGGAGCGATTTTGCTTCTAATGCCGCGTACATACGGTTGACATTCCTACGGAGGCTTTCCCGTGGAAAAGTCTGACCATGTGTACACGGCATAACTTTTTATGCTGCATACATACGGTCGAAATTCCAACAGAGGCTTGCCCGTGGAAAAGTCAGACCGTGTGTACGCGGCATAACTTTTTTGCGGGAGGATGCCCCCATGCTTCGGCATATATAAATGGTGCATGTATGCCCATCATTAGAAGTTGGTGGATGAAGGGAGGTATTTTAATGGTGGGCATACCCACCGATCAATCTTTTTTTCGTTCAGCCAACAGGCTGCATGAAAAAAAACATTAAAAATACTTGTCTAACAAGAACCATCAACGTACTGGTATGCGGTCGGCCAGCGGTCGGCTTTCATGTAAAAGCAGTCCTATCGGCTAATTAGCCTCTAGACTGCTTTTACATTCAATGGGAGGGAATTTCCCCCCTGGATATAAATAGCGCCATTGGGAAATTGGGAAAGCATTTTATCACACCGATCTTGGTGTGGTCAGATGCTTTGAGGGCAGAGGAAAGATCTAGGGTTGAATAGACCCCATTTTTTTAAAAAAAAGAGTACCTGTCACTAACTATTGCTATCATAAGGGATAATTACATTCCCTGAGATAACAATAAAATTATTAAAAATAAATAAAATGGAAGGAACAGTTTACAAATAAAATAAAAAAAGCTAAATAAAAAAAAAGCATCCCTGCCCCCCCCCTGCTCTTGCGCAAAGGCGAAAGCAAGCGTCGGTCTGGAGTCATATGTAAACAGCAATTGTACCATACATGTGAGGTATCACCGCGAAGGGCAGATCGAGGGCAGTAATTTTAGCAGTAGACCTCCTCTGTAAATCTAATGTGGTAACCTGTAAAGGCTTTTAAAGGCTTTTAAAAATGTATGTAGTTTGTCGCCACTGCGCGTTTGTGCGCAATTTTAATCAATCAATAATTTGGGCAATATAGTGTATTTTAGTGCTTTAAAATAAAAAAAAGTGTATTTTTTCCCCAAAAAATGTGTTTGAAAAATCGTTGCGCAAATACCATTTTATTCTGTAGGGCCTTTGCTTTAAAAAAATATATAATGTTTGGGGGTTCAACTTAACTTTCTTGCAAAAAAAAAAAATGTTTTTATGTAAAAACAAACAGTGTCAGAAAGGGCTTTGTCTTCAAGTGGTTAGAAGAGTGGGTGATGTATGACATAAGCTTCTAAATGTTGTGCATAAAATGCCAGGACAATTCAAAACCCTCCCAAATGACCCCATTTTGGAAAGTAGACACCCCAAGCTATTTGCTGAGAGGCATGTCGAGTCCATGGAATATTTTATATTTTGACACAAGTTGCAGGAACAATAAATATTTTTTTTATTTTTTTTGCGCAAAGTTGTCACTAAATGATATATTGCTCAAACATGCCATGGGCATATGTGGAATTACACCCCAAAATACATTCTGCTGCTTCTCCTGAGTGCGGGGATACCACATGTGTTAGACTTTTTGGGAGCCTAGCCGCGTACGGGATCCCAAAAACCAATCACCACCTTCAGGCTTTCTAAGGGTGTAAATTTTTGATTTCACTCCTCTCTACCTATCACAGTTTAGGAGGCCATGGAATGCCCAGATGGCACAAACCCCCCCCAAATGACCCCATTTTGGAAATTAGACACCCCAAGCTATTTGCTGAGAGGTATGGTGAGTATTTTGCAGATATTGCTTTTTCTCACAAAGTTTTGAAAATGTAAAAAAGAAAAAAATAATTCTTTCCTCATTTTCAAAAACAAATGAGAGCTGTAAAACACTCACTATGCCTCTCGGAAAATAGCTTGGGGTGTCTACTTTCCAAAATGGCATCATTTGGGGGGTTTCATGCTATTTTGGCATTTTATGGCCTTTGTGATAAGTAGTGAGGAGTGAAATCAAAAATGTATGCCCTTAGAAATCTTGAAGGCAGTGCTTGGTTTTCTTGGTCCTGTATGCGGCTAGGCTCCCAAAAAGTCCCACACATGTGGTATCCCCTTACTCAGGAGAAGCAGCAGAATGTATTTTGGGGTGTAATTCCACATATGCTCATGGCATGTGTGAGCAATATATAATTTAGTGACAACTTTTTGTAATTTTTTATTTCTTTTTGGTCATTATTAAATCACTTGGGGCAAAAAAATTAAATATTCAATGGGCTCAACATGCCTCTCAGCAAATAGCTTGGGGTGTCTTCTTTCCAAAATGGGGTCATTTGGGGGGGTCGTGTGCTATCTTGGCATTTTATGGCCTTCAAAACTGTGATAGGTAGTGATAGGTAGTGAAATCAAAAATGTATGCCCTTAGAAATCATGAAGGCGGTGCTTGATTTTCGGGGTCCCGTACGCGACTTGGCTCCCAAAAAGTCTCACACATGTGGTATCCCCATACTCAGGAGAAGCAGCAGAATGTATTTTGGGGTGCAATTCCACATATAACCATGGCATGTGTGAGCAATATATCATTTAGTGACAACTTTTTTTTTTTTTTTCATTATTCAATGACTTGGGACACAAAAATAAAATATTCAATGGACTCAACATGCATCTCAGCAGTTTCCTTGGGGTGTCTACTTTCCAAAATGGGGTCATTTGGGGGTGGGGGTTTGTACTGCCCTGCCATTCCATAAAATGTACCCTAGTTTGTAGACGCTATAACTTTTGCGAAAACCAATAAATATACGCTTATTGCGATTTTTTTTTACTAAAGACATGTGGCTGAATACATTTTGGCCTAAATGTTTGACAAAAATTTTGATTATTCGATTTTTCTTATAACAAAAAGTAGAAAATATTATTTTTTTCGGTCTTTTTCCGTTTATATCGCAAAAAATAAAAATTGCAGAGGCAATCAAATACCATTAAAAGAAAGCTCTATTTGTGGGAAGAAAAGGATGCAAATTTCGTTTCGGGAAAAACATTGCATGACCGCGCAATTACCAGTTAAACAGCGCAGTGCCAAATTGTAAAAAACACCTTGGGTCCTTTGGCTGCATAAAGGTCCGGGTCTTAAGTGGTTAAACGATGTTCAGAGATAACTGAAAATACCAGCCCACCTGACTACTCTTCGACAGCACTGGGTTCCTTAAATGCACACAGATTCAAGCCCCTCAATGCACACCACTTCAGGCTCCTTGGACGCACACAGCTTGAAGCCCTTCAATGCACACAGTGTTGAGCTTCTTAATGCACACAGCATCTATCTTCACACAGAGACACTCACTAGCAGCCACTGCTCCAACTCCACCTTCCTCTCACTTCTGCTCTCCCAGCCCTTCATTATATGAGCTGTGTGAACCTGGGCACACACCCTGCAGGCTGACTTTAAAATCCCGTCCCACCTAAGACACTGAACTAAAACCAAACTAAAGAGGCCCTTCCAGAAATAGCAAGATCCGGAGAAAACTGCCAGAGCAGTTTTCTCTGTTTCAAATCTACGCTCTGTATCTCTGCAATCTGGCGATATGCAGACAATGGGGCAGATCCACGAAGAAGTTACGACGGCGTATCTATTGGTATCTATTGATATCTATATCTACTTCCACAAAACAAGATACGCCTGAAGCTGGGCTAGATCCGACTGGCGTAGGTCTTAGTACGCCGTCAGATCTAAGGTGGATATTAACGATGGCCGCTAGGTGGCGCTTCCGTCGAATTCCGCTACGAGTATGCAAATTAGCTAGATACGCGAATCCACAAACGTACATCCGTCCGGTGCATTTTTTACGTTGTTTCCGTAAGGCTTTTTTCGGTGTAAAGTTACCCCTGCTATATGAAGCGTACTCAATGTTAAGTATGGACGTCGTTCCCGCGTAGAATTTAGAAAATTTTACGTCGTTTGCATAAGTCGTTCGCGAATAGGGCTTTGCGTACAATGACGCTCACGTCGTAAGCATTGGCTTGTTACGGGTTAATTTCGAGCATGCACCCACGGACGGCGCATGCGCCGTTCAGAAAAACCGTCATTTACGTAAGTTAACGTAAGTAAATTAACATAAAACACGCCCACATTTTTAACATTTGAATTCCGCGCCCATACGCCGGCAGATTTACGCTACGCCGCTGTAACTTTAGAGGCAAGTGCTTTGTGAATACAGCACTTGCCTCTCAAAGTTGCGGCGGTGTAGCGTTAATACGATACGCTACGCCTGCTGAAAATTACGATCCGCTACGTGGATCTGGCCCTCTGTGTCCACTTTAACGCCATTTTCATAGGGACAGAGCCTCTTTCTGCCACAATATATATATATATATGAATGTAAGTGTCTTTTGCAATGTAGCTTTGTATAGCATTGGATATCCCACCTACCAGTTACCGTCCACAATATACTTTAGACATATGCACTGCCAAAAAAAAAATATTTTTTTCGTTTGTTATTTTCGTTTTTTTTATTTTTTCGGAAATTCGAGAAATTCGAAAATTCGGAATTTTCGCATTTCCGAAAAAGCAAAAAACTAATAAAATGGAAAAACTTAATTTCCGGAAAAAAACGAATGAAACGAAAATGAAAAAAACTAATTTTCAGAAATTCGAAATTTCGAAAATGAAAAATTAGAAGTTCAAAAATTCAAAATTGAAATATTCGAAAATTCGAAAAATAAAAAATAAAATTCAAAATAAAAAATTAGAAGTTTGAAATTTTGAAAAAGAAAAATTCGAAAATTCGAAAAAATATAAGGATCGAAAATTCGAAATTTCTAAAATTGAAAAATTCGAAATTGAAAAATTTGAAAATTCGAAAGTGAAAATTTGAAAAATAAAAAAATCGAAAATTCGAATATTCGAAAGTCGAAAATGAAAAATTCAAAAATTGAAAAATTTGAAAATTTGAAAATTCGAAAAATAAAAAATGAAAAATTCGAAATTTCTAAAATTCTAAAATGAGCAATTTCGAAAAATAAAAATCCGTAAATTAGAAAAAGAAATAATTCTTTTTTTTTTTTTTTTTTTTTTTTTTTTTTTTTTTTTTTTTCCACTTCAGACTCTACCTCATAGAGTGCTTCTTTAATGCTCATGATCTGCGTGCCAGCCCATTGCATCTCTAATTTGGTTTTGCATCATCAGTGTCGCTTTTCTACATGTGTTTTCTTTTTTTTTTTTTTTTTTGTATATATAAGTGTAAATATATACGGGTATGTTTCCACTATCTGCTTGACATAAGAGAATAAGGAAGACCTCGCAAAGTATATCCTTCTCGATTTTTACCCCCCCTTCCCCCCCCCCCCTCCCCCCCGTCTCACCCAAGACGTGCTCAAAATCCTCTAATTCTTTCTGATTTCTTCTAGAAAATCTTTTAGGCTTCTTCCCTTAACTTTTCTGCGTAACTCCATGATCTCTTAAAGGTCCTCCAGTTATCCCATTTTGTACTTTGTAGTATGTTATTTCCCTCTAAGCTTTCTTTCAGTTCTTCCATTTTGTATGTTTCTTCGACCGCATCGATCCATTCCCAGGTTTGGGGGCACTCTGTATCCTGCCATCTCCTTGGGATTAATCTCTTGGCGGCGTTTAAGAGATGCGGTGTAAGTGTTTCCCTATACCTTTTTATGCCTTCTTCTCCCCCATGGAATAGGACCACCCATGGGTCTATCTTTATCTTTTTCATTGTAATCTCTTCCACACAACCCAGTATGTTTTCCCAGTACTTTTTTATCTTTGGGCACTCCCACCAAAGGTGAGCCATATTTCCTGGTGATCCACACCCCCTCCAGCATTCCCCTGTCTGCTCTTCATCAAATTTTTTTAATTTGTCTGGTGTCATGTACCACCCCGCGATGCATTTAAAACTCATTTCAGCCGTGCGGCTATCTACCGCGGAGGAGTGTGTCAGAGTCAACATTCTCTCTATTGTAGCCTTATCTCTCTTTGAGCCTAATTCCCTTTCCCACTTTTCAATGAAAGGAGGTATACTCCGCTCTCCTATTTTCAGTAGGATCTTGTATACTGTAGAGATGGTTCCTTTAGTTCTTTCTGTCGTACAGATTTTTTCCAATTCCGACAACTGATCCTCTGACCTTAATGGATGTGGGAGATCTTGGATGAAATGGTTCAGCTGCTGATACCTCCATTCATTGATTTCCATTAAATTTTTATTGAATTTTAACTCCTGCAGTGTTTTAATGTGATCCCCATTCATTATATCCCTTAGTTGTGCCGTGTCTTTTTTGATCCAGTGCCCCCCTATTTGTGTCTTACCCGGTGCAAAGTAATCGTTATCTTTCAGTGCTAAAAGGGGTGAATTATATTCCTTCACCGTTTTTTTATAGACTATATCCCATATTTTGAGTGCATTTTTTGTTATCTCATGTGCATTAATATCTAGTGTCCTAAATTGGGGAGGGTTCCATATAATCTTATCCAACCTTACCTGTGTTATTTCGTTTTCTAAGCTTACCCACCTCTTTTCTGTGTTGACTCTGGCCCACTCCACCACTCTTGTTAACATAACCGCCTCGTAGTATCTCCTAACATCCGGAACAGCGAGCCCTCCCTTCCTTTTTGGTTGTCTTAATGTCTGGAGTGAAATCCTATGTTTCCTATTTTTCCATATATAATTCATAATTAATTTATTGAGGGCTGACAGCAGCGTTCTTGGTAGAGCTATAGGGATCATCTGAAATTTGTATAGGATCTTGGGCATGATAACCATTTTACAGTAATTAATTCGTCCTATCCACGATATTGCTCTGTTTTCCACCCTTTTTGTTTCTTTCTTAACTTCATTTAACAATGGGATAAAGTTTATCGCATAAGTTTTTTTAATTGATTTAGCTAGTAGAATCCCCAGATACTTCAGTTTCCTTACCCAAGCAAAGCGATAGTTCTCTTTCAAGAGTTTTTCTTCTGTCTTTCTTATGTTTATACTCATGATCTCTGTTTTGGTGATATTTAATTTAAAGTTTGAGAATTCTCCGTATTCATTACATAAATTTAATAGGTTAGGGATTGATGTTTTGGGTTCAGTTAGATAGAAGAGGACATCGTCCGCGAAGGCAGCGAGCTTATGTTCCTCCGCTCCTATTTTAGTCCCTTTTATTTTTTGGCAGTTTCGGACCTTTGCTAGAAATGGTTCCATTGAAATCACGAACAGTAGTGGTGACAAGGGACACCCCTGCCTCGTTCCATTTCTCATTTGGAATGCTTGCGAAAGGCTACCGTTTATTTTTATTTTGGCCCTAGGGGACTGATATAGGGTATCCACCCAGTTCCTCATCCCCTGGCCAAACCCCATGTCCTTTAGGGTAGCTAGCATAAATCCCCAGTCTACCCTGTCGAACGCTTTCTCTGCGTCTATCGACAGGAGTAGACCTGGGGATCTCATTTCTCTCAGTCTCCGGATTATCAAAAGTGTTCTTACTCCATTGTCTCTCCCCTCTCGCCCTTGAACAAAACCCGTCTGATCTGGGTGTACCAGTTTAGTCATAACCTCCCTGACTCTCCCGGCCAGTACCCTTGCAAACAATTTTATGTCCGTATTAAGCAAGGATATCGGTCGGTAGCCCGAGCAGCTCTCGATGTCCTTGCCTTCTTTTGGGATCACAGTGATCGTTGCCTCGGAGGCCTCCTTACTTAGTTTGTATTTTTTCCCCAGGCCATTGAAGTACTGGCATATCCTTGGTAGTAATATCTCCTTATATTTTTTGTAATACATTATTGTAAAGCCATCTGGGCCTGGGCTTTTGCCTGAGGCTGAGCTTGTCAATGCTCTTTTAATTTCGTTTTCCGTGAATGGTCTATCTATCTGTTCGGCCTCTAATTGACTTATTTTTGGAAGTTTTGCCTCTTTTAAAAAAGTTTCAATCTTTTTTTCTTTCTCTCCTTTCTGCCAGTTCTTTTGTTTTACTGAGTATAGTTTTTCGTAATATAGTCTAAATGTTTCGGCGATTTCTTTTGTTGTATGTAATACCTCCCCTTTATCATTTTTAATTTTGTCAATATAGTTCCTTGATTTTTTTTTTTTTACCATCCGAGCCAGATGTTTGCTCGTTTTATTTCCCCATCTGTATCTCTCCCTTGCTATTAAATTGAATTCCTTTCTTGTTTCTTGGTCTATGAGATCTTTAAGTTCATTTCGTTTATTGACCAGGCACAGGTATAGGTCTTGTTGCTTTCCATCTTTCTTATGCTTCTGCTCTAAGTTAAAGATCTCATCTATTAGTTTTACTTTTTTGCTAATCGCTTCCTTTTTTCTCCTTGCTCCTTCCGAAATCAAAATCCCTCTAATCACTGCCTTGTGGGCATCCCATAGGGTTGCTGCTGAGATTTCTTCTGTCTCATTTATCTTAAAATATTCTTCAAGTTCTTTTTTAACCTTAGTTATGCTTTTCTCTTCCATCAGCAGATCTTCATTTAATCTCCAATTTTGGTAGGGCCTATGATTGCATGCTATGTTTATTGATATACTAATGGGCGCGTGGTCAGAGATCGTCAAGGGTTCTATTCTCGTCTCGACCACATCCTCTAGCATTCTATGGTCAACCAAGATGTGGTCGATTCGGGAATAGCTGCCATGTACCTGGGAAAAAAAGGTGTAGTCTCGCTGGTTTGGATTGAAGATCCTCCATGTGTCTACTAACTGACTTCTATGTAGACTTTCTTTAACTTTTCTTAATTGTGTGCCTTGCGTTTCTAATGTTATATGCGACTTATCGACTTTCGGATCCATGCCAAAATTTAGGTCTCCTCCTACTATTATCTTTCCCCTACTGAAATCCTTTAGTTTCTCCAATATTCCCAAAAAGTATTTCAACGGGGAAGTGTTAGGCGCATAAACGTTTGCGAGGGTATACTCTTCCTCCTCTAACTTCCCCCTCAAGAAGAGGAATCTCCCATCCGGATCTGTTAGTCTATCTGTTGGTACGAATCTGGTTCCTTTAGCTAGCCCGATTGCTACTCCTCTAGCCCTCTTGGATATGGTATCTCCATAGAACCAGATGGGGAAGTCAGGTGAGTATATTCTTACATTAGATCCCAATGTAAGATGGGTTTCTTGTAGGAAAGCAATATCTGTCTTATAGTATTTTAACTCCTTTAACACTTTATGTCTCTTGGAAGGGTTATTTAAACCCTTTACATTGTATGAAAGGCATTTTATTACTGGCATCTTCGTGGGTTATGATATCTCCTTCCAATGTCCCAAGAACTGAGTCTACAATTTTCTTTTCTGTTAGTTACACTTTCTTCTAGTTGTCTGGGTGAAACGGGGTCCTCCCCCCAACCCCCCCAACTCTCCCCCCTCCTTCCCGTCCCCTCCCCCCAACCCACCCAACCTTCCCCCTTCCCTCCCTCCCCCCTCCATCCCCCCCAATCTGGTCTATTAAAGACCTCTGAACCATCTTCCATATCATGGTTCAGATCATTCCAGGTGGGGTCTGGGACCACCTCCCCCCCCCCCGGTTTTTCAGCCGGAAAGGGGGGGGGGGACCCAGCCCGAATTCAGAGGAGAGACACAAAAAGAATCTCAGGCCTGGCCCAAGAGAAAAAACACAAAGCGAGAAAAAAAAAAAAAAAGAAGAAAAAAAGGGGTGCACCTAGAGGGAGGGCTGAGGATGAAAGGACGGGGGGGGGGGTTTCATTTTCTCCCCTCCTCCTCCTCCCATCTCCACCTCCCCTCCTACCCCCAGCCTGGTAGGTTAGGGACCTGAATGTCCAATTTCCGGCAGAATTCATTTAGGTCTTCGGGGAATCTTAGTGTCGCAGATCTCCCCTCTTTTGTCCCAATTAGGCAGGCAGGAAAACCCCAGTTATACTTAATATTCAGGTCTGTCATTTGTTTTAAGAGTGGTTTTAACAACCATCTCCTTGCCAGGGTTTCGGGGGCCACGTCGGTGAAAATCTGTAGCTCCGCCCCTTCGAACTCTATCGGGGGTTGTCCCCTCAGCTTCTTCCAAATTGCTTCTTTGTCTTCATAGAGTCCGAACCTTATTATGACATCTCTTGTTCGCTCGGTGGTCGCTCTTTTCGAATTTCCCACTCGGTGTACCCTTTCGATCCTAATTGGATTGTCTATTGTTCTTTCCAGTAGTGGATTAAATATCATCTGTGTTATTGTCCTGAGGTCCTCGCCCCTCTTCTCCGGTATGAACCTTATCCTTAAGTTTTGTCTCCGGCTTCTGTTTTCCTGGTCCTCCAGTTTGTAGAGAATATGTCTCTGTTGCAGTTGGATCTGATCCATCTGGGTTTTTAGTGTATTTGATTCCTGCTCTTGTTTTTCTATTTGTTCCTCTACTGTTTCTAATCTGGAGAGCATGTGACCAAAGTCGGTCCTTAAGTTCTGTATTTCACTTTTTATCACATTTTCCAATCTCAAGAGCATCTCCGCCATTTCTCCCTTTGAGGGGGATCGAGAGTCTGTACTACGTTCATCCATCCTGCTGCTTTCTAATACGTTTCCAGTGGGCCCCTCCTCTCTTAGTTCTATAGATGTTTCTCTGGAATTATCACTTTGGGGTTTCTTATTTTCAGCCTTTTTTGCTTTATTCCCTTGTTGTTGCTTTATTGCTCCCTGGGTTCCAGGGACACGCGGACTTTCCCCTCTAGTTACAAATGGTCTTATTGAGCTTGTTGCTGTTGTGTTACTTGGAGTAGTTGGGGGTCCCCTTTTTGTTGATCTACTCGTCATTCTGCTCATATTAGTCTCCCTCTTTCTGATTCTCTTCCCCAGCTTGACCTCTTGTTTCCCCGATTGATAAAGAAATCAATATATAGAGGGAGCTAACCGATAACAAGTACTATACTGGGTTGGGCCAGAGGTTTTCTTTGAAGGGATTAACTATTTTTGTTTTATTTTCTCCCCCTCTGCTCCCTTTTTGGCTCCTACCCGACTAATATTATTTCGGCTGTTCTGTTAATTTAAACGTTTATAAGTATACCAATATATCCAGTATTTGTGTGCACGGAGGGCAAGAATAAGGTAGAGAGGATAAGAGGGTCTCCCTATACTCCTCTCTCTAAGGAGGTGTCAGGGGAAAACGGGATCTGAGCTTCCGATCTACCCCGGGTTCAATCTCCTCTTAATCTTCTATTCCCTACTCTTTTCAGTCCAGGGGAGTCATATAGATAGTCGGTTCTTCTGGTCGTCTGAGTGTTGAGGCCCTGGAAAAAAAATGCTCTCGGGGTGCGCGTAGCTTTGACCCCTTTTCGGAGCCCAGGGGTACCAGAGAACTTCCTAAGTATATGGTCTCCTCAATTCAGAGAAATAAATTCAATATTGATTCCAGTGTCCCCGCTTTGAATTGCACCGATCATATCGTACCTTTATGGGTAGATTTTAGCTCAGGGTCCCCTTTCCCTTTTCCTTTCCCTTTTTTTTTAGAAGATACCCAAAAGGACCAAGGTTCCGAAACCAGGGGCGCCTAGGAGCTCCCCGAGGGCAAGGGAGCATATAGGTTCCCCCCCGTCAAAGAAAAGAAAACCAAGCCAAATAAATAAATAATTAATAAAACACAAGTGGCCGGGCTCCAAACAGACCATGCAGATAAAGTTTTTAGATACCGAGTGTATATGTCGGCTTTTACCTATTTTAGGCTTTTCATATCCAGCTTAAATAGTCTCCTCCAATCCAGTAGTATAGGAAAGTGCTACAGCAATCAGTCAATCATAGAGCCACATCATATCCACCTCTTTATACAAGTTCACAGCTGGTTATCTCTGGGTTCCCGTTAGCTTCCCTTATTCCCTTACTGATCTTTTATTCACATGTGATCAGGATATATTAAAACGTTCATAACCATGTAATGCAGTTCTGATGCAGTTCTAATTTAACTTCTCACTGTAGGAATACCTCTCTCTTCACCATAGATCTGCATTAAGTTGCTGTTTTTTAAACGTTGATTTGTCTTCTACAAGTTAATCATTTAGCAGCAAATGTACCTCTGGGTCTGGATCAGCTGAGAGGAGGAGTGCGGATGGAGTCCCTCTGGGATCAGCGTGCACGCTGTCTCGACATGCTCACCTCAGTGTATGCTAAGGTCCCGGCTGAAGCCACTGCAGTCGGCGGGTCCCGTCCTTCCGCTACTTACCCCGCATCCTGTGTCCGTTTCCCAGTACCACGAGCGGCCCCAGAACTTCGCCGTCCACCGCTCTCCACACCGCCAGCACCGAGCGGGTCTGCAGGGTCAATGCAGCCGATGGGCAGCGCGTGCAACGGCAGCCTAAGGGAGCCTCTCTCTCCCTCTCTCTCTCAGACCCGGGCCGTCCTTCCTCCTAGCGGTCCCATCGCTCTTCGCTCCCCCACCTGTGAACGCCTCGCGTCATCACGTCCTCACGTGGACGCGCATCCTGAAAAGAAATAATTCTAAAGATAAGAATTCGAAAATTAGAAAAAGAAAAATTCGAAAATTAGAAAAATAAAAAATTCTAAAGATAAGAATTCGAAAATTCGAAAATGAAAAATTCGAAAATTCGAAAAATAAAAAATTCGAAATTTCTAAAATTGAAAAATTCGAAATTCGAAAATAAAAAATAAAAAATTCAAAATTTGAAAATTCGAAAAAGAAAAATTTGTAAATTCGAAAAAATATAAGGATCGAAAATTCGAAATTTCTAAAATTGAAAAATTCTAAATTGAAAAATTCGAAAATTTGAAAATGGCATGGCTGTGATTGGCCAGTGCAGCATGTGACCCAGCATGTGACACACATAGCACAGCACGTCACTCTGCTTTAGATAGGGCAGGGAAAGGCTGCTGCTGCTCTGAGGGAGAGAATTAGATAGGAGTCAGACTGTCCTGCTTCAGAAATCAAATTACACCAGCACTGCATATGTTCCTGTGAGATACTCTGCATTAGATACTTTAGGGAAGGGTTCCTGGTTTTGCTTGTAGGGAGAGATTACGAGACGCTGGCTGACAATTTCTCCTTTATGCAGGCTCACATAGAGGATTTGGACAACAGAAACAGACGCAATAATATTAGAGTGCGTGGTATTCCAGAATCTATCACAGATTTACCTCAAGCCATTAATAAGCTCTTCCATAGCCTGGTCCCTGACAAGCCACTGTCTGCATTTGCGTGTGACAGGATGCATAGAGCACTCAGGCCAAAACCAACACCTGACAACCCCCCCAGAGATGTGATAATGTGCATGAGGGACTTTGTCACCAAAGAGGACATCATGAGAGCCCCCAGAAACTCCCCTCGCATTGAACTGGACAGAGTTAGACTGGAGATATACCCAGATATCTACCCTGCAACTTTAGATCGCAGACGCAGGATGAAAGAGGTTACAAGCATTCTCCAGACAGCCAGAATCAAGTATAGACGGGGCTTCCCTTTTAAGCTATCTATAATGCACAATGGCACAACGTACATAGTGTACAATGTCATTAAGGGAAAGGAGCTGTTAGTCAAACTTGGCCTGCTGGAGCAGCAACCACCCCAGCATCTTCCAGCCACCCCCAGGTCTTCGCCTATCTGGTCTACCCCATCCTCCAGACGCAATCAGAGGGAGGACAGAAGATGGCAACTACATTCTATTTGAGAACAAGTCTCTTAATTAGTTTGTTCTTCACATGCTGCTCACTTGGGGATCATGCCCCTTACTTACAAATGACTGCAGTTTTGTTTTTTCCGTTTTTTTTTGGTTGACCCTTATGCACATTGTAAACGTACCTTTTACGGCGGCGTATCTCCAGATACGCCGCCGTAATTTGAAATTCGCGCCCGCGTATCGTTACGCCGATTCTCAAAGGCAGATATGCTTAAAAAATAGGCTTCCTCCACCGACGTAACTTGATTGCGGAGGCGTAGAATTGTGTGCAATATAACGTTGGCCGCTAGGGGCGCTTCCGTTGTCTGCGTAGAATATGCTAATTACCTAGATACGCCGATTCACAAACGTACGTACGCCCGGCGCAATTTCTTTACGTTGTTTATGTTAGGCTTTTTCGGCGTAAGGTTGTTCCTGCTATCAGGAGGCGCAGCCAATGTTAAGTATGGACGTCGTTCCCGCTTCGAAATTTGAATTTTTTACGTCGTTTGCGTAAGTCGTTCGTGAATAGGGCTGGACGTAATTTACGTTCACGTCGAAACCAATACATCGTTGCGCCGTACTTGGGAGCAATGCACACTGGGATATGTACATGGACGGCGCATGCGCCGTCCGTACAAAACGTCAATCACGTCAGGTCATCATATATTTACATAAAACACGCCCCCTTCCACATTTGAATTACGCGCGCTTATGCCGGCCCCATTTACGGTACGCCGCCGCAACTTACGGAGCAAGTGCTTTGTGAATACTGCACTTGCTCCTGTAAGTTACGACGGCGTAGCGTAAATACGATACGCTGTCCCGCCGTATCATTGCGCCACCCTACCTGAATCTACACCAGGGTCTTCAACACCTTTTTAATCATTGCACTTGCAGTGTGGCAGAAGCCATCCCCCCCCTTTTTTTTTTTTCCTTTTCTCCCTACTTTTTTATGTTCCCCCTGGTTGTCCCTTCCAGCAACTCACTCCAGACTTTATACTGCCGTAGACTGTGATATAATATTGCATTATGTGCCTAACTGATCCTCGGTCTGTCTGTGGGAGTTTTGTTCAGTACGGACAGCTTTGACCTTTTTTCAACCCCACAGCTATCTGGCCCTCTTCTTTTGGAGGCAGCAGGCCTTATGGCTATACATGTTCCATCTCGGGATTCCTCTCAGGCTGCTTTAAACATATGCTGGAACTGAGTCTTCTCTCCTGCACCCTGCCCACTGTGTTTGATGGGTTGGTTGTGTTGGGATGGATGCAGAGGGATGTTTTTTTTGCTTGTTGCTCACTTCCTCCCACTAGCCTGCAAGTTTTACACCATTCCTGTTTAAACGCACAAGATTATTAAGCACTTATTATTAAGGTCATTTAATATTTAGTCTGTAGTTGTTGTTTTTTTTGTTTCAAAGAAAGTTTCAGTCTGGTTTTCCTTACACTAATAATGCTGAATATTTTATATGTGTTTTTTTATATCTTTTTTTCTTCACTACATGGACCATCCAGATAATGTTCTATCATTTTGTCTATATCTGCCTGGTTCATCCCTCCCTGGGGGTTGCCGGCCTTGCAGGCAGAATCAGGACTTGGTAGTCCTTCAGATAAATTGTCTAGGCTGGGAGAGTCACAATCCCCATGCCCCTTACTTTTCTATTTTTCTGTTGTTATTTTTTTGGCCCTTATGGCATTGCACTTAAAACTTTTAAACTGTGGAAGATGTTACATCTCTTAGAATGGTTTTCAGCAGATATGGTACTAAACTTTTTCCTATTCACAAGTTTCACATTTCCCATCATCTTATAATAGTAAAGATAACAGGAGCCATTAGTTGATTCTACTACATGTTTGCGGTAGTTATGCTATACTGGTATTCTCTCATCTTGACCCCCACCCTCAACATAGGAGACAACACCTTTTCTAAATGTATCACTCCCCCCCCTCACTTAGCGACTTCCGTTCACCAAAAAATGGGTCTTAAAATTTTCTCACACAATGTACAAGGCTTCAACTCCCCCAACAAACGTAAAAAAGCATTTAAATACTACAAGAGATTGGGGGCTGATATCATTCTAGTGCAGGAAACCCATCTTTCCACGGCCAATCACCCACAACATTTTGACAAATCCTTCAACCAATTCCACTATACAACTTACGCCAACAAATCCAGGAGGCGTAGCTATCTTCATCAGAAACAATATAATTTTTGAGATACAAAACATATATAAAGATGCGGATAGCAGATATATTATATTGAAGGGCTGCATTGACAGACGCAACGTTACTATAGCTTCTGTCTACGCCCCCAACGAAGCTCAGTCAGCCTTTTTCACCAAATTTCTAGACACTCTGGATCAATACAGTTCACCTCACATGATAATCGGAGGTGACTTTAACCTATCGTCACACCCAGCGTTAGATAGAAGTAGAGTAGTCCCCTCCTCCAAAGCATTTCCCAAATCCTTAAATCGCGCTCTCAGCAAACCCCAATTGATTGACTCTTGGAGGGCACACAACATAGGAATTAAAGAATACACACACTACTCACATCCCCATGATTGTTATGCCTGCCTGGATTACATATTTTGTACTCCCATCCTTTTAGCAAACTCATCCAAAGCCTCCATCCACCCTTGCCCTTGGTCCGACTACAATTTAGTAGAGTTTGAAACCTCCCATATAGGAATTCCCCCTACCCCCTTTAATTGGCGGCTTAATGACTCTCTCCTTTCGGACCCAATAACCTTTCAACAAATCTATACCCACATTGAAGAATACTTCCAGGACAATACCTCAGACGAGGTGCTGCCAACCTCAGTCTGGGCGGCCCACAAAGCTGTCCTTAGAGGACATATAATCAATATTGCCGTAGCCAAAAAATCTAAATTAATAGAAATCAAAAGCCTCACCAAGGAACTAGGAGATCTATACAACAAGCTAGGTAACAATGCCTCTCCAGAAATAACTCAATCAATACTCTCCAAACGCCAAGCCTTAAAGACGATCTTATCAGAGGACACTGAACGAACCCTTAGATTCTCCAAGGCAAAATTTCTACTCTGCAATGTTTGCCAGAAAACTAAAGCATGACACTAAGCCCCCCCATGTATACAAACTTTGAGACAATAATGGGAACATGGTAACCCACCCGCGTGATGTCCTCCAGATATTCTCGTCCTTCTACGAGAACCTCCTCTCAGGCCCCAAAACTGACCCTCACCCCTCCACCTTAGAGTGGTTGAATTCCCTTGACATGCCCAAACTCAATGACACACAGATATCCTCCCTTAATGAACCATGCACTACGGAAGAAATTACAAGCATAATAAAATCCCTTAAAACCTCAACCGCGCCTGGCCCTGACGGTTTTCAGCCTCATATTATAAAAAATACACATCCCTCCTGACCCCTAGCCTCTCCAAAATGTTCAATCACATCCTGCAAGGTGGTCATTTTCCTACAGAAATGTTACTGGCTAATCTCTCCCCTATACCTAAACCACAAAAAGACCACACCCTCCCACAATATTTTCGACCCATCTCAGTTCTCAACAATGACCTTAAACTGTTTGGCAGATTGCTTGCGAATAGACTGGCTTCTGTTATCACCTCCTTAATCCA